>NC_059364.1:39067045-39716363 GCF_019703515.2 Myxocyprinus asiaticus | reverse complement strand
GGCCTTGGACGGGGCTTTGGGCACCCACGCCAGGTGGCGGCGCTCTGCGGGCATAGGTGCACCGCGAGCGCCTTTATCCACCGGGGGATTGCCGAATAACCCTTGGCCGCCCCACCATCGAGGGTAGTGAGAGCGGGGAAGCTGAAAAGATCGGGACCGGGCAGTAAAAGGTGCCTCCCGCGATCTTGTCAGCTCTTCATGCACTTCCGGGAAGAAAGGAACGGGGCGGGGCGTGGCTTTGAGCGGTGCCGCGAGCCCAGGAACCAATCACAGAGCCGCGAGGGTTCAGGGAAGAGCGGTGAAATCCACTCTAACCGACGCTCGCGGCTGTCCGGGAAAGCATGTCGTCATCTCCGCGTCAGCCTGTGACTGGGCGATCGACCCCGAATGGAGGAGCCCAGCCGAGGCTTCCGACTGGACGAGCCCGCTCTCCGATGCTGCGCTCGAGAGCTCATCACTTTCGCGGGCTCCGAATAAGAGGTCGAACTCGCCGTGAGACGAGCCGGCGGACTCACCCGGAAGCCCGATCGGGGCAGACGAGCGTGCTGGGGGATGGGAGTTCCGCGGGGGGATACCCGGCGGAGGCGGTCCCATTGGGGTCCCCAAATCGCCCCCAGTGCTAGCCGCGCTGGCCTCAAACCCGTGGGTAAAAGGACCGAGGCGGGAGCCTCTGGGGTGGCTCGCTTCCTTACGAAGGCGAGCCGCGACCGCAACGTTGCCATGGACACATTCTCGCAATGAGAATGTGACCATCCACGAACGCTGTCTCCGCGTGAGCAGTGCCCAGACACGAAAGACAGTGATCGTGACCGTTAGAAGGCGAGAGATAACGAGCACAACCAGGAATAACACACAATCGGAAAAGCATCTTTAAAAAGACGCGTCTTTAAAAAGACGTTCCGTGTGTGCGCTCTTTTAGAGAAATATATACTCTTTTAGAGGGGAAAAATGCTCTTTCAGAAAATATACTCTCTAGTTTTTCTGCCGAAGCGCCCAGGGGCGTTCTCTGCAGTGCACCAGTACAGAGGAGGGAGAAGCCGCTGAAATGCGCCGTCAGATCCAGCAGGTGAATGAACAGTAGTATTCAGCTCAATGAGCATGACCGTTCGGCTCCGAAGAGAAAATCTGAATGAGTGGTTGCATACCAGCTCCTTTTATACCCGTATGTTCGGGGGAGTGGCATGCAAATACCACTCGCCAATTTTCATTGGCCTTTTATCAAAGACCAGAGGTGTCTCGGGCTCCCAAGAGTGACCCCTAGTGTCACTACATCGACACCAACGTCGAGTGAGTGACAGATAGGGAACTTACAATTCATGTCTATTAGAAGTTAAACTTTTTTAATGAGGAATTTTTTCTGAGTGCACTTTTAATTTTGATGTTTATTCCTTGAAAACAACAAATGAAATGAATCAGGGTTTAAATTTTAATTTAGAGATGCCCAAATTTAGTATCAGGCTTGTGAAATTTGCACAAAAATCAAAAATGAAAGTACAATAAAACGGCTCAAATCTGATTTCTCAAGTTTATACTGAATCATTAAAGAATGGAAAGCTTCCACCAACCATGACATAAGCCCGGATCAGTCTGATTCTTAAAAAGGACAAAGATCCAAGCAAGTTACCGTCCAATTTCCCTGATCCAGCTAGACGCTAAAATTAACCGTTTAAGTAAAGTTATGACATCTCTTATACATACAGATCAGGTGGAGTTCATTCAGGGCCGCAGCTCTTCTGATAACATAAGGCGTTTCATCAATTTCATGTGGTCAGTGGCGAATGATCAGACTCCGGTCGCTGCCATCTCACTTGACAGCGAAAAAGCATTTGATATGGTAGAATGGGATTATCTTTTTAAGATTTTGGAAATACACGGGTTCGTGAATACTTTTATTGGATGGATTAAGTTACTTTATAGACACCCGGTAGCAGCGGTACAAACAAATGGATTAATTTCAGATTATTTTACTCTGGATAGGGGCACCCGGCAGGGTTTGCCTCTTTCCCCATTATTGTTCTGGCTTGCCCTGGAACCATTAGCAGACGCGATAAGAAAGGAGGATGATTTTCCAGGGGTGATGGCGGGAGGAATGGTGCATAAACTTTTGCTTTACGCAGATTATATTTTATTATTCGATTCCGACCCTACTAGATCTATGCCTTGCCTCAATAGAATTATTAATTCGTTTTTCTAAGCTCAGGATACAGAGTCAATTGGTCTAAACCGAAGCTTTGGCTCTGACAGCGTACTGCCCGGTAATGGCTTTTCAGCCGGGTGCCTTTCAGTGGCCCAAACAGGGCATTAAGTATTTGGGTATTTTATTCCCAGCAAATTTATGTGATTTATTCAGAGCTATCTTTGACCCTTTAATAAAAATGTTTTTGAGTGATGTGGACAGGTGGGCTTCACTACATTTATCTATGACTGGAAAGGTTAATGTTATAAAAATTAATTATATTCCAAAATTCAACTACCTACTACAGTCTCTCCCCATTGAAGTTCCCCTCTTTTATTTTAAACAATTCGATAGTATTGATAAATCTTTTATCTAGAATGGTAAACATCCTCGGATGCATTTTAATATGTTACACAGGCCAATTGACAAAGGTGGGTTAGGTCTCCCCAAGATTTTGTATTACTATTATGCTTTTGGTCTCAGACATTTGGCTCACTGGTCGCTTCCGCCTGAGAGAGCCCCTTCCTGGCTCTTTATTGAACAGGAAGTCCTTGCCCCTATCTTGCCATTGCAAAGTCTTTCTACCAAGCTGCCCGGAGAAGTAAAGACACATCCCATTATCTCGCACATGCATTTAGTGTGGACAAATGTTACCCACATGTTCAATTTACCTGAACATTGCCGCAAGTATTTGATTAAACCCTAAATTGTGCATTAACAAGTCCCCTTTCTGCTGGACAGAATGGATTGAGAAGGGAGTTTCTACACTGGGTGACCTGTATGAAAATGGAGTGTTGAGATCTTTTGAACATATTATACAGCGGTTTGGGATTCCCAGATCTCAATTCTTCTGGTACTTACAGCTGCACCATCTACTTTGCACCATCTTTGGGTGTAGTACGCAGCCCCCTAAAGTGGCAGATGCTCTTGAGATGGTGCTTACTGATTTTGGAAAGGGTCACGAGGCTTCAGTGTACTATTCCTGGCTAATTCTGAGTTTAGGGGACGGAGTTTTCACATCTCTTAAGAAGCTATGGGAGAGAGACTTGAATTTAGTACTGGAAGATGTTGAATGGGGTAAGATTGAAAAAAACGTCAAGTCTGCATCTAGAGATGCAAGGGTGCGCCTCATTCAATTTATGATTCTGCATCGTTTTCATTGGACTCCCTCCAGATTGTATAGGCTTGGCTTTAAAGATACTTCCACTTGCTGGCGATGCCAGTTGGAGGATGGGGACATAGCCCATGTTTTTTGGTCCTGTACTAAGATTCAAGAGTTTTGGTCAAAAGTTCAGAATTTTGTTTGTGAGGTCTTGGGCACTCGATCTTATATTGCCCCAGACTTATATTTTGGGTGATGGGGCAGGTATTAATATAATGAATAAACATGTAAAGAGCTGGGTCCTAACCAGCAAGATGATCAGCAGGCAGGTAATGTTTAAAAACTTTACAGCTGTAAAGTTATTTAAATAATTTTAACAGTCGAGTTACGGTTTGTTGTAGGGGTGTGAATATTTGGGTTGAAAGTAATCGATTTGATTTACGATTCACAGGTTTTTCGATTCGATTCAAAAACGATTTTTGCAAATTCAAAATGATTCAGTTTGATTCGATTCACAATTAAATTTGATTTGATTAACAATTCTATTCTGCATTTTTTTAAATGCATTTATAGTATTTTTTAAATACTTCCCCTACTGTGTCTTAAGAAAAAGAAAGACAAACTACATTCTACTATGCCACCAAAAGTAACTTGAAAGAAAACACATTTAATAAAAGTACTGAATATACAGTCTACTTGTAATACATAATAGTACAACAGTACAATGTGCCAATCAAATATTTCAGAGCTGACCATAGCTAGAACAGTATTCCATATTTCACTATAAAAAGTCTTTTGAAAATGCCCCCTGTATTTGATTTTCATGGGCATTTTTACCTTTATCAGGGCATATTTTTTTCTAACAATTTAAAACAAAATGTGTCATCCATTTATGTCAAAATGTCAGTTTAATCAATTCATTAATACAAATTCTTAAGTCTGAGAATGTATTAAATCTTACCCTATAATTACATGAACATATCATAGGTTACAAATAAAAAACAGAAGAGCTTTGAGGGCTTTTTTTTTTTTTTTTTTTGTCCCTACATTTAGAAATTTGGGAGCATTTTATGATATTTAATGCCATTTTTGCCCCAAGCTCCCCTTAATTTCAGAACATGAAGTGGCCACACAGCGAGCTGACAGCTGTATCAAAAGGTTTGAGCCCGTTTGACTCGAAACAAGGGCACTATTGCTAGTTGTCATTTGCTTGTGAGATAGTGGCCATCTGGAAGATGAAAAAAGGTGCTTGAAAGACTCGGAAAGCTACTCAGAAAAAGTTTCAGTGAGAGTTACTAATTTAAGTTAATATTTATATAATTATAAAATATTGTACACTAATTTGTTGAATCGAGATTCATTTGATTTTAAACAGTTTAAATTGATTATTAACCAACACTAATGATTCTCAATTCAGAAATCGTATTTCAAGATTGATGCAGAAGAATTGGCAGGATTGGTAATTGATGCACCGAGAAAACGAGTTAATTTTTACATCCCTAGTTTGTTGACCACATCATCACGGCAGCAAAGCTGTACAATTTAACAAAGTTACACAGAAAAGGTTAGTAAGCAATTTTATTACACTTAAATCATATAAACATGTGTAAAGTTGTTGCTGGCACTGGCAATGACAAAGACGATGATGAAAGTGTAAAGAACCCAAGTGCAAATTTATTCCAACATGTGTTCCAAAAAACCCTAACTACAAACATGAATCAAACATAAACATAAACTTGACAAACTTGGCTTGACATAAACTTGAACTCACAACCAAAGTTACAAACAACAATACCTGACAATGGACAATGGAAAACATGAGGGTTAAATACATGAACATGGGAGAACACATGACAAGGATAATCAGTAAACACAAAGAACTCTAAACAAGATAACAATACAATCAACCAATGAAAACAAGACACATGAACATGGAAGGAAACATGAAATCACATGACAAGGGAACCACATGACATGAAACAGGAACTAGAATTTCAAAATAAAAGACGTGAAAAACATGAATCAACAAAATACACATGACAACATGCATATTGTTTACATCTTGTGGCTGTACATTTATGGATTGGCCCCCATTGACTTCCACTGTAAGTGCCTCACTGTAACCCAGATTTTTGCTTTTTAAAAGAAAAGTAGGTACAAATCAAAATGTATTTTTGTAGTAATCAGTATTATCCCACAAATGCTGTCGATTGAGCTTAACTTGTATTGAACCCAGAATATTCCTTAAAAATATATATACAGTATATTTAATATTTTACCCTAATTGTGGAAAGCTCCACTAATCATACTGTAAATATATGGGTTAAGGTGCTATAATGACATAATGCATAGAATAACTGCAAAACACTTTTATTTAGATAACATAAATTCTATATAATATAATCATTTCTAGAATAATTAAAAACTCTGAAGGCAGTTCCATAAAATAACTATTGTAACTACAAATGTAACTTAAATCAAAAGTAACAAACAACATTGCTGTCCTGTTCCTTGTCTATCAAATGCAAGCACAGTATTATTTGTGCCAAGATGAATCCCTCTCCCGCAGCTCCTGCAAGGATCTAATAGTTTTTTTGTACTCTCTTTATGAGGTCAGATAGCGGTCTGTTGGTCTTGTAAAAACCGCTTCAATTATTCAGTGAAGTCAAGTTCTGGTTTATCTACCACTTGTTCCTGGTCCTGAGAGGAAGGGAGGGAGGTAGGGTAGAAGAGAGGGGCATTCTGGGCTCCTGCCTCTAATTACTACCCTATTTACATCAGCAGGTTCAGATATAAATAACCCAACAGCTGCTCCAAGTGGGTGGAGGAGAGACATCTAAAAGTGAGGAATTGAAGAATTTTTTTCATTTTTTAATGATTTTTTTATCATTTTACATCCATGTCCTAACCAGACATGACACGGCATGTTTCCAGTGACAAGGAATGTAGGTTATTACAATTTTATTTTCAGTTTGTCCTCGCATTTCTTTAGTTTTCACTCCATGATTGTTTGTTTTAGATTTTCTAGTTTTAGTTTAGTTTTAGTTTAGTATATTTAGTTTTTATTTTAGTTTTAGTATTTTAGGGCTTCTGAATCTAATGCATTAACTGATATATTTAAGCATGTTTGATGCCATTTCTCAGGGCTGTTTATTTATTTATTTATTTTTTTTTTTTTTGCTATCTAGTGGCATTTTCATGTTTAATGAAGGTGGGTTGAAAAGGTTTCAAATTTTATTACATACTGTGCATCAAAAACTGAACTGAATTGTTAACATTTTTATTTGTTTTTAGTTTTGGTTTTATTCATTGATCTAGATCAGTGGTTTTAGGTTAATTTCAGTTTTTCCAATTATGTTTGTTATTTTTATTTCTGTTAATGAAAATGTTTAGTCATTTATTTTTAATTTTACTATTGATTAATGATACTAACATAGGTCTGTCCACACTGAAAGTGAAAATGCTGTGCGACGCCGTGCAATCTAAATATATTTGAACATCCACTTTTTCAAGAGCATTGGTTCAAGAAGATTTTTTTTTTTTTAAATATGAATTTGCTCAAAACAGTTCTTCGAAGCCATGGACCATACCAACCGGTTCAGAGATTAATTAAAAAATTTAATTATTGAAATTTCATTTAAACAAAATTTAAAGAGAAAAAAAGTACAAGCCTGTCTACTTTAATTATTTTATAAGGAAATTAACTACTCATCCCGTGAGGGATTACTATGACATAATCAAATAAAAAATGAAAGTAACATATTGGTATGTTGGAATTTTGTCACTTTAAAAAAAAAAAAAAAAAAAAAAAAGCTGAAGTACATATGTGACTTTTTTTAGTGTTAAAGTAATTTCTTCTATCCCAGCTTACTATGCAGAGACAAATAAGCCATTTGTAGATACATTTTCTTGAAAACCGTAAACACTGTTTCTGTGCTGCTATAAAAATTCCTGTGTTTGTTTTGGGTGACCCGCTTAGACTCGCCCCAACAACATTACTCAACCAATGGCATGTGTTGGAGGTGAGAATATCTGACTGTTATAACAACTACAGATGCGGGTGTATTCAGAAAGCGGTTTTGAAAATATTGTTTATTTTTGAAATTCCGTTTGGTGGTGCTAGTGTCACAGAATTTTCATACTTCAGCTTTAAATAAAGTTCAAATGATTCTAAATTGTGACATCTACAGAACAGTAACCCTACTGTTGCACCGTCTGGAGCGATATTTTGGATCGATTATATGTCATTGAGGGTGGAGCAGCCCAGCGCAAGGCCACAAAAATAGAAACCCAGCGAAAAAATGTCTTGTTGTTGACCTTTTGTTGCGGCGGTGGCTAGTTTAGACACAAACTTGCGTCGAAGAGTTTTTAACATATTGAAAAGATCACTTTATCACTCCACATCTGTTTGGACACTGTGTCACTGATTATTAAATTTAATTGCACTGAAGAGAAAAAATAATATTTTGTGGTGAAGTAAAAATTGAATAATTTAAAGCGTGAACTTGAAAATATTAAGTAAATTCTACAGTTCAAACATAAATGATCTAGCTTATAAGAAAATATTATTTATGAGTGTTTGTTATCTGTACAATGCGTCATCTTGTATCAATCCTAAAGTTGAAAACCTTGTCATATTTATTTGCAAATTTGAGTAACTTTCACTGGTAAATAAAAGAAGTCAATTTTACATAACATTTTGAAGCTGATGTTCCCAGTATAATTAATGAGCTTTCATGGTTTCACTTTTTGCAAGTTTATTTACACCTTTTATTGTTGATGTTGTTGTTATGTTTGTTTTGAACTTCATTCTGAAGTTAATTTTCTACTCAAAATTACCCATTCATGATAAAAAAATAAATAAAAAAAAAGTTACCTGTTGATTGTTAGTGTTCAGGTCTGCGTGCGCAGCTCTGTATTTTGTTTCTGTTGACAGCAGTGCCAGGTGATGTTGTCCGATATACTATTTAACATGAATTAAGCTTCCCTGTGGAAGGCTTTTGTATGTTATGTGGTACATGATTACTCATGTGCTTATGAGGAAAGTTCAAAATTTAAATTGTTCTAATAAAATATTCATTTCAATTTAACTAAGTTTACTTAAGTACTACGTACATAAGATTTGTAAGTAAAAGTAACTGTTTTAACTGAAATCTTTAAGTTAAATTTACTCACTTTAAAATGATCCTGTGAAGTTGATTTTACTTCATTTTATGCCATTAAAGACAAACCGTGTGCAAAAACTTGCAAAATAGAAAAATTAAGTACATTTTACTAGTCAATTTTTCAGTGTAGTTTAAGGAGAAAATTACACAGTTTCTTTTACTAGTTCCAGGTGCTAGACTGTAAATTATCATACAGTAATTACATTGAGTCCATGTCCACGCTAATACGTTTTTGTTTGAAAACGTTTCATTTCACTGTTAACTCCTCTCATCCACGCTAGAACTGTGTTTTCTTCTAGTAAACACTCTCCATTACTGCATACTTTGGAAAACAACGACGTTAGAAAACAGAGTTTTCAAACAAAAACGTATTAGTGTGGATGTGGCCTGAGATTACTCTCAGCATTGTACCGTCCCCTCTCGAGTCCTCTAAAACTAATTCCGGCTAATTGCCAATAATGCATTAACAAGAGCTGGCATCACCTAGCCCTCCACTGTGTTTGAAAGCCTACCCTGACATACTAAAAGTCTATGGCAAATAGTGTGCCGATTTGCAATAAAAGCTGAGCTGAGTGTTCTCCCCCGCTCAATGATATGCCTCCAAGGGAAAGCTACAGGCACCATTTAATGCGTGTTTGCAGAAAACTATTTTAAACAGGCTCAAATTGGGAGGTGATTATATGGACGATGTGGGACTTGTTATAATTACTTCAAACCACTGTGTTGGTGATAATCTATGGTAATTGCAAATTCCTGAGTTTAAGCGCTACATGTATTATCTTTATGATGAAAGAACAAGATACGCATCCTTAGAGAGACTTAATGCATGATCCTTTGCGTTGTAGATTTAATTGTTTTATCTTGTTGAAAACATCAGAAAAATCTGTCAATAAACAAGTATTTATAGTCCGTATAAAAATTATTGCAATTTTCACTCTGATTTAATTCAAAATTAGATATGTTCATTTTAATTACATCTGATCGTATTGATTGAAAATTGCATAAACCACTCAACACAGTATATGAACCATAAAGGAACTACAGCATTGTAAAAGTAGAGTTTTTACAGTATGTTTTCTGAAGAAAATGTGAGTGGTGCTTTCCAGTGCAAAATCAAATTACCAAACCCAAAGTATAAGCAATCATAATAGTGATGCTTACCTTACCAAGCACCATGAATAAAAACACACAAAAGTTGGCCAATTCAATTAAATAGTCCAGCATCCAATGTTCTCATTCGAGCATATTGTGAATAAAGCTTTGACCTTTTTTTCTTATACCAATTACTGTGATTGCCCTACATTAAGGAGACACACTTGACATTAATTACAAGAGAAAAAAGGAGATCATTCAATTAAGATAATAAATTGCATTGATCGCCACCCAACAAATGCTGAGTTTGTCAAATCTGTTATTTTATGAGACTGGGATGGCTTTAATTCATGTTCTCTGTCCTTTGCAGGTGAGGTGACAATAGCATCAAGTGGCTGTCAAATCAAGTGTGCTCATTCTCCAACTGAAAGACATGGTGATCATTATTAGTGTGACTTAATTCTCCTGCATTAACAAACAAGGCTCCAACGATAAAGGAAGAATGAATCGTAGTGGATTGTCCATTTTTGCCCGTTCAATTGCTAAGCCCACTTAACTAAATACAAAAGAGGCATGTCCAAAGGAATAGTTTGGAATCAGTGGCTTCAGCAGAGGAAAATATAATTTTTAACAAGTTTAATTTAATATATTCATGACACAAAGCTAGCATATGGCTTCAGAAGATGTTATAAGATGTAATATAGTGCACCAGTAAAAAAAATAAAATAAAAACAAATTCCCCCTTGGAGCTTAACAGATGTCACTATGAACTGTTGATGTTTTGAAAAGAGCAGCGTGAAGATTCTTCAAAAATTCTCCTTTTGTGTTCCAAAGTAAAAACAATGTTATACAGGTTTGGGATAAAATGATGTTGAGTAAATAATGACAGAAATTTCATTTCTTAAGCCCAGACATTTTAAAAAATGTATAAGCAGGTAAATTTTTAAGGAAATTAAGGTAAGAAAATTAAGCGAAATGAGAGAGGGACTAGAGCATTGTCTTCCAGTTTAAGGATTTAGGATAAACGCAGGGCGCATTTCAAAGTCTGGAGTAGACGGTGTGTTTGTGCATGCGCAAGGGAGGGAGGGATCGGGCAGTGCCCAGGGATTCGCCGATGACAGGATGCAGGAATCGGAATACGGTTCCTCCCGTTGTCTGAGAATCCAGTGAGGGTGTTTGCCATATGCTCGTGGTTTCTCAGGGAAAAGGAATCAGAGGATAAAAGCGACAGCAGCTATGAGCCCTCTCAATATGTTCAAAGCCCATATGAAAATGACTGTACACAAGCCTTCTACAGAGGCCAATTTTAGATCAAAGCCAGAACAGAGAAGAAAGTTACAGATCACAAGAGGAGAGAGAAAGAAACAGAGCGAAATCTGATATGAGTTGAGCTGTGCCATTTGGAGGAACGGATGGAATTAGTCTTACAAAATAAAGATGCTGAAAGAAAATTATTCCCTCAGAAAAGTAAAGAAACATGATGTTGAATGTTGTTATGATGTTACTAAGCAGTTTCTAGGGCATTACTAGTTGGTGGCTAGGATGTTCTAGGTGGTCGCTAGGGCATTGCTAGGTGGTTGCTAGGGTTTTCAGTGTTTGATATTGCAAAGGTGCTGTCAGTGGCTTACTGTGGTGTTGTTAAACAGTTGCTGGGACTTTGCTAGGGCTTTGGCAGGCAGTTGCTATGGTATTCTGGGTTGTTGCTAGGGTGTTGTAGGTGGTTACTACAGTTCAGTCATGCCAACTCTCTGAAAGATTTAGCATGTGAATGTGGGTATGACATATTGATTGGATATTGGTCTTAGATCTGCTATGCTGCATCTGCTGCTGCAGAGCAAGTACAGAGACTTGCTACTGCTAGAAAACATATGCTGTACATACTGAGTTAGCATGTAGACATGCTGCTGCTGCTGCACAATGAGACAAAACACAAGACATGCTGCATCAAGCATGTGTAACATGCTGCTGCAGAAACAGACATAAACAATACCCCAACATAGCAGGGAAGCTGTACAAATGCACAACACATAACACAAACCCCCCAAACAAGCATATCTATTACCAAGACTTATGTACTGCTGCTGCTCCGAAAAGCTATGTGTACCGAGTGCATACTAGCTATGTGTGCCTAGGCCACTAAATTTCTGTGTGCCTCGACCTGCTGAGCTGAATAGTTAAACGCTAGTGACCTAGCTCATAATGTGTACATGAGCTTGGAAAGCCTGAAGATTATTTAACTAGTGACTTAAACTAGCTATTTGTGGATTTACGTAATCTAATGACCTAAGATAGCAATGTGTGCCAGCCAGAGTTGGCTAAGGCTTACCTTATTAAGACACAGTTCTATGTGTCATAGCCACGGCAGACCTTACAGTACAAGCTGGTAGAAGGAAACCCCAGCAAACCACCTGAGCAAATTGCATTTTCAGAGAAAAACTCACAGTACGCTGCAGAGAAACCAGCTTTACTGCAAAAAAACAAAAAAAACTATTTAAATAAAACACAAGGAGAGAGACACAAGATAACAAGTCAGAGTCAGATAACAAGTCAGAGAACCAATCAGCTTACGCCATGTGAGCCGATTGGCTTAACATGTCACATGAGCAAGCCGATTGGCTAACGGATAACAAGTCAAAGATCAGCTTGCGCCACATAGATTTGCATGGCTAAACTTTGGTCATTCTGTACTTCAAGGGATACTCCACAGGCCACTGCCTGCACTTTGGACTTAGGATGGACTACTCTCTATTAAAAGGGTATACATTGACAATGAATTAATGCTGACTAAAGCCTTCATTAGCCAAATAAAAAAGGACGCAGCATCTACGTGCACTTCCGCAGTCATTCTGGGATGGACTTCAAAGTCACTTAATCATTCATCTTACAGTTAAATCAATATCCTTTAGTTTTAAACATTGCCCACCAACATCTACTCAGTTTTCTTAATTAATTCATATATTGTATTACACATAGATAAATAATATTGGCATTATATTCATACTATATAGCCACAGTCGCCTTTGGCATGCTCACTAGAGGCCTAAAGACAAATAATTTTTAAGCATGATTTTTAATCACGTTTTCATTTAAACTGCTCAATGAGGACTTTAAAACATTACAGCCATTACAACATCATTTTCTGTTACAGCATTATTTTCTGTAAAGCTGCTTTGAAACAACATTTGCTCTGAAATGTGCTAGACAAATAAAAATTGCTTGACTTGACTAGTCTTTTTTAAGTCTGATCAATTTTTGAAAAAGTTATACCTCAATAATCCACACTATTTGAGGTATCATTTGTGTCCATAGCACAAATGGAGCGGGGTGTGTTACATGCCACAGTTTAATTCGATTTGAACCCCTAACCACAACTAGATGTATGAACAAACTGATAGAATAGCGTAGATAATTTGGACTTGATGAGAAACGTTCAAGTTTATATTTAAATCTTTTAATAGCAGACTTTGGTATCTTGACAAATCTTAAATACAGTTTGAGATATTGTTGAGATCTCATGAACTCTCCATTTAATCTCATAGCTGTCAAGGAGGAGTGAGATATTAAAGAGATCACATTTGTGATTTCTTTTTTTTTTTTTTTTTTTTTCTTTCCTATGGGGACTGTTTTCACTCACCTTGAATACAGTACAGTTGGTCAGGCTGAGAGTAGCAGCCCACTCTGCCTCTCTCTCCTGCACCATCTGGCCTATTTTCTGTCATATCCTTCTCCAGGAGAGGCTGACCTAAGCAGGAAAACACCGCAGGAAGCAGCTGCCACCCTGTGCTCACCTGCAACATATCCCCACATAGTGGCAAAAGTTTTATTGGCAAAACAAGAACAATGCATTGTAGACTTTTAAGCTGTGAAATATTAAATGTAACTTAAAAAGTCAGCTGCTTTCATTGTCATCAGTTCCCTGGACAGAGAAAAATGGCTGGATTTATTAAAAAATAATGACTTTTCATATTGCTAAAAGTTGTGCTTAAGGTTCCTTTTGCATTCAAAGAATAAAAGGAAATGGAAGGGGTATAAAACAGCTGTGCACACTTTATTTAATCAGAGGGGCTTGATTTCAGATTTGGCATTATGATTTCTAGTGGTTGACATTCTTCCTTTTAATGGGCCTGTTAATTAACAACAACAATTCTCCAATTTTGGGTCTGTTTCCATAGTAGACCACATTAAAGCATCTAACACACTGTTTGCTCCTCGCTCATCACTCGCCATGCTTATTTCAAAAAGAGGAAATTACGATTGGTTAACAGCAAGCGCATGGCGAATTAATCTCAATGCCTCACCCATGGCCTACATGTTCATATAAATATAACATGACTTGTCACCACTCCTTAAATTTATTGGTTTTCCACCTTCCCAAATTAAGAGTTCCAATTTATGAATATTTTAGCACATGTGCGCTCTGCGGGACATTTATCACCGGTGTCGGTATTCTAAACAGAATAAATGAGCAGTCAAGCTGCCGCGCAGCCGGACGTTCCTGTGGACAGATTAATGAGAGAGAATGAGCGACAGGACAGCCGGGAAGGTTGAGCCTCCCTTGGAGGGGAGAGGGTGGGAGTACTCAGAGGGGAGGATGGTGGTGAAGAGATACAGGCAAATTTCAGCTTCCTCCACCTCAGGCATCCTCACACTGGTCTATAACAGAGATCCTTGTCTGACTAGCCCCTAAAATGTTGCACTAAATGTTGCATGTAAGACACTTCAATGGCTGTCTACTTACTCACATTTTGCTCTGCCTATTTGCACAACCCTTTAATCATGTCTGCTTTCTAACACTACTAAAGTAACGGCAATGTCTTCATATCTAAAGAATACCATAATGTCAAAAGAATGTCGAAAGGCCAAAAGAATATAGTCTTGCCAACAGAATGTAGTATTTCCAAAAGAATGTAGTATTGCCAAAACAATGTAGTATTGCCAAAACAATGTAGTATTTCCAAAAGAATGTAGTATTGCCAAAACAATGTAGTATTTCCAAAAGAATGTAGTATTGCCAAAACAATGTAGTATTTCCAAAAGAATGTAGTATTGCCAAAAGAATATAGCAGTGCCAAAAGAATGTCATAATGCCAAAAGAATATAGTTTTGTCAAAAGAATGTTGTAATGCCAAAAGTATGTAGTATTGCTAAAATAATTTTGTAATGCCAAAAGGATGTCGTAATGCCAGAAGAATATCATAATGCCAAAAGAATGTCGTAAAGCCAAAAGAATTTCTTTGTCATAGGAATGTTGTAATGTTAAAACAATGTTGTTATGCCTAAAGTATGCCGTAATACCAAAAGACAGTCTTATTGTCAAAAGAATGATGTAATGTTGAAAAAATGCTGTAATGTCAAAAGAATATCGTAATGTCAATAAAAAAACTCATGCCAAAATAATGCAATAATCACCAAAAGAATGTCTTAAGGCCAAAATAATGTCATAAGGCCGAAAAATATCATAATGCCAAAAGAAGTAATATCTTAAGGCCAGAAGAATGTCGTAATGTTTAAAGAATGTTGTAATGCCAAAAGAATGTTGTAATGCTGAAATATATATATATATAATGTCAATAGAATGTAGTATTGCCAAAAGATTGTTGTAATATCAAAAGGATGCCGTAATGTCAAAAGAATGTCTTAAGGTCAAAATAATGTCGTAAGGCCGAAAAATATCATAACGGCAAAAGAATGTCGTAATGTCTAAAGAATGTCTTAAGGCCAAAAGAATGTTGTAAGGCTGAACAATATGATAATGCCAATAGAATGTCGTAATGTCAAAAGAATATCATAATGCCAAAAGAATGTCGTAATGCTGAAAAAAACAATTATGTAAAAAGAATGTAGTATTGCCAAAATAATTTTGTAATATCAAAAGAATGCCGTAATTTTGAAATAATGTCATAATGCCAAAAAATGTCATAATGCCAAATGAATCTCGTAATGTCAAAAGAATGTTGCAAGGCCAAACATTTGTTGTAATGTCAAAAGAATGTAGTATTGCCAAAAGAATGTCGTAATATCGACAGATTATTGTAATGCCAGAAGTATGTCGTAATGCCAAAAGAAATGTCGTAATGCCAAAAGAAATGCCGTAGTGCTAAAAAAATAAAATGTCAAAAGAATGTAGTATTGCCAAAAGAATGTCGTAATGCCAAAAGAATGTAGTATTGCCAAAAGAATGTTGTAATTTTGAAAGAATGTCATAATGCCAAAAGAATGTCATAATGTCAAAAGAATGTTGTAATTTTGAAAGAATGTCATAATGCCAAAAGAATGTCATAATGTCAAAAGAATGTTGCAAGGCCAAACATTTGTTGTAATGTCAAAAGAATGTAGTATTGCCAAAATAATGTCGTAATATCGACAGATTATTGTAATGCCAAAAGAATGTCGTAATGCCAAAAGAATGTTGTAATGCTGAAAAAAAAAATGATGTCAAAAGAATGTAGTATTGCCAAAAGAATGCCGTTATATCAACATATTATTGTAATGCCAAAAGAAATGTTGTAATGCTGAAAAAAAAAATGTCAAAAGAATGTAGTATTGCCAAAATAATGTCGTAATATCGACAGATTATTGTAATGCCAAAAGAATGTCGTAATGCCAAAAGAAATGTCGTAATGCTGAAAAAAAATTATGTCAAAAGAATGTAGTATTGCCAAAAGAATGCCGTAATATCAACAGATTATTGTAATGCCAAAAGAAATGTTGTAATGCTGAAAAAAAAAAAAAAAATTAATGTCAAAAGAATGTCGTATTGCCAAAAGAATGTTGTAATATCAACAGATTATTGTAATTCCAAAAGAATGTCATAATGTCAGAAAAGGTCATAATGCTAAAAAAAAAATCATAATGTCAAAAGAATGTTGCAAGGCCAGAAATTTGTTGTAATATCAAAATAATGTATTAATGCCAAAATAAATGTTGTAATGCAAAAAAAAAAAAAAAAAAAAAAAAGTTAATGTCAAAAGAATGTAGTATTGCCAAAAGAATGTCATAATATCAACAGATTATTGTAATGCCAAAAGAATGTCGTAATGCCAAAAGAAATGTCATAATGCTGAAAAAAAAAATAATGTCAAAAGAATGTAGTATTGCCAAAAGAATGTCGTAATGTCAAAAGAAGGTTGTAATGCCAAAAGAATGTTGTAATGCCAAAAGAATGTCGTAATGCTGAAAAAAATAATGTCGAAAGAATGTCGTAATGCCAAAAGAATGTCATAATGCCATAAAATATCATAATGTCAAAATAATGTCGTAATGTAAACAAATTGTAATGCCAAAATAATGTTGAAATGCTATAATAAGAATATCATAAGAGTGGACTTGGTTTACAAAATGTCATGTCATTTATTTTATGTTCTGCTTTGAGCAGAGAAATGATGGTATTTAGGAAACATCCAAAAGAAGCTGCAACCATGCAGAACGACGTTCCTAAAGTTTACTTTAAAAAATTCCATATGCTGTGGAAGCTGTATCACTTGACAACAGCCTCTGAGGTGACTCAAAAATGCGTGCCTTATTTCACATTCTCCCACCCAAAACACCTGGCACCGAGAAGTGTGAGATCATTTAGATAAAAGCTGGCAGAGGATCTGTATCCTGGAGTCCTTCCATATCGCCGAATCCCACCACATGCTTGGTGTCATCCTCAAGGTTTTGCATGTCTAGGGGAGTGAGAGCCCAAGAAAAGAGAAAAAGAAGCCCTCGATGTTGGTAATTATTCCTGCAGCTTCCATTCGGTTCCACCCCGGAATGCACACCCTGGCGACTGCTTGCCGCTCACCTGGCTTTCTCTACCACATCAGAAGGAGGATGAGAGCTCGCTCTCCTCCGAGAGAACCACGGAACCGCCTGGCTTTTCATAAACACTGGCAGCTGCTGCGGCAATTAGCCATGTGCTCTGTACTTTTACAACAATGCAATCCTCCCTGATCCCCACAATTAGCCCCTTAATTGGGTCTAAACAACCAAGGCGGAACAGATGAATAAAAAAGGCGAAGAGAGCGGAGCGGTTGGATGGCTTGAGCTTGAGAAGCCAAATATTCTCCCTCAGCGGCCTTTGGCATTTTGCCGCTTTTGGAGGAAAGGCGATGAAAAACACAGTGCAGAAAAAAAGAAACCCAGTTTGAAGCCTCATATTCAGATTGAAAGTGACATTTCTTTGCCCTTTATTTCCTCGTCTAACTAGCCATTTCTGTGAAATGCTAACATTTCATGTGACGGAGAGTGTTATGGTGACTTTTAAACACACATACCTCCAGGCTTCGCTGAAAAAGGCTCATATTATGACACACAAAGCACACTTGACAGAACAATAACAATGTCCATATACAGTATATCTTCATATGGACACTGTATTCTAATCTCTTTATTAATGATCCTTGCATTTCATTATACAGTACATACCTCATCAACCCTGTTAAAATTAATTTGATGTATAGGCCTTCATTACGAATTAGCAATTTTATACAGTTTTCTGTGTCTGTTAACACACATGGGTGAATCTCACAAAACCAGTCAAGAACATGTCCAGGTCATATCAAAAATAAAAAGAAAGTAATGACATTGTGATTAAACAAAATAAAGTATATTTTAGAACCATTATTTACATAAACTTCTTATTATATAGATAGATAGATAGATAGATAGATAGATAGATAATCTGTTATTTAAATTGTAAACAATTTATACGTCGTATGGTACTATTTGTAGTACAACATTTAGTTTATGCTTATTTTTTAATTATTGTATTGAGGACTATCTGTAATACAATAACAAATATGTTAACACTTTACATTAAGGTTTCATTTGTGAACATTAGTAAATGCATTAGGTATGTTGAACTAACAAGAAACATAAATATATTTTTATAGCATTTATTAATCGTAGTTAATATTAATTTATGAAAATTAGTTTTGAACAATTGTCCATTCATAGTTAATATACTGTAGTATAATATACTACATACTGTAGTTCATTGTTCATAATGCATCAAGTAAAAAAATATTAGTATATGTTGGAATTAACATTAACCAAGATTAATAAATACTGTAAAAGTATTGTTCATTGTTAGTTTATGTTAACTACGGTTGTTAACTAATATGAACAAATACAACCTTATTGTAAAGTGTTAATAAAAATACTAAAGTAAAATGTCCAGACACTTTACAGTAATGCAAATTTGGGGGGGGGTGGATGAGGGGGGAATGTACTTGAAATACTGCAATGCCAAAACATCTTAACAGTAGGCTTTTATTTCTATATTATATCATTTCTTATTTTTGTGATTTTAGGGTGAAATATGACTTGGATATTTTTCGGTAAGATTCATCCATTAACACACACAGTAGTTTTATAGCAGTCCTAATTAACAGTTTGTTTCCTTTCTGATTATGACATAAAAGAAAAGCCATAGTCATATCACTTAATATCAGTCTTCACCATCAGTTGCTTACATTACAGAGTCACAGATTAATGCTGGAACATCTGTGCTGTGTAATCTGACAAATCATTTTGTTACAGTGCATTAACAACAGCAGACGCTGTCCATGAAACACTTCTACCACAAGGTCCGTTGCTTTCATAGCGGCCTTTTTTTTTCTTTTTTTTTGTCCATTTATTACAAAAGAACATGTCTTTTATTTTGACTAGTGGTCACTCTCAGCAGGTAGAGTTTGAGGCGTGTGTGTGTCGGCTGTGAGTGCTGACAGCAGCGTCTGGCCCTCACACACATCATTCCAGCAGGGGAGCCCAGCAGCAGTGGACAGCATTTCTGTATCAGCATCACACTCAGTATGCAGTCTCCACAACATCACACACACACACACACACACACACACACACAAACTGCTTATAAAGTATAAAGGCACCATCTAGTGCTTTCGGCTGGCAAAGACTTATGCATACAAAAATATACTACATTTAAAAGCCATGCACAAAATAATGGTTTGCACTTTTAATGTTGTAGCTATACTAATTACGTGATTGTGACACTGAGCATGAGTGATACACATGCTCATTGTCTGAATTCTGTCCAGCAGGCATTAGTAATGCTCTACTGGTTACCGAAATGGACAGAAATTAATAGCCAGATGACCAACAAAGATATGTTTTCAAAAGCATGTTCCCACAATGGAATACATTTCGTAGTGCGATTAAACAGAAATAGGTTATTGGTGTTTAGCAGATACAAGAAATACAGGAAGGAGAAATGTGTTGTATGAAATAGGTCTTTAAAAATCAGAGGACAAAGATACACAATGTTCAGAATCACTCAGTCTTGTCAGATTAATGGGGAAGACAAAATATAAGATTTTGCTTGTGCTAAACAAAAACAATACAATCATTAAAAGACAGAGTACATGAGAAAGCAATATCAAAAAGGGAGATTGGAGATTGGAGTTAATTGGAGATTTTTAAGTAAATTTCTGTACATTTTTAAACATTTTATCACAAAAATTATGTCTTAGTTAAATTAATACAAACAAATATGTTGGGATATTCAAAACTTGTTACTGTTATCATTGTTGGTTATTCAGTAGCATTCAAGAACAATATGACTTTTCTAGAAAAATAGCTTTTTTCCTGTCTGTTTTATGTGATTGTGTGGATATGTTATGCTGAATCATAATTAAAAGTGCAATGAAAAGTAACATTTCCAAAAGTGTCCCACTTTGCCCATATTCACCCTATATTATTCTGTTTAAATGACTTTTTTATATAACTTTTTAAAAATGTTATATTAATATGATTTGTCTAGTGTGAATGGGAAAAATAAGACACATTGTATTATGATTTTGGTAAAAAAAAAAAATAAAAAAAATAATTAAAGATATTTTAAATATAATTTTTATGACAGGCTAAAATGACATGTAAAAATTCATATACTCATTTAAAACAAATATTAAATATATCGTTATCACATTAAACATTTTGTTGATAGAACAAGTTTATAATCAATTTTGAATTCATGTATTACTATGTATATACTATTCAATGTAACTTGCAAAACACATAACAGTTTGTGTTTGGTACTGCTTTCATGGAATGAGTTCTTGAATCAGATACCTAAATAAATAACATATATGATACACCGTTAAATACTCGATCTAAGCCCAAAGGAGTTTATTCGCTGTAAAACACTTTTACAGTAAAACTGTTTACAGTACATGCCGCCGTGAGAATGTGAGGTCTCGCGGTATGTCGCGAGATGCCAACAACCAATCAGGAACGCGTCTCCCAGTACATGTGCAAAAAATAAATAAATAAAACAAATGGCGGCGATGTGAGAGCGCACTCCAACCTGAGGAGCCAAACTTTTACTGAATTAAAAAAAAATTAAAAAAAAAAAAAAAAAAAAAAAACCCGCAAACCTTTGGTGGCTAGATCAATCAAATGATGAATACTGGATCGGTATCGTTAATATAATTTAAATTAAACCATGACCGAGAAGAGAAGCATCGGTGTACGTCTTATATTAGATGGTACGAGAATAAACCAGAGCAGAATTTCCAAACTTTCCCAGAAGAAACTGCAAACAAAGAGACGTGCGATCGTACTCAAAGACTCCCAGTCTCCTTATCACAAGCCATTAAACTATCGTAAAGGTACAACTTGTGTTAGACTAGTCAGAATGTGTGAAAACGAATAAGAGTGGCTCAGATCGTTTAAAACAAATGTGTCCCTTTACAATAAAGTACGGCTGCTCTACCGTGGTGCAATGACCGTATTCGACTATAATACAGCTTTATTTATATTTATCTATATATACATATACAGGTGCATCTCAATAAATTAGAATGTCGTGGAAAAGTTCAATTATTTCAGTAATTCAACTCAAATTGTGAAACTCGTGTATTAAATAAATTCAATGCACACAGACTGAAGTAGTTTAAGTCTTTGGTTCTTTTAATTGTGATGATTTTGGCTCACATTTAACAAAAACCCACCAATTCACTATCTCAAAAAATTAGAATATGGTGACATGCCAATCAGCTAATCAACTCAAAACACCTGCAAAGGTCTCCTGAGCCTTCAAAATGGTCTCTCAGTTTGGTTCACTAGGCTACACAATCATGGGGAAGACTGCTGATCTGACAGTTGTCCAGAAGACAATCATTGACACCCTTCACAAGGAGGGTAAGCCACAAACATTCATTGCCAAAGAAGCTGGCTGTTCACAGTGTGCTGTATCCAAGCATGTTAACAGAAAGTTGAGTGGAAGGAAAAAGTGTGGAAGAAAAAGATGCACAACCAACCAAGGGAACCGCAGCCTTATGAGGATTGTCAAGCAAAATCGATTCAAGAATTTGGGTGAACTTCACAAGGAATGGACTGAGGCTGGGGTCAAGGCATCAAGAGCCACCACACACAGACGTGTCAAGGAATTTGGCTACAGTTGTCGTATTCCTCTTGTTAAGCCACTCCTGAACCACAGACAATGTCAGAAGCGTCTTACCTGGGCTAAGGAGAAGAAGAACTGGTGGTCCAGTGGTCCAAAGTCCTCTTTTTCAGATGAGAGCAAGTTTTGTATTTCATTTGGAAACCAAGGTCCTAGAGTCTGGAGGAAGAGTGGAGAAGCTCATAGCCCAAGTTGCTTGAAGTCCAGTGGTCCAAAGTCCTCTTTTTCAGATGAGAGCAAGTTTTGTATTTCATTTGGAGATCAAGGTCCTAGAGTCTGGAGGAAGAGTGGAGAAGCTCATAGCCCAAGTTGCTTGAAGTCCAGTGTTAAGTTTCCACAGTCTGTGATGATTTGGGGTGCAATGTCATCTGCTGGTGTTGGTCCATTTGTGTTTTTTGAAAACCAAAGTCACTGCACCCGTTTACCAAGAAATTTTGGAGCACTTCATGCTTCCTTCTGCTGACCAGCTTTTTAAAGATGCTGATTTCATTTTCCAGCAGGATTTGGCACCTGCCCACACTGCCAAAAGCACCAAAAGTTGGTTAAATGACCATGGTGTTGGTGTGCTTGACTGGCCAGCAAACTCACCAGACCTGAACCCCATAGAGAATCTATGGGGTATTGTCAAGAGGAAAATGAGAAACAAGAGACCAAAAAATGCAGATGAGCTGAAGGCCACTGTCAAAGAAACCTGGGCTTCCATACCACCTCAGCAGTGTCACAAACTGATCACCTCCATGCCACGCCGAATTGAGGCAGTAATTAAAGCAAAAGGAGCCCCTACCAAGTGTTGAGTACATATACAGTAAATGAACATACTTTCCAGAAGGCCAACAATTCACTAAAAATGTTTTTTTTATTGGTCTTATGATGTATTCTAATTTGTTGAGATAGTGAATTGGTGGGTTTTTGTTAAATGTGAGCCAAAATCATCACAATTAAAAGAACCAGAGACTTAAACTACTTCAGTCTGTGTGCATTGAATTTATTTAATACATGAGTTTCACAATTTGAGTTGAATTACTGAAATAAATGAACTTTTCCACGACATTCTAATTTATTGAGATGCACCTGTATGTATAACATGGTGCTGAATGATTACCATATTCATGTTCCACGGTGTTTACATGGCATGATACTTTTTAGTTTCACGAGAACCAAAATTACATTCTTTTGTTGTTGTCATTTTAATTCTCAGATTTCACAACCCCAAAACATCGGCCAAAAATCAGATACAATGGTTGTTGCAGTGGAGATTCGCCTAATGAGACCGAATTTCTGCAAGGCATCATCTGGGATCCGAACTCACCCAATCAAAGCTTGAATGGCGAGTATGACTATAAAATTATATATTCTGTGTTTATCTCCTTCCAAACAATGCAGATAATTGTTGGGTGGATCAGAATCCACCGTTTTCATGGTATGAGTAATAATATTATTTTAGAGCAACTTTACAAATGACAAAAATGGTTATTTTTGCTGGAAATTCAATGAAAAAATGGCTTGTATATTAACATCATCCAATGTGATGTTGCTATTATTACATAATACAGTGAATTAAATCTCAGTTGATTATTTTCACTTTTTTTGTATCTTGCGATTAATAGTTAACATTAAAAGACTTACTTTGTGTGGGGAATTTGCATGCTATATTCTTTGTGTAGGCTACACATCCAAAACCAGTTGAAAACTATTTTTCAATTACATGTTATACATCAGTAAATTAAGACTCACTTTGCATTACATCCAATAGTGACAAGTTCTTTCTCATTCTGACTTGAGACATCCTGCTCTATATTTTTGCATTACTCATGTAAAAAGTATTGCAGTCCTGCCCACTGATAGCCACACAAATGAATCTACCACGTTAGTAACTGTATGACAAAACTTTTACTGTCACACTGTATATACACTCATAACTGCCCAGCTCTACTACAGAGATATGTCACTTATTTAGCAGTATATATTTGTAACCCTTCACAGGAAAAGGGGGAGATGGCAGAGTCATTGAGATATCAGAGATTGTCAGTAGGATTGCACCAAAGGTTAGTGTCAATTCAAAATGAAATAAATAAGCGAAAGTATTGTGCGTATCATGGTACATTTAATCGAAATATCATACAATATTTAAGGTTGAGAGGCCTAAAGAAGGGGACTCAGTGCTCCAGTGGATTGGAGACAGTGCCATTCCCTGCACCCCAGAGATCAGACAGCCCCGGGTCAGGAGGATCTCAGCACAGTGCGTGTCCTGTAATCACTAACATACTTAAGACTTTTTTTTTTTTTTAAACATGCATGAAATGCACTCTCTATGACAGCCTTTGACTCTGTAAGCAGCCAAAAAAAAGAGTAAGGGGAGCGGCCCGCACTTTATTAGCCAATCAGAAAACTAGCCGATCAGAAATGCTTTCTGTCTGCTTTCATTTTGTGGTGTTCATGTTTGCTGACATGATTTGGGGGAGAGGGTGTGTGGTTGAATTTACCAAAAACTGATGAAGTCGCTTACAGCACTTTTCAGTTTATGTATAAAGTAGGCCTGGGTGATATGGACAAAAGAATAATAATGTACAGTACATTTCATACTATTAATGGGGAAGGAAATGCATTACACATGTTTGTGCAGTACCGCCACCTACTGATCTGGAGTGTGGAGCGTCACAAGAAAGTCTTTCAGTGGAGTGAAACGTCAGCTTAAGATAATTAAATTGGAGAAATTTCATCAAAAAGAGGTCACACACCTTACATATTGTGATAATATTTTTGGCCATATCTCCCAGCCCTGTAGTAGAAGTATGTGAACCTGTAGAGATTTTACTATACCGTTGACTGTTAGTGATCGGTGTCATAAGTTCATAGAATGGATCAACTATGAATTACAGTTGTGATTTTCAGATTGATGATATTAATGTTGTCTCCTCTAGGCAGAGCAACATTGAGGACCTCATGAAACTTGCCAAGCAGTTTGACATCAATATGACTCGTCAGGACAAAGAGAAACAGCAGAAAAGCATAGAAAACTTAAATAAACTCAATAAGTTACAAAGTGAAGGAACAACAAAGAGAACACCAGCATCTATCGGAATCATGACGGAAGAAGAGGAGCTTTGTGCGCTGTTTGATGGTCCCACTCAGCACTTAAGTGGGAGACTGAGCCCACCGTCAACAAACTGCACACCAAAAAGCAGAACCAACCCTGTGGCTCTGGCTGGACACTCAAGTTCTGCAGCAATCAAGAACACTTCTGCACCTAAAGAAAGCGAGGTTGACTTTGATTATGACTGGGAAAATGATGACTTTCTCAGTGACTCTTTTGTGTTGGAGATGACACAGAACCTAGTGCCTTTGAATGTAACTGAGAAACACAGGGCCACTCAGTCCATGTCTTGCTCCAGGAAATTTAATTCTGTGGCCAAAACAAACTCCTCTGTATCTAATGGCAGTGACATCTGCTTGCAGATTCAACAACGCACCAGCAAAAGCAGCACGTTTACTAGGACATGTCCTGAAGTCCAAACGTTTACTCGAAGCACTTTTAGGCTAAAGCCACAGGATCAAACTAACGAGAAGCTGCTAAGGACTTCACTTGTGGACCAAGTGAAGCATCAAGTACAGTTGTCCGAGGGAAAAAGGCCAGTGGAGCTTGATAGAACAATCAAAGTTTGTGAAGCCTCGGGCCAAAATTCTACTGCTCATTTTGACGTGGTTTCGGAAGACGACCTGAAGACTCTGTTTGATTCTGATGGTCTCTGGAATGACAAAGATGAAGACGATCTCCTGTGTCAAGCTTGCAATGATGTGGAAAGGCTGTCGGCTAGTCAGGAGGAGCAAAGACACAGCAAGGGTTATGCAGAGTTAGGCAAATCAAGAAGCTTAACATCTAGTGACACCATTCATGCTGAAACCATGGGCATCAACAGCAAGTCCTCACATGTGTTTGTCCGCTCAAACTCAGTACCGTGTTCCAGTGGCAGCACTGGATTTAAACAGGACTTCGGTGTTTTAGCGACAACTGAAGGGTCCAACTTTGGAATGGGAAGTCATAATCCTAACCAGTTCGGGCAAGCACAAAACAAATTGACTCAAGTGAAAAATGCCTCTGGACCCAGGCTCGGGTTTGTCAGAAGCACATCACCGACCATTACGCCACAAAGCACAACAGTGGGAAAGGCCTCTAATTCCCACTATTTCACTTTCAAAAGACATCTGCCTGACTCTGTGACGCTCAACAACAAAGGTGAGCTTTGTGCACTGTGGCACCTGTATTGCATTAGCTCTGAAATTGCATCATAGTATACTCTACATCTGATTACTGTAATAAGCAAGTTTGCTTGAGCTTTTAAAGGAATAGTTCAACCAAAAATTAAAATGCTGTCATCATTTACTTACCATAATGTCATTCCAGACCCATTTAATTTTCTTTCTTCTTAGGAACACAAAAGGAGATGTTTTGAATAATGTGCACACTTCTCTTTTTCACCAGGGGCTGTCAAGCTCCAAAACAGGACAAACAAAGCTTCACCATTAATGTACTCTATATAACTTGTGCACCATATTCCAAGTCTTCTGAAGCCACACGATAGCTTTGTGTGATGAACAGACCACAATTTAGTCATTTTTCATTGTAATTCATCATTTTTATTGCAGCTCTCAAATCTCATATTCAAACTTGGCGAGTCGCAATTGGTTACGAGACACATGAGGGCAGAAAACGGCATATAAGAAAGACATATCACACTCAATAGTAAATGTGAATTGGAAGCTTTAAACATCTTTGGGGGACAGCAATAAATGGGGTTTAAAATTAAGTGCATTAAAATCGCTAAAGTTTAAGCAAACACATTGTTAAAAAGTAAGAAAGTTCTTTCTTGGTGTCATAGCAGGTTCTTTTGTTAATCAAGCAGTACAGGAGGTCAAGAAAAATGCTTTGACATTCAAACTTGAGTGGAAAAAATTTACCAGTTCACGCCGATAGGAGGAAGTCCACTACCATTAACTATATCTCACTCAATAATGAAAATTATCTTGTCATTTACTTACCTTCATGCCATCCCAGATGTGTAAGACTTTATTTCTTCCGCAGAACACAAATGAAGATTTTTAGTAGAATATCTCAACTCTCTAGGCTCATACAATGCAAGTGAATGGTGACCAAAATGTTGAAGCTCCAATAAGCACATAAAGGCAGCATAAAATGTATTCATAAGACTTCAGTGTCTTCAGAAGCTATCCAATCAGTTTTGGGTGTGAAAAGACCAAAATGTAACTCCTTTTTAATTATAAATCTTGACATCAGCGGTCTCCTTGGCGATCATGATTTCAAGCTCGATTAAACTTCCTAGCGCAATCTAGCACTCTACGCATGCGTCAAACACTAGGAAGCGTAATCAATCTTGAAATCATGATCGTGCCTAGAGACTGCAATGACAAGATTTACAGTGAAAAAAAGTTACATTAAAAGTTACAAAGTTACTTTTTCCACCCAAAACCGATTGGATCGCTTCTGAAGACATGGATTGCTGGATTACTTCTTATTCTTTTAAAAATCTACGTTTGTATTCTGCAGAAGACAGAAAGTCATACACATCTTGGATGGCGTGGAGGTGAGTAAATGATGAGAATTTTCTTTTATGGGTGAACTATTCCTTTAAGCATGATGGCAGATCTATCAGCTATATACCCCCCTAGCAACTATAAGAATCTTCTGAAAATTTTATAGAATGCCTATAGAAGGTATTTGACTGAAACGTTTTAATATAATAAAGATTTGCAAGGTACGACAGTGTGCAGGGCTTTTTCTTTTTCATTTTTCATTGTATTGATGTGTCCTCTCTGCCCGCGACACGTTCATTAAAAGAGATAACAGGATTAACATAGACCATACGTTATCATCTGAATGCAATTTATAGATGCCTATACTGAATTAGTTAAAAGTAAATTATCGACCTCAAATCAAATGAAGAAACTATCAAACCAGTCATGATAATTTTCTTCTAGAAAATCAAACACAAACTGCGTCTTCCCACGACCTATTCACCCCATTCCACGCACTTTTCCCGGGAAAACGAGACAAAATGTATGAAGCCGATTTGGAAATAAACCATTCTTTGAATGCAAGCATTTATTTGTTTTACTAATTTATGTCAGTTATTAGGGTTACTTTCACTTAAATTGCTAAATTAAAGAGTTTACTTCCAAAATTTTGCTCATGCGAACAATTTGAAAATACAAAAACTTTCATGAATCCGAGAATTTACGTGAACGAATTACACAAATTTATTCTGCTTGTGTTTTATTAAAGAGTTAGTTCACCCAAAAATAAAAATCCTCATGATTT
Source organism: Myxocyprinus asiaticus (assembly GCF_019703515.2). Taxonomy (NCBI): domain Eukaryota; kingdom Metazoa; phylum Chordata; class Actinopteri; order Cypriniformes; family Catostomidae; genus Myxocyprinus; species Myxocyprinus asiaticus. The sequence goes on along the minus strand of NC_059364.1, from coordinate 39,688,091 downwards.
ACTTACCTTTAAGCCATCCCAGATGTGTATGAATTTCCTTCTTCAGCAGAACCGAAGTGAAGATTTTTATAAGCACATTTCAGCTCTGTTTGTCCATACAATGCAAGTAAACAGGTGCCATCAGTCTGCTGGCTATTTGACGGTCCAAAATTCATATTTAGGCAGCATAAAAGTAATCCACATGACTCCAGTTGATCAGTTAATGTCTTCTGAAGCAAACCGATAGGTTGGTGTAAGAAACAAATCGATAATTAAAATGTTTTTATCTTTAAATCATTGCTTCCGGCCAGCACTTTATTGTTGTTTGAAATGACCTAACTCTCGCGTGACGTTCGTTCCTCTGTTGTATACAAAGCGCACACTTCCGACTTCTCGCGTGAACGCGCCATTTTGCTTATGTCATAGATATGTCGACTGCTGGCAGGAAGCAATTTTTTTCAAGTTAATAAAGTTTTTATTATCGATTTATTTTTTTACACAAACCTATCGATTTGCTTCAGAAGACATTAATTGATCGAGTCATGTGGATTACTTTTATGCTGCCTAAATATGACTTTTGGATCGTCAAATAGCCAGCAGACTGATGGCACCTGTTTACTTTGTATGGACAAACTGAACTGAAATGTGCTTATAAAAATCTTCACTTCAGTTCTGCTGAAGAAGGAAAGTCATACACATCTGGGATGGCTTAAAGGTAAGTAAATCATGAGAGAATTTACATTTGTGGGGGAACTAACCCTTTAATGGGACTCATTGTATGTAAAAGTATCTCCTTTTGTGTTACATGAAAGAAAGTCATATGAGTTTGGAACAACATGAGGATGGGTAAATGATGGCAGATTTTTCATTTTTGAATGAACTATTCCTTATAATAGTTTTCAGCGCCATATATATATATATATATATATATATATATAAAAGAAAAAAAAATTCATGCTTTGAAAGTTTCAAATTTCCCATTAACATTGCACAGAAGCTTTACAATACATGTTTTGTTTTTGTTGTTTTGCAGTTTTTGTTTCATCCCCTACAACAGTGAAATGTTCAGCTGCTGAGATTGAGAGGAAGAAACAGGAAGCAATAGCGAGGAAGGGATTACGCATGCAGGCTCGCCAGAAAAATGGAGCACCTACATAGGATACCACGGAGGAGTCTGCAATATGGCATTAATGTTTAGGGCTGTAATTTACTAATAATGTTATTGTCATTGTGCCACTGTTTCCTTGAGCTGCTATTCTGAAAAGCTGTGACTCATAGCCTGGAGATCTCACTCCAGTCCTCCGTATCCATTACTAATATATATTTAACACTGTCTCTTTGAAGGAAATGTTATTTGAATATTTCTCATGCTTTTCAGAATAATGTACTGCAGTGTTAAATCTGTCTAACAGCCAATCTAATGAAAGGAATTTCTCGCACATTACAGTTCCATTATTACCACCCAGTATTGTCAATCAAATTAATGGCAGAGCTCTGCGATTCTTCACACCTTTTGCCAACGTTTGATGAAGCATTTCAAACAAGTGTCACTAGGATTATGATTGAAAGGAGTGTGTGCTGTGGGCTACATCCCAGTATACGCAATTACAAATGAGAGGTTTCAATTGGTCAAAAGATTGGGTTTAGTCTTCCAATCATTGCTAAACATTTCAAAAGAATCTTTACTCATTGTAAATGAAGGAAAAATACTTGAATATTTGTTTATCAAGCTAGAGATCTGGTTTGTATTTACTTTGTTGTCTTTAAGTTTAATTATTTTTTTTTTTCTGTTAAAAAAACATAACTATGTATATAATAAAAAAAGCAAGCAAACAAAACAAAGAAACCTATCTGAAATCATGTATTATTGCTTTCAAAGTCTATTAAAAAACTTGGAACATTGACTGCAATCTTCAGGTCCCTGTCATTGCCTAACAGTGCAATTACATAATTACATGCAGAAATATCAGTTCAGATGTCTAAACCTCATCTATAACAAATTACATTCTTAACATGTAATGCTCTTAAAGTATAATCTTTTTACATTTGTTTATGCTAATTAAATATCTCTTTCCATTTATAACCCCTCCACACCTGGTGCATTGTATATGCCACAATGTTAGTCATTGTGTGCCCTGGGGAATGTCTGCATATCATTGGGATCTGGGCCCTGGCCCTTCTCAGGTGTAAGCCACACAGGTGTGTGCGTGTTTGTACTTCAGTCAAGACATTGTAGCGCAAAGCGGCTCCCCTCTTCTCCCGTTCAATTACTGTAAATCAAATGCCACAGTAATTTGGCAAGAGGATGAGGACTTTTTTTATTACTGTGATTATGGTTATGATGATGACTACAATTTATTCCAAGCAGATGATGAAAACGCCGGGCCCTACAGGTGTTGAGTTCATACAATATAGAAGTTGGTGATGGATTTTTCTTTAATGTGGCATTATCAAGCTGCTGGAGAACAGACTAATGGGTGTTTCTGTATTTTTCCATCAAAAATGTAGAGCAATTACTGATTATTGTGATGGATCCTTGCCATGCAGCAGGAGCGTTCTCTGGTATCAAACTGTAGTAATTATGTCAAATTACTGTGCTTTGTTGCCAGATGCAATTTGCATTTCAGCATACTTGTTGGTTTGGGGCAGAAACAAGATAATGGCTCGCAGATTTAACCAAGAAGGAAACTCGAACGGTAAATTTAAGGATTCTGGAGACTAAAACACTCTTATTTGTTGCAGTGAACAGATGTTAATGTGGTGTCTTAGAGCTTATAGGGTACAGTGATGAAAATGTACTTTTCCAAAAACTAACAAAACCTAATCCCTTTCACTCACCTGAATCTTCAGTGGTGTCTAAAGTTGTGTCATGCCACCACTTACCAAAGTGAAATCATCCTTTAAGAGCTGAAAAGGTGCCAATTTAATCTTTGACAGAGTGCATTATCTTTATGTTAACAGCATCAGGACAGAGCATGGGTGACATCTGCCAAGTTTTTCGTTCGACCAGAACTGCAACAACCTGGGGAATTAAAGACCTTAATGGAATAGTTCACCCCAAAATTAAAATTCTGTCCTTATTTACTCGCCCTTCAAGTCAATCCAATCATATATATAGTATATGCTGTTTTTAACTATTTTTAAGGTGTCAACTTCTAGGATGTGACGTCATTTCAAACTAAATCTGGCCAAAAAAGAAGGTGTTTTTGAGTTGCGGTGGTTCAAAACAGCTTGCCAGCACAAAACACCAACATTTTGTTTCCGGTTAATTCTTCCCTCAGTCGAGATCAGGAAACAAGAACACACTAGAATGCAGAGTCGCCAAGATGGTGCAAACTCACGTACATCTGTGCGATTGTTCACGTAGAAACACTGTCCAAGATAATTTCATGTCATGTCATTTTCTTCTTCTTTTATTTATTTTTTGTATTTTTTTTTAATATAAAGTCTATATAGTATATATATATATATATATATATATATATATATATATATATATATATATATATAAAAGTATATAAAATACAATAACAAATGGTAACCAGTACATATGGCCATGTATAGTGTGTTAGCATTAGCAAAAGCACCATGAATGCAGTATGTAAACAAGACAAATTACATATTATCTACTGCATATATATTACTTTATATCATCAAGTGGTTAAAACAGCTTATTTTGCTGATATGTGTATCCTACTCATAGGCAGGGTTGGGAGGGTTACTTTTGAAATGTATTCCACTACAGATTACAGAGTACATGCTGTAAAATGTCATTTGTAATGCATTCTGTTAGATTACTCAAGGTCAGTAACATATTCTAAATACTTTGGATTACTTCTTCAGCACTGGTAGATTTTTTTCACTTGTTTTGACTACTCTGCCAGTACAGTAAGACAAAATACACATGTTAAAAATACATTCTCTGAAAAACCTAAATATCATATGCAGTGTTGTTTCTAAAACAAGATCAATCAAATTGATCTTGTTTTAAGGATTTTTAGATATTTTTACAGGAAAACAATACAAAAATTATTATCAAGAATATGATTTATGCCCTAAAATCAAAGGACTTACAAGAGAAAAAAAGTTATGCTTTAATGTGAATTTTCTTGATAAAAAATATAATCGTGCCCAGTAACAGGTGCATGTAAAATGGCTAGAAATAGCAATTTAGCTTAGCATAAAGCTGACAATTTACACAAGGTTTATTTCAATTTCTTGTGCTCCAAACTTACTTCAAACTTACTTCTCTGTCTGCTCGTATGAATGTAACACATCATTAGAAAGTGTTTCACCGCTGTTCAAATGCACTTTGGATCACATCATATATATGTATAAAAGTTTTCCATCTGAAAGGACTAAATATTAAATGAAACAAATGACAATAAAATGCAAAGTAATCTCTTCAGTAATCAAAATACTTTATGAAAGCAACTATATTCTGATTACCAATGATTTAAATTGTAACTGTAGTGGAATACAGTTACTAATATTTTGTATTTTAAAAACGTAATCCCGTTACATGTATTCCGTTACTCCCTACCCCTGCTCATAGCCATGTAGTCAACACAATTTAATGTCACATTGGCTATTTTTTTTTTCATGTTGTATGCTGTCAGAACAACGTGCGTCTTTAAATGCTCCTCTGCATGCCGACCCCAGTGGTGTGGACGGTGGCTAAAAGTTTGCAAACAGTATACGTTTGCTCAGCTGTTTTGACTTTCGTTCTAGCTCTGAGCTCTGAACGTGAAACAACTTCACTGTGAGCGTACTGGAGCCTTTTTGCAGTTGTTGTCCACTTATAGTGACCACGTTTGTCAAACTCCAAAAAGAACAAAAGCACAATAAAAGTACCATAAAAGTAGTCCCTATGACTCGTACATTACATTCCAAGTTTTCTAAAGCCATATGAAAGCTTTGTGTGAAATTTAATGCTCTCATCTCATTCTCCATTATCCGGCTTTGACATGTGACAACCGATGACGTTGTGGCATTAATTACGTCAAACCTGGTACAATGCATCCATTTTTGAATCTGAACACAAATTAGATTTTAGAGCTTCAGCTGTGAAGTAGATTAGCAAAATAATGATTTCATTTTCTTGACAAAGCTGTTGTATGATTTCAGACAGCAAAAAGTAAAATGGACTACTTTTATGATGTTTTTTTGTCCTTTTTGGAGCTTGGCAGATGTGGTTACTACAAACTATATATGGGTCTGGAACAAGATGAGGATGAGTAAAAAAGTATGAGATAGATCACAACAAACATTTTGATGTTTTTTTTTTTTTCCATGCATTATGCCACGCTTGAAATGACTGTTGTTGTCATAGCATCGTCCACTGCAGATTACGACACAAAAGTGAGACTAATACACAAAACAGCGGTGCAGGGGGGCACCGGGGGCTGCAGTTGTCATCAAGCTAAATGAACTGTGAATATTTTCACAGTGCGTGTCATTAGCAGCTTAGATTTGTTTCAACAAGGCTTACCTGAGGGCACTATTCATTGGCCCCCAGGTATGAATGGGCTAATGCACACTCTAAAGCAGAGCCTTCTCCACTCTGCAGACATCTCACAGCTGAAAGGAGCCTCATGTTTTCTCCATTATAAGAGCATTCCTGCGTAGACAGGTCGGTCAGGAGATTGTACATGGAATATGCTGAATCCACTAATATGAATAGACCCCAGTCTCTATTATAGTTTATTTTTCAAAACATTTGTGGGATATAACAAACCTTTGGCATGGCTAAATGATTTTTATTTCATAAGTTTTGATTATAGATCATGCTTTGCATGGCTTTCTGTGTTTGTTTGGCCTCCAGACTTCATTTTGGCTCCTTGTTCTGCATGAGTCATTATTTCTTCAGACTGCAGCCTTTGGTTTTCTAGTGTTTTGGGGTAAAAGAAATCCATACGATTATATTCTGAGTCTTCCAAAGCTATATGATAGCTTTGTGTGAGGAACAGACCAACATTTAAATGATAATTATATCATCATTTGCTCACCTTTATGTTGTTCCAAACCCATACAACTCCTTTTTTCCGTGGAACATAAAGGTTGAACCATTAGGCAGAATCACAAATGTGTTTTATATACACTCACTAAGCACTTTATTAGGAACACTATTATGGTCTTCTGCTTTTGTAGGCCATCCACCTCAAAGTTCGACATGTGCATTCTGAGATGCTATTCTGCTCACTACAATTGTACAGAGCGGTTATCTGAGTTACTGTAGCTTTTCTGTCAACTCGAACCAGTCTGGCCATTCTCCGTTGACCTCTCATCAACAAGGTGTTTTCGTCCGCAGAACTGGATGTTTTTTGTTTTTGGCACCATTCTGAGTAAACTCTAGAGACTGTTGTGTGTGAAAATCCCAGGAGATCAGCAGTTACAGAAATACTCAAACCAGCCCGTCTGGCACCAACAAACATGCCACAGTCCAAATCACTGACATTTTTTCCACATTCTGATGGTTGATGTGAACATTAACTGAAGCTCCTGACCCATATCTGCATGAGTTTATGCACTGCACTGCTGCCACACGATTGGCTGATTAGATAATCGCATTAATAAGTAGGTGAACAGGTGTACCTACTAAAGTGTTCAGTGAGTGTATATTGTCACATATGAGATTTCTGCGCCATTTTCTTTTCTTTTTTTTTAATCTAAATGCAAACGCAAATGAGATTTAAGAGCTACGACAGAGAGGAAGATCATCACTAAAAAAACAACTAAAATTTCACAAGCTATCATATGAGTCATATGGACTACTTTAATTATGCTTTTATGGTTGGTTTGAAAAATCTCTCTATTATAGTATATTTTTCAAAACATTTGTGGGATATGACAGAGCTTTGGCATTGGTGAATGATTTGTGTTTCTTGTGTTTTTCCACAACACATTTTTAGCCATGCATTGCATTGTTCTCTGAGTTCATTCTTTCAGCAATATGCATGTTCCTTCAGATGGGCTGCAAACTTCTTGGCTCCTTGTTCTGCATGAGTCATTGCTTCTCTTGACTGTAACCTCTCATTGCTAGTGTTCATTCCTTATCTGATTTCTCATCAAGATATTCCCCTATCTTATTATATTAGGCTTGCTGATAAGAACCCACAGACTAAAGCTTTTTTTTTTTTTTAAACATTTATTCATTGCACAAACTCTGTCCAACAAATAACCCTGTCACTGCATTCCTTGAGCCTACATCTGCCAACACCTTCTCGCTACAATGGCTTCAGAATTTTTTTCCCCCTTTTTTTTCTTTGGCATGCCATCATATGGCGGCGTGGGCTGTAATGGTGTGCTGACAGGTTTAGGGTGAGGTAATTTTTTTTATACATCAGATCAGCCCCCGAGGAGCTCCACAGCCTGTGGGTTTCAGCTTTTAATCAAACGGACTTATTATGAACTAATTGTTGATATAAACTTTTAACGAATTGGACAAATCACTTTGCGCTCAGCACATTGTCATTTCTGACGTGTCTTTTCAATGCACATTTGGTTCTGATTGTGTGCGCTGTGCATTCCGTAATGATGCTAAAACACTGGTAGTGTGTGTCAATAAGGCTTGGTCATGCTGAGCAGTGCTTCAGTTCATTATGTGTTAGAAGACTGCATAAAGAAGTCTAAGATTGAAATTCCAGCTGTCCCTTAAACACACACACATAGTCCATGGAAAATGCAACTGTGGTCTTCGGCCAGGGCTTCCCGTTCATGCAGAGCTCGGCTTCAGTCCCCTGCTTTTTTATCTGGCTCTCCTTCTCGCTCAGGTCGACTTGACCCAGCCCCTTTCCAAGGACCAGTGTTGGAGAGTAACTAACTAAATGTAGTGGCACTACTAACTTAACTATATTTTTCAGTAGCATGACAGTATAGAAAGCATAGCTTTTCCAGTAACGACATTCTTTTTTCAGGAAGAATGTTTTTCATGACACATTGTTTGTGCATTACAGCCAAGTGAGCCAAGGCAATAGAACACAACAGTCTGGTTCCAGAAGTAAAAATACCATTAATTTTCTGCATAGGTGAATTGATGGTTAACGATAACTTCTAAACCTTTAAAGACAGACCTACTGTGAGCTCTGAGGTTGTTAATCGATGGCAGATTCTTCTGCTAAATCCATCAGTCCACGTTAATTCAAAAATCTTGTTTAATAGTACAATTTCTGGTGAATAACTACACTACCCATGATCCTCAAGGAAAATGATCCAGTAGTCAGAGAATCACACTAAAAGAGCTCTGCAGCAACCGTCCACTTCCAAGACACAATGCAATTGACACAAAGTCGGTCTCCCTATTTGCATATACCTGAATATTTTGAAACAGAATTAAATTATATTGTTTTTATACTCAAAATAAACTCTTCCGGCAGGACCAAAGGGGTTGGCTATATCGCGAAAATGGTTTACGTTTAAAATGTTAAAGTCCCCGTATTCATAAGTTAGGCATATGAGGTATCATTTGAAAGCTTAGAATATGAACTTTTCAGATGTAACCATCACTTATTTTTGTTACATAAATTAGCAAAATAAGGACTCAAAACATTCGCATTGCAAATTCGCGCCCCCTAGAGGTAATGGGGTAGAAATATTTATATGAAAAGAAAAGTCCTAAACATAACACCTAAATGAACAAGTCATATATCAAATGAAAGCTCTCATTCTTATTGCCCTGATACCACAGTTTGAATGATTTTCAAAAGAATCTTAAAGTGAAATATGATTTCTGTTAGTCATCAAAAAACCAAATGTCTCTTTATGCTCCAATAACTGCTGCTGTAAGCCCCAAGCAGCCAAAAACTTTATATCTGCTTTTACCTTTGGCAGTTTTCTAAAACATTATCAATTTTCTACTTGTCTGTGAGCTTGCTTGTCTGAATAATCCATTGTTATATCTTAAATGTCCAGAACAAAATATGCCATCCAGCAGGAAAAGCATGCTTAACAAATCATCAGAAAAAAATGTATATGTCATTGCAGAGGATCTCAGCTTTCTAATGACACCTAGATTGAGCTTCTAGTACAATAAAACAATGAGGGCAGTGCTGAGCTTTTAAGTTTGAGTGTGAAAAATTTCGGGTGGCAGCCCAAAAATGTACCAGATTATAAGGGGTTAAATAAAAAAAATTTACATTTTCCATCGTTTGTAATTTGATTATGGCATTCCTGATACTTTATAGGATTGTAGTTAATGCTCTTGCAAAAGATGTTAAGTACACAGTCTTGTACCTTTGTCTTTTTGTCTGATTTTCAAAAACATGTTTGCTTCAAATCAATGTTGTGATTCACCTTAGTGCTGGCTGGTTTAGTTCATGGATTAGAACTCTTTTATGAAGGATTTTATGAAATCCCTATGGAAAAATGAATGGAAAAAACACTTGGGAAACCAAGATGGCTGAAAAAGTGGGTGGGCACTGTTTCACTCTATTGATCTTCTGTATTGCTTCTGTTTGCATACTGAGTTATACTTGGTGACAGATGTTGGTGGCACATCGGGCACAGAAGTTGCCTTTATTCAAAACAGCTTCCTCGAAATTGCAATGTCCCACCTGGACAGGACACATCTGCTGAGTTCGGAATGGCACACTACCATACTAATCTAACTATTTTTTCCATACCTACTGTATATATATAGTGGACTCAACCATCCTCTAGCACCTCTCTACCCACCGTATGGTAGTAAAAGCCTCCTCAACTTCTCCAGTCCTCCATCAGTGGCAGTTAATGGAGGTATTTGTTACTGTCAGCTCATCTGGCCTCCATTACATCTCCATTACCCTCTCTCTCTCTCTCTCTCTCTCTCTCTCTCTCTCTCTCTCTCTCTCTCTCTCTCTCTCTCTCTCTCTCTCCTTTTTTTGCCATTACACAATGTTTTTGTTTTGCAGCTTCATTATGCTCTGCTCTGGTTTTGCCATTTTATGTGCTTTTTCAGGCAGTCAATCTCTGGAAAAAGAGATGGGATTGTTTTCGATGCTCTCTGTGTGCTGCCAGCAGTATGACCTTGAAAATAAAATCCCTCCAAAATTAGGTTTATGGTTTAACTCACAACAGACACTCGCATGCTTAGACATGATCATTATGGTCTACCCATCCTAATGCATCCTCATGCACAGGCCAGGTGTATTCATACATGTCTTTTCCAACGCACAGGGATGCATTATTCACATACATACACATACACATACACATACGTTTACTTAATGTGACCTAAATGAGGACATGGGTACTTTGCTACTACCATGCAAATGCAACAGTTAAGGCTGCTTTGTTCCTGCTCAACATTTTATATAAAGTTGCTATACGGTATAACAGCTAAACTAAATTATACCTGCTCTGACCCACCTCTGCCCATAGTATCAAAGGCATTTTAATACTGATGATTTAATATGTCTGTATTCTTAATTTCATATTTAAACTATAATTTCATAACATTATTTAATTGTTAAAAATCATAATTCATTGAAAGCTAATTGTTAACACTTGCAGTTTTGGTCATATTCATTTATGTATATCAGCAACCATTTGCTGCATTTTGTACATTTTTACACCATGAAAATAGCTTGTATTTGACCAAAATTTCATTATCATCAGCAAGCTAACTGAGTAATGTACTATGCTGTCAGAATAAAAGTTCCTCAAAAATATGTATGAATGAACCTGGCGTCGTCAATGTTTTCTGTTCTTTCAGACAGCAAAGCACTTGAACGCGATGTACACGTAATTACCACTGCAAAAGTGGGAAGTAGGATAATTCTGATAGCACATGAAGGCAGCACGAGTGCACACACACACACACGCAAGGCTTCATTCCACTTCCATCAAGTAAGCCAGTAAAAAGTCTGTGACTATGATCAATGTTTATTGCTTTTGGCACTTCGTCAGAAGTTCCTTTACCTGGATGTGGCTAATTAATCATGGCAGGCACGAGAAGTGCAAAGCAGCTCATATATGGAGATGAGATCAGCAGTGGAGGGGAGCAGAGACGGCCAGGGCTCTCCACTGACTGGAGATCAGCCACTGCACTCGAGAAAAAAAAATTTCCAACATGAAACGGAGCCTTACAGGCAGAGTTGGAGTTCCCAGTCCAATTACACAAGCCGCAGGCTCATGCAAGTATGCACTGACAAATAAACAAAGAAATCTGAGATGCTAATGCAGCTCTGGCTTAATTAACTTTTTGGATTTAAAAAAAAAAAAATGTATGCCCTATCAAAAAGTGCACTTAGAAGAGAGTAATCATTTGTCATTCAGTGTTTGAAGACTGCAGGAATTTATTCATACTGTAGCTTTATGGACATGCACACTCCATAGTAGGACGGCATTAGAGTTTTACCTCGGTTTAAAGTGTAATTGATTTTTTTCTAGGCACTGCAGTTAGGATGTAGTGTGACTGAGGTGCTTTCAGCACCCTAATGAGTGTTGTAAATTACAAGCCTTAAAGCGAGTCTGTGCCATGCTGCAAAAGATGGTATTTAAAAAAATAAATAAAAAAAATTGAGAAATGTATTATTCTTCAGCGATATGAAGAAGTGTGACTACTCTCACTTACTGTTAAAAGTGGGTCCCCTGATTTACAACATGTCATTTCCCAACAAGAAGCAAAAGTATAATTCAGGGATAGTAAAACACTTTACGATGCATTATTAAATCGACACTTTAATGTGCCTATCCGAAAATGTGTTAACAGAGAATATACTCAAATTTACAAATACATCAAATAGGTTGCCCCTGCTGAACAAATGGTAAGACTGGTACCAGAAAAATTCTCTTTTTGTCCTACTTTTGGCTTTATAAGTAAGCAATAAGGTACGAGAGGCTGTGCTATATTGTCGATATAGTAACCAGCTACGAGGTTAATCACAAAATAAACTTTGGAGTAAAAAAGTATTTCAAAGTCGGACAAAAAGACAAAGGTATGAGGGCATGAACTACAATACCGTGAAGCATTGCAGATGACGTATTCAAATTAAAAATTATGGGGGGAAAAAACGATTGATTTAAACTTGTTGATTATAAGTATAACTGCAAAATATTCTAATATAATATATCATATTGAGAGTGTAGAAAACTCGATTGCATCATTTTTAGTGTGTCATGGAAGTGGGCAGTCGCTGCATAGCTCTTTTGCCACAGTATGGCCCTGTCCCAAATGGCATTGCGATCCTCCTCCGAGTCCAGATTTTGGTGATGTGAGTGCAGACCAATGGGGCGTTAGTCAGCATTTGGAACAGACTTCTAGACTTCATTGATATGACAAATTTTTATACTTTGTTTATCATATACATACATTTTACAAATTGATATTAGCGAATGCCATGCCATTGGTAGGGTAAGGGAACACACTTTAAACTCACTCTTGATTTTTTTTTATTAATTTATTTTTTTTATTTATTTATTCCAAGTAACACACTGACAATAAATCAGTACAAAATCTAATCAAGAACCTATGAAATAAAAAGTGCACATATAACAAAAACAAAACTATTATGCACAAATCATTCTATTTATTTACACAGCCACACTTCTTCAGGTATATAAATCGCTGATAGACTGAAAATTGCTATTTAAATAAATATAATACATTTAGCAAGCTACAGTGTGTGGGAAAGTATTAAAGGATTAATTCTCTCCTGTCTTAATATTTTAGAGACTCACATTAATTCTAAAATCATCTTTGAAACAATGATAGCAAAGGTTAACAAAGTTACAAATGAAGATAATTCATTATATAATAATCAAAATGTTTACAAATATAACATTCTTTAATAATAAAATAATAATATCAGATCATTCAAAGACATTACAAAGACATGGCAGATGAGTAAAGCATTGATTACTTAATTCAAAAAGTGGCTTTAGAAGTCAATATAGTGTTTGGTTTATTTCCATATTGTTGAATGTAAGCCTATCACTGGCCTACTGTTCACAGCCATTCCTTTTACAACTGAGTTCGTCAATCTGTCCAAGATAGATGTTTTCACAGGACACATTCATGCGTTCTGTCTGTACACATGTTGGGTGGACGCTTTTGATGTGTTTGCTTGTGGTTGCATCCAGGGTTTAAAATTTACTTTTTGGCCACTGTGGCTATTAGTGTTCCAAGGTCACTAGCCACTCAGCATTTCAACTAGCCAAAATCCCCATTTTAGTAAGGATGATTTAAAAACCGATGATGTGTATTTGTCTCCTCTTTACCTCGTCAATGCTGTTTATGATGTAGGGGCTGTCTAGCAGTTTGAGAGGTCAGACTTCCTTACTAGAATGTTCTCTGTAGAATTCAAATGAGTCACATAAGGTTTGTAGTCTCCGCCAGCCACCACGATATCTAGTGAAGCCGGACTGAATCACGCAAGTTTTTCTTTATGCTGTCCCAGAGCTCTGGCAATCTTATCTCTGGAGTACGCTGTGCTCTGAAGTGTGCTGCGGCAGTTTTGCCCGCACAGATGCACTAATAACTTATGAGAGGCAAATTTAATGTTTATAAAGCACTGAACGCAAGATAAAATTACATTTGCTTCGGCAGTGGCTCCAAGTCGCCCGACATTCACAGAATTTTCAATGCAGAAAAAACCTGCCGAAGTGGCTGGTTAGAGTGATGGAGTTACCCGCCACTGCCGCATTTGGTGGGTTGGTGGGTGTTAATTTCAAACCCAGGTTGCATTACAATTTACTGATTTTCAGCGTCTCTAGCTATAATCAGCATATTTTAGGACGCTGTGTTAATGTAAATGTAGTTTGAATCTTTAAAAAAACAGAAGCAGCTGTCGGTTTTCTAACTATACAGTTGGAGCTTACTGCCCCCTGCTGAGACTCCCAAAAACATAGAGATGGCACTTCAAGCTTGAATTGCTCCACTGGTAGGAAAATTCCATATTAATGTGGCATGATTAATTGCGTACATTTTTTAACATGTTATTTAATCACACTGAATTAACATGTTAAACTGTCATCCTTATTAATAATCAATTCAAATATGAAAACAATTATGGGATTTTTACTTTCCGAAATAGACTGTTGTGCTCTGTTTTGTATTTTAGCATGGCTGAAACACAGAATTGAGCAATTAGCAACCAGGACCGAAACTGTTGGTTTTATATTACCATTATAACATTATAACATTTTATAAATTCAGGCAATCATGTGCTATACTCTTAAATGCAAATATTGCACATCCTCCCATTTTATCAGCTTAAAAAGCTAATTTTCTTATTGAAGTCCCCAGCCCTCGCTAAACATAGATGATGCTCAATGAATGAACCAAATGTCTGCATTTACACCCTCCGAAACATTATCAGCAACAGCTTCCACAAAAGTCCACCTTTCTATTGTATGCATATACATTTATTAAAATACATTATGTTTACCATGCCCTGTGGCAAAGGAAATCACATGACTTTAATTTGCAGCTGTGAACGATAGCACCTGCAAACAACTTGGCGGTTGTTCTCGAGGTCTAGCGGGAGTCTTACTGCGCAATTTAAACAAAGAGTGATCATTGAGGCAGAAAAAAAGCATGGTTGCGGGGATTGAGGGAGGCCTGACAGCTCATGATTGATGATTGGCCGGCACCCTAAGCCTGACACCCACTACTCACCCGTTCTGCATTTACAACAAAGTCACCAGTGTGTCGTCTGCCTGTGCCCTATCCTGCCGCAGCCAATCAATACACTGCGGCCCAACGCTCCAAATCACACTCGACCACATACTGCTGAGTAGACACAAGACACGGGAGGGCACATCGTACATGTAGATTAAAAATCTGCCAACGGTAACCTTAGCGCAAAGTGTACGTGTACACGCTAATACCAAACACACACACATACACGCATGCACTCTCGGCAAGCACATTCACAAAATGTATGTCTGCTCATGCTGGGATGAACTGAGGTCTTGAAGGACAAAAATAGCGACTGATGTCAGATTAATCAAGGTCTCAGTTCTAAACACTTGAATTATATGTTTGTTTAAACACTGCCTTGTTTACTTTCCAGAAATATCACATGAATGGAAAGTCAACCCAGACTGACTGCTTTCCAAAGTGTGTAATTTCTGATTTGATTCAAGAGAGTAAGAAATGTAAGAAAATGAATGTTTGTTGAATCCAAAGAGCTCTACACTATACTACAGTAACTTTGTTTTTAGCTTTATACAAAGAAATCTTGCTTTGTTATTAAAGATATTCTCAGGGTTGTGTATCTGGTGGGTGACAGAGAAGATGTGTTTTCAATTAAATCCTGGTCCAGGGACTGATGGTAATACAATCTAGTAGAGATGTTCAGATCTTTTTTGCAAATGTTCAGATTTGTGTATGTGTGTGTGTCTTCTGTGCCTGACTGTTATTATCAGTCATAAAACCAGAAGTAGTAATAAGACATAGTCTAGCTGATATTATTTATTATCATTATGTTGTCCTTTATAGTTTGGTCATTATCTGCCAAACCAGACTAA
This sequence comes from Myxocyprinus asiaticus, assembly GCF_019703515.2. Classification (NCBI taxonomy): domain Eukaryota; kingdom Metazoa; phylum Chordata; class Actinopteri; order Cypriniformes; family Catostomidae; genus Myxocyprinus; species Myxocyprinus asiaticus. The sequence goes on along the minus strand of NC_059364.1, from coordinate 39,672,662 downwards.
TATTCGTATCTTGACCATAATTTGCTCTAAGATTGATCTCCACTGCAATTCGAGTCTGTCTCAAGGGCGCAGGGATCTAAATCAGTACTTCAGAATACCACCATAGATCTAAGAGATGGTTTACTCTGAGAATATGATGTTTTGCTATATCAGGGTTAAAAGTATGTTGGGTTACATTTTACTTCTCTGGGAAAATGGATGTCAGCAATGTTGATGCTTTAAAATGGTGAAAGTGAAATAAAATCTGCCAATGAGGTAAACCTATTATCAGATCAGCTACTGTATTTTGTTTGTTATCTAATATATATATATATATATATATATATATATATATATATATATATATATATATATATATATATATATATATATTTAATCTACCACATCTGCTCAGTTATGTCTTCTCAGTTAAAACTACAGACAAATCCACAGCAGCAAATTTGAAAAGTATTGCATCCAAAAATGTAAAATATCTTGAAGGATATGAGAAAATCTTCTCAATTATTGGGTATAAATACAGTACAAAAATAAGATGGAATTACAGATTTTGTTCATATTTATAACTATATTTGCTTATATACAAATCCCCTTCATGGCAAGATAAGAACTCTAATAATTATTTTCTTTCATTAAAAAAGTGATGAGTGTCATATTAGCAATTAATTAATTCAGTCCATTACAATAACATTAGTTACTCAAGAAAGGTGTGCATATCTATTAATCTATTCATGAGCTAATAACGGATTGCCTTTCCATCATAATTATGTGGGACACATAACTAATTTAAGGTCTCTCGAAGAACATTTTAATCATCGCTTTTCAAATCTCCTGCTGTAAAAAATATATATGATTCTTCATCCTTTCTGAGTAAGAAATGAGAAATGTATATGTATATATCTCAACATGTCAGTCTGTCATTTTAAAATGGATAGTTTCGTATATAAATTCGGATTGGATGAGCCGAGTTTGAAGCTGTTGTAAAATGCTGATAAACGCACAAAATTCTTACGTTTAATATTAAGAATTTAAAATAGATGGTGTTTTGTGTTTTTGAATGAATTTAGAGTTATATTTAAAATTCATAATTTAGTGTCGGAACTATAGCTGTTTCCCAAATGACACACTATACACTATGCACTTACAGAATACAATATGCACTTAGCCATTAGTGTATGAATTTTCAAAGTGTAGTATCGTCCCAAATGGAATACTTAAAAAAACTTTTACTACACGGAAGCATTCGTCGTTTAACAGCTGATGGAAGTGATGTTTCAAATGCATGCAATGTGTTGCTGCTACCTTTAGCATGTTAGCCAACCTCAGTTCAACACTTTTATCTTAAACAACATACTTATTCACATAGCGTGGGTTGATTGTAAAGTATTCAACTTACATTTGTAAGGTGCTGTCTTCACTGAAGTTTTGCTAATTGCTACATTCTCCATTATTTACTATTGTAAATAGTAAATTTACAATAGTACATTTAGACCAGACCAGCAACGCAGCCAGGTAACTCCACCCCTTCCGAAACGTATGGCATATTGTATCCAACATTCCATAATCATTGACGGTTGAAGAAGTACATAACCTGGGTACTCAAGGAACACTCTCTATTTAATTTTCAGCATTAGCATACACTACTTACATTTCAAAATGATGTAAAATAGTGCAGAAATGTGTGGTTTGGGAAACACATGGATTTCGATATGCTTACGCCTTTCATCCACACTAGAACTGCATTTTCCTCTAACGAAAACAGAGCATTTCGAAAACGCTCTCTGGTACCATATACTTTGGAAAACGATGATGTTAGAAAACTGAAAAAGACTGAGTTTTCAAACAAATATGGATTAGTGTGGATGTAGCCTTATTTATATATTAAAAAAAAACACTCAAGGTCATGCGTTACAGGGATTTTACCACAGGAAAGTGGGTTTTAGGCAACTATTACTTGGTGGAAGAATCGTTAAATGTTATTATTTTTTTATTATTATTTTACTACTATTATTATTATTATTCACTTTGGATTGTGCATAAACACCCCTTAACCATGGTAAAATCACTGTAATGCACAGCCCAATTCTGGCTTATACTTTAATAATAATAATAATAATAATAATAATTAAAAACAGTACATTAAAAAACTCCTAGTTGTGCTGTAGTATCTTGTTTTCTTATTCTCTCTCTCTCTCTCTCTCTCTCTCTCTCTCTCTCTCTCTCTCTCTCTCTATCTCTCTGTGTGTGTGTGTTTAAAATATTTCACAGCTGACTGCTCCCTCCCATGGTCTGTGTGTAACACAAGCTCTGCATCAAGTTACAATAGTGACATCTAGTGTGTCTGTTCAGGTTTTCTTTCAAAAGTAAGTGGGAAGTGTTTCTGCTGTTTATACAGAGCTGTGATATTAGAACTCAATCGAGTTATGGTAATCCAGTCTAATATTTGAGTTCTGCTGATATCTCATCTTTTCTCTATCTTTGATTTGCAGATCATTTGAAAAACAAAGATAGGAGCAAGACTTTCTATGAGGACATAAAAAATTACGTGAATGACGTAAGTGAATGAAAATGTATAAAAAATATAAAATTATTTATTTAAATGTGTTGATTATAAGTATATAAACAATATATTTAAATTGTATTAATTGAAATATATACCAATATATTCATAGTTTGAAAGAATAGAGACAACTTGTTTACGTTATTTGCCCTGAAAGTCATGAGAGTGGGCGGTCATTGCTGGGTTCTTTTGGCATGCTTTGTTAGCAGTGATTCTCTGATTGGTGGATCGTTTGTCTTCAGGATCATGGGTAGTGTAGTTCTTAGGAATTCCACTATTGAACTTGATTTTTAAAAATGAAGATGCAATGGTTACATGAGGCCATGCAAGAAGCAGACGTGTGAGTGACGAGCTCTGCGCACTTTGATACATTTTTAATTACTTTCATGTTATAATCTGGTGAAATTCGATACACCCAGTTACACATTTGCTCTTTGAGGCAAAACATGGCAAAGAAGTCAAAATCCTCATTCTCTGGAGACATTAAAAGACACTTAGGTGCTCAGGATGAAAGCCCCGACAGGCCTACAGACCGGGGACTCGATTTGGATGGCACGGTGGGAGAGGTGATCCAGCGTCAGTTGTCCAACATGTCGGTGATGTTGACGAAGGTTCTTGCTGACTCGGAGGATCTCGCTGTAATACGTCAATCGGTTACGGCGATGGAATTAAAATTCTCTGAGTTAGTTACAAGAGTGACTGATGTTGAGAGACAAATCGATTGTCTGGAGTCTTCAGAGAGGGAATTAACTGCTAATCCACCCGTGACCAAAGTTGATTTGGAATATCTCCTTGAAAAGCTTGAAGATCTTGAGAATAGATGCTGCAGGAAAAATGTTTAAATTGTTGGAATTCCTGAGCATGAGGAGGGCAGAGATATGGTGAAATTCCTAGACGAGCTTTTCCCGAGTCTGCTCGACATAACAGGCCACAAGCTGGAAAGCTCACAGATTCCCAGCTCAAAGATTTGCTGAGGAAGATCAGTGCTGGCCAGATTTCTGAGATCATCCTATAAAGATCTTGTGTTGTGCCAGGTGAGGAGCAAAGGGAAGCTTTCTTGGAAGAACCATAATATTTTCTTGTTCCCGGACTTTGCGAGTTCGACAAGAGAGAAACGCGTTCGGTTCAAGGAATGTAAGAAACTCAATACATCAGCGAAAGATCACTTTTGTTCTGATGTTTCCGGCCAAACTGAGAATAGAAACGAAGGACGGTCGCAAAGTATTTACATGTTTCTCATGTGAGTGGGTCGACTTGCTGTACTTACTCTGGCTTTTGAGGAAGCTGGGCGTCATTTTGGTTTCTTTTTTCTTTTTGCGTTGGCTCCACCGAGCAGCTGGAGTTTGTTTTGTGAATAACACTTTTCCTTAAAGAAACTTTTGCATTTTCGAAAGATTACTTTTGCATTGAAAAGATCGCCAATTTGAGAGTGGACACTACGGATGACCGCAAAATATCCACATGCTCACACAAAGTATGTCTTTTATAAAGTTGACGGTGTAAGTCATGGTATATACTTTTATGCGGCCTCCAAGTGAATTGACTCGACCATCCGGGGAACTGGGATGCCGGTTTTGTTTCTTTTTGTATTGGTTCCGCCTAGCGGCTGGAGCTTGTTCTATTGAATAACACTCCTTTGGAACAGCTGTCAAATCAAATCAAATCACTTTTTTTGTCACACAACCATATACACAAGTGCAATAGTGTGTGAAATTCTTGGGTACAGTTCCGAGCAACATAGCAGTCATGAAAGTGATGAGACATATACCAGTTTACAATAAACATCAGATTAACACAACACAATTAAAGTCTAATATACACATAATTACACACAACACAATATACAAATAATAACATACACTGTACAGTATACAATACATACAATACAATAAAAAAGTATATATAGTATATATAGAATATACAGTAGGTTGTATTATACTGTATTGGCATTCAGGCTGTCGGTTGATAGTAAGTTGTTAAGAGAGAATATAATATAATAATAATATAATTTATGACTGTCCGGTGTGAGATATAATAGTAAGAGTAATAAAGTGCAGTGCTAATGTATTTTGATCATGGGAGATCAAGAGTTCAAAAGTCTGATTGTTTGGGGGAAGAAGCTATCATGAAGTCGGCTGGTGCGGGTCCTGATGCTGCGATACCGCCTGCCTGATGGTAGCAGTGAGAACAGCCCATGGCTCAGGTGGCTGGAGTCTTTGATGATCCTCTGAGCTTTTTTCACACACCACCTGGTAATTAGGTCCTGGAGGGAGGGAAGCTCACCTCCGATGATGTGTCTGGCAGTTCGCACCACCCTTTGCAGTGCTTTGCGGTTGTGGGTGGTGCTATTGCCGTACCAGGCGGAGATGCAGCCAGTCAGGATGCTCTCTACAGTACAGGTGTAGAACCGTGTGAGGATGTGGCGGGTCATTCCAAACTTCCTCAGCCGTCTCAGGAAGAAGAGGCATTGATGAGCTTTCTTCACACCGGCTTCAGAGTGGATGGACCATGTTAGTTCCTCAGTGATTGTGTTCTCTGTCTTTTCTTCTGAAGTCCACCACAAGCTCCTTTGTCTTACTGATGTTGAGGGAGAGGTTGTGCTCCTGACACCAGTGTGTCAGAGTGTGCACCTCCTCTCTGTAGGCTGTTTCATCATTGTCAGTGATCAGACCTACCACCGTTGTGTCATCAGCAAACTTAATGATGGCATTGGAGCTATGTGTTGCCACACAGTCATGTGTGTACAGAGAATACAAGAGTGGGCTGAGAACACAGCCCTGCGGGGCTCCAGTGTTGAGGGTCAGTGATGAGGAGATGCTGCTGCCTATTCTAACCACCTGGCGTCTGCTTGACAGGAAGTCCAGGATCCAGCTGCACAGCGAGCTGTTTAAGCCCAGAGCCCGGAGTTTCTCATCAAGCTTGGAGGGCACTATGGTGTTGAATGCTGAGCTGTAGTCTACAAATAGCATTCTCACATAAGTGTTCTTTTTTTCCAGGTGGGACAGAGCAGTGTGTATTGTATATGCAATGGTATCATCAGTGAAGCAGTTGTTGCAGTAAGCAAACTGCAATGGGTCAAGTGAGAGAGGCAGCACAGAGCAGATGTAATCTCTGATTAGTCTCTCAAAGCATTTGCTGATGATGGGGGTCAGAGCAACAGGATGCCAGTCATTTAAGCAAGTGATTTTGGATTGCTTTGGAACAGGCACAATGGTGGATGTTTTGAAGCATGTGGGGACTACAGACAAAGAGAGGGAAAGATTGAAAATGTCCATAAAAACACCAGCCAGTTGGTTCGCGCACACTCTGATGACGTGGCCCGGAATGCCGTCTGGACCCGCGGCTTTGCGGATATTCACCCATCGGAAGGATCGGGTTAATCCGCTACAGAGACGGAGAGTGAACTAACCTCTGTAGCTTCAGCTGTGAGAGCTCTCTCCGTGAGGGCAGTGTTATTTCCCTCAAAACGAGCATAAAAAGTATTTAGCTCATCCGGGAGAGAGGCAGCAGTGTTCATGGCAGAGTTTTCATTCCCTTTAAAGTCTGTGATGATATTAATTCCCTGCCACATGCTTCTAGAGTTGGTGGTGTTAAACTGTCCTTCAGTCTTGTCCCTGTACTGGCGTATTGGGCATAACTGGCTTGTTTATGCTCCTCCGTGTTCCTGGAATTAAAAGTGGAGGTCCGCACATTAAGTGCCGCACGAACATCACTATTAATCCATGGCTTCTGGTTTGGATAGATCCGTATTGTTTTGGTCGGAGCAACGTCCTCTACGCACTTTCTGATGAAACACGTTATGCTATCAGTGTAAAGCTCGATGTCATCAGAGGCGGACCGGAACATCTCCCAGTCCATGTGATCAAAACAGTCTTGTAGCGTAGAGTCTGATTGGTCCGACCAGCACTGGATCGTTCTGAGGGCGGGTGCTTCCTGTTTCAGTTTCTGCCTGTAAGCGGGCAGAAGCAGAATGAAGGAGTGGTCCGATTTGCCAAATGGTGGGTGGGGGAGGGATTTGTAGCCATCTCGGAAGGGAGAGTAGCAATGGTCCAAAACCCGGTTCCCTCATGTGTTAAAACAAAAGTGTTGGTGGTATTTTGGTGCGACTGATTTGAAACTGGCTTTGTTAAAGTCCCCGGTCACAATGAATGCGGCCTCAGGGTGCGCAGTTTCCTGTTTGCTTATAATCCCATACAGTTCCTTGAGTGCCCGGTCTGTGTCGGCTTGTGGGGGGATGTACACAGCTGTGATAATGACCGCTGTGAATTCCCTTGGTAGCCAGAATGGTCGACACAGAAGCATGAGAAATTCCAGATCAGGAGAGCAGAAAGACTTGATGGAATGTACGTTCCTCTGATCACACCAGGATTTGTTGATCATAAAACATACACCACCACCTCTGCTTTTACCTGAGAGGTCTTTCGCTCTGTCCGCTCGGTGCACAGAGAACACCGCGGGTTCGATGGCTGAGTCTGGAATCTCTGCAGACATCCAAGTTTCGGTAAGGCAGATAATGCAGCAGTCCCTCGTCTCTCGGTGGAAAGAGATCCGCGCTTTCAGCTCGCAGAGCTTGTTATCCAGAGACTGAACATTTGCCAGTAGAATACTGGGTAGCAGGGGTCGATTTGTGCGGCATCTTACTCTGATGAGAACGCCGGCTCTGTTTCCCCTTTTCCTCCTGCGTTTCCACGGCCAGGCAGCCCAGACAAAGGGCTCCGCTGCCGTGTTTGTAAACAGCGGGTCGGCATTGAGGAATTTGAAGTCCGGTTTACAGTGTGTGATTGCTGAAACAATGTCCAAAAGTGTTTGTCTGTCGTAGACAATAAGGCAGACAACATCCAAGACAAAAAACATAAGAATTGTAAACAAAACAAACAAAGCACTACCATGTTGTGTCGGAGCTCGCAACGCAGCAGCCATACTCGGCACCATCTTGAGTCAACCGGGCACTCAAGGAACTGTACGGGATTATAACCAAACAGCTGTGGATTAATCTGTTCATTCTTCGTGCTTATTCCTCCTGCTGGCTGGAGTTTGTTTTGTTGAGTATTTTTACGGGACACTGGAATGATTACGTCATCCACTGAACTCATAACAGCCGGCTCACTGAACATTCGTTTGTCTGTCCGAGGAATATGAACAGTTTTATATCAGCTGGAATTTGTTTTGTGGAAGATCACACCTTTGAGACAGTTCTGTGAATGAATCTACATGTTCTTTGTGTTCATTCTTCCTATTGGCTGGGGTTTATTTTACAAAGTGTTTTCTGTTATGTAATTTTGCCTCACAAATTTGTGAGGCAAAATTGAGCAATCAGATGGCAAATTTGTCATGGGGGATCGTGGGCATTCATGGACCTTTTGAGTTTAGAGGGATTGTTGCCAGTTGGCGCTTTTGTGCGCGGGGTTAACGTGCACGTTTTTCTTTTTTCTGTTTGTTTTGTTCGGGGGGAAGTTCGGGGTTTGATTGTTTCACTAATGGGGAATGTGGTCTGTATAATTTTGTTTTTATGACACACAATTTATTTTTTCTATTATATCAAAATGTCAAATGTTAATATGAGTGTACTATCTCTCTCCACATAGAATGTGAATGGGTTGGGGCACCCCATAAAAAGAAGAAAGGTTATTTCTTTTCTTAAACGTAAGAAATATGATATAGTGTTTCTTCAAGAAACACATCTCTCCCCGCAGGAAGCTGAAAAATTTGGGAATATTTACGCACCTAATGCTGATGATCAGGGCTTTTTTATAGATCTTGAAGGGATGCCGCAAACCGCTGGCACCCCTCATGATATAATATTGGGAGGAGACTTTAATCTTTTGATGGACTCAGTCCTTGAGCATAGTGAAGCAAAAGTGTGTAAACCCCATAGAGCAACATTGATGCTTCACAAGATGTGTAAAAATCTTGGTCTACGGATATTTGGAGACTTTTGAACCCATCTGGTAGGGACTATAAATTTTTTTCATCAGTCCATAAGATTTATTCTAGAATAGATTTTTTTTTTTATTATATCCAAATCCCTCATTTCATATGTTGTTGATTGCTCAATTGGAAATATCTTAGTCTCAGATCACGCCCTGGTGAGTTTAGTGTTGCCATATACAGAGAAAAAGAAATCATATAGTTGGCGCCTTAATGTGTCCCTATTGCAAAAGCCTGATTTCCAACAAATGTTAAAGACTGAAATCAATGTTTATATGGAGACCAACTGGTCCTCATTATCCTCTGTGGGTGTGGCTTGGGAGGCACTTAAGGCGGTTCTGAGGGGCCGGATCATACAGTATGCCTCATTCACCAAAAAATCCAAAGCACAAGAACTTGTGGAGTTGGAAGGAAATATTAAAAGTGCAGAGGCAGAGCTGAAGCACCGTATGTCATCTGATGGCCTCAGAGAATTGACCCGATTGAAATATAGATATAATACTATTTTGTCGCGGAAAGTGGAGTTTTGGTTATTCAGGGCAAGACAGTCATACTTTGAGTCGGGGGACAAATCAGGGAAGCTTTTTGTTAGATATATAAAGCAGAGAGAGTCTTTTTCTACCATTCCCTCAGTGATATCTGCGGGTGGTGAAATCTGCGGGTGGTGAAATATTTAAAGTTATGACATCACTTATACATACAGATCAGGTGGGGTTTATTCGAGGCCGTAGATCTTCTGATAATGTTAGGTGTCTCATCAATATCATGTGGTCAGTAGCGAATGATCAATCTCCGGTCGCTGCCATCTCACTTGACGCCAAAAAGGCATTTGATATGGTAGAATGGGATTATCTTTTTAAGATTTTAGAAATGTATGGGTTCGGGAATACATTTATTGGTTGGATTAAGTTACTTTATAGACACCCTGTAGCAGCGGTACAAACAAACGGGTTAATTTCAGATTATTTTACTCTGGATAGGGGCACCCGGCAGGGTTGCCCTCTTTCCCCATTATTGTTCTGTCTTGCCCTGGAACATTAGCAGCCGCGATAAGAAAGGAGGTGAATCCATAAAGGATTTTCCAGGGGTGATTGCGGGAGGCGTGGCGCATAAGCTTCTGCTTTACGCAGATGATATTTTATTATTCGTCTCCGACCCTACTAGATCTATGCCTTGCCTCCACAGAATTATTAACTCCTTTTCCAAGTTCTCAGGGTACAAAGTCAATTGGTCTAAATCCGAAGCTTTGGCTTTGACAGCGTACTGTCCAGTAACAGCCTTCCAGCCGGGTGCCTTCCAGTGGTCCAAACAGGGAATTAAGTATTTGGGAATTTTATTCCCAGCAATTTTGTCTGCCTTAGTCAGAGTTAATTCTGATCCCTTAATAAAAAGGTTTTAGAATGATGTGGACAGGTGGGCTTCATTACACTTATTGATGATTGGGAAGGTTAATGTTATTAAAATGAATTGTATTCCAAAATTCAACTACCTGCTACAGTCTCTCCCTGTAGATGTTCCCCTCTCATATTTTAAGCAATTTGATAGCATAGCGAAGTCCTTCATTTGGAATGGTAAGCGTCCCAGGTTAAATTTCAATATGTTACATAGGCCGATTGAAAAAAGATGGGTTAGGCCTACCCAAGATTTTGTTTTATTATTATGCATTCGGTCTTAGACATTTGGCTCATTGGTCACTTCCACCTGAGAGAGCCCCTCCCTGGTTTTGTATTGAAAAGGAAGTTCTTGCCCATATCTCACCACTGCAAAGCCTTTCGATTAAACTAGCACCCTGTTATTTTGCATTTGCACTCGATATGGACAAAAGTGTCCAGAGTGTTTAATTCTGATATTTATTTAAACGTAGCCTCGAGCATATGGCTGAACCCTAAACTATGTATTAATAAGTCCCATTTTTGTTGGTCAGATTGGATTGTGAGGGGGGTCAATACACTTGGTGACCTATATGAGAGTGGAATATTGAGACCTTTTGAAAATTTGGTTCAACATTTTGGCATTCCCAGATCTAAGTTTTATAAGTATTTACAGCTGCGCCACCTACTCTGCAATGTTTTTGGGAGTGGCACGCACACAACCAAGAATAGCACACATAAGTCTAAAATTATCTAGAAAACAAAGTTTAAACAAGTCTGTATGTTTAGTGATTCATGCTGAATTATTTACAGAATTATATCTACAAAGCATGAACTGTACACACCAATATAAGTAAAATTAAAAAATCTAAGTAAAAATGCTTTTTATTGAATGCGTGCATGTGTTCTGTGTGTGATCCTGTATGTGCATGTGTGTGTTTGTCTGGTTAAGAGTGGTCTAAAGTAGTGAGCAGTATGCATAATGGAGTTCCCATGCAGCTGTAAATAATTCATGCAGCAGGAGAAGAGGGTAAGCATTGTCCTGCTGCATTTTCATACATTCTGACTAATAGCAGAATGCACTGAACTGAGAGGGAGGGAGGGAGGGAGGGAGGGAGAGAGAGAGAGAGAGAGAGAGAGAGAGAGAGAGAGAGAGAGAGAGAGAGAGAGAGTCATGTGTATTCCGGGTTACTAATGGAGGTAAAGTGAAATATCTGTGGTACTGTTACATATGTATGTGTGGTTCGGAATTCTATGGGAAGTGAATGGAGACTGCATTAAAATAAAACATAATTGTTTCTTTTTGTGTATACACTTACATGATACTAAAATCAAACAAATCAATATGCACAAACTGTAAATCATTCAGCCAATGTGTTTGGACTGACCTTTTGCATCTCTATCAGACAGAATATTCTCATATATTATTTATTAATTTGAGAGTAGGCATCCCCAAACAGTGTATCGGAGGGGGCTCACAGTTATTCCAGAAAGTATTCATCTAATTGCATTTTTGGTTCGCGCATAAGTAGAAGCAGCTTAAGTAGCAGCATTAGTGAGCGCTGCAGATGAATTAATATTGCATCAAGTCTTTGTTATTTGCAGATAAGACATGTTCTTAATGGTGCACTTTTCCACACAGATATTTATCATCCATTAAAACAAAAGGTTACTTTCCTAGGATGCTCCATGATAACAACCGTGCATTACCTATCCTCGCCCTAATAGGTTTTGCTCAAAAACCTAGTGAGCTGCCTACAGAGGCAACATTTTAAGGCTTAAAGATAATTTTTAGGTCAAATTCTAAGCAACATCGCATTTCTGAAGTTTACATGAAATACTTTTTGGAAGTTGGATATACTCCATCTCTAAAACAATAAAACGTTTTATTTTTATGTATTTATTTTATAATTAATATGCAAGCAGCTTTATTGACCTCACATTAACTGAGAGACTATACTGAATATTTATACTTTTAAATCGTAGATATACATCTATCCTTATGCATTCATACAAATTTTTACATAAAATTTTGACAAAGGTGTACACTGCAGTCTTCAAAGACAAAGGACAACTGGCTCTAACAAGGACAGAAAGTGATGTGGAAGGCCAGATCTAGTTTGAGAAATAGATGCCTCACATGTCCTCAGCTGACAGCTTCATTGAATTCTACCCACTCAACACCAGTTTCATGTACAACAGTAAAGAGAAGACTCAGGGGTGCAGGCCTTATGGGAAGAATTGCAAAGAAAAAGCCAATTTTGAAACAGAAAAACAAAAAGAAAAGGTTAGGGTGGGCAAAGAAACACAGACATTGGACAACAGATAACTGGAAAAGAGTGTTATGGATCATATCTCCATTGAGCATTTGTGGTATCAGCTAGACTGCAAGGTGTGTGAGAAGTGCCCGACAAGACAGCTACATCTATGGCAAATGCTACAGGAAGTGTGGGGTGAAATGTCAACTGAGTATCTGGACAAACAGACAGCTAGAATGCCAAGGATCTGCAAAGCTCTCATAGCTGCACGTGGAGGATTTTTTGATGAAAACTCTTTGAAGTAGTTTAAGACATTCTTACATTTTTTTTCAAATTGTAATAGTAATTTTTCACATTATTAATGTCCTGACTATACATTGTGATCAGTTGAATGCCACTTTGATGAATAAAAGTACCAATTTCTTTCCATAAGAGTAAAATATGTACATTATTCCAAACTTCTGGCCACCAGTGTGTATATAAATTTATAGAGAGAGAGAGAGAGAGAGAGAGAGAGAGAGAGAGAGAGAGAGAGAGAGAGAGAGACAGTATACAGTGCATCCGGAAAGTATTCACAGCGCTTCACTTTTTCCACATTTTGTTATGTTACAGCCTTATTCCAAAATGGATTAAATTCATTATTTTCCTTAAAATTCTACAAAAAATACCCCATAATGACAACGTGAAACAAGTTTGTTTGAAATCTTTGCAAATTTATTAAAAATAAAAAACGAAAAAAATCACATGTACATAAGTATTCACAGCCTTTGCTCAATACTTTGTTGAAGCACCTTTGGTTACAGCCTCAAATATTTTTGAGTATGATGCTTCAAGTATTCACAGCCTTTGCCATGACACTCAAAATTGAGCTCAGGTGCAACCTGTTTCCACTGATCATCCTTGAGATGTTTCTACAACTTGATTGGAGTCCACCTGTGGCAAATTCAGTTGATTGGACATGATTTGGAAAGGCACACACCTGTCTATATAAGGTCCCACAGTTAACAGTGCATGTCAGAGCACAAACCAAGCCATGAAGTCCAAGGAATTGTCTGTAGACCTTCAAGACAGGATTGTATTTAGGCACAGATCTGGTGAAGGGTACAGAAACATTTCTGCAGCATTGAAGGTCCCAATGAGCACAGTGGCTTCCATCATCCATAAATGGTAGAAGTTTGGAACCACCAGGACTCTTCCTAGAGCTGGCTGCCTTGCCAAACTGAGCGATCGGGGAAGAAGGGCCTTAGTCAGGGAGGTGACCAAGAACCCAATGGTCACTCTGACAGAGCTCCAGCATTTCTCTGTGGAGAGAGGAGAACCTTCCAGAAGAACAACCATCTCTGCAGCACTCCACCAATCAGGCCTGTATGGTAGAGTGGCCAGACGGAAGCCACTCCTCAGTAAAAGGCACATGACAGCCCGCCTGGAGTTTGCCAAAAGGCACCTGAAGGACTCTCAGACCATGAGAAACAAAGATTGAACTCTTTGGCCTGAATGGCAAGCGTCATGTCTGGAGGAAACCAGGCACCACTCATCACCTGGCCAATACCATCCCTACAGTGAAGCATGGTGGTGGCAGCATCATGCTGTGGGGATGTTTTTCAGCAGCAGGAACTGGGAGACTAGTCAGGATTGAGGGAAAGATGAATGCAGCAATGTACAGAGACATACTTATGTACATGTGATTTTTTTTTTGTTTTTATTTTTTTGTAATAAATTTGCAAAGATTTCAAACAAACTTCTTTCACATTGTCATTATGGGGTATTGTTTGTAGAATTTTGAGGAAAATAATGAATTTAATCCATTTTGGAATAAGGCTGTAACATAACAAAATGTGGAAAAAGTGAAGCGCTGTGAATACTTTCTGGATGCACTGTGTATATATATATATACACAGGGTTGGGGAGTAACAGAAAACATGTAATGGGAATACGTATTTAAAATGCAAAATATAAGTAACTGTATTCCACTACAGTTACAGTTTTAATCATTGGTAATTATCATACAGTTACATTCAAAAAGTATTTTGATTACTGAAGAGATTACTTTGCATTTTATTGTCATTTAATATTTAGTCCTTTCAGATGGAAAACATCTATACATATAAATTATGCAATCCAAAGTGCATTTGAACAGCGGTGAAACACTTTCTAATGATGTGTTACATTCATACGAGCAGACAGAGAAGTACGTTTGAAGTAAGTTTGGAGCAGAAGAAATAGAAATAAACCTTGTGTAAATTGTCAGCTTTACGCCAAGCGAAAATGCTATTTCTAACCATTTTACATGCACATGTTACCAGGCATAATCATATTTTTATCAAGAAAATTCACGTTGGATAATAATTTCTTTGTTTCCACTAAGACCTTTGATATTAGTGCAAAAATCATATTCTTGATAATAATTTTTTATTGTTTTCCTATAAAAATATCTTATAATATCTTAAAAATATTTATCTTGTTTTAGAAACAACACTGCATAAGATATTTAGGTTTTTTAGAGAATGTGTTTTTTTGTCTTACTGTACTGGCAGAGTTTTTAGAGTCAAAACAAGTGAAAAAATCTACCAGTGCTGAAGAAGTAATCCAAATTATTTAGAATACGTTACTGACCTTGAGTAATCTAACGGAATACGTTACAAATTACATTTTACGGCATGTATTCTGTAATCTGTAGTGGAATACATTTCAAAAGTAACCCTCCCAACCCTGTATATATATATATATATAGTATATATATCCCAGATAGCACACGTACATCTCCGAGATGTCTGTTTTAGATCTTTTAATCTGGAAAGCGTCGCATTCTAATTAGCGTCTATTAAACATCTTAAAAAGATCCGATTTACATGACATCCGAGACATACTTATTGACATACACTACCGGTCAAATGTTTTGAAACACTTACTCATTCTATATTATATTTCTTTTTTTTTTTTTTTTTTCACATTTTAGAATAATAGTAAAGTCATCAAAACTATGGAATAACATAAATGGAACTATGGGAATTATGTTGTGACTAAACAAAATCCAAAATAAATCAAAACTGTGTTATATTTTAGCATCTTCAAAGTAGTCACCCTTTGCCTAGAATTTGCAGACATGTACTCTTGACAATTTCTCAACCAACTTCTTGAGGTATCACCCTGGGTTGCTTTTTAAACAGTATTGAAGGAGTTCCCATCTATATGCTGGGCACTTATTGGCTGCTTTTCTTTATTATTTGGTCCAAGTCATCAATTTCAAAAAAAATTTTTTTTTTTTTTTATTACATATTAGTTTTATAATTAAATAAATTAATATGGTGGCACAATTATATTTTTGTCTACAAAACTAATTTCAAACATTTAAGCATACGCCTTCAGATCAAAAGATTTTTAAGATCATGAGAAACATTTCAGTGAAGTGTTTCAAAACTTTTGAACGGTAGTGTACATCTTACAGATGTATTTCAGATGACAACATAAAAAATTTAATGTAATGTGATGTAAACACACACATCACATAGATGTCAGGGTGATGTATGTGTGCTTTTAGGGATATATACTGTATAAAGAAAATAGTGAAAATTAAAAAAAATAAACTATTTAACCCAATATTAGTTTTTGCTCTGTATTCATATGCTTATTAGAGTGCCACAGTGTTAGCCTAGCAACATGCTAACTCCAAACTCAATTGAAATCAATTCTAAGTTGAGTTTTTCTTGTGCTTCGCGTGAGGAGTGTTATTTGTAAGACACAGATTTTCTGCCTTTGTGAAGCATTCCAAATCGTCACTTTTGAGGCTCATTTCAGTTAGGATGCTGTTTTTAAAGCATCTACATATACAGGCAGTAGGCAGCAAGGCAGCTCACTAGATGCTGAAAAAGAACGTATGTGTGTGTTTCCTTTGACAGTTGTTGCTTAATTTATGGCCACTATTACAAATTACTTATTTGCTTTGTGCATGACAGTGCAGTATGACACTTAGATGCTATAAACCAAACCTGCATGGACAGCAGAAAGTCACTAAGGCTTTTGCCCACAGAAAGCCCCATCAGTACAATCCGCCATAAGCCCTTGATACCCAGTGACCAAGTGCACGTATGGGGGTGTGAAGGATGACCACCAGGATATGACTTCTTTGTGGAAATCCTCTCAATGCCAGTGGTCTAAGTCAGAGAGTCAACAAGACTTACTCCAAAAGCCCCACAGTATTAATAGCATAGCATTAATAAATTATAGTGCCAAGCGGCTTTTATCAGAACCCCTGCCCTACCTCAAATGGAGTTTTTAAGGTCACAGCTATGACTTGAACAGAGAAGTTTAAGAGAGAGAAAGAGCTAATGCAAGGCAGATAGCATGAAGAAACGAGCACGTTTGTGGTTTCTGTACAATGTCGAACAAAGTGCTGTTAATTCAACACAGAAATGACTATTAATTATACAGAAATAAGGCTGCCAATTTAACATGTTATTACAGCGTGATAAGCACGTTTAAATAATTAACACAATTAATCATGCCCCCTGACTGTATATAAATTCAGCATAAAGGAATTTTCTTACTAGAAGAGCCATTCAAGCTAGAAGTACCACATTCATGTTTTTATGAATCCCATTCAGTAGGGGCAGTCAGCACAACTTCAGCTGTAGACAACATGCAGCTATACAGTCAAAAAAAATAAAAATACGTACAGCTCTGATGTTCAAGTTAGCTGCAAGGCGCCAAAAGTTTCAAACTACATTTAACTTGATTTAGCATCCTAAAAAATGTGCCACTTATGGCTAGATTAGCTGAAAACCTGTTAAATGCGACACAACCACAGTGAGAATCTCCAAAAGTGTCCATCTAACTTATGTGTACATAGATAAACAAAAAGAGTGCAGACGGAAAGCAAGAACACATCCTTTGAGAACAGGACTGACAAACTCGACTACAAAATGGATTGATGTCAAGTGTGGGTAAATGTTCAAAAAGCCATGTTTTGTATTGTCAAAACAATGCTTTACCAAAGTCTTTTTAGGAAGTTAGTCCACTCGGCGGCCATCTTTGGAACGGTCTCAGGCAGGCTGGGCAGCTATTTTTCTATGTAAACAAGTGGCATACAAGTACAATGATGCACACTCACATTAGATGAAGACTCCAGTCATTTCAGTAGCTCAATAAAAGCTGTTTAATTTTACATTGAGTGGGTCGCCCCCACATGGGTGCTGCCATTTTGACAACACATGACAACTTGTGTCATCCAACTGACCTTTTAGCCAATACTGATATCTGCAATTATTTGTGATTAATTTGATTAATAAATCTGCATCTCATGTAATTAATTAGATGAAAATTTTTAATTGGTTGACAGCCCTTTTAAAAAATGTGATAAAAAATGGTGCGAGATAACAGCAATAAGACACAATGGCTTAAGATGTACAATTGATGCATGCGTACATAGACCAACAAGTTAAAAAATGTTAATGTTCCCAGAGAACATGCAAACTGATAAAATGTATACCTCAAATTAACTGTGAGTCACTTTGGATAAAACCGTCTGCCAAATGCATAAATACAAGTGTAGAATGCTTTAGTCTAAGTCTACTTCTGCCAGATTGGCAAACTTGATTACAAAATGAATTGCTGTGGACTTGGGCCAGTGATAGGCTTCACTCATCTGCTACCACAATGTAATGTCCTTAAAATATTTTAATTTTCTGGGCATTTCTCAGCAAATATAGTTATATGCCATCTATCATATGTGATTCATTTGTTTAATTAATCAGTGTGTCATGTAATTATTTTTGTAACCTTGTAGTAATCGATTCACAAACCTAAAACAAACCTAAATTATTTTTACACAGGGAGTGCTGCAGAACTGAGATTGACTCCAGTGTTTTCAAATCAAGAGGCTGTGTAAAGAGGAACTGTTTTATCTGCAGTGAGGTCACGGATGAGGAATGTGTACGCTCCGATCGATCATCCGTGTGAACAATAAACATTTTGTAAAAGATAATTCACCCATTATCCACAGAGATATCAGTGATTACTGTTTGTTTAACCTCTGAAAGGCCCTCGCTGTTGTTTCTCTTCGCTGTTCAGAGGTGAAACTCAATACCCAGCCAGAGTCTGTTTATACCTGGTCGTCAGAGCAACTCCAAAACACAGAACTCCATGAATGAAATTCCAACATATCATCAATCATTCTTGACAAAAGAGGGATTGTTGTGGTATAACGACCAGGGGAGGATGAGTGTATGAGTGTGTGTGCAGGCATAATGCAACATGCCCAAGATTTCTTAGTCAATCTCTGTTTCTACGGTTGTCACATCTAACCACAGACTGTCAGTGTCTCGCGGCTAATAATGCACTGCAAAAGATAAAACAACTAATGTAGAATTACTCAACTGGGGGGCCCAGGGAAAGATGCAATTTCTAATTGGTTCCAGAAGAGTCGGCTGCAAATTGACCCTCCTGCCCACATGGCTAATCCACTGGGTTGTTGAGAATGGACAGGCTGTGGTTGTGCAGTACACAAAGGGAGGAGAGATATCAGCTATCTGAAAATGCAGCTTAAAACACCTCCCATCAGCCCCCTCATTTTGCATTTATAAATGTTAATGAGGCTTTGCAGGAAGTGGGCCAACTGCCATCATAACCCTCTGCATTCAAAATCCCAAATTTGGAGTCTGGTTCACATTTGTGCCCCCGTGTTGATTCAGCACACGGAGCGTTCGGGTTCAAAGCGATGCCCGCAGAGAGGTAGCGTTTCAGCATGAAAGAAAACTTTTCTAACCGAAACAGGCAATCTGTGCTGTGCCTCATTGGTGGTGAAAAGCGAATAACCTCAGTTGCAACCACAGAAGCATTAATGTAGCTCCAACTAACATGAAAAAAGAGGTGCAACCATTATCATGAGCACAATTTCAAAACCATCAAATCAATTAGTTTGAATGCAGTTGACTGGTGGGTATATTCAGATGCTAATGCTAATAATGACTTTCAACTAACCATATAATTGTGCATACTGTAGTTAAGATAGCAAAATGGATTATATGGACTTTTAAAAGTTAAAAAAATATATACAGGAATGAGGGAGCGGGAGACGCCGATCCCCATATCGAGCATGGCCTTTAATTCTTCCCGTACTACCTGTTTCTTGTGTTCGGATAGGCGGTAGGGACGACTACGTACCACTACACTGGGGGTTGTCTCAACGTGGTGTTCACACATGTCCAAATCGATTTAATACCCAATCATTCGTACAGCTCACATAGTGTATGTGACATAAAAGCAGTGCTCTGTTCAGTGAGGATTTCTTTCGGAATCCCCACTTGGGAGATATTTCTGAAGAGTGCCTCCGCAACACTATGTGCGGAGATGTTGACATTCATGGCATGCTGCACACACCAGTGAATATGCCACACCTGTGGCAGTGGGTTCCCTTACCTGGGATGAAAGAGGGGAGAGACGGGGTTTGGTGGTACAGGGAACCCCCAAGTCCGGGGAGCCGGTTTTGGGGGAATGTTCACCCATTTCCAGGGGACGGAGCAAAGTGGAAGGGAGGAGGGGTAAGAGAGAGCTGGGGATGAGACAACAGAGGGGAAAGGGCATGGGGCGCACTGGCCCCTGGATATGCCGCCAGATTGTCTTCAGCCAGCTGGACCGCTTCGTCCAGCAATGCCGGCTCTGGCGGCACTGGACCCACTCGGCTGTCCCCTTCGGCAGCCGGGAGACAAACTGCTCCAGCAACACCAAGTTGATCACATTGTCAGTGTCGCTGTTCTACCTAGCCAGAACCCACCACCGGCAGGCGTCATGGAGCTGCTGAGCATAGGCAAACAGGCGGCCGACTTCACTCAGCATCAAGGAGCTGAAGCACTGGCAGTGTTCTTCTGGTCTGTGGCAGACCCTTTGCAGGATGGACTTCTTCAATAACTCATAGTCCAGGAGGTCGGTGACTGGAAAGTGTTGTGCCACAATCTGGGCTTCCCCGGTCAGCAACGGCAGAAGATGCACTGCCCATTGCTCCTGCGTGTGCTCAAAGAGCTTGAGGTAGGCCTCCAGATCATCTTGAGGGCCCTTCTTTGAGAGTAACATGTGAGGGCTCACTGCTGCCGGGGAAAGGGTGGTGGCCGCACCCTCCTGGGGTATGAGGCTCCGCAGCACCCGCCGGTCATCCTCCTGGGCCTGCAGGAGTGCCTCGAAATGCTGCTGCTGCTCTGTGCATAGGTCCATGAGGGCCTGGTGTTGGGCCTGGTGGATGCTGGCCAGGGACCTGAAGACACTCTCCAGTGGCGACGACTCCATGGCAGCATATCCTCTTCCTTGTTTTCCCAGTTTTGGCACCAGTGTAACAAGTTCAAAGGAATGAGGAAGCGGGAGATGGCGATTCCAACTCAGGAATGTCACTTTATATATCAGAAATACAAAATATTGCGTTCGCTTCAATGTGTAATGATATAGCTTCATTAACTTACATTTTCACAATGGCATCAGCCAACACACATAAACAGCTTGTCAGCTGGGCTCTCTCTCTCACACAGTTTGAGGACTGGCCCTTTTATTTCCCCCGTCTCTCACTGTGAAAACAGAAACAAGTAATTACCAGCAATTCATCTCAGGTGAGAACCCTTACCACTTACTCTATTTCCAGACAAATGCTCGGCCATGCCCTCACCTCCTCATATACAGTATATACTTAAAAGTTTGATGTCCAATCAAACTCTTCAGCATTTTTTCTCAAATTCATCTGTCACTTAGTAGAAACTAGCTAAATGCTAGCAGATGAAAACATGAACAGGTTGCTTGACATCCCTGCTAAAAAATAAAAAAAAAGACCAGCATTGCATGAAAATTGCATGCTGGTAAAGCTGGTTTTTAGCAGGGATACCCTCATCCTCAAACCATGAGCAAAACTATGCAAGGTATGTAGGGTGTCCCCCTATACAGGGTTGGGAGGGTTACTTTTGAAATGTATTCCACTACAGATTACAGAATACATGCTATAAAATGTCATTTGTAATGTATCCCGTTAGATTACTCAAGGTCAGTAACGTATTCTAAATACTTTGGATTACTTCTTCAGCACTGGTAGATTTTTTTCACTTGTTTTGACTATAAAAACTCTGCCAGTACAGTAAGACAAAATACACATGTTAAAAATACATTCTCTGAAAAACCTAAATATCTTATGCAGTGTTGTTTCTAAAACAAGATAAATCAAATTGATCTTGTTTTAAGGATTTTTAGATATTTTTACAGGAAAACAATACAAAAATTATTATCAAGAATATGATTTTTGCCTTTATATCAAAGGTCTTACTAGTAGAAAGAAATCCAACATGAATTTTCTTGATAAAAAAAATATGATTGTGCCTGGTAACGTGTATGTAAAATGGCTAGAAATAGCATTTTAGCTTAGCGTAAAGCTGACAATTTACACAAGGTTTATTTCTGTTCCTTCTGCTCCAAACTTACTTCAAACTTACTTCTCTGTCTGCTCGTATGAATGTAACACATCATTAGAAAGCGTTTCACCACTGTTCAAATGCACTTTGGATCACATCATATATATGTATAAATGTTTTCCATCTGAAAGGACTAAATATTAAATGAAACAAATTACAATAAAATGCAAAGTAATCTCTTCAGTAATCAAAATACTTTTTGAATGTAACTGTATTCTAATTACCAATTATTTAAATTGTAACTGTAGTAGAATACAGTTACTTATATTTTGTATTTTAAATACGTAATCCCATAACATGTATTCCATTACTCCCCAACCCTGCCCCTACAGCATCTTGCCGCTAAAACATGGGACAATATGTGACTTGTACGGGATGTTGTCATTTATGCCAAAATACAGGAGATCTCGGCTAATACGGGACAGTTGGCAATCCTACCATGATGCAATGAAAGTGATTAGTGATTGAGGCTAACATTCTGCCTAACATATATTTTTGTATTCCATGGAAGAAAGAAAGTCATACAGATTTGAACAATATGAGGGTGAGTAAATTAATACAGAGTTTTCATTTTTGGGTGAAATATCCTTTTGATGTCCATGGTAAAATCTGGGTCCTGAAGTGAAACCCATTGAGAACATGCTATGGCAACACACGAGCAAAACCTAGTTAAACCTCACTTCCTGTGAAGTGTCTAATGGAGTCAATAACAGCTCTTAATGACACATGTTGATGGACAGGTGTACTTTGAGAGTGAGAGGTGAGGGAGGCACACAATGCCTGGCCTCTCCACCCTCTCTCTGATATTGTGTGCACTCAGCCGAGCTGCTTCCTTATCTGTCAACCTGCTGTAATTTAGGCCGGCACTCTGATCACAGCCCCAACCTGCTGGACTTGTTGACGGTGCACAGGAGTCACGAACACAGAAGAGACACCAAGATGAGACATCATCACTCACTTCCCTGACCCCACCGACAAAGCACTATGCTGTTTCAAGGGCTCTTCCCATTCAATTGCACTTAACACGCTCTTTAGTACCTCCACTCGCTTCTCAAATGTCTTAGATGGCTCAGAGACAGAGGACTTTGTTTCCTCGACTGTCTCGCTCTCATTTACCCTAAGCAATATGTAACAGTTTCTTTATTTTCTCCAGTGGGACGACCCTGACAGTAAATCTCTATTACTAATATTCTTCCATATGGTCACATGAAAATTTGATGGTGGAGTGCCCAAGGTGGAGGTTGCAGCTGAGAAGTGGTTGGGTAAATGTAGCGTAGAGGAAGCCAGGCCAGGAGGGGCTTCCGTGGCTACATCTGCTCTGGGACACTGAGGTGTAATCAGAGACCGGCAGACCCCAGAGCTCAGCTCCAATACTGCTGCCACTTTTATCGGATCCTAGCTTGGAAAATGAGAGGGATCCATCATAGCGAAGGTGTTGACAGCATGTGTGTTTGTGTGTGTGAGCTTACGATCATATGTTCCCCAGCTCACGGCATATGCACTTGGCTCAGAATTGATTTCCTGAATTGGAGAGAGTTTGGGTTTTGTGTCAAAAAATATAAAATTGCACAATATTTTGCTTGTAACGTTTCCGCTGTGTCCCACCCTTCATCTTCTCCATGCATTTTATAACCAGAACAGACAAGTAACCTGAGGATGTCATTACCCATTAATGCTAAGATTTCCTCTGCAACTGAGCGCTGGCCAGAACAAGGCTCACAATGCATTGACTGTAGATTCTAATTGCTTGCTGGTTCCATAACACTTTTATCTCTGAGGTGTGGAACAGCTTGCCAAATCCAAGATGACTGTGCCTCCCCAAGGCTGCTATGGAAATGGTGTAAAGCCACATGAAAACCAGTTGGTCTGATCCAATAAAGTGTCACATAATGTGCCTCACTGGAGCTCCCTGTGGAGAATATTGAAAACACATACACTTCATGGATCTACAAGAGAAAGTAATCAAAATTGCTTAGCACTGTTTAGACCTGTTTAGGTCTATATTATAATATTTTAGGAACAATTTATTTGGATTAATTCTAGCCTAGAATTTCTTGGGATGAAAGAGTTCTTTTCATCTTTCTTGTAATCTTTTTCATCTCAAAACCCCTGCATTTTGTTCCATTCAGTTGCGCTCCATCTAGCTGTTCCTGTGTGAACCCCCTTCTGATCCTCTCCAAACAGATGTGAATGTTGAGAGCTGTTGCTGCTTTAAGTCCCTGTAAATTGCTATTGCTGTCTGATGAATCAGACCGCAAGTTATTGACGAAAATGATGCTGCAACCAATCACAAAATTAAAAATCAATCCCCTTTTTGGTATGTTTATATTTTGTTGTCACTGGATTTTGGTGAAACAGGTGTAATGTAATTTCGAACAAAATCTGCCAAAAAAATGTGTTTTTGAGTTTGTTTCTGTGGTTCGAAACAGCTTGCCAGTGCGAACTTTCAGTAAACTTTGGTTAGCTGTTAAATATCTTCTTGCTGCCATTGGTCCATATGATCGGTTGGTGTGACCCTTCATTCAGTAATTATGAGTCAACATGAACATACTGGAGTGCAGAGCTGCCACCCTTTTATACACTCATCTTTGAAGTAGTATTGATGTATTTCTTTAAAAAACCTTTTTCATGATCTTATGTGGATTCTCTTAATAAAATTAATCATAAAATACAATAATAAAGGTTAACCATTGCATGTTATGACCATGTATAGCGTGTTAGCATTAGCATCATGAATGCAGAATGTAAACATGACAATTTATACATTATCTACTGCATATAAATTACTTTAAATAATCACTGAGTGGTTAAAAGGGCTTCTTTTACTGATCTCACGTGGATGTTTTTCATACAATGAGTCATCGATAACACATTTTAATGTCACATTGGTGTTACATGTATTCTTTTGTCAGAACAGTTTGTGTCTCATTTAAATGTACAAAAAAGTACAATTTTGAGTATGGTCAATTATTGTCATTAAGTAATTTTACTGTTTAGTAGTAGTTTGAGTAGCTGCTTTGTAGTAGTTGCCATTGATAACTGATGTCTGTGATTCCCCTCTCTTAAAAAGCACCATCCACCAATAATACTAATGATCTATAGTCAGACTAAAAGTGTTCTTAAAAGGAACCCAGGGTGAGCTGTGATCTTTCTATTCTAATCAAAATGGTCCACCACACAGTCTACTCCAAGCTTCCTTTAGGAAATAGATAACATCTAGTAATAAAGTGAGATGGCTGGTATCTCTTTTACATGGATCAGGTGAGACCGAGACATGGTCTGCTCAGCCTTGCCGAACACAGTTGCTCCCTGTGCTCTAAATGAGGTGGTTTGAGGGGACCACCAATGGCTGATTTCCCTTTCCGGACTCAGAGGAATGGTGACCTCTGGAGAGCACTTCATTAGCTGGCTGGCACTAGCCTGTGATTGAGCTATCAGCAGTAGAGATGGAAACCCTGCCAAGCCGGTAGAAAGGTGAGTCCCTTTGTCCAGAGACAGGTGTGTAACTGTAGCTAACTGACAGAGTTGCAAATCAGTGCCACTGAAACGCTATCTGAACAGGCTAACCGTGTCCAGATGGCCCTGTATTAATGACCATTTCTTTCTTCCTTTGTCTCCATCTCTCATTCTCTCATTTCTCAGACAGTTTTATTTCTCCGCTGCACTGATGATGCATTATATATGCATGTCATCCATTGTTTATGTTTACTTTGATTTGCTGCCCTCATGCATATTAATTCCAGACCTTGCGAAGATTCATGGATTTGTATCCAAGCTGCATTATGATGTCATTGTCCCCTTTTGCTCGCTTTCAACATAATGTACTGTATATATACCAGTCTCAACCACAGTTTATATAGGGGTGATTCTTCAGTCAGGGGCACTACTTGAAACTTGAAGCTTCTAAAAGTTAAAGTAACCTGAAATCAAATTCATACTGCAGAATCAGACATTTTTGCATCATTTCAACCATGATCATCTTTTCCTTTGGTGCTACTGATTGCTCTTTGCGTAAGCAGCCTCTGAGACACAGGTTCAGGTATCTGGGAACCAGGAAGTAATTAAGTTTACATAAACAATGGCAAACACGATTCTGAGGTTGCATATTTTTACTCTAAAATTACATTTTAACTCCACTGACAGTTAGGTTTGGGGTTTTGTTTTGAGTGTAGAGTTAATAAAGCTTGCATTCCTTATGACTGTATTACATCATTTACAACTAAAAATACAACTTACTTTTGGTGCCACTTTGTGGACATTTCATATGGAAACTGGAGCTGACACGTGCACTTACGTTAAACAACAATTCCAGCTTCGGCCACTTACAATAAACAACACTTCCAGCTTTGGCCACTGGGGCAGTGATTCAAATGTCGGTGAGCACATTCCAATTTTAGCAGCAGAACTTTTGATATAAAGTGTGGTGGTGTAGTGGGCTAAAGCACATAACTGATAATCAGAAGGTTGCTGGTTTTATCCCCACAGCCACCACCATTGTGTCCTTGAGCAAGGCACTTAACTCCAGGTTGCTCTGGAGGGATTGTCCCTGTAATAAGTACACTGTAAGTTGCTTTGGATAAAAGTGTCTGCCAAATGCATAAATGTGATGGTGTGGATTTTTTTGTTATTGTTTGTGATGGTAATGATAGTTTTCACTTTTTGGAGAAAAACTAAAAGTTGATTAACTTTGTACTTGCTTGAATAAGCCCAAAAAAGTGAAATGCTGGCTAATTTAAAATTCCAACACACTTAAAAATTTGGAAAAAAGTAATTAAAGAGTTTAAAGCTTTAATAATATATTAAGTAAAATTGGAATGAGTGTTATTTTAAAGCATGTTTTATTTTCTTTAAAATCATCCTAGGGGACAAAAAAGATGAATTGAAGAATCACCCATGCACACACACCTTTTACAAAGATAACATATTACACTTCTCCATTAAAGCATTCTCAGATCAGAGCCAGGGCTGACCTTTTTAAATCAGCCGTGACATGTGACTCCTCAGAAGCTGCTATCTAATGGCCTGGGCTGACCCTATAAATAGGATGTCTGAATGTGTTATTGAGGATATTGTTTCCTATAAACATCTAGCACTCGGGCAATAACAATCACATCAGGCAAAATGAAGTTATCTGAGAATAGAATTAAACTCCAAATGACCCTTTGCTCTGCTTCACAGCCCTCCATTAATAATTTCTAATCTAATCAGGGAGGATAAATGTACTATCGCGGCCGCGCCAGGCACCTTGCCAGGAAGAGGGCCATTCAGCGGAAGCCGGGCCTCCGACGAGGGGCGAGAGCGGGAAAAAGAGACATCTTTTCAGGAGAGGCCACTGCTTGATTTCCTCCTTTGTTATCTCTGTCTTGGCAAAGTCATGTCCTTGTAACTGATAGACATGTCTCTTTGTAAATAACCCTGGCTTGACTTGAAAAAAAAAAAATAGGAAAGAGAGAGAGAGAGAGAGAGAGAGAGAGTGATAAAAGGGATGCTCTAAATTGTCAGACATTACTCATCCGACCTAGAAGATGACTATGTCACATCCTCTGAATAATCCCTCTCTTTTGAATTACTTAATCAACAGCAGTGAATCATAATCATACACAAGCATACATTCACACACCCACCTCTAATTTAAGTTCAGCCTTTGAGGAATTCACTGTTTTGAACATACCTGGAGATTCTACAATTTTGCACCATGCTAACAAAAAATATTCTATGTTATAAACGGTTTAATAAAGCAACAAACCACTCAAGGCTGTGCTTCAATGAACACCAATATTCAATAAACAATTAAATGTATTAAAAGTGAAATGTGTCCTTTTTGCAGTACTAGCATCACCAAGTGGAATCACAAAAATAATTGTGTATAGACACTCCCCTCGTCTATACACAATCTATTAAACTTTTTACTGAACATGGCAGTGTTCCACTATTCATAACGGAAGCCTGTTTTCGTGTTCCGTCTCCAGTGTTTTCACTCGCACTGTTATATGATTTTAGCGGATAATGTGATGTTTAGCATATACAATTTGTAAAAATTGTCACATAAAAAAATGTGTGGCTCCATACTGCCGATACTTTACAGAGTCGTGATGACCGTATTTTGACAGTGCCTCACCTGTAGATGTTTAAGGAGTGGGTAGATGACATGAAGTGATGGCCTGAGGTTAGTTACCATAATATGGAAATGATCACACACGGGGCATCCGTTGGATTCACCCACTTATGCGACCACATGGGGACACATTCTCATGGATAGCTTTATTTTTGGAGGTTGAAAAAATAAATCAAAATTCATTTGGACAGCAGTATCACAGCCACTGAACCCATGAGAAAGATGAATAGGGTGGTTGTTTAGATTTCAAAGAAAATAGAAACTGGGAAAAATAGGGAATGTGTGTTTGTTTTTTGTTTTTTTGTTTTGAAATAATCTTGTGTTTCCTTTGTAACATATGGCCATACAAGATTTAGCCGAGCAAGAGAGGAGCGAATGGAGCTATTTAGAAAGAGTGGAAATTATTAAGTCAATTTGGTGCAGTAGCGAGAGTGAGAGAGAGGTTCAAAAGCTGCAGTCAAATTGTTTCAATAATGACCTTCCATTATTATTGAGTGGAAAAAATGACGTGTTCCGACTCCTCAAAGATCTGCAGATAATTGGATTGGAATTTAAAATGAGACCTCATCATAAGAGGCATATTTTTCGATGTTAAATTTACCCTTAAACCATCTTGTTGCATGCAAAATACATAAATGAATTAAACCCTCACTTCACATACTGTAAAATACACCTGGCATCCAATCCAGATGATATACGCCACAGCTAAAATGAAAGAATCTAATTCTTACTGTCGTTCATTCACTTTTATGAGTGGAATATCAATCTGGGTTGTCATCGTTATTAGAGGTGCCAATTACTGGTTAGCCCGTTTATTTGAAGTTTTCTCAGCTCCATTATTCCCACTGCTACCATATCTAACCTGTGCCTCAGCAAAGTCATCATGCATCATTTATGATGCCTTATCTCTGTATGTGAGCTCTTGTCTTTTATGAGGCCAGCTTTAAACCCACTCATTAGCCTTCAGTAGCTTTGGGAACCTTCCTCTATTGACATTTCTCACTCGGTAGCAGGGTCTGTTTGATAGGAGCAACATCTCTATTGACAAACTGATAGCTGTGGGGCACTGAGACCCTGACGAGGCTCCATGCAGCCTGCTGCCTGTCTAGGCCATGGGCACACAGATGCTTGTGATTGTCTTCTGGGGCTTTTCTGTACTAATGTCTCCTATTTACAGAAGGCATGTGAAGAGTAGCTCCACAGTCTTTTCGCTTGCTGTTTCCCTATTGTGCATTATTCAAAATTTAAATACGCAGAACACACAATCTGAACAAATTGAGACATTCACTAAACAGTTGCACCACTTTTGCACATGGTATGTCAGCGCAAAGACCTGCATCGTTTTCACAAACCACATGGTACAATCAATTCTGAAATAGCGCTGCGTCTTGAGTATTTAAACTAAATAACTGTAATTCCTTTCCACGCAAACACGCCTCCTTTCTATGTAAATTAGGCTCATTATAGATTGAGCTTCATTCACCAATAAAAGTGGGGCACTAAAATTTACATCGCGCTAATATCGCCAAATGATAGCAGGTGGAAAAAAATGTTTATTTAAAAAAAATATTTGGTGTACATTTTCTATTGATCATGTCAGCAAATAATGTTCAAATGATTGAAAAGAGAGTTATGACCTGCCATATATCAAGATGCGCGGTGTAGTCAAGCGATGGAGTATGCTGTTCAGTCCAGACAAAGTGAGTCAGATCACAGTAGTCTGCTGCACCCTCCACTATATAGCACTCAGAATCAGCCCACAAGATTGGAATTGCACGTGCAAATTGTGTTCAACACAGATTTTGTGGGTGTGTTTGCGCCGCTACCTGATCTGCAAAATTCCTTTAGTGAATCAGGCGCTAAACCAGCGTGTACGTGCAAAAAAAAACTGCACTTTTGCAGGGCACAATTCATTCTTTATGAATTGCCCCATGAATGTCCATACATAGAAACTAATGCATACATACAGAGACTAAAATGTCCACACAGAGACTAAATGTTCACCCACAGAGGCTACAAGCTCTGTTTTTGTGACCATGCTAAGCGCAGATCTATGCGCAAAGACCGTGCTCTACGTCTTATCCAATTTTTGTGAGAACGCTAAATCTAAGCGCAACTTTCATGCCAGCGCAAAGTGCAAGTGGGCGTGTTTGTAAATGAAGTGGCACAAAGTGCAATTTGCTATTTTCCTGAGAAATATGTCATTGCGCTAAGACGTTTGAGAAGCACATCTGTTCTCAGCTAAACTCAGTTCCTGCATTTGCAGTTTGGACATTTCACCAACAGGTGGTAATGAAGTTCATGTCCAAACTCTGAAAATATAGTGGAACATCAAATTATGTCCATAACAATCACTGATGTAACCGTTTTATGAAACAGAAATGTATGAGATTTGTGTTACACTTTCTAGAGGTCATGGTTTATAGACTAGACTTAGCGCATACTTGCGCGGAAAATACCAAAACTTAATGGCCATGCCCATTGACTTTGCGCGTATCATTTAAACCATAGTGCAGCGCTTAGCACTATTAGAAACCAAATTTATGCATCTAGAGAATAAAAAGAGGTTAATATTATATTATTATTAATCATATTTATCTACGTACACACAAATCATGGTTAGTATTAAAAGTATAGCTCTTCGATATTATCTGCTGGTGAAATCCCCAAACTGCAAATGCAGGAACTGAGTTTAGGACTTTGCAGCGAGAATAGACATGGTTCTCAGACATCTTTGCACAATGAGCTATTTCTCAGGAAAATAGAAAATTGTGGTTTGCATCACTTAAACAGCATACAATACACCCACAATCTGCGTGCATCCACCCACAGATGGTGCAAGCACTCCCACTCACTTTGTGCTGAAATGAAAATTGTGCTTAGAACTAGCACTCCTTAGGAAAAATGGGTAAGACACAGCGCATGGTTGTTGCACGTAGTGCTGTGCATAGCGCGGTCATGAAAATAGAGCCATAAATATCCACCCATAGAGACTAAATATATAGAGGTTCAGACCTACTCTAAGCAGTAGCCCCACTGTGTGGGGACTTGCTACTTTCTGTGATAAAAAAAAAAAAAAAAAAATTGCCATAGCTTTGTAGAGAATAATGGTAACATGTATCCAAGGTGTTGTGTTTTGTTTAATTGCAGGCTGTTAAACCAGGAGGATTGCATTCCTTTAGAGATATGAGAAAACCCCTTTAGTGAACAAATCTCTTATCACTGACTCTGAGTCCTCCAAAAATCACTTCAAACGCAATTGAACGAAGCCATTGACTGAACCAAATTGAAAACAGGGAAAATGTGAAATGTGTTTAGCATGTACGCAGTGATTCTCATTGGCCACCCCATGGTTGGTGATTTAATACAAAACACTGTTGATATATTGAGCAATATGTCAGAAACAGGTTGTACCATGACACAAAGGATTGACGACTCAGCGCAGAGAGAGCATACCCTTCATGTCTTGACATAAAAACAGCCAAATTTATGGCCCATAATACCATTATTCAATCAGCTGATTGATTTTGTACTTCTGTTTGGAGTTATAAGTTCAGACTTATCTCCCTTATTGACTCTTACAGCAGGAGCAGGGCCCTCTCACAGTGTAATTGCATTACAGAATCAAAGTCCCCTTCCTTTAACTCCACTGGGCAGAATGATAAATCCACGCTCACATCCGGAGAGAGACGAATGAGTCAGTGCAGTATTCGGGCTGGGGCTGATTACTCCAGGATTTACTTCATTACTGTGTTCTTATCCAGTTAAGAGCGCGACCAGAGAGAGGAAGCCATTACAGAGGCCCAGCGCTTGGAGAATGCTGAATCTGCACTTTCATTTCACTTAGCAGCCACATTCTACAGCATTTATGTAGACAGAATGTTGAGACTCTTCTGTGCAGATCTAGGATTAGAGTTTGACAGGTCAAGATATGGGTTTTTAACACCCAAGTCCAGGCTTTTTGAAATGCTCTTCTAATATGTGCCTATTTATCTGTTGAATAGGAAATAAAAGAATGTTTTTTCCCCAGCAATTTCTTTAAAAGGTGAAGTGTGTAATTTGTCGATGTCAAAATACTTTCTACTATACTAGTTTAATAGTAAAGACAATTATAAGTAAGCAATTCATAGACTGATTCCTCCAAAAAGTGTAAACACTGGAATATCTGTTTGTTCTTCCAAAGTCAGATGGAGGGCGTAATCGGGAAATTTGAAAACAGTATTTTTTGCAATTTCGTTAATTCTTTGAAATAAATTTCATGATTTGATGATGATTTTATTTAGTAATTTCATTAGATTAGAATAAAAATGTAATCTTTGTGTGCATGTTGGTTTCATACATTTTTGAAAAACATTTCTTTTTTTCAATATATATATATATATATATATATATACAAAAAAAAAAAAATAAAATAATAATTAATGACTTAGATATTAAAATATGTCCCTTGCTCCTTGAATACACGAGAGTATACACAATTCAATAATTAATTTCAAAAAGGTTTTCAAATTTAGGTAAAAAAGGTAAAAAAAAAAACAATACATACACACATATATATATATATGTGTGTCAAAAATATCAAGATTTTTTTTTTCAATCTAACAAAATGAAGCTTTTCATAAAAATGTCAAAATATCTTATATTTTTATAAACTTGACAGTCTAAAGGGGTTCTCACTGGTTTTTTTTTGTCATATGAAAACAAAATGGCAATCTACATGGTGGTTACATGACTTTGATTTGGTTTGCAAAAGTTTAAATATATATATATATATATATATATATATATATATATATATATATATATATATATATATATATATATATATATGTTTAAAACAAAATTGTTACACTGCTTATTTAAGAAATAATAATAAGTGATTACGCTGCACTACTCATGCCAGCATTTATTTATTGTACTGTCTCGATTAAACCACATTAAATTTTTTAACTTTAACCCCCCCCCCCCAAAAAAAATTATATAAAAAATTACTTTAAATGCAGAAACTGAAAACATGTTCATGATAGAAGAGTTGTATTCAAGTAATTGTTTTGTGTGAATTGTATATTTAACTTAATAGATTCAGACAAAAGAATGAGCATCATGTAACTGACCCATATAAAGACACATGTAACCGGAAGGACAATTTATTATTACATTGTAGTAAAATATTGAAAAAACTAAATACACCACATATTATGTTTTGGTGTGGTGGTGGCATAGTGGGCTATAGGTGGTATCAGAAGGTTGCTGGTTCGATCCCCACAGCCACCACCATTATGTCCTTGAGCAAGACACTTAATTCCAGGTTGCTCCGG
The DNA here is from genome assembly GCF_019703515.2 of Myxocyprinus asiaticus. Lineage (NCBI taxonomy): Eukaryota > Metazoa > Chordata > Actinopteri > Cypriniformes > Catostomidae > Myxocyprinus > Myxocyprinus asiaticus. The sequence goes on along the minus strand of NC_059364.1, from coordinate 39,639,682 downwards.
GGGGATTGTCCCTGTAATAAGTGCACTGTAAGTCACTTTGGATAAAAGCGTCTGATAAATGCATAAATGTAAATGTAAATATTACATTCGTCCACACTGGAAGTAGATTGGGGGTCTGAATTTGTGGATTTTGACAACTAAAACTGCTCAAGAATTGAATTTTGGGTGAGTCATTTGTACATCATACTATATTTATTGGATATAATTAGAGTAATAATCAGTAATTACATTTGTTAATCTGTGCATAATTTTCGTTGTCAGATTGATGCACTGTGATGCATTTTTACACCCTTTCAACGCATCTCTAGTAAAACAACCAAAATGATTTGGATGAATGTTTGCTAAACTTTCAAGCGGCGAAGGATTGTTCTATGTAGGCATGTGTAGAGTAGTGCCATGTGATAGAGTTTGCAACCTTAGGCAAAGAGTGTTGTGTTCATGGTTGTGTAATGTGTGTTTGTCAGTTTAGCGGCCAGCTGTAATACCATTTGGCAGACAACAGGTGTGTCATCTTCCAGAGCAACTGTACATGTGCGTGAGTATGCAAGTGTTCATGTCTGTGTGGGCAGGCAGGTCGTGATGCCTTTTGCTGTGCACCTTGTGGCTGCCCATTAATATAATTAAATTGCACTAAAAACTTTCCCTTTGAAACAAATTAATTAAGATGCTATTATTTAGCCATTGAGAGGTTAATGGCCATCATTAGAAACAAAGGCAACATCCACCATCATTAGCCAAACTCAGTTATTTTGTCAATTTTGGTTATTCACTGGGCAGAAGATTAATGAGGCCAGATACTGGCCCAGACGCTAATTAGCTTTAAAAACATAACACAATCCATCATGGCTTGTGATTGTTACAGGGACACACACCAACACACACGCAGACACATACACAAACAGAATCACATGTACATAAAAAATGAATATGCTTACTCTCCCAAACAGTCTTAGTTAAAAAACAAAACAAAACAAAAAACAGATCATTTAGGGAAGACGTTTAAATCGTTACAAGATGTACTCACTATATCAGGCCTGGACTGGGACTGAACTATGCACATCACGGTCACTTAATCGGATTCCCAACATGCACTGCGGCATGAATAAATGATGCAATTTGCAGTGTTACTGGCTTTTCATTTTTTTACTGTTTGCCGCTTTTATTTATGCTGTTGGTTGTTTGTCATGTAGCAATAATTCAAAGCTTATCTTTTTACTCAATTATGTGAATGATTATTGCTTGTAAAGCTTTGCAGAGCTTAGAAACTATAAAAACAACCTCCATAAAAGTGACTTATATTCTCCAAATATATGTTTAATATAATTATAATAATTGTAACATTCATTGTAAATATATACAACATTTCTACCTAAACACCATAATTTCTACAGTTAGTGTTACAAGCTGCAAGGTAATTTCTATAAGGGTGGTGATGTGTGGATTGAAAAGCCTGTAATTACCACTGTGCATGGCACAATGTTTTTCTGTTTACTCAGCACAGCTGTTAACAATGTCAGGGCTGTTTAATCTGGTTTAAACTAGCTTCAGCATGGTGCCTTTAAGGTTCCTATATCATATGGGTGTATAACAGATTGTGTGGAATTCAAATGGGTCCCGGGACTCGTGCTGTGTTTACCACTTGACAGCACGGCATGAACGCAGAGCTGGTTTGTCAACACTGCGTGGGTGAGAGAGATCGGCCCCGCTCTGCTCTCACGCCATGTCCGGCGGATGCGCTGCATGGTTTAATCGGGTAGCACCATTTCATCACACTTTTGGTGTTTCCCATGTGCAGAAGAAAATGGCAGCTTAATAAATGAGAGTGGGTTGTTTTGCTGATTGGCCAAGTACTCGACTGGCCCACTGGAAAATGTCCCAGTGCTCCTGATGGCCAGTCCATCTCTGCATTGTATACAGAAGTCTGTTTGTATCTTCCACTCTATCCATTAGAATCCACAGCTTGGCTTTAATGCTAAACCTAGATTCCCTGTAATCCAGTCTAATTGAATCTAAATTCTCTCTAGACTGATTTTAGCTGAAGTGAGTCTGCAAGCATCAAGATTCAACCATTAACTATCACTAATGCGATACATCTCAAAAGCATGTATGGAATATTTTCTTTATTCATGAAGAGTGCTGCATGAAATCAAAGTAATTAATTTAACTAATTTCTTTTTTAGTTGAAAAGTAGTGTGACAAATTACATTTTAAATTCTTGCCATCAGATTACAGTTAATGACCATCAATGAAGTTAATTACTTTTAAGTACATTACTTGGGTTACACATATTTTTTTAAAATGATGTTATTCATGTAGAATACATTTAAAGCATAAATTATTATCATATGTATGTCTGGATGCATTTCTGTGAGTCAATGACAAATTGTAAGGGAGAAACTTATTGTTCTCAGTGTGTAACTTGTGCGGCAATGAAGGAGGAAACATTAACAAATTATTTTGATAGTTGAGTGGTAAAACCAAAACTTTTCTGTGAAAAGTGTTTTAGAAAGTAACTTGAAAGTAAAGTAATTAATAATTTGATTACCTTTCAATGAAGTAATAAACAAAGTATTCTGACTACAATTTTAGAGATGTAATTAGTAATTTGTATTGGATTACCTATTTTAATAATTTACCCAACACTGAATCATGAAAATAACATTTATTCATGCACAACAGAAATGGCTGTGAGAAACCAGTTAGTAGCAATTCTAAATTCTGATTAGAAGAGCCACAATCAAACCCCTCATAAAATGCTGATAAACACACCTTTTACCAGGGCCGTTTCTGAGCATATGGGGGCCCTAAGCGAATTCCTATTTGGAGCCACCCCCCACCCCAAAAAACACAAAATAATAAAAAAAAATAATAATAAATTACCAATAAATAACTGTACAAACTAACAATAAAATATTATAAATAACAATGAATAAATATATATAAACAAATTAAATTAAAAAATAATTAAAAATGAAATAATTAAAAACGTCCTGGTTACTTGCGTAACCTCCGTTCCCTGATGGAGGGAACGAGATGTTGTGTCGATGTAGTGACACTAGGGGTCACTCTTGGGAGCCCGAGACACCTCTGGTCTTTGATAAAAGGCCAATGAAAATTGGTGAGTGGTATTTGCATAACACTCCCCCGGACATACGGGTATAAAAGGAGCTGGTATGCAACCACTCATTCAGGTTTTGTGCTGAGGAGCCGAGACAAGGTCCCGGCCATTTCAGCGGGTAGTTCAGCGTTGTGGCAGAAGGGACACAACGTCTCGTTCCCTCCATCAGGGAATGGAGGTTACGCAAGTAACCAGGACGTTCCCTATCTGTCACTCACTCGAGGTTATGTCGATGTAGTGACTCTAAGGGTCCCTATACAAAACGCCGCAACTGGCTGAACTGTGTTACGTGAACTGGCAGTGTGTGACAGGCAGACCACTGTGTGCCTCGTAGCCAGCGCACCAGGCCACACATAACCTCCCCCAACACAGTTATGAGTGTCGAATGGCCCTTTGGGGACAAGTCGACTAACCAAAAGATAGAGACGGGCTAGCCCAGTCGTGGCCTCTTATACCCTTTTTTTCCCACCTAAAAAAAGGGGGATTAACTGACTGGGCTCACCAGGTCTAGTCGGGGGTGTGTCCCTCCCAAGGGGAAGACACTGCGGAGACCACACCCGCAGGTATTTAAGTGGAAATACGTCACATGGTCTTGCCAAGCTATGTCGGAGGTATGCCATGTGGGGGAGTCCCAAGGTAGGTCCTGTCCTATGGGGAGAAGTTACTACAATCATGGTGACTGGGGCAGAGGGGCCTCTGCCCAAGGAAGATGCAGTTTGCCAACAGGGAAACGAATTAGCGGAAGATATACGTCGCATGGGGTTACCTACGGGGAACCACCACATGCGGAGCACCGACCCCAGTACAGGGCTTAGTTAGCACGTGCACTGAGCCGGCAGCGAGTCTCTCCACAAACTCGTCTGCCACAGGGCTTGGAGGAAATCAACCAGGGAACACAGTTTGTGAACACTACTGGGAGTTAACACCACACATCTTCAGCACAGGGGAGGTGAAAGGCGCTATGCACAAGCGATACAACCGGCCGGCTGTCCCGGACTTACCTGCTTGGGCATGCCACTACACGGGACGAAACCGGTTCCACCCAGAGATTGTAGAACCTCGCAAAGGTGTTGGGTGTTACCCAGCCCACTGCTCTGCAAATGTCTGTTAGAGATGCGCCCCTGGTCAAGGCCCAGGAGGCCGCTACACCCCTGGTAGAATGGGCCCATAGCCCTACCGGGGGCGGCACGTCCTGGGTGTGATATGCCATAGTTATGGCGTCAATGAGGCAGTGGGCGATCCTCTGCTTGGAGACAGTGCTTCCTTTCTGCTGTCCACAAAAGCAGACAAAGAGCTGCTCAGAGACTCTAAAACTCTGCGTGCAATCCAAATAGATGTGTAAAGCATGCACCGGACACAGCAACGTCAGTCCTGGGGCAGCACTTGCAGGATCACCACCTGGTCCCTAAAAGGGGTCATGGGAACCTTGGGCACATAGCCCGGTCGGGGTCTCAGGATCACGTGAGAGTAACCCGGATCGAACTCCAGGCACATTTCGCTGACAGAGAATGCTTGCAGGTCTCCTACCCTCTTGATGGAAGTGAGCACAGTCAGGAGTGCAGTCTTCAAGGAGAGTGCCTTAAGCTCAGCTGACTGCAAAGGCTCAAAGGGGGCTCTCTGTAGACCCTGAAGAATTACAGAGAGGTCCCATGAGGGAACGAGGCATGGTCTGAAGGGATTCAACCTCCTGGTGCCTCTCAGGAACCTGATGATCAGGTCGTGCTTCCCTAAGGACTTACCGTCCACTGTGTTGTGGTGTGCCGCTATAGCGGCTACATACACCTTCAAGGTGGAATGGGACAGCTGCCCTTCCAACCTCTCCTGCAGGAAGGAAAGCACCGATCCGACTGCGCATCTCTGGGGTCTTCGCGTCGGGAAGAACACCACTTAGCGAACAGACGCCACTTAAAGGCATATAGGCGCCTCGTAGAGGGGGCCCTAGCCTGAGTGATCGTGTCTACCACCGCGGGTGGTAGACTGCTTAGGTCTCCCGTGTCCCGTCCAGGGGCCAGACATGGAGATTCCAGAGGTCTGGTCATGGGTGCCAGATGGTGCCCCATCCTTGAGAAAGGTCCTTCCTCAGGGGAATTTGCAGGGGGGGCTGTCACAAGGAGCGTGAGGTCTGAGAACCATGTCTGGGTGGGCCAGTAGGGTGCTACCAGGATGATCTGCTCCTCGCTCTCCCTGACCTTGCACAGGGTCTGTGCAAGTAGGCTCACTGGGGGAAACGCATATTTGTGAAGTCTAGGGGGCCAGCTGTGTGCCAGCACATCTATACTGAGAGGTGCCTCAGTCAGGGCATACCAGAGCAAGCAGTGGGAGGATTCTTGGGAGGCGAACAGGTCTACCTGTGCCTGTCTGAATCAACTCCAGATCAGCTGGACCACCTGAGGGTGGAGTCTCCACTCTCCCCTGAGGGTAACCTGCCGTGACAGTGCGGAGCAGACGGGGTGCGGGATCTTGAGCTGCGCCGGGGCAGGATGTGCTGGATAACCTCCGTCTGCTGCTTCACCGCTGAGAACTGCTGGGCAAAGTCCTCGATGGTGTCGCCGGACTGGCCAACTTGGGAAATGGGGGCAGCAAGGAACCGTGCCTTGTCGGCCTCTCCCATTTCGACCAGGTTGAGCCAAAGTTGGTGCTCCTGGACCACCAAGGTGGACATCACCCGCCCGAGAGACCGCGCCGTGACCTTCATCACCCGGAGAGCGAGGTCGGTCGCCGAGCGCAGCTCCTGCATCAATCCCGGGGTGGAACTACCCTCATGCAGTTCCTTTAGCGCCTTGGCATGGTGGACTTGCAGGAGAGCCATGGCATGCAGGGTGGAAGGGGCTTGTCCAGCGGCACCGTAGGCCTTGGCTGTCAAGGACGACATAAACCTACAGGCCTTGGACGGGAGCTTTGGCCACCTGTGCCAGGTGGCGGCGCTCTGCGGGCATAGGTGCACCGCAAGCGCCTTTTCCACCAGGGGGATTGCCGAATAGCCCTTGACCGCCCCACCATCGAGGGTAGTGTGGGTGGGGAAGCTGAAAGATCGGGACCGGGCAGTAAAAAGTGCCTCCCACAACCTTGTCAGCTCCTCATGCACTTCTGGGAAGAAAGGAATGGGGGCGGGGCGTGGCTGTGAGCGACTGCCCGGGAAAGCATGTCATCATCTCCACATCAGCCTGTGACTGGGCAACCGCACCCGAAGGGAGGAGCCCAGCTGAGGCTTCCGCATCCGACTGGACGAACCCGCTCTCCGATGCTCCGCTCGAGAGCTCATCAATTTTGCAGGCTCCGAATAAGAGGTCAAACTGTGAGACGAGCCGGCGGACTCATCCGGAAGCCCAATCGGGGCAGATGAGTGTGCTGGGGAAAGGGAGGTCCGTGGGGGGATACCAGGCGGAGGTGGTCCCATTGGGGTCCCCAAATCACCCCCAGTGCTAGCCGCGCTGGCTTCATACCCGTGGGTAGAAGGACCGAGGCGGGGAGCCTCTGGGGTGGCTTGCTTTCTTAAGAAGGTAAGCCGCGACTGCATCGTTGCCATGGACATGTTCTCACAATGAGTACATGACCCATCCACAAACGCTGTCTCCAGACATGAAAGACAGTGATCGTGGCCGTCAGAGGGCGAGAGATAACGAGCGCAACAGGAATAACACACAAATGGAAAGCCATCTTTAAAAAGAAACGTCTTTAAAAAGATGTTCCGTGTGTGCCGCTCTTTTAGAGAAATATACTCTTTTAGAGAAATACACTCTTTTATTTCTGCCAAAGCACCCAGGGGCATTCTCTGCAGTGCAGCAGTGCAGAGGGGGGAGAAGCCGCTGAAATTCATCTCAGTGAGCATGACAGTTCGGCTCCGAAGAGAAAATCTGAATGAGTGGTTGCATACCAGCTCCTTTTATACCCGTATGTCCGGGGGAGTGGTATGCAAATACCACTCGCCAATTTTCATTGGCCTTTTATCAAAGACCAGAGGTGTCTCGGGCTCCCAAGAGTGACCCCTAGTGTCACTACATCGACACAACGTCGAGTGAGTGACAGATAGGGAACCAACCTTGCTTTGTGGGGCCCCCTGGTGATATGGGGCCCAAAGTGGCCACAAACTGCTTATAACTAGAAATGGCCCTGCCTGTAACCACATATTCTATATTAATGTGCGTAGTTTCTATGCTGCTTGGGAATCATAAACAGCCTAGTTTTAACCCAATTTTGAAGCTAATTATTATTCTGATCATTAATATAAATATATTTGTTGACCATTGGTGTCTATTTAACAGATTTTGTCGTCGTTGTGCTTTTCTTACTACGTTTCACAACCTTACTCATGGTAAAATCACTGCAACACAATTTTCTCATATCTTATTGCTTTATTAGAAATTAAGAATGCATTATAATGTATGTGATGTTTTAGGATGTTTAGATATTTTACTGCAAAACAATGCAAATGTTAAGAATTTCTCAATAAAGTATACGTGATGGCTTATTAACAATCACGACCAAAACAAGAATATTCATGAGGCTAATAGCATTAGCAGTGTATATTAAGGTATAATGTATAGTTAAGCTAGTCATTTTAAAACTCAAATTAACCTCGACAGGAAGATCTGTATTTAATTATTTTTACAATGACCAGCTGAACTACTTACCAAATGGAAAAATAAATTAGGAAGTTTAAATTATGCTATTATGCGAGAAGAAAGAAACTGCAGAGTTATGTAAGAGAATTGAAACTAGCACAGCTTTATAGAAAATTGGTTACCAAGGACAATGGTCATAAATAATGTGTAGCAATTATACAAAAAATATTTGCCCACTGAATGCTGTGACTGAACAATCAGAATCAAGTATTCCAGAGAGCTGTGCAATAATAGACAATAACCTTTTGCTGCTCCCTGCTCAGAGAACAAGGCTGTTAATGAATAGAAAATGTTTAGGAAGTCATGTAAAGAACACATGAGGTCACAGCCTGCCTCACTCCGGTCAGCTGATTGGTGGAAATGAGAGGGCATGACTGCCACGGGGCGTGACTGCATGGCAGCCATATGAGTAATGGGTTGAGTTCTACAGGGTATTGAAATGACATTGCAGAAGATAACAGAACTTATTGTCAACCATTTATACTGGAGGGAATTTATAGCCACACCATAAATGTTTATTAGCATTTTTTTTTTTTTTTTTTTTTCTATTTATAACTTGAAAAAACTGTGACAGCTCTTAGTGTGCCTGTGTGCCTTTGGTCTTTTTAACGATCTGTGTGCATAGCGGGCCCCACTCTTCTGGAGCCTTTTTTGTGAGCATGTGTGAGCTCCACTGTGACGAACATAGCCAGTAACTGTAGTGAGAAAGAGAGAGAGCACAGATTTGATTTAAGACACACCGGGCTTGTGACTGTCTTTTATCTGAGCGATGGTAAATCATTCAAGCTGTACATCAGCAGGAAACAGCCGGCCTCTGGGCAGCCCCAAACACACTCCCTCAGATTTTAACCTTGCTGGGAAAACTCATGTTCTCACACGTCAGTGTGTTCTACGAGAGGCTGAGGGGACAGTTTACAATAAGGTCAAAGCTAATGCACTGACACGGTTTGCAGGCCACAAATACACATTCACTTTGTTATAAAACATAGTGAGCTGCCTACATAGGCAGCATATTAAGGCATCATAGGCACACAAAAGCTGTTTTTTCTAAGATACCTGTTGTCCAAATTCTAAGGCAGCATCGCATATGTCCTATGTGAGGAAGGCAATACTAGAATGCATTACAACATTGTTTGTGAGAAAAATTATGGCAGATGAAGCAAGAGAAATGTCAATTATATATTTAGAACTGAGTCAATGCAGAAAAGTATTGATAAAACTGGAATATTTTAAATTAGGAATGGAATATTTTACCTAATATTTGAGTGTGCTATGTATTTTCATGCTTAGTATAGTTCAGTATAGCATTGTTAGCTTAGCCACATGCTAACAGCAGCCTCTATTGAAATCATTTGTTAGTCGAGTCTCCTGTGTGTGGAGTGCTTTTTGTATGACACAAGAGTTGTTGATTCCAAATCAGTCACTTATGAGGCCCCATTTCAGTTACAATGCTTCTATAGAAGGCAGCTGCATAAGTAGGCAGTAAACAGCAAGGCAGCTCACTTTGTTTTGGAAAAGATTCAGTTGCATTCATAGATATCTCTTTCTTCCTCAGTCAAGCCTAACTGATCAATATTTTGGCAGCGGAAGTCCTGTCATCACAAACCATCTGAAAAGCGTTTACAACATGAGATCAGTTAATGTATACATAACGAGCTGACGTTGTAATAGTGTTTCCTCAAGGACCAAATTGAACATACGTATCTAATATGAGCCAGAGTGTGGCCAACTCCAACAGCCCCATTGGGATGACAACGTCCTCATAAGATCCCCCCATAGAAAGGGGATGTATTCCCGATGGGAGATGTTCATAATTCTGTGTGTCTCAGGATCACAGACAGATGGCATTGCGGGGTTGGATGTAATCCTCCTAGAACAGTGCCTCATGTGGTGTTGTGTTTATACGCTAAGCCTGGCTCTGTATGGATTACTCTTCCTACTGGTAAAAAGGGCAATAGAATGTCACTTGAAGTCGGACTTCAAACTGGGAAACTCGTGCAGAATTCCACAGGTCTAATTTCGCGATGTGGATTTACGGCATCACTGGTGATACCTAGGGAGGTGTACCCAGTTAATGATAAAAATTCACTTTTAAACAAATCAAATGCATCAATGTGTCAAAGTTCCTACATTACATGATAACAAAACCAGTATATTAAAACCACCTTTACAGAGACAGGTGTGGAAAACACAATAAATTATCCCCTGCAAAGCTTACAGTAGCATTACCCATTTGTTATTTAATACGTCATCTTCAGAGCGTTGGGTAACTGTACGCTATTATAGTCAGAAGTCAGAGATATCAAGTAGTAATATCCCAAATCTTTCAATGGAACGCAGTAGGAATGGGATTAGGGTTGGTAACTGTCCTGTGTTAGACAGGACGTACTGTATTTTGGCTGAAATAAAAATGTCCCGTGTCAGGACACCCATTGTCCCAAAACACTCGAGGGGGAAACCCACCAAAATGTCCTGTATTGAAGGCACTGTGCTTGGGGGGGGGGGGGGGGTTGCTTGAGAAGGACCCCTGTCCCACATTGAAGCGATCCAAATGCATATACATGTTGACGAAAGGTTGGCAACCCAAGATGGGAAACCATGATTATCATTATGCAACAACCAACTAGTAGATAAGTGGGGTCATTTTGGGCATTGTGTTTTCAGATGGTGTGTCCAGTTAAAACTAATCCAACTTTTACGAACACATCTCAAGACCCCTGCATTCCATTGCGTTGCACTCATTTGAACTGTTTTCGAACGCAAGAACATGTATTATATACATACTCAAAACCAGCTTAATTATTACATGGCTTCTTTAAGACCGATTAGGCAAATAGTTGTTCAAGCAACCAACTGACTAGTCAGTTTTGAAAATGGATGCTTCTCAATCAGAAGTCTGCAGCTTAGTTAGGCTGTATCCTTCCTAGACCAGTCCTTCTGAGGCTGTAGGCTAGGCTCCTCCTCAGCATTCAGCACTAGAATGAGATAGTCTAGTAAGTGCGCATGTGCAAGGGATTGTGGGTGATTGAAGGCCACAAAGGATGCACTTGATGCATCCTCCAAAATATGGCGAACGAAGGCTGCATAATGAGGCTGCCTTCCAAAGGTCCTCACAATTGAGATGGCCTTCAAACGGTGCTTGATGTCTTGGCAGCCAAGATATCCAGCCTAACTAGGCTGTAGCCTTCCGATTGAGAAACGCCCAATGTAGCTTTGCACATCCCTACAATGCAGCATTAGAGCAGAGAGAGAGAGGCCTCTGGCAGGACTCAGACTCAAACATGCAGCAGCTGCTGCTATCTGCTGGCTGACTGCATATGCAACCTACAATATGCAGCAGTTTTGTGCACTAAAAAGGATGTGACACTGCTGCGTTCTGGCCTTCACAGAAAGTAAACCACAAGCATATTGCAAGTTCCAAGCATTGATCACACCCAACACTCCCAGTGCATGAGCTATGAGGACTGTGCGTCTAGTGCGGCATTAAATTCTTCTCATCTTCACATATAGATCTAATTTGTACCGTGAACATAAGTGCTTAAATAGGCAGTTGCCTTTCTGTATGATAACTGATTCATTCATTCTGGCTGAGAGGCTGGATGTCTCGGTGTCAGGTGTTCACTGGTGTTCCCATCGTTTGGCAGTGCCGAGCATTTGTTCAATTTGATGTAGGTGTTTTACTCTCTCCCGGCCGACCACACTCAATCGCACCTCAGTTTTTAAAGAGCACGCCAAGACCAGTCATCTGTCAGGACGAGGTGTAACTGTGTGAAATAATTCACTGGCCTTTGGAGTATGCAGCAGGCTGAAAATAAACAGAGATGGGATGTAGAGGGAGAGACAAAGAGCGCGAGAAGTAGAGATGTGAGGGGCCATAGTGTGAAATGAGAGTGGCAGCGGCAAGATTTATGGCTGACACTCATGTTATGGCAGCAGTTCAGACATGACCTCCTCACTCGCGCGGCAGCTGCCTGCTCATCACTGCCTTTCTCCACCTGTCCCGAAAACATGCCGCTCTCAAGGCCAGACCAGATAAATCTGAAAACCTGGAGTGGGAATCGCACTGTTACAAAACATAATGAGCGCCTACATAGGCAGCATTTTAGCTAGGGTTGCCAACTGTCCCATAACCGGGACATCCTGAATTTTGGCCAATATGAAGACGTCCCATTCAGGATTACTAGTGTCCCGTATTTTATCGGCGAGGCACTTGAGGACTACCCCCCACCTCTGGTTGGGCGGTGAAACGCTTGAGAGGGACCCCCGTCCCTTATTGAAGCGCTCAAATATACCGTATTCATGTGGGTGAAAAGTCTGCAACTTTATTTTAAGCCATCTTAGGTCAGCTTCCGTCACGAAAAGCAGTTCCAAAAGAAGAAAGTATGCTAAGGTCATGTCGACACTAATACATTTTGGGTAGAAAACTCTGTTTTCCATTTCCTAATGTCCTTGTTTTCCGAAAATGCAGTACTAGAGAGCATTTTCAAAAGTTTTCAGTAGAGGAAACCACCATTCCAGTGTTGATGAGAGGCATAAACGTAGTGAAATCAATGCATTTTCGATTAAAAATGTATTTGTGTGGTGTAAGATAACATCTTGCATTTAAAGACTGCTAGATTAACCTTAACAAAATAGAACATAATGCATGTTTCTCGAGACGTGTTTTTAAAGTTGAATTATTTATAACTTGACAAAAAAATTCTGTGCTCATGGTCAAAGACTGTAGAAAAAACAGTGAGACACGATGCAATGGCTTAAGATGTCAATCTGATGCATGCATTCATAGACTTAGCAATAACAATAAACAAAAACCACAGATGGAATGCAAGAACATGTCTGGTGTAAACAGCCCCTAAGGCAGCATCACATGTATCCTACACAGAGGAGGCAATCACATTGTGATGAGCTCAGTGGAAATATTCAAAATGGTGGACAAAGTCAGAGAGTTGTTGATAATAAATATAATTAGAAATATAATTCATTCAACACTAAAAAAGCATTTTTTTATGCTTAATAGAGAATCATGCCGTTAGCTTTGCAACATGCTAACACCAAACTCTATTGAAATCAGTTGTTAGGTCTCCTATGCACTTTGCATGAAGAGCGCTTTTTGAATGACACACAGAATGCTGCCTACATAAGGCATTCCAAATTGATCTCATATGAGATTAAATTTCAGTTAGGACACTTTCTTAGAAGGCAGCTGCCTATGTAGGGAGTACATATGCAGTTTTGGAATACAGATTATTACTCTGCTCTTTTTATTTCTCTCTCGTTTTCTCTCATGCCTTCACCCCTTGGAATGAATTTTCATGTCAGGCATTAAACCACCAATCCACTAAAAGACTAAACTAAAGAGTGAGTGAGAGAGAAGGGGGTTGGGGGAGAGCCCATATTTCAGTGGTGATTTACAAGTCTAACTTGTTAAAATCAACAGAGCTTCCTGACAGAGACAGGAGATGAAACTGAGAGGAACAGCATAATCAAACACTCTGGCACATGTGAAATCGTCACATTCACATGCACACACAGGCATGTCATAGTTTTGCAAAGCAAGGCAGCTGTTGACACTACTGAGATGGTGTTAAAAGGTCAAAAGTAGGCGAGAAAGAGATTACCATCTACCACACTGTGAAAATCAAACATATACTTAACTAAACAAATCAAGTCTCATATTAACAAAAAAGTCATACTTCTGTCTAGTTCTAGTCCTAACTGAAACATAAATTCTCAAGAGGTAAAATTCTTATTTGAATAAAGCTAATTTGTTGACCTAAACCAAAGCTATGAAAACAGTACAGGTTTTCAGTGCCATCATCTTGGATGTTTCATTGACAGCCAAGCTTTTCCTAAGCCCTGACAAGCCTAGTTCCATTGTAATATGAGCCTTGTTGATTATCATGACAGTGATGATAAGCTTACCCTAAGGTAAGGCTAAAGTATACTTCAATTTTCCACAGTACATGCGAACTGTTCCAATCAGTCTAGTTTGTTTAGACATGCAGACAGTCCACATCTTTGCACATCATTGGCGCATGTGCCTGGTATTGACAATGCAAAAAGAGTATCACAAAGCAGTCGTAGTGTGCATGTCTCGAACAAAGCCATATGGGCTCACAGTCAAGAGAGTATGACTGTGGTCAGGAAAGGCTGAGCACTTGACAGTGCGTGAGACGAAGTGGCACGCGGAAAAGTGAACCCTAGCCTTTATGCTGGCCTAACCCTAGTTCTAATTATTACCAAACCTACAGAGTTAAACCTAACTCTTTCCCTAATTATAACACTGGTCTAATCCTAGTCCTAAATATTAGCAAACCCACACAATTAAACCTAATTTTTTCCTTAATTCTAAAGGCGCGGTCACATTCACCTTTGCACTGTGAAATTCCGTGGGACAGTCATCTCAATTGGAATATGCACTCTCTGGAATTTCACACGATGGACTACCGGTGGCAAAGAATTTCCCTTCGCGGATTTCAAGTTTGGTGAACATGACACGCAAATTCACCGTGTTGACCAATAGGTAGTTGCTTGGTTTGGCAATGACCTCTGTGTGGGTGGTGCCTCGTACACAATGCACAAAATATTCTCAATGGACAAGGATATCATTTTAGTGGCAAGCTTCTTTTGAACTTCACTCTCCCAGAGTATAAAGTGCAGCATTAAAAAGAGGCTGCTTGGCAATTAGTATTTTGCTGATTTAAAATGCTTTACATCCGTCCACACCTTCTTTGCCTGTGTAAAGGTAAATGTGGCCACGCCGTAACACTAGCCTATCCTAGATCTAAGTTTTATCAAACAAGCCTACTTCTAATGCTAGCCTTACCCTAAATATTACCAAACCAACAAAACTAAACTTGCCACAAATTTGCCACTCATTATTTTCACATAACAATTAGCTTGTGATTCAGAATCAGAATCAGAATTAGCTTTATTGCCAAGTATGCTTACACATACAAGGAATTTGTCTTGGTGACAGGAGCTTCCAGTGTACAACAATACAAAACAATACAAAAACAGCAGCAAGACATAGATAATAATAAAAAATAAAAAGTAATTATACACATACGTACATACACACACAGACACACACATACCTACACACATACACATATGTAGTGCAAATCTAATACAAATCTGTTATGTTTGCCTAAAGTTTACAGTTCTTCACCATTAGTGGTGAACCTACAGCAAACTTTTGGCAACAATGGAAAATGTTCTGCAAATTTGCTGCAAAGCTCATTTGCATGTGAAAATAATCAGTGGCGAATTTGTAGCAAATTTGCCATGAACTATCGATTTTTGTAAGGGTGGTGTCGTGAATTGTGCTTCTTAAGCTCAGATCACACAAAAAAAAAAAAAAAATGTTTCAGTCTGATCCAGCTAATGCGCATCCATGTTCTCAAAGTAATTGTCTGTATCTGAAAGGTGATTGGCTCTGTTACCTGTAGGCTTTCTTTTCTGCACCAGCCATATTGGGTGTTCCAATTCTTCCCATTCATTTGAATACAAGTGCTCCCTATCGGGGCAAACAGTCTCTGGCTAAACCCAACTCTTAGCCTAGTTTAGTACAATTGCTAACAACAATCCTAACTCAGCCCCTAAAAACAACAAACATTGTCCTACCTTAGCCTAACTGAAGAACCATTCAAAATGCTTACCCTAACTGAGGGTAATTTTGATTTTTGAAGTTTATTGAAAACAGACTTCTTAAAAGTGTGTCTATTTTTTGAGACCCTGTCTGGCTTAGAGTTCTATCTGTATGTCTGTCTGTCTGCATGTCTGTATGTTTCTAGTTCTTTCATTAATCTTTCATTAATTTAATTTGCCATTATCAAGGTGATTACAAATTACTGCAATTCTCACATGAATAAAACGACTTAATGCATTTTTAGAAAAAACGATAGTCTAGAAGGACAAGGTGACATCATAACATTCAAATTTCCACTCACTGTTTCTTCAGTCTGACCTCAGTTTGGCCTGGCAAATGAGCAGCATTTCAAAGAATGAGATTGATGCAGTGGCTTGTGCTAGTGGCTGTGGTAAAGAACAGGGCTTTGGGCTGATGGTGATAACTAATGCAGGCAAAATGACATGCTGCCATAACCACACTGTACATTACACTGACCACAGGGAGATGAATGCAGAGTGCTAATGAGTGTGACAAATAGACTCCCCATGCAAAACTGTAAAGGTAAATTCCAACACTAAATGCATGTGTGACAGCCATTGTGCAGACACTGGTGATTAATGAACACTAAGTGGTCGACTTGGTGTGCTGAGGCCCAAACAAATTCCCCCTTTCCCCTCATCCTGTGTTTTCCCGCACTGAAAATGGAGAAAAGTGTTAGCGCATTGCGCTGTGTAAATCACATTAAAAGCTCTGATGTGATATGCAATGGTGTAAATTAACCTCAAACCTTTAAGAAGCAGATTCGGTGGCCTTTCGCTGAGTGAAAGTCCATCTGGAGTGGAACTATTTTAGGGGGCAGGCTACATTTCCATAGGAAAGCATGTGTCTGGTTGACTCTGGGAACACAGGGAATTATGGGAGCAGACAGACTGTGCTTTTCCTCTGTTTGTGAAGGTTAATGGTAACAGTTAGAGGCAGCCTAATGAACGTCATTAATTAACCACCAAGCCCTCCTCACATTTCAATTACTCTGTGGACTGACTGGGTGCCAGAGGTATAGAGGCGAATGTACTTTGTTAAATATCCTTCCCTACGGGTAGGACTTGGTAGTGGGCTAACATTGCTATACCACACTATGAGTTCAGGCTTACCCACCCCCAAATTATGTTCATACCATTCTGTCACTGCAAACCACTGACATGAAACACTCGAAGTGACATCCCAACTCACAGGGAATTTTCCAACAACTTTGGCTTACATAATGTAAAGGTTAGGAACTAACGTTGTTTAAATAATGTAAATGGAACATCCTCATGATGTTATTTGTTATTATTACACGGATCTGTAAAATACTCGATTCTGATTTGTCAATGGTATCATCTAGTGGTCTGATATTTCTGAGTAATAACCGCACATCCGGGAATTAAGGCATATCAGACCTGTCATCCGAGTATTGTGAGTCATTTTTCCTACCTCTCGTATCACTGTGCAATAATAAATAATTTCAACTCATGTCCATTTATTTATTTATTTGGCAAGTAGTTTTGTAATAAGCTGGCTAATTATCCCTTACTTATGATATGTTTTTAGTGCAATATTGTTCAGCATTTCAAATTACATACTTGTGTGGGTGTCCTGCGCCAGCCAAGCAACAGCCATTGAGATGAATGGCAATGTTTACGGTTAGCTATTCCAGATATTATAGACCTTTTTGGTAGCCTACAGGTCCTATCTACTTGAATGGGTAATGACTGAAATCTCCAAAACTGGCTGACATATCAATAAGATGTTTCATATCCAATAAAAATCAATAAAATCTGGCAAAAAATTGTATCAGAAATGTTGCATCTTTAGCTGAAATCAGTGAATGCTCATGCATGTAGTAGAGTAATTCAATGAGGCAGTGCATTTAATTATACGTTCATTGGCTCTTTTAACTGAAAGGTGGGACTTCCTTTCCTACAACTGGCATATTGAGTATTGCAACTGCTCCTTTTCACTGTTCTTCAAGCAGACAGTGCCCTCTTCCTTATACTATCTCTCAAGGCGGTTGAACCATGACACCCGGATGAGGTCAGGGTTGATAAAGGAAGAGAGATGATTCATTCTTCATTCATTTGCATGTTTTACAGCCTGAATATGAAAATTAGAGCTGTCAGAATTAACGCATTAACTCGTGCGATTATTTAAAAAAGTTTAATACGTAAATGTTTCTTAATTGCGATGAACTCATTTACCATTAATACACCAGCATAAACACTGGTTTGAAGGGTGGAACCTTTTGTAATGCGTCTGCCCAGAAGCCTGTGCCATGAAGGTTGCTAAACGAACTCAGGGTTTCAGGATTGGTTTCAGGTTGACAAATTCAAACCAGTCCAATCAGGCTTAATTGGTATCATGATGTAGCTCATCAACTTTCTCTGTCAACTCAGGTTTCAATTCTGACTTTAAGATTAGATTATGCACTCATGCACATGAGTGAGTGATGTTTGCAGCACACAAACAATTGTGTAAGAGAACGCGATTTGGTTCTCGCGAGAGACTCAGCGGGATTTACTTCTCTGCTGAAAGCTGATGATTATGAAAATAAGAATTTAAATTTATTTAAACTGTGCAAAAGACATTGTTTTAATATATATATATATATATATATATATATATATATATATATATATATATATAAGGAAATAAAATGCATTTACACTGCTCGAGTTCAGCATGAAATCATGAAGACTTAAAACACATGATTTACACAGTCCAAGGGATAATTGTAAAATTATGAAGCAATTAAAGGCATTTACACAACAAGAAGAAACAGCGGATGCTATGAGAGCTCAAGAGGACTGCTGCAAACAAATTCTTAATGTGATAATATATATATATATATATATATATATATATATATATATATATATATAACAGCTGGCATATCAATGCGCAAGTGAATTCATGTAGGCCCACAGCAAGAACACACAGGTTTATTAATTTTAAAAGCTTAAATTTATTTTAAATATAAAAGATTTTAAATTTCTCTGAATTGAAAACTTTATATATCATTCAAAACTATTACTAATAAATATAGGCTACTATTGATTACAAAACGAATAGACTATAAAGATGAATATTCTCCCTAATTTTATTTTCCTTTTTCAAAATCTACTAGTTTTAGACAAGTGTTTTAGACAATGGAATTAACTACTTTGTAAATATATATGGGATAATAGGAAACCTTAAAAAGTCTTAAAATTCTTAAGTTGTCAAAAAGGCTTGGAGGACTAGAATTCCCAAATTTAATAAATTATTACAAAGTTGCCCAAATTCAACCTATATTGATTTGCATGAATGAAGAATCTAAAGTGAAATGGAGGAAGATGGAAATTTATTAAATGGGGGAACCTATTAGTATATCCCTGTTCCTACCCAAACAAAGAAACACATTTAAATCAATAGATAATATTTGTATTAATAGTACTTTTAGAAGTTGGTTAGAAAAAAAAAGAAAAATAGTAAAATTAAGAAAGATTGTTAATTTAAAAGAAATCGCTAAAGATCCTAATTTCTTGCCAAATAGATTAGATAATATATTTAAGTTTTGGGCAGATAGAGATCTGAAAATATTTCACCAACTGTTCACTGATAAAGGAATACCTTTTCAAACCTAGCAAAAAATTATGAGCTTCCAAATTCACATTTATTTAATTATTTACATGTAAGATGATATTTATTAACATAAGTTAAAGTAAAAGAAATAAAAAAGGAAATGCATCCATTAATAAATTCTATAATTGATACAAACAATACAACTAATCCAATAAAAATGTTAGGAATTTTAAAGAGTGCACTTGAAAGAGATATACAGGACACTCTGAATAAAATTATATGTAGTTGGGAGGATGAATTAAAAATACAAATAAAATAAAAAATAAAAATACATTCCATACTTCTCAATCCAGTGTTTGGATGGAATATGCTTGGAAGATAAAAATGAGATTGTTTTTATAACACCTGTTATTCAAAGTAAATACAACAGCATGGTAAAAGGGGAGAAATTGTGGACAAAAAAATGCTCATTACAGTCAAATTCTATATGAGTGCTCTAAATTGACAACTTATTGGAATGAAGTGATTAGACAGGTTAATTTAATATTTAACTGCACATTAGAAATACATCCAGAAAACCTTATTTTGGGTAAAATACCATTGTCCTTAAGAAATAAAACTGAACAAAAAATATATTTAGGGTAATCAGAATAGCAGCTTTGAAACAGATTACAAAAAATTGGCTTAATCCAGAACCCCCACAATTTCAAAGATGGAGAGAAACGATTTCTAAAATATACCAAATGGAGAAAGAAACATTTAAAATTAATAATAAAAGTTTGGAATGTGAACATGAATGGGATTTGCTTAAAAATATTATAAATTAATTTAGATAGATTGTTTCCTTCAGATTCTTGATTTTTGAACAAAATTAGTTAAAATATGAGGTATGATGTACTCTCATTTAATATATATATATATATATATATATATATATATATATATATATATATATATATATATATATATATATATATAAAAGGAGGTGATGCCTTAACTTTCCACTTTATTTGACATAAAATATAACATGTAAATGAATGAATTACCCATGTTATTTATCAAATATGTTGTGAATGGTTATTTGATATGGTTATTCAAAATAACATCGTGTTTTATTTTTTATTTTTTTATTTCTCTTTCTTGATGTAGAATTTGTACATTGTCTTTAGTAAAATAAAATGCAAAAATAAAAAGCATAAAAAAGGCTACTATTGATTAATTAAAAAGTGAGCACTTGGAATACTGTATGCAAAAAACGGTATGCAATAATAAGATGGATTTGTTCTTTTTATAAAAGACGTATTTTGTGTACTGCTTATATTGCTTATTGCTTATATTATTTAGATTCTCAAATCAATAATTTATCATGAAGAGCTGATTTTGTGGATTTCTAAGATTTTTTTTGTAAAGTGTGCTTTAAGAGACACGGGGGAGTGACTTGATTGCGTCAGAGATGTCATTTTAGGGTGTGTTCACACTTGGCAGGTTTGGTTCAATTCAAATGAACTCTGGTGCGATTGCTTTGTTAGTACGGTTCAGCTGAACAAGTGTGAACGCTGCCATCCAAACCTTGGTGCGCACCAAACAAGCGGACCAAGACCGCCTGAATAGTGGGTCTCAGTCAGCTTCCAAACGAACTCTGGTGCGGTTCGATTGATATATGAACGCAACATGGACCAAAGACGTCTAAACGGACCAAAAACAGGAAGTAATTAGCCTAATACTGACCTCAAGCATACCTGGTTCTTCTCATCATAGGAGCGATGTTGCCCATTACAGTTCGGTACAGGTGTCGGAACCACCGTCAGCCGTCCTTGCAGCATATCTTCGTTTGTGTGAGCAACGGAGGAATTCCTGCCGCTGTTTTGACTCCTTTACACATTTTATTAACTCTTCATTTGTTCTCAGCTGGTAAAAATACCACCATATATATATATATACACATAAATCCAACGAGCGCATTTAGCCCAGCAGCCAGCATTGTTTTGGATGTTCGGAAAGTTCCATCGCAAAATATACTTCATAAAAGCTGTCCAATCAGGTTGTGACTTTTTCCTGATTGCTTTTGTTTCGTATCTTTAGGTTTGGTGTTAAAAATGCCAGTGTGAACGCTAAGCGAACCAGGACTAAATGTATCATTTTCTTTTTGGTCCGGACCAAGAGGACCAAGAGAACTGAACTACAAGTGTGAACACACCCTTACTCACAGCTGACTGGTTCAGCATCTGTTAGTGATCTTTATTCCAGAACAAACCTGCCACGGAGCAGGTTAGCCGTATAGCATAAGTTACCAAGGAGATGAACACCGCTAAAAGCTGACCAACTTTCATGGTACCTAAAACCTGGGGTCATTACACTGATGCACACATCACAACACAAACGCACCAGAGCCCTTCTACCAAGAGAAGCCTACAAGTTTAGCATAAAATAGCATAACACAGTGGTCTCATAGACATTCTGTGCGCACTACTGCCGTAACAGGCTAGTTGACCATTACGCTCTCTCCTATGATAGAGCCACAGTGGTTGTTATCTCAGTAAATAAAATAATCTCTGCACACACACACAGCAGCGCTTCCATGATAAAATGATGAAGAAATGAGCTCTTCACGCTATTTAATGTACAAAACAAGCCCAGATGGGACTTGTGATAGAAATCAAGTATTTTCCACCTATGTAAAGCACGTTTTAATTACCACAGAAGCTCGTCAAATCTTAACTATCAGCAAAATGCAGAATGATACGTTTTACATGTGGAGTTCAAAGCGGCTCTGATGTTGCCGCCCTGATGCGGATCATGAACACAGCTTCACGATTGCTGTAACAAAGTGGATAGCCACAGTCTACCGCCAGATTAATGTTGTGGAGCATGAGAATTTAAGAGATTTAATGTCCATTGCAATGAAAATGCAACCAATGGGGAGACTAGTTCTTTCAGTTAGTCAAACTCCCACTTAGACTTTGGGAAATGTTTAATTTTACTTAAATTAGTGCTATTTTAGTGCAATTCTATCTTTATACTGTGGAATGCTTTGTTTGGAAAATGTTAAATTAGCATTATATTGTTTCAGATTGTTTTGTTTTCTTTCCTAAGATGGAAATAAATGCATTTTGACTGGAAAAGAAGAATATATAGTGTCAAATTTCAGCACTTTCAAAATCTGTGATTAAACACGACTAACTACAAAAAAAAAAAAAAAAAATGCGATTAATCGTGATTACAAAATGTAATCGACTAACAGCACTAATGAAAATACATGGTTTATACATTTTAATTCTAATTATTAAAGTTCTATCATAAATGCTGTTTCTGAAAAGTTCGGTTGATATGCTTTTTTCAAATGATATCACATATCAAAAATATAAAACATTCAACAAAAATAAATAAATAAAATAAATTCTTTAAAACTGTCATATCCTGGGGGGCGCTCATGGACGCTGAAGAAGATGACCGCCTAAATTGTAGCTCCGCTCCTGATTGTTTAATAAATTGCTACCCTCCTCGATTTAAGTTAAAGAATCTCCTAATTAAAAAGCTTAACACACGACTAACATGTCCGAGACTCAAGATCCAAAGGGCTTTCCACTTTTCGAACATCGCGGTCACAGAAAAAGAAGAAACAAACTGCGTCAGCAGAAACGTCTTCGACTTCAACGGAACAAACGGACCCAGTTTTGAACGAAATACGAGCGCTTAGTAACCGATTGGGGAATATCGATGGTCGTTTCGACACTATCGAAAGTCGTCTCAATGCTATATCGACCTCAGTTTCTGCAGTTCATGAGACTTTATCCAACTTGTCACAAAGAGTGTCTTCGAGTGAGTCCCGCTTAATGGAAGCTGAAAACAGAATCTCTACCACAGAGGACGCTCTGCTGGCCCGCGAGGGTGAACTCTCTGCTTTGTCGAAAAGAATGACTCAGCTTCAAGCTAAAGTGGATGACTTAGTAAATCGAGGACGACGTAAGAATCTGCGAATCGTCGGTTTACCCGAAAAAGCTGAGGGCTCTACTCCGCTCCCCCAATTCCTGAGGGAAATGATACCGAAATGGCTCGACCTCTCTTTTGATCTCAGGCTTGAGATTGAGAGAGCGCACAGATCGCTCGGACCTGCTGCAGGAGTCAACGACCCACCACGAAGCGTACTGGTCAGATTTCTGCGCTACGCGGACAGAGAACGCATTCTACAGGCAGCACTGAAAAAACGGCAAATTACTCACGAGGGCAAGCAGGTACACTTCTTTCAAGATCTTTCAGTGGATGTGATGAGGAAACGGAGGGAATTCGACGCTGTGAAGAAGATTCTAGTCGATCGCAAAATGTTCCGTGGATTCACGTACCCGGCCAAGTTGCGTTGTCTTCATGATTCGGAGCTTTGCACGTTCAGCACTCCGACTGTGGTGGAGGAGCTCATAGAGACTTTGCAAGAAAAGTGATAAAGGGATTCTTACTTATTCTCTTATCTTTACCATACTTGGAGGTGTAGTGACTTTAATTTTCCCGAGTTCTCACATGTCATTTATTCGTTTCTAATCTGTTCGGAATGGCAGATGTGATTGTTAGTTCATATAACTGACTTTTTATATTTTCCGTCATTTTTTCCTGTATGAGTACTCCAAGATAATGTCTATTTTACTGGAGCGGATTAACGTAGCGTCTCTCTAAATAGGTATGATCCTGAACCTTATGTTGGTAGCAGGTATAACTTTTTTTACCTGAGTCCAATGGGGTACAGAGACCTAGGCTTAGGGGGATTTAGTTGGCCCTGTCAGTTGGGGACAGAGTGGGGGGAGGGAGTTGTTTTTTTGTTACCTGTTTTTTGAGGTTAAAAATTTGCCCATCAGATATTTTTGTTGTTTTATCTTTTTGTTGAAAATTACATTAACAGTCTTTTATCTTTTTACACTTATCTTTTTACACTTTTTATGCTCAATGCAGAGCTCGACTAGATTTATGACATGGAACGTTAAAGGATTAGGGCATGTGATAAAAAGGAAAAAAATACTGACTTTTTTAAAAAAGGAAAAAGTTACAGTTGCCATGCTTCAAGAAACTCATCTATCGGATTGTGAGCATCTGAAATTGAATCGAGATTGGGTGGGTCAAGTGTATTATTCTTCATGCATAGCTAACCCTAGGAAAAGAGGTACGATTATTTTAATTAACAAACACTTGCCATTTATTTTTGAAAACCAAGTTAGAGATCCTGAGGGTAGGTTTATTTTGGTCACAGGCTTTATATTTGGCCAGCATATTACAATGTTGAATGTTTACGCACCTAACGAAGACTCTCCCAAATTCATGTCCAAAATGATTTTGTTATTTAATGAACACTGTAAAGGTCTAGGAATCTGTTCTGGAGACTTCAATTGTATGATGGATGAAAGACTAGACAAATATTTGTCAGGTACTCTAGTCAATCCTAAATCCTCTTTGGTTCTCAAAAAATTATGCAAAGAAACTGGTTTAATTGATAGCTGGAGAGAAATGAACCCTCTCATTAGAGACTATACATTTTACTCCAAACCCCATGGTTCGTATTCAAGAATTGATTATATCTTTATTCCAAATACTTGTTTCAATCTTGCATCTTTTAGTCAGATTGGTTCAATTGCCATTTCAGATCATGCTCCAGTTCAAATAGATATTACATTAGAAACCCCACTAACAAGAAGTAAGATATGGAAACTGAATTCTTCTTTGCTGTTGGACCCAAAATTTTGCAACGTTGTAAGGGACTCAATACAAAATTATTTTTCAGATAATAAAAACTCACCTGTTTCCCCTGCAGTAATGTGGGATGCAGCTAGGGCTACGATACGTGGATATATTATTTCTTATACTGCTGCACACAAGAAAGCCCTTATATCTAAACGGCAATATTTAGAAAAGGAGGTTAAAAGACTAGAACATCTGCATAGTACAACCCCCACTCAAATTAACTGGTCTGCTTTATGCCATGCTAGGGCCAAACTCAATCTTGATCACACTAATCATATTAAAAAACTACTTTTCCTCTCCAAACAGAATTAGTATGAGCATGCAAACAAATAACAAATCAGATTTTTAAAAAAACAATCTGAACGAGCAATTAAGTCTCTAAAGATGCCAAATGGTGTCACTACATACGATCCTGTACTTATAAATGACGCATTTTGATCCTACTATGAATCGCTCTATTGTTCACAAAACGGTGCCTCACAATTAGAATTTCAAACTTTTTTCAATAATATTTCTCTTCCAGCTATTTTGGATGAAGACACAGATTACCTTAATTCGCCTATAACTTCAGAAGAGGTCCTGGCTGCAATACAATCAATGTCATCCAACAAGTCACCAGGACCCAACGGTTTCCCCCTGGAATTTTATAAATCATTTTGGCCCGAGCTTTCTAACATTTTTATGCCAGCTTTACCAGCTATTTTAGATCAAGGCGCAATACCTGAGACATGGAAAATAGCAAATATCTGCGTAATACTTAAGAAAGATAAAGACCCACAAGATTGTGCATCATACAGACCAATAAGTCTACTTAATACAGACTCTAAGATACTGGCAAAAGTTCTGGCATGTAGGTTAGAGAACATACTACCGAAGTTAGTTAAGCCGGACCAAACAGGGTTTGTGAAATCGCGTTATGGCACAGATAATATACGCCGACTTTTAAATGTTATTAATTTTGTTCAGAGTGAAGGGCACCCTGCACTTGTTCTCTCCCTTGATGCTGAAAAGGCTTTTGACAGAGTCGAGTGGGACTTTTTGTTTGCAACTCTTGGAAAATTTAATCTAGGGAATAATTTTATTAGGTGGATTCAGTTGCTTTATTCTGATCCTAAGGCAACAGTAATTGCGAATGGTCTCACTTCGACTCCGTTCTGCATAGGGAGAGGCACAAGGCAGGGTTGCCCTCTCTCACCTTTGCTTTTCGCTCTAGTCATTGAACCCTTAGCAGAACTCATTACACAGAGCAGAAATTTCCACAGCATTATAGTGGGAGGAGAAGATCATCGAGCATCACTTTACGCTGATGATGTACTTATATTTATGTCTAAACCAGAGCAATCTATTCCAGTATTACTGGAATGTATTTCTTATTACAGTAGTTTTTCTGGTTATAAAATAAATCTTTCCAAATCCATTGCATTACCTTTAAACGTCTCTTCTTTAGAACATTTAAAATTAATTTCCCCTTTCCAATTATCAGAAAATGGCTTCAGATATCTAGGCATTTTTGTCACAGCTTCACTTAATGATCTTATAAACAATAATTATATACCTCTTATAGAGAAAATCAAGCTTAACTTGAAAACATGGTGCTTACTCCCGATCTCATTTCTACGGAGAATAAATGTTATAAAAATGAATGTACTTCCCAAGCTTTTATATTTATTCCAGTCCATACCTAGTTATTTAGCAAATTCATTTTTTAAAGATCTCAATAAACACCTCTCAAAGTTTATCTGGAATAATAAAAGGCCACGTATCATATTTTCCAAATTAATGAAGCCAAAAGATAAGGGTGGGATAGCTCTGCCAAATTTTCAGTTTTATTATTGGGCAGCCCAGATAAAAAATATGATCAGTTGGTGTAGTGAGAGGACAAATTCTGTTTGGTATAAGATGGAAGAAACAGCTTGCGCCCCATTACCAATTAGATATTTGCCATTTTTTAAGAACTATACAAAGCTAAAAAAGGTTTCAGAACATTTTACCATATCAAACACTCTTCGAAACTGGAGGGATGTTAAGACATACTTAGGAATTTCTGCCTCTGTTTCCTTGTCTTCCCCACTTTCTTTTAACCCTGATTTGCCTTTAACGTTGCAGAAGATTGGTCTTTCAGCATGGCTGAAACTAGGAGTCTCTCAAATATCTTGTTTATTTTCAAAGGGCACCCTAAAGTCTTTCCAGCAGATTGTAGAGCAATATAAAGTTCCAAAGTCCAATTTTTACAAATATCTTCAATTGTTGTTAATGCAGAAATCAATCAGTTCAGAAATTAATGGAACATTTTCAGAGTCGGCTAATTAAGCAATGACTAATTAAGTCATTCTACCTAACATCCTATTTTTGTGTTCCACAGAAGAAAGAGAGTTTGGAACAACATGAGTAAATGATTACAGCGTTTTCATTTTTGGTGAACTATTCCTTTAAGATTGTCAAAACCCACAAAAGGAACCGTTAAATAAACTTAAAAAGCAAAAGAAAGTTGAATATTTGGAGAGTTTACTCTGACTCTGACACCCTGTCTATACTGCAAGCAATGCAACGGAAATTTAGTGTAGTCATATTTGCTGATTATAATATAGAAGCATTTTTATTAGTTTTTCAACTGCTGTTTTTAGCTTAGTTTTAGTTTTTCATACTTAATTACTTCATTTGCGTTCATTTTTATTTTAGTTCAATTAAATCAATATTTATAGTCTTAGTTTTAGTATAATAACCCTGATTCACATACATTCTAAATTTCAAACATTACAAATATGCCATTGGATGTTGTTGTAACATCTGACAGTTGCATCTTACAGATGCAATTATCGTACATTTTAAAGTGAACCCAACAAATAGGCATCTCGTAATGTGCATGTGCTCTCTGGGACAGGTAACATTTGTATTATTAAGAGAGTGAACTGGAGCAGGACTACTGTCAAATTGCAGTTGATAATATTCGAATCTCAGGACACATGTGATCACCAATATCTATAAAATAAGAAAGAAAAAACAAGGAATGTACCTGGGTCATGGATGCAAGACAAAGAAATACATGAAAGCTCAATATAATATGTTGTAGAAGTGACACAGGTCATTATTGCATCTTCACAGGATGATCTGCTATACACACCAGGCTAAACCATATACAAGGGAGATGTTTCTGAGAAATGCGAGGCACCAGCAATTCTGACGAAGAGTGAGAGGGAAAAGGAGAGAGATGACTGGCAGGATTAGGGTGGGGTTGTGTGACTGCTGGAATCCAGTGCTGACAGACAGGCCTTATTAAAGCACAGAGCTTCAGCCCCATCACTGCCGCCCATTGAAGCCTGCGGCAGGGCCGTGCTTTAGACAGGCCTCCAGAAGAATAGAGCGACTGTAGGGCGAGAGGGAGGATACCTGGGCACAGAGAGGAGACTGAAGCGGGCTCCTCTTATTTGTCTGAGATGTATCTGATTCCTCAGTACAAAGAGTCGGGGAGGAAGACCTGCACTGATTGTTCATTCATACACGCATGAAAGAGAGATAAGTTCTCCCTCTCTCTCTATGCTTTTTTCTGATGAGCAGGGGAATGTGTAATCTGAGCATCAGAAACTTCTAAAGCTCTTCCAGCATGCACAGGAGACTATGGACTGCTTCATGTTTGGGAGCGTAACTCATCTTCACTTTGTATAATGTATAATCCATAAAAAATGCCTGGAATCTTTCTGCAGTGATCCAGTGAATCTGTGCCAGTACATAGCTTACTGACAGCGCTCAACAAAGGTCTTTTCAGTATCAAATCATTATTTATTTATAGATAAAGCAACAAATTCACAGAATGTAAGTTATACAGTATATTCTGACGATTTTGACTAGTTAGTCATCCTTTCATCAGCGTGAAATTATGACAACATTGTGATGATGTACTGGTAAAGTAAAATTTTTAAGAACCTTGGCTAACGTTACAGAAACATTGTGGCCATGTTCTCAAAAACATTGCTTATTAATACCATTGAGCACATCAATGTGGTTACGTCGTCATAGTTTAACTGTGCTAGCTGGGTTCAAATTAGACTCTCTTTTAGCATTAGATGTCTCATTAACAACATCAATAATGTCAATAGTTCCCCCCAAAATGAAATTCCTTTATGTCGTTCCAAACCTGTATGCTGATAATTTTCCTGTGGAACTGGAAACTCCCCCTTTCCATGAAGAAGGATTTTGAAGAATCTTCACGCAATGCCTGTCAAGTTCCAAAAAAGGACAAAGAACAAAACAAAAAATCACCAAAAAGTACTCCAGACAACCATTATGTTATATTCCAAGTGTGCTACAGCAATATAATATCTTTGCGTGAGGAACAGACTGAAATTTAGGTCATTATTCTCTTTCTAAACATCTTTCCCTCTGCTGCTGCATAAAACATGGTGCACATCTGATGTCATGATGATTGGCCCGAGACACGTGAGAACCAATGACGTTTAGCATAAATTACGTTAAATGGTACAGTCGATTTTTGTACACCATATGACTTTTCGTCCATTTCAGAGCTTTAGCAGAGGGGTTATGAGTCAATAACGGTTTAAATTTTAGTCTGTTCTTTACACAAAGCTATATTACGTATTAGAAGAATTTAAATATAGTGCACATTTGTATGGACTACTTTTATGGTGACAGCTGTGGTCTTGTGATGTTTTGTTTGTGAACAAATCTATCTTTTTGAACGAATCTTTTAAGTGAACGAATCTTTTAAGTGAACGAATCACTCTTGTTCACCTCCATACATTGACTCATATTTTTCGTTCATTGAAGTCTCTCCCTTTTTGAGCCAATGAGCTCTGAAGCTCTTCATGCCTGTAAAGACTAGCACAAGCCAATAGCATTCGAGTACACACTGTGAAGGAGCATGTCATTGGTCTGACCCACTGAACGTATACACCCCTTCACTGAACTAGTCAGTCTTTTGAGTCTGAACAAGTTGAGAGGTGATTTGTGAACGAACTGAATACACTGGTAAACTCGTTTGCGAATGATTCATGAATAAAGATATGCTAAACGATTGAATGATAGTAGGAGAGACAGGGGTGAACTGCATTTAAGACAAGTTTATAGGTATTCTTAAAACATGACCCCCAATTTATGAATGTGTAAAAATGACTGAAGACGTAGCATGATGCACATTGTAAGATATGTAGGCTTTTCTTAAACTTTTTCTTTGTCTTAGTAATAATTAAACCCAGCATTTCACAAAATATAGGGAAAATAAGACTTGCCATTTGTGGTAAAAGCAGCTATGGTGTTTAAACTCTATTTTTAAACTGTCTTAGTACATTTGAACACAAATGCTTTGTCGTGCTTGTAAAGACTGACTTCAGCACGAGCCAATAGCATTAGAGAGCGAGCTGTGAAGGAGTAACTCATTGGTTGGACCCACTGAACATATACACCCCTTAACTGAGCTACTCGGTCAATTCATTCGTGTCATGAATGAACTGAATGTATTGGTTAACTCGTTTGTGACCGACATGAATCAGTCATCGTGAACAATGATCTGCTGCCCGGGAGGAGGAGCTGCATGTCGTTTGTCCATATCATCAATCTCATAAAAAGCTTGATAAAAAGTCATGCTCAGCAGTTCACAGTATGATAGATACGCTTTGTTGTCATTTGTGGGGAAAGACTTATGATCCTTTAATAACCTGCAGTGCTGAAGTCTCTTAGTAGAATCTTAATAAAGGATAATTAGACTTGTTTTGGTCATAAATAAATGCTTTCGGTTAAATGCAATTACATAAAATACGGTCATTTGGCACTATCTGCAAGCACAAAGGTGTAACTTCAGGATATGTTCAGTGAAGGAATCAATGAACGATTCTTTTGGGTGAATGGAATCAAAAGAATCGAGTCACTGAAATGAATCAAAATCACCACCACTACTATGGTCACTATGAACTGTTTTTTTATGAAAAAGACCTGTGTAATAATTCTTCAATACTTCTCCTTTTTTGTTCCACAGTAAAAGAAGGCATTCAGTAAATAATTACAAAATTTTCATTATTGGGTGAACTACTCCTGTAACAGCACTGTTCGTATTGTCATGGGATTTAGAACAATAGATCTATTCTAGTGAACTCTGGCCCAGAGCAAGGCAGGCCCATGCACTTTTCCATATATACCAAGTACTGACCTGTTCGAGTAAGCACTTTAGATTTCAAATTTTTCACGAAAAATGTGTGTACCAGCAGACAGGCACAAACATTAAAACATAGCTCAGTCAATAGCCGCTAGCACACATGATCTCATTTCCTCATGTTATCTGAGCCATTTTAATTCAGCCAAGAAAGTGCTAAGACCATATTTATTTAGTGATCTGTATGAATAAACTATGGTGTGAAGGGTTTAAAGGAAACTTTACACAAAAAAATAAAAAAAATAATTTATCACTGTTTTGTAGCTTATAAACATTCAGTTAGCTTGTTCTTTTCAGGCTAACTTAGCATTAGAAGTCAGATTTAATTTGGCCATTAGCAGTGTATTGTTGACAATGAATCACTTTAAATGTGAATCTTGAATGAAGGTCTGTGATTTTATCCCTGTCCTGTGTGTACGTGATGTCTCCACAGCAGCAGACAGAAAACACCAGCATTTAGCTTGTGTCAGTCGCCATCAGAGTGACAAGCCTCAATGACAACCAAAACATAACTCCTTAAAGGTATAGTTTAAAAAGTCTTAAAAATCTACTTTATAAAATGAATAGTTTCTATCCTGGATGCTGATTGGTTAATACACAGTATAGTAACAGAAACACAGGGATATTCACGATATCCCTGCGCAGCACCTATAGCGGATTGTTTGTATAGAAATATTGTTTTCCTGGGACTATATATTCTAGCTCAATAATGACACTGTTAAATTAGCCTAATACTATATATATATATATATATATATATATATATATATATATATATATATATATGGTTTTTTTTAATTATTATTATTATAATTTTTTTATGAAAATGTGTACTTAATATTTTTATTATGTAGTAGCCATTTTAAAAAGCAGAAAGATACGAGTGGCCTGATATATTTTGAATATAGTCACAACTGAATGGATGTTGCCTAACAACCTTGTCATGTCATAATAAAGGTCAAATTCTGAATATAATAATAAAAAGATATAATTTCTGAATTATGGTTTTCTTGTCACATGACAACAAAATGGCTAAAATATATTTAGGGTTGCCAGTTGATTAACATTTTTAATCAAATTCAAATGGCATACCTTTTAATCACAATTATTTTCAAAGGCATCATTTATGTGTGGGTGCCTTGTAATGCCTCAACCACCACCAGTGTACAGCATCCACCTGGATGATGTGACGGCAGCCATAGTGCACCAGTACACTCACCACACACCAGCCATTGGTGGAGAGGAGAGAGTAGAGTTATAGAGCCAATTAGTGGGTGGGGATTATTAGGAGGCCATGATTGAGAAGGGCCAATGGGGGGAATTTGGCCAGGACACCGGTGTTACACCCCTACTCTTTTTGTGAAGTGTCTTGGGATTTTTAATGACCACAGAGAGTCAGGACCTCAGTTTAACATCTCAACCGAAGGACAGTGCCTTTTTACAGTATAGTGTTCCCATCACTATACTAGGGTATTAGGACCCACACAGACCACAGTGTGAGCACCCGCTGCTGGCCTCCCTAATACCTCTTCCAGCAGCAAACTTAGTTTTCCCCAGGAGGTCTCCCATCCAGGTACTGACCAGGCTCAACCCTGCTTAGTTTCAGTGGGCAACCAGTCTTGAGCTACAGGGTGATATGGCTGCTGTCAGATTTAAGAAAATTTAGCTAAAACCAACTTTCCTAAAACATGTCTTTAATGCATGATTGTTTTTTAAATAAACTTTAATTATGTGAAGCCAATCAAGTTATTGTCATATCTATAGTGCTTTTCACTGTTTCAAAGTCATCGCGATAACAAAC
The DNA here is from genome assembly GCF_019703515.2 of Myxocyprinus asiaticus. Classification (NCBI taxonomy): domain Eukaryota; kingdom Metazoa; phylum Chordata; class Actinopteri; order Cypriniformes; family Catostomidae; genus Myxocyprinus; species Myxocyprinus asiaticus. The sequence goes on along the minus strand of NC_059364.1, from coordinate 39,607,027 downwards.
AGTCACCCCCTGGGGACTCTATTTCACAGGCGGACTCATTTGATTATGACACTGGCTCTCATTCTGTGGCTGCGCTTCTTGTGAGGTTTATTGAGGTGCTCTGAATGCTCCCTACTGATGTGGCTTGTAAAAACATGAAGTTTTAAGTACTTCAAGCTTGAATTGCTCCGATAGTAGAAAATATATACTTTTATTATGAAATTTACTTATGGGTCAGTGGGCATGATTAATAATAATAATTTTATTATATATATATATATATTATTATTATTATTATTATTATTAATTGTACTAAATTAATGACCCTAATTTTAATATTAAAAAATTATAAACTGTTTTAATAAAATTAGGCTAACGGCATTCCAGTTTCTCAAACTAGCTGCATGTCATGTTCAGTGTTTTTCTTAAGCTCCGAAAGGACAAGACATTTTTTAATTGAGGTTACTAGGTTATGGTTTATGGTATCTCCTAACATGTCTTCTACAGGCAGTACAGTGACCTACGGCTATAACTCCTTTATCACATCTCAGCCTACTTCCAAAAAACACTACTCTATATGTTGACATTACATAAATATATTTCCATATACAGCGGAGACTCTAAGCATGAAATATAACACTCTTCCTTTGTCTCCCTCGTATTCCCTTGAAGGCTTGTGCTAGGTGTGTGAGATTTATTGCATGCTCTAATAGATGTGGAAAATGTATTATTTTTCCTTAGAGTGAAAAACATATGAGTTCTTTATCTATAACCCCCACCCAATCCCCCATCCAAAAAAAATAAAAAAAATGTAAAAAAATTTTGGGGGCGTGTTTTCTCTCTGATTTCTGGAGGAAGACAACATAAATCAAGGAAAGGCCAAATCCACTGGGTCGCTGGCAGTGAAATGCAAAACCAGCCAGGGTTAATGGAAGTGCAAGTGAAGATTTATTTTAATTGCTCCATTGTAATTTTGGGGGGAATTTAAACAAAATGTCCTCTTTGTTGAAGCGAAACACTAAATTATTCCACATCTGTATGGAAACTGTAAGGTGTCACCCAACTTTTTAGCCCATTGCATGGACAGAATGATGCAGAGTCATGGAGATGATTAAAGCCATAAGTCTGGACCCTCAGGATGAATTCTGGAGGGAGAGGAAGTGGGTCACATTGATCTAGGTATAAGATTATAGGCTTGTAAATCTTTCTCTGATCATATAATTTAGAGAACAGACAGTTCAAACACAGTGAAAAATATTTGCAAATACGGCAAAAAAATGTGAAGTTAGTTCTGAGAGAAGCTCTATATCATTTATTTGCTGACTTTGTTAACTAGTGCATTGACATTCATTCATTTGTTACAATTGCTTCTGTGTTCAAATACTTTTCTTAGCAGAGGTGCATAGTAACACACTACATTTACTCCATTACATTTACTTGAGTAAATTTTTGAGAAAAATTTTACTTTTAGAGTAGGTTTAAATGTGGGTACTTTTTACTGGGGTGTATATGTTCAGTGGGTCCAACCAATGAGTTACTCCTTCACAGCTCGCTCTCTAATGCTATTGGCTCGTGCTGAAGTCAGTCTTTACAAGCACGACAAAGCATTTGTGTTCAAATGTACTAAGACAGTTTAAAAATAGAGTTTAAACACCATAGCTGCTTTTACCACAAATGAGTGAATTCAGACGTAAGTGTCGGAGCTCTGGGGCTGTCGCGGAAACAACGTCACATATGAAATTTTAAAATACTTGGGCCTTACTTGTTACTCTTATTTATTCTTATTTAATCATATATTAATACAGTAAATCGTTATTCTGTTTGTCATTTTTAATATACACTATATTGCCAAAAGTATTCGCTCACCCATCCAAATAATTGAATTCAGGTGTTCCAGTCACTTCCATGGCCACAGGTGTATAAAATGAAGCACCTAGGCATGCAGACTGCTTCTACAAACATTTGTGAAAGAATGGGCCGCTCTCAGGAGCTCAGTGAATTCCAGCGTGGTACTGTGATAGGATGCCACCTGTGCAACAAGTCCAGTCGTGAAATTTCCTCGCTACTAAATATTCCACAGTCAACTGTCAGTGGTATTATAACAAAGTGGAAGCGATTGGGAATGACAGCAACTCGTAAAATGACAGAGCGGGGTCAGCGGATGCTGAGGCGCATAGTGCGCAGAGGTTGCCAACTTTCTGCAGAGTCAATCGCTACAGACCTCCAAAGTTCATGTGGCCTTCAGATTAGCTCAAGAACAGTGCGTAGAGAGCTTCATGGAATGGGTTTCCATGGCCGAGCAGCTGCATCCAAGCCATACATCACCAAGTGCAATGCAAAGCGTCGGATGCAGTGGTGTAAAGCACGCCACCACTGGACTCTAGAGCAGTGGAGATGCGTTCTCTGGAGTGACGAATCACGCTTCTCCATCTGGCAATCTGATGGACGAGTCTGGGTTTGGCGGTTGCCAGGAGAACGGTACTTGTCTGACTGCATTGTGCCAACTGTGAAGTTTGGTGGAGGGGGGATTAGGTGTGGGGTTGTTTTTCAGGAGCTGGGCTTGGCCCCTTAGTTCCAGTGAAAGGAACTCTGAATGCTTCAGCATACCAAGAGATTTTGGACAATTCCATGCTCCCAACATTGTGGGAACAGTTTGGGGATGGCCCCTTCCTGTTCCAACATGACTGCGCACCAGTGCACAAAGCAAGGTCCATAAAGACATGGATGAGCGAGTTTGGTGTGGAAGAACTTGACTGGCCTGCACAGAGTCCTGACCTCAACCCGATAGAGCACCTTTGGGATGAATTAGAGCGAAGACTGCGAGCCAGGCCTTCTCGTCCAACATCAGTGTCTGACCTCACAAATGCGCTTCTGGAAGAATGGTCAAAAATTCCCATAAACACACTCCTAAACCTTGTGGAAAGCCTTCCCAGAAGAGTTGAAGCTGTTATAGCTGCAAAGGGTGGGCCTACATCATATTAAACCCTATGGATTAAGAATGGGATGTCACTTAAGTTCATATGCGTCTAAAGGCAGGTGAGCGAATACTTTTGGCAATAAAGTGTATACTGTGTGTTATTATAAAGAGTAAGCACATTTGATCAAATAAAAAGTACATTTTAAAATGTATCTGTATGTCTTGCCTCTCTATATGTTATTATGTTATTTTAATCAAGTAATGATTTGTCAAAAAGTAATGTAATACATTCAGCATGAAATAAAACATTGCAGGAGTGAAGGAAGCAGTAAACTCCCAGCTCGTACATCTTCCCCATGGTGGATTGTGGGAAATTAACCATTGTCGAGTGTACATCAAATGTACACTTGAAATTAGAGTGCATTGTGGGTAAGAATGAGTGAACAAAAGTAAGGAACGAGTGGCTCACTCAGAATTCAGACACTCCTACAAAATAGCGGACACTCGAAATAGTGCACTATATAGTGGGTAGGGGGCGGTTTCAGACACAGCGAGTGTTCCGCGACCGGAGTTGGTGCCCTACGTAGGCTGCGTACTCTGCGTTTAGAGAGTGGTGGTACTGCTGTACAGAACTAATGATCTAAATACGTATGACACTAAAAACTGTAACTACATTGAAATAAGAATCCATGCAGGACTTTAAAAGCTATGAAATAGTGAAAGAAGACATTAATAAAGCATGATCTTGCTTTGGTTTATATTTCAGCATTATATTAATGTCCTTGTGGTACATTTGCATGTTTTTACAATAATATTTACTAGAAATGTTTCCAAACCTCTCCTCTTATTGACAAATTCATCCAGATCTGACAAGAGCCCTTAAAGGGATAGTTCACCCAAAAATTACAATTCTCATTATTTACTCACCCTCTTGCCACCCCAGATGTGTATGACTTTCTTTCATCTGCTGAACTCAAATTAAGATTTTAGAAGAATTTCTCAGCTCTGTAGGCAGCCTTGCTGTCTAGCAAAAAATGACAAATATTGATCTGTTTCTCACCCACAGGCCTTGTTAGGAGATGATCAACATTATATGCTTCACCTGTGAGTGGTTATAATGTTTTGGCTCATCGTGTATGTAGAAATTAACATTAACCAGATTAATAAATGCTGCAGAAGTATTGTTCATTGTTAGTTCATGTTGACTATTGCACTGACCGATGTTAACGACTACAACATTTTGTAAATTGTGACCAACAAAACAAAATAATATGAGTTTAACATTTATCCAATATATTAAAGGTGCACTCAGTAATTTTTGTCTTTGTGTCATCTTTGACTTACACTGACACCTAGCAGCTTGGATGCAGCATAATTTAAAATCAATAGTTTTCAGTTTCAGATGCCATTGTAGAAATTTAGTATTCACAGTCAGCCATGATTAATTTAATTTAATTAATTAAAAGTGTAAAATATCAGGACGGTTACTGAGATTAAGCGAGTAGTATTCAGCTGGTCATGTGATTCTAACATGGCAGCCCCCATGTGCGGACCCTCTCCATGTAGAATAAAACAGCTTTTATAAGGTTACTGATATGACTGGAGTCTTCATTTTAATGTGAGTGGTCATGATTTCCCACATATACTGCAAAATTACAATTCATGTCTTTATAAGTTAACATTTTTCATTGGGCAAAAAATTATGAGTGTATCTTTAAGACGTATATGATGGGACATGAAAATGTACTGCATGGTAGGAATGACCCAAAAGATATGGAGTCACAGAAAATCTTATACAGAGTAACAGTTTCAGTTGTTTTGCTATTTAGACTACATGAGGTCAAACTAAATGTATGCTACGAAGTGCAACATAATATAAATTTGCACAATAGCATTAATTCTGCATGCTTGTTTAATATATCCCATCAGATTTGTGTATTTATTTGCGTGTAATCACTTACTGGCTGTAGCCCTTCTGAAACGCACAGCTATGCAGAGGCTATTTTTGCAGCCTCAAAGCATGCCAAGATATCTTGACACCCTGCATCAGCATGTGTTTCTCTGGGCTGAGAGGGAGCTGATGATAATATTACTTTTATTGAAACAACCTGCTGCCACCTGTCTCCAACACATTGCTGCCAAAGTATATACCTATAAACCGCCTCTCCTCACCGACCATCACACCCATAGCACTGCTCACACTTGTAGTGTTATGAAATAATAACTGAATACTAATGTTCTCTGGTAGGGCTGTCACAATTATGACACAGTTTATATTAGGTGTCTTTAACTACTATGTACTTAAGCATTTTATACAATATACTTATTATGTACATACATGTCATTGCATTGTACTTACATTTAAAGTACCTGCATTTAATTACATCTGTTGTTACACTGTTAACCTTATCTCTAATCCTAAACCTAACCCTACACCAACCCTAAACCCTAACCCTACCCCTACTCATACCTCAACCTCAATCGCAACAAATGTGAATCATGTGAGAATTTTGCAGAAAAACATTTAGACAATAAGTAGATTCTATTGTATGTATTTCAATGTTAGTACATAGTAGTTAAAGACACCTAAAATAAAGTGGGACCCATATATGCAATATAGCCAACTATATATAGGTACTTTTTAATTTGCTGACAAATTAGAAGTGTTCTGTTTTCTTAACTTATGAAATTTCATTATTTACTGTACGCTATACTGTCAAACATACGGTCAAAACATCGTATAGATCGGAAAGTTCTCTAGTAGAATACAACAAATACTGTGTCACTCACATAACAAAAATATATTGAGCATAAGCCCCGAGGAAAAAGCTTTTAAAGTTTATAAGTTGTAAACAAATGTCTTTTTATTGCGTTTTTGCCTGTAACTTCATGAAACATAAACAGAATATAAAAACAGCAGATGTTCCTGATTAAAACGATGCTCCTGAGTCCAAATACAATGTCATAAATAATCTTGGAGAAAATGCGACGCTACCTCACATATCTTTGTTATCATGCTGGGGAACGGTCTCTGGTTACAAAGCAGACCAATCACAACTGTTGTGGTCTGCATCGACGTGATGCATTGTTAAATTTTTGGAGAGGTGCATGTCAGGCTACAGCTTAGGTTTGACACAGTTAGAAGTATAAATCAGCCCCACTGCCCCTTAGTTACTGTTGATGAAGCCGTCAAGCTTTCCTTCCTTACTGAGTAAATTACCTTAGGAATGATTAAATAACTACTTTGTCAACCATGCATTTATATCTAGTATATAGTCATCAAAAACGTTTCCAGTCTCCAGTGGAAGGCTAAATCTAGAACAAAAAAGTGACAGAAGGGTTTGCTTCAGAAACAAAGCAATCGCTTACGTTCAACTAGAGAGTATCCTCGTTTTGCTTGGATTAAAAAAAGGATGCAGAGTAGATAAAACAGATCAAATACTATTTTTAATAATTAGTTATTTATTGATAAAGTTTTTTTCATTGCAGTGGACATGACAGGTCTACATTAGGCTACTTTGGACACATTTTTAAATCAAAAAGGAGTTTTCATTATATTTTCATACGTTTCTAAACCCTTTCCATCAAAATGTGTGGGCTACATTGTCGTATATAATGTTATCAACAAACAAATTCATGAATATTGCTATATAATTTTTGCTTATATCACCCACAGCTACAACATGGTTATTTAATATATAAAACCCTTTATTGTTGATTTTCCAGATAAAAAAACCAAAAAAAACCAAAAAAAAAAAAAAAACAGATATTGTGATGTATACCGTCAAGTCAAGTCAAGTCATTTGTATAGTGCTTTTCACAACACACATCATTTCAAAGCAGCTTTACAGGAAATCATGCATTAACAAAAAATGAAACTGTAATATCTATCACTGTTACATTTATCATGATATACATTACTTATACCATTCACCCCTAATATAGCATAGCCTTTCATGCTTTAGTACTTGATTATGAGTCACCTCAAATAAATCATTACAACGAACTGATTCAAAATAATTATTTATTCATGAATCACTACCAGCTAACCATGAAAATGTCTAAAACTAGAGTGCTGTTTTCAAAAAGCACAACTGATTCTTTAATAAGGTTTTTTCTAGAGACCTACCACTCCAATTAAATGCTAATCTCTTTATTTACTCCAGGAAACTCAAGCTCTAGCAGTCGTGGTCTCCTCCTCTTCAATTTGCCCCATCATGCCACACCTTCTAAGAATACACCATGTCAGGCAAATCGCATTGGCGTGTTTGGAGAGAAACTGGTGCCAGAGTGGTTCAGCAGAGTGGCTGAGCTATCACCTCATCCATCAGAGCTGTAGAAAGGCCTGGCCAGGGACTGACCAGAGCAGCACGCCGGACCGCCAGCCCTTTACTAAAAAAATTGTGACGCTGTAAAGTCAAGATACTGGTGCAAGCGTGAACCTCATTTATCATCACCAAAGCAACAAACTGGACGTGGGCCGAAGAAAGGATTGTAAATGGAAGTCAGAGCTTTTTAAGCAGTCCCACCACCTCGGCTGGCAGTAGCCTTAACTGCCATGGATGAATTTACAATGAACAAAGAGTGCTCTCTCTCCCTCTCTCTCTCTCTCTCTCTCTCTCTCTCTCTCTCTCTCTCTCTCCTTTACTCACTTGTTTACTCAGCATCTACACACACACCTTTGCTCTTGCTCTGTGACGTCATGTATTATTCCACCCCTTTGCACAAAAAAACAATTCACCCAGAGCAGCTCAAAGAAGCTCCATTCTGCCATTTGAAAGCACATGGATGACCAAGAGAACTCTCCTTTACCAGTAAGAAAGCAGAATTCTAGGTGATACCCGAGTTGAAATATTCAATAGGGTGTGTCGACATAACAGATGGTGGAAAGCAACTCAGTAGCGTGGAAGTGAATGAATTTGTGAAATTATTTTAATTTTAGTTATCTATTTCAGTAGTATTAATTTGTTATACAGTACCGGTCAAAAGTTTTGAAACACTTGACTGAAATGTTTCTCATGATCTTAAAAATCATTTGATATGAAGGCATATGCCTAAATGTTTGAAATTAGTTTTGTAGACAAAAATATAATTGTGCCACCATATTAATTTATTTCATTATAAAACTAAAATTTAATAAAAATAAAAAAAAAACATTTTTGAAATTGATGACTTGGACCAAATAATAAAGAAAAGCAGCCAATAAGTGCCCAACATAGATGGGAACTCCTTCAATACTGTTTAAAAAGCATCCCAGGGTGATAACTCAAGAAGTTGGTTGAGAAAATGTCAAGAGTACATGTCTGCAAATTCTAGGTAAAGGGTGACTACTTTGAAGATGCTAAAATATAACACAGTTTTGATTTATTTGGGATTTTGTTTAGTCACAACATAATTCCCATAGTTCCATTTATGTTATTCCATAGTTTTGATGACTTTGCTATTATTCTAAAATGTGATAAAAAATTATAATAAAGAATGAGTAAGTGTTTCAAAACTTTTGACCGATAGTGTATATGACAGAGTTTATAGTTAAGTCATATAGTAAAGTATTTCATCTGCTATTGTCTGAGCTTTCCGAAATTCGAACCACTGCCCCCAGTGGCCAAAGTTGGAAGTGTTGTTGAACATATGGGCACATGTGAGCTCCAGTTTCCACAGAATGGTGCTAAAAGTGAGTGGTATCTTTGGTTTTACGTAATGTAAAGGAATGGATATTTTAATAACACTGCCCCCTAACTCAAAACCCAACCTTAAACCTAACTGTCAATGGAGTCAATTTAGCGTGAAAATGCAACCTCCGCATCTCGCCCATCATTAATTATGTGAACATGATTACTTATTGGATTCCATGGGTCCAGAACCCGTGTCTCTGAGGCAATCAATAGCGACACAGCAAAAGGTAAACACATTTTAATGAATGCAAAAATGTCTGATGGGGTATGGAGCTTGTCAGTAACTCTACAGAATATGGTCGATGTCAGGTAACCGGAACATTTGGAAGCAAAATTTGGATTTCTTGAGTGATCATGTTGTAATTGTGGGCTGTTTCAAACCCAGCTTCACAGGGGGCGTCCAGGCAACAACCACCCCCCCCCCCACCCCACCACCACCTTAATTGTCAAGCCCACCCTAAGAATCATGTGGTCCACCTTACATCATAGATCTTGGGCTGTTTTCATACTTGGTTCAATTGCTTGGTCTAAGCCAGAGTTGAATCCACCCCAACTCCCCCCAAAACACTCCACTTACCCATTGGTTGACCACAAAAGATAGTCCCATCCACAAACTATGTCTGCATTGAAAGAGATGTGAAAATTGCGAGTTGCTTTCTGAAGGCAATGTATTTAAAGACAAGGAGCTATGAGAAATGCATTATAATATAAGAGTGACATAAGTAAGCATGCATTATTATACGTCATCAATAGCAGTTCAGTTTGGCGAGTAAGAACTATTTGCTTTCATACGAATTGCGAACTGTACCAAAGTTCACATGAATCGTACTCCAGACCAACTTTTCATTGGTGCTGTCCAGAGTTAGTCAAACTGAATTCACACCAACCAAATAAACCAAACTCTGACATCGAACAAATTCAGGTCCATACCAGTCGCGGTTGATGCTTATCAAAAGTGGGGAAGAGTAGACTTTTGTTTTTGGTATCTGCAATGTTACTTCCAAAAGCTGCTCAAACTACTACTCAAACAGTGAAATTTCTTAACAATAATAATTAACTAAGCTCAAAACAAAAGATCTGATTACAAATAAATGAAACAAATGTATTATGTCTGATTGAAAATGAATGCACGTTTGTCTCCAAGCTGCTGCACTCCAAGCTGTGCTAAATACCCATGCTTTTACATTTCATACACTGTCAACCACATACAGCCCTGTTTAAATTACTAGCCATTTGTTGCAAAGTCCCACCCATTTGAGAGCTTGACCAATCATCATATAGAGAATCTGGGCTTTCAGTTGGGACAAAAATACATTGATTGAAAGCCCATAGTCCAGTAGGCAATAGACTCCCTCAGAAGCACAGCATCCAGGCTGGACTCAAAATGACATGTTCTGAGGCTCTCGTCCAATCAACTTCGATCTTTAACATCCCGAGACCCTAGCGTGACTGCTGTGTGCATTTTCCATTTCCCTTTTTGATTTGTAACTAGTACCACCTAATAAACATGCAAAAAAAAAAAAAGAAATCTAGAGCAAATAATAATGTATGAGCACATATGTGGACACCGGGACTAATTTGTGAAATTTTAAATAATACCAAAATATAGAAAGTCAGATTTTTTCATCAAATTATTTATTTTGTTTCCAGGAGTGCTTATTCATGTTTTTGAGACATTACATACATCAGAAATTTGCATAATTAATTCTGATTCAAAGTAATCATCTAGTAACTGCCAACCATGTTAAAATAAAATTATACGTTATACATTCTGAATCTATGTACTGATTATCATTGTCCCATGTCTGCCAAACATGTTGAGTGGCCCAAACATCATCTGCAGCCTGAAACTGAACTTTTGATTGGAAATTTGGATTTAATGCAATTGGCTTCATAGAAAAGCTATAGGATGCCCCATTTGTTCCCTTGCTCCCTATTTAGTGAATGACTTGTCTGCACAGGTCCCAGAACAGTTTGAAATACACCTTATAACCCCAATATTAAGCCTCTGAAAGCAAAAAAAATTCTCATTGTTAAAATGCACAGTAAATATAGGATTTCTAATGAAAATCTAGTGCTATTGTACATTATTGTACATGTAAATTGTGTTTAGCAGCGTGATGTTTCGTGTTAATTCACTCACATAAAAAAAAAAAAGGCATATCGGATGAAACTAGAGACTTTTATTTTTTGAATGTAAAATCTTAAGTCAGGTTTCTTAACAGATGTAGTTTTGTTTCTCCCAAAGAAAATCTCTGCTATGGTCGGCGCCATGTTGTTTGGTCACATGACTCTGCATCAGAAGTTTAACCCTTTACTGACAGCACAGAGTCTCCTGAACTGAGATCAGTTGGTTTAAATTATAAATCGTGAATAGCGAAGCCAAAATACCACATCCACGCATGTATACGCAGGATTGCACAAGATTAATCCCCTGAAATCTAATGGTACAGATATCTATCTACCATAGACTCCCATTGAAGCATGGCTTAAATTGCGCTCTAAGATCCATGTGTTCATGTGTGTGAGATTTTAGACTTTTATTTGCTAAAACGTTTATACATTATTTGTACATGTATTAAACTCACCATCGTCACATTTCTTATGAAATTTTAGGGGAAGCTGTGCTTCCCATGTTGTCTTAAAGCCATCGCCACTGGTCCATACCAATAGCTCTAGTGTAAAAGCGGGCTTAAAATGTCACACAAAATGCCCTTGGACGCATGGCACCAATATCATAGTGGCGAACATGGTGGCTGTGGTCAGGTCTGGAGGATGTAATATTAAAGGGCAGGCCTGAGGAGTTTGGTATTGTTGTGATTTAATAGCTCTGAATATGAGCCCTTTTTGAAGTGGAGATCTTTAAGAGCACAGACAGAGGCCCCTGGCAGACAAGCAGGCCTCCAAGCATGTAATTACGGGCAAGGGCAGGGCAGGGACCTGGTGGCATGGGGCTTTGAAGAGCGGTGAGGTCGCCAGAGGTGAGTCCTGGGTCTGACAGGAGCGAGAAACACACAGAGATGTAATTCATCCGACTTTCCTCAAACTTACCACAGACCGAGATCGGCTATCAAAATCCAATAAATGCCATAAAATAAATATTTAAGCTAAATTTACGTTATTTACTTTTGTGATGCACGTTTCTAGTCTTACTGTGCACAATTCATCAGTGCATGTTATTCCAAATAAAAAAATGTGGTTTTCGTAATCTTTTGTATTCAACTGAAAACCTATGAAACTATTTTGCTTTTTGACTTTCACATTGTATATTACAGCAATGAAATAAGATGGTATTTTGTTTGGCAACCATAAACATCCTATAGATGCTAATAAACTATATTATTTGAAAGAATTTTTTTTATTATTTTTTTTAATTATTATTATTATTACAGTAATAATATATGAAACTATTTATTGAACACTGGTGTCTTTTATCATATTTGGTTTTAGCTCACATCATGCCAGAAAACACCCCTTACCCGTGGGGAAAATCATTTTAACTCGTGGCTTACTGCTTTAGTGAACTGCATTTCACATTTTTACCCCAAGGAAAAATAACTGTCAATCAGTCACCTACAGTACCACTACAATGTTAATGTGCATTGGTATATTTATCAGTGGTATAATTTGCCTGCTTCTCTATTAGGAAATATTCATAATACAGTGATTTTACTGTAGAGGTTTCAGTCCAGCTTTCCAATCTACCACATCTACTAACACACATAACAAGGTTAGAGAAATCTGATTAGAGCAAGGTTTGAAATTAGCCATGTATGTTATCAAATCAAACAACAGGATATATAATCAGAGAGGGGATGGCCCCAGCTCCTTTTTCTAATCAGACAGCATTTGTGACAGTGAGGTCTCATCCTATAGGCTAATGTTCTGTATTTCTTGTAATTCAGTTTTATTTATATGTGTTGTTTTATGTGTAATACCTGATGATGAATAAATATGACATAATTTAATTTTGTGTTGTTTATTTAACTTAATTCAGCTTCATTTTTGCAGTGTGATAAATTGGGAGGAGACCGTGGGCCACAAAATGATGGCAGTGGAATGAGAGACGTGCACTGCATTCAGCTGGATTTCTCCAGTTGAAGCCAACTTAAATAGGCTCGTTGAAAACAAAAATGAAATTTTACTGTTAATGAAAACAAGGGCATTGCAGTGTGCTCATGGAGCCTGAACCCACAGAAAAAGCTGAACTGCCTTTATATCATCAACAAAAGCAGTTTTCTCCTCTATTAAAGTAAATACTAAAAATAACTAAACATGTTGCCCTATTGTTACCTAAATCTACTTTTACATGATCGATGAGTCTCTTATCTACTAAAAGTCAGCAACATTGACCTTTATTTCACATTAGCTTAGTGGTTGGTGTATGCCCAATTTTTACCAGCCACTTTGATTTTTCAGACATATACATGTGCATATATACGTACATATCATTTTAATATAATGCTATTTTGTATTTTGTAACTAGTGCTGTCAGTCAATGAAAATTATTAATCGCGATTAATTCCAAATTTTGAAAGTGCTGAAATTTTGCTATATATATATATATATATATATATATATATATATATATATATATATATATGTGTGTGTGTGTGTGTGTGTGTGTGTCTTTTCCAGTCAAAATAGGAAAGACAACAAAACAATATGTAACAATATAATGCTTTATTAACATTTTCCAAACAAAGCCTTAAATAAAGAATTCACTGAAATAGCACCAATTCTAATAACATTAAATGTTTCCAAAAATATAAGTGGGTGTTTGACCAATTGAGAGAATTATTCCCAAAATAGGTTGCATTTTCATTGCAATGGGCATTAAATCGTGCTGCGATCATGGGCAACAGAGTGCCACTGAACATCTGAATTTACAGTGAATCAGACATGCGCATCAATGGCTTTTCTTTCATCTTATGGCATTTCTTGGTCACCTGCCAGAGTGGAGGGTAAATGAGCAAAAGTGGCATGAAATACCGGCATTTGGCGGGTTGGTGGGTGTTAATTTCAAACCCTGGTCACGTTAGAGCTGATCTCAATCTCATACATACAGAATGCCCACCCACAGTCCGTTTACTGACCATTTGATTTGTATTGCACACAAAAATGGCAAGTTCCAATCTAAATTGGCTGTCACAAAACTTCCGGGAGTCAGGGTGAAATAGTCCACCAAGAAACAAAGTTGTGTTTTCTAGGTACCGTGTTGACCATTTCTGAGTAAAAACTAATTACGGGAGTTGCCAAAGTTTTCTAGGTTATTGGCATCAAATCTTTGAAAGATGAACAAAACTGTATCTCTTGATTTGTTCTGTAAAATATTGAAACTGGAGCAGATCAAATCTCCAATACAGCATTGGATGTTGTGAAACAAAGATGGTGGAACATGTATGACTGAAACATACCCAGAGGAAAATACAGGATGTTTAATGGAGTTAAGTAGTCTTAAAAGTAAAGTATCATCTTTGTCTCTTAAACTGCTCTAAAGAAATAAAAATAGAGACAATAGCTCTGTATCGAAATTTAGTGAGAGACCTGCCTAGACAGCATTTTAAGGCATTTGACTCTTCCAAAAGCAAATGCAAGAAAAAGTTCATCTAAGATGGCGGACGAAGACAGATTTCAGCTACACTGTAAATATATTTAATTAAAAACTGAAAAATATAGATAGAAAACAATTGAATCTAATACACATTCAAAATAATTTAGCCCAATATTTGTGTGTACAAAGAATTTGTATGCTTATTAAGAGTATCATGTAGTTAGCTTAGCTTAATGCTAACGTCAAACTGTTGGAATAAATTGTGAGTCAAGTATGCTGTACGAAACATGAAAGGAGCGCTATTTGGATTTGGTCTTATATTTGATAAGAAATGTCAGAATTAATGGTACTTTACAATAAGGTTCGATTCATGAACATTATTTAACTACAGTACATTAGGTAACATGGACTAACAATGAACAATACTTTTTCAATACTTATTAAGCTTGATTATTGTTCAATTCTACATATACTAATACATTGTTTTAATTAAAATGTTAATATTAGTTAATGCATTATGAACTAACATGAACTAACTCTAAATAATAGCATTTTGATAAATTAACATTAAACAAGATTAATAAATGCTGTAAAATATACAGTATATTGTTCATTGTTAGTTCAAGATACCTAATGCATTAACTAATGTTAATGAATAGAACCTTATTGTAGTTAATATAACCAAAATAATATCGAAATCTCAGATTTTTGATTGCAGACTTTGGTATCTTGGAAAATCTGAGCACAGTTTGTGACATTATCTAGAGGAGACTAATGTGAAATTACCGGGACTTTTTCTCAGGGGTAAAAAATGAGAGAAACAGGATACATATTGTAGTAAACAGTCTGAATTTCCTCTCTATTTCATCTCAGTGCTTTCTAGGAGAAACAACTGAGATATTAAAGGGGTCTCATTTGTGATTACTCTTTCCTATGGGTAGGTACTTAAAAGCCATAGAGCCTAGAGAGAGCATTTGGCAGCACCATCTGCCAAGTCTGGGCAAAATCGGGCACTCTGTTCAGGTTAACATCCAACCACTTTATTTTGGGGCCAGTTAATGGCCCAGAATTTAAATTGAGATGTTTAACAGGGTCATATCCCACTGGCTGACAACGCAGAAGTTTATGACTCAGTTAATGGGTCACCCTATACTCACTACTTATAGGGTCAAAATGCGTGCACCACTAAATCGCAGGAAAAATGTCAGAGTCTGTTTGGTATGATGAGTTTTTTGGCAGCCAATCATAGAACATCTTGAGTTTCTGATGAGTAATAAAAACAATATATAATTAGGCATAAAAAAACATGTACAGCTTAAAATCTATGAAACATTTATACACCCACTCCTCTGTTTACATCTTTATGCTTGACCTAAGCCAGACTGCTGTCTGCCCACATACTGCCTATTAATCTCAATACCAAATATAGCATTTGTTTCTTAAAAGATTCCTGCAAGCTAAACTCACATAGTGGAATTTCTAAGCTTACTTTGCTTAAAAGAATATGTGGAGTCTGTATTGTTTACATGGTTGTGTCTTTGCTGTCTGTTGTCAAACTTAAATTATGACATATTTATTATCTTGGAGGAATAAAACAAATAAGTATTGGTCCAAATGCATTTATCAAACAAGTGTACATCCTCATTTAGATTAGTCGTTGGCTGATATGGGATTTTTATAATGCCGATATGATAACCAGAGAGCAGGGTAGCTGATGTCCGATACCGATAATGCCAATGTACAGTGGCCCTACAAATATGTGGACACATGAGTTGCACTAGAAATGTATGAGTGTCATTGCATTGAATATTTTAAATAAATATAGCACAAATACACTTTTCAAGCACTTTGAATAGTATATGCTTGAATACACAATACACTTTTCACCAAAAAAAGTTTGTTAGGGTTGAAATGATAAAACAATAGATATAATATTCAAAATGAAGACAAAAAGAATGTCAATTGAAGATTAATTCTAAGTTGATTTAATTATTGAAATTGTCATTATTATTGACTATATTTACACAAAATTTACAAAAAGTTTTTGAAAGTAAATTGTGTATTATCCATTGACATGGCTGTTGATTTTGGAACACTGCAAAAAAAAAAAAAAAAAAGAATCTTTTTTTTTTTTTTTTGAGTAAAAATATCTAAACATTCTTAAAACAAGATAAATTTACTTAAGAAGCAAAATAAAATAAGACATTTTATCTTGTTTTTAGTTAAATATAACACAATTTTGTAACATTTATGCTCATAACAAGAAATGGTATTTGCCAAGGGGGTAAGAAAAATCTTGATTCAAAGCGAAATTTTTATTTCAAAAGTTTGCCACTTGATTGAAAAGTGTATTTTTCTTACCCCATTGGCAAATTATTATTTGATTTTTTATTTTTTTTTTAAGCATTAACCCCACAATTGTTTTTCTTTTTCTCTGAAAACATGGCTTCTCAAGTAATTTTGTTTAGATATTTTTACTGGAAATTAAGGCAAAAATAATAAATGTTTTTGCAGTGAACTGACATAAGGGAGAGTTAATGCTTCTGTTAATGTGCTGATAATCTAAAAATGGCCAAACATTGGCTGATTTATTATCCAAGCTAATATATTGGTTTATCACTAATTTAGATGATATTTCGGCTCACATGCTCCTTCATAGTGGCCGTATTATCAAGGCTGGAATTGCCCGAGATCATATTTCATGTCCAATGTTGGCTTGTTGATCTGGTAATTTATTGCACTGGGGAGGAACATAGTATAAAAAGATAACATAGCAATGCAAAGGATACAACATAGTGGCAAAAAAGCATGCCCATTTATGTAGGTTCACAATACCTTAAAGCATTATCCAATAATTCCAATATTAATCCCTTCTCGTCTCCAGTGCCCCAGTCACCGGTGTCTTTTTACCACTCCGTTGGCATGGCTTCTGTGTGTGTTTGTCCTCCCTGCCACCGAGACCCAAAGTCTTACACTGCCCTCTGCAGCAGCAACAAAATACTCCCTCACACTCACTGTGAGCAGCCAACTTCACAACACATTCCAAATATGTCATAAGTTGAAGCACAGTAAGGCCAAATAGAGCTCAGGTATCACAGATCTAATTTTAGCTCAGCTCAACACACAGAGAAAAAAAAAATCTTTACAAGGGTCATAAATCTGTTTTTTTTTTCCACAGTGGATGAAAGACTTATTAAACCCTCAGACAAGACGCGGCAAAATCCACGGATAGAAATGGACAAAGACAAACACAGAGGTTGAAATGTGTGTTTGCGTTAAACTCCTCCAAGGCAACGAAAACAACAAATACACACTGGCTGCTCTCAACTCTAAGGTCTCACAACATTAATAACCCAGCCGCAATTTTCCAACAAAGTCGATTTCTGCAGTGTTGGAGAAGCTACTTTGAAATAGTGGCTTGCCAAGCTACTCATAATTTAAAGTAGTTTAACAGCTTAACTGTAGAAAAAGTAGTTAGCTATACTACAAACTACCTAGATAACTACACTGAAGCTAGTTAAGAAGTGTCTTTTTAAATAACTGCAGAGGATATAGGCTAATTCATTTTTACAATCAGACCAGAATATATCTGTCACTAGGTCACTAGAAGTATTTCAACCCTTACAAAAATCGAGAGTTCATGGCAAACTTGCCGTAAATTCGCCACTGATTATTTTCAAACGAAAATTAGCTTTGAAGCAAACTTAAGGCAAACTGTCCATTGTCGCCAAAGGTTTGCTGCCGGTTCACCTCTACTGGTGAAGAGCTGCATACTTCTGGCAAACGTTTATGGTGAATCTCAAGCTCATTTGCATGTGAAATTAATGAGTGGCAAAGTTTGTGGCTAGTTTGCCAGAACTCTAGATTTTTTGAAGGGAAATTGAGTGACAGCATTTAATTGAACAGATAAAGTTACACGAAATACAACTAACAAAACTAGAAACATACTAATTTATAAAACTGAGTTGTAAACAGCAGCATTTAACTAGATTTTTCACTAAAATAAAAGCATTCCTTATCAATGCACAAAATGAAGCAATCAGTGAATTTTTTCTTTAAATGGTATTGTTTACATAAACAGTCTGACAAACCAATTCACTACAGCCAATCATACTTCCCAACACTATATACAAACATTATAGGACATTATAGGATTGCGTTTTTTATTAATACCTCAGTTTGCTCAGCTATAAAGTGGCATGGGCAATAAAACTCGGTTTAATAAAAATAGTAGAGATTGCCAAATCATAAGGTATTCCACAATTTGGCTCATACAAAAAGGTGCAACTTTTACTCCATAGAGAAAAATAAATGAATCAACGAACGATGTTGAAGCAAGAGCTGGGTGAACAGTTCACAGAAGACTTTAATTAGACACATTTTCACTTGGACAGAACATAAAACCGCTTTTCAGCACACACTCGCCAGCACACACACACAGCTCTGTGTGTCGCTCACACTGTTGGCCTTCCCGGCCCAACGCAGAATGCACACACTCGCCGGCTGCATGCACCTCTCTCTCTCTCTCTCTCTCTCGAACTGGCGTCTCCGGCTCCTCTTTATCCCTCTCCCGGCTGATTGGGGTAATTCAGCGTAATTCAGGCCCGGCCACGCCCTCCTCGTCACAGATGTTATTACGATTTTTCCAAAGTGTCAGCCCTAACCCAAACCCTAAACCTTACCATAAAGTCTAAACCAGTGCTTGAAGTGGAAGGGTATGCTCCGGTACGCAGATGTCACAGTATCGACAGCTATTCTTGCTTACTGGCAGTTCTTATAAGGTACCGGTATGGTGTCCTGCTCTCACTAAACTATCAGGGGGAAGGTCAGATGGCGAAACTATCAGGGGGACCCAATTTCATACGAATTATTACGATTTTTCATGAGACTGTTCTGGGCAATACAATGCATCAAAAACAAAGATACAGTATAGTGTTTTGTTGCACTTCGCCACTACTTGTTGAAAAAAGTTGCTTGTTTGTAGAAAAGCTACAACATTCTGAAACTCAGTTATTGTCACGCTACTGAAAAATTTATTTAAAGACCTCATTAAATCTAAATCTAAAGTTTTGTGGCTTTTATTCCATGCCAATTAGCTTTGAGGCCATTTATATGCTAGGTTACTCTTAACAATTGACCACATTAACTTTAAGCAGATATAAGATTCAGGAAGAAGGACCAAAATATTGATGAGTCATATTGCACTACACAGATTTGTGCCTAAATGAACACTCTCTACAATCAGAATGTCTCTTACGCTAATACTACCTGCAACTTACCATCAAGTAGCAATTCATGGTTCATGGCTGTAACGTAGAGTAAGTAAGGTGTATTGGCCATTTTAAAAAAATGTGGTGAGCCCTTCTATATGTCCCACTTCCTGTTTTAACCTTCATGTTGTGTTCCGGTCATTTTGACCAAAGAGGATTTTCTTTTGCCTGAAAATGCAGTTAATGTTATCCTATTGCAGATTTTGTATTACTTTTTGGAACTTATTGATCGTAGGCCTCACTGACCTGATGCACCTCCATTTTTGAGTGAAAAAAAGCATTATTTGTGGATCATTTTGGCAATACTAAATAAAATATGAAAACATTCTGTACTATTTATCACACTAGTGTGCTTTAATATTTAACCAGGAAGTTTGTTTTGAAATGCTTTTATTTTGTACAAAATGGCACAAAGTCACACTTGTGGTGTTCCCTGTCAAAAATGACAGGAGCATGTTCATCATGTTCATGTTCACATATGTGCAAACACACACATGCTCACGTACACGCACAAACTCTTTTGAGTACTGCATGCTTTCTTTTTCACAGAGATTAACTTTATCCTACCCTGAACTGCATCCAACATCCATTCATCCATCCAACATTACCACACACACAAACACACACACACATGCACATGCACTAAAAATATACACATGCTCACATACACGCACAAACTCTTTGAGTATTACATGCTTTCTTACATGTTCGTGTTCACATATGTGCATGTGTGCTATCAAACATAAAGGCCTCGGGTCTGTGTATGCGCAAATACACACACATGCACACTAGCACACACGCGCGCACACACACACGAACACACATGCTCACGTACACGCACAAACTCTTTGAGTATTATATGCTTTCTTACATGTTCTTGTTCATATATGTGCATGTGTGCTTGCAAACATAAAAGCCTCGGATCTGTGCACGTGCACATACACACACACACACATGCTCACACACACACGCATGCACACACACGAACACACACATGCTCAAGTACACGCACAAACTCTTTGAGTATTACATGCTTTCTTACATGTTGGTGTTCACATACAGGTATGTGAATGTGTGCTTGCAAACATAAAGGCCTCGGATCTGTGCACACGCACATACACACACACATGCACACTAACACACGCTCACACACACACACACACATGCGTGCATACAAAAACACACAAATGCTCACATACACGCACAAACTCTTTTGAGTATTATATGCTTTCTTTTTCACAGAGATTAACTTTATCCTTATCCCTGAACTGCACCCAACATCCATTCATCCATCCAGCATTAACACATGCACACACACGCACAAACATGCACACGTGCACACGCACACACACCATTTTGCCCCACAATGACCCCTCTTTAATAGAATCAATTGAATTCTGGTGTTCCCTGTCAAAGATGACCGGACTTTGAAAATGAATGGGGAAGATCACAAAAAAACAGGACTTATTTTGAAATGCTTTTAATTTGAAATGCTTTTATTGTCTGAAAAGGTGCACAAAGTAACACTTGTGTTCCCTGTCAAATCTGACTATTGTAATGTTACACATTAACACTGTCATATAAAGAACATTTCATGGAACAAAAATACCAACACTGTTCATATTTGTTATATTTTCTAATCAACAACAAACTTTATCAATGAACATTTGGTGGTTTTGTGTCCTCATTCACATGACTGACAATAGCTTTTTGCATGTGCTTTGCAAATGTGTGCTCTGCATTTGAAACACACAATGCTTGATGAAAGAAAGATCATCAAAGTAAGATTCTATTGGAGAGGGGTCACTGTGGGGCAAAGACAGTTCTGGTGTGTGTGTGTGTGTGTGTGTGTCTGTGTGTGTGTGTGTGTGTGTGTGTGTGTGTGTGTGTGTGTGTGTGTGTGTGTGTGTGTGCGTGGTAATGTTGGATGGATGAATGGATGTTGAATGCAGTTCAGGGTAGGATAAAGTTAATCTCTGTGAAAAAGAAAGCATGTAATACTCAGAAGAGTTTGTGCGTGTACGTGAGCATGTGTGTGTTTGTTTGTGCGTGCGCATGTGTGTATGTGCACGTGCACATATCCAAGGCGTTTACATTTGCAAGCACACATGAACATATGTGAACATGAACATGATGAACATGCTCCTGAGCACTCAAATTTTCTCTTATTTTTGACAGGGAACACCACAAGTGTGACTTTGTGCCATTTTGTACAAAATAAAAGCATTTCAATACAAACTTGCTGGTTAAACATTAAAGCACACTAGTGTGATAAATAGTACTGGATGTTTTCATATTTTATTTAATATTGCCAAAATTATCCACAAATAATGCTTTTTTCACTCAAAACTGAGGTGCATAATCTCAGGTCAGTGAGGCCTACGATCAATAAGTTCCAAAAATAAATACAAAACCTGTGCTAATTGAAAGAAAACAAGATCGAATCCAATATTTGGTGATAATATAGCATAATGAGAGATTTATAAGCAATTTGTATAGGTCGGTCATTTTTGACCAGGGATACCAAATCAGCACAAGGGTTAATAGGAAACATGTCACCAACGTCATAATTTTCTCTCTTTTTTTCCCTTTTTTTTTTTTTGTTTTTATTGCTGACGTGTGTATGCAGAGTCAAATATTTGTACGCCATTTGTCAGTTGATTCCATCTAAAAGTTTAACACTGTGGCTCTGTGGCATTATCAAACCATTCCTGTTTGTTTGAGCAGCCCGTCCAAGGATGTAAGTTTGGGGTGGGACTATCTGTACAAGTAATGGAAAACGGCAAGTGTTTTCTGGAATCTTTTTGAAAACAGTGATTATTTTTGCAGTTCTGTTAGGTAAGGTTAGTGGTGCACAAATTACACACTTAGGGTAACACTTTATATTAATGTTCACTTTGTTAAAGGTTTACAGTATAAAGGGGTTCATTAATGACTAATAAGTTATTTACAAATACATTATAAATTATTTATATTCAGTTATAGCATCATGGATAAAAAGGCAGACTTTCATGCATACTTGCCAAATAGTGAGTATTTTAACTTATATGTTATAAATGCCTAATTGGGGGCCTGGGCAACTCAGCAAGTAAAGACACTGACTACCACACCTGGAGTTGCAAGTTCGAATCCAGTGTGTGCTGAGTGACTCCAGACAGGTCTCCTGAGCAACCAAATTGACCCGGTTGCTAGGGAGGGTAGAGTCACATGGGGTAAACTCCTCGTGGTCGCTATAATGTGGTTCTCGCTCTCAGTGGGGCGCGTGGTGAGTTGTGCTTGGATGCCACGGAGAATAGCGTGAAGCCTCCACACACGCTATATCTCTGCGGTAACACGCTCAACAAGCCACGTGATAAAATGCGCGGATTGACGTCTCAGATGCGGAGGCAAAAAAGATTTGTCCTCCACCACCCGGATTGAGGTGAGTCACTACGCCACCATGAGGACTTAGAGCGCATTGGGAATTGGGCATTCCATATTGGGGAGAAAAGAGGAGGAAAAAAAAGAAAAAAAAAGCCTAATTAATACACGTATTCCTATTTATAATAATCAAAAATTATTTATGTCACAATGTAGCAAAAATTGATTATTTCAGTGAGATTAAAAGGAGGAATTATGTCATTTTGCTATAGTCTGCTTTGTGTTTATATTCTTTACAGTAATGTCTTGACTCACTTGTGTTGTACTTTCCTTGTCACGTTGATGTCAAAAGAATGGTGCTACTCTGAGTGAACTTATCAAAAGTCCTCTGCAAAAGCACTTTTCATGTCATCATGCTCATTCACAGTATATATCATATAATAAAGACTGATGATCATTAAACCATACTGAACTTTATGTACATAGATTCTAATGTTGTTGACTCTTTAATAAATTCTTCATATGTGTCCACTTTACATTAAGGTACATTTCCATAGGTTACTAATGCTGAATACATGTTATTAAGCATTTATAACATGTGAGGTAAAATGGGTCACTATTTGGCAAGTACTGCATGAATGTTTTTACGCATGTTGTTATGACCGGATATGAATGATTTATAATGCATTTGTAAATGAATTATTTATCATTAATTAACCCATTTATAATTCCTTAACTAAGTGTTACCCACTTCAGCTTTAAGTTACTAGCATTCTTGCTTATGTAGTTGCTCCCGAACACTGGAACTCATCATATATTAAAAATGATACAGAACTACCTCACGGGGTGCATATGAAAGCCATCAGAGGCAACCTCCACAAGAAACCTGCAGAGAGGGACTTTTCCAGCTGCACTGGATGGTAATATGAAACCACACTATTTTCCTTCAGCAGTGAAGAGGTTCCCATGTGAGAAAAACATCAGAGGAGCTGTAGAAAGAGAGAGAGAGAGAGAGAGAGAGAAAGAGAGAGAGAGAGAGACTACATGTTCGTCCCAACCCACAGGCCTTTCTGAACCACATTCCTCTGAAACGCAGTCTGGTACTGTAACCATTCTGCCAGCACCCACAGGCTGACCACCAGTTCATCTGGACTCGCACACAGGCACGATGTAATTTTTGGGGGGTAACTATTTTTCACAGCCTCAAAATACCATGAGGTTATGGTCAAATCATCACTGCCCTCTGTGATGAACACAAATGTGAGTTTACAGCTCTGTGTGCTAGGGGAAATGTAATAAAAAAGGCATCCTCTGTGACCTTTTATAAAAATATAGTCTGTGTTTTGTAGACGGGTCAGTATTGAGGCATGTAATTAGTTGGTTTGGGTGAAATAAAAAATAATATCTCAACATTTTTAAGCATTTTGATAATATTCAATATGTATCCCGATATTTTTGTTTTTGCTCTGAAATTATTTTTTTTCAATCAGTGGAACTGTGATTCCAACCAAAAAGCCATTGTTGTGAGTAAATTAGAAATATTTATTGAAAGAAGTTAAAATGCAGTAAAAAAAAATATAAAAATCTAGTCACGATAATAGTATGAGAAAAGCACAATAAAAATAAAAATGTACTATTATTTGCATGTCCTGAGCTGTGTATGTCCTCTAAATGACCTTGTTAGAAGCTTTTCAGTACTTACAAATCAGTACCTGAATGTACAAAGCAGACGATATACAGGAATGCTCTGTCCTCGGGCACAGAAGAGGACCAGTTTTAGATGGAAGTGCTGGTGGGATAATTGCCGAGAAGTTTTTCTTGAGTTTTCTTCTTGAAAGTATAGGATTGGTTACTTTGAATGAAATCATGACTCACACTTACCAATTTATTTGCAAAGAAAGTCATCATTAAACAGCATTAAATATGATCAGTTTAAAACTGTTCAACAAATAATTGTCAGGTTACTATGACGATGAGGATAGTTGTTATTGAAGTAAAGGTTGCTGGCTTGAAGGGAGAGCTGTGGGACTATATATCCAACCAAAAGCCACACAACTCAGGCTTTTCTAGTTTTCCTTATAGAGACAATGGCTTTGTTGTCTCCTTTGAGAGCTTTCAGGCAGCTTTCATCCAATTTTATAGTTGAACAAAGCCTGCAGAGCTTTGTTCAAAATCTCAAAGCAGCTACAGACCTCTGGAGAGCCACATAAAAATGAAAATGGCAGTATAATCAAAAAGCAGACACACAAAGACTTTTTATATTATGCAAATGCTTTTTGAATCCTATATTGAATTTGCCTATTGAAACATGTGATTTTTTTGAATTGCAAACCCTTTTGAAAATTTATATTTATGATTGCTGTGAATCATGCTTCATAGAATTAATAGCCTCACTTAAAGACATGTCCATGTATACGCTAATTATTTCAAAATGAATGAAAATAAATCATAGAACACAGATCCAAGGCAGCTGAGTGTCAGTAACAAGGTGTTGAAATTTGTTCTAATTTGAACTGCAGGGTGCCATTGAACTGAGAGTGGCAAACTCATGCTCTTCCTAGGTTAGTGTTGTTGGGTATCACGTAGTCTCAGCCTCTGGAGTCTTTTTGCATGAGCTGGAGTAAGAGAAAAAAACATTGCCACAAAAAAACAAAACAAAACTGATCTGTAGACATTTGGGTTTGCCAAAGTTTGGCAAATATATTTGGTAAATATATATATACAGTATATCTATCTATCTAGATATCTATCTATCTATCTATATATATATATATATATATATATATATATAAAACTGTGTTTGGTTGCTTTACTTTCTTTCAGGCCAGCCTATTCTCATGATAAATACGTAACTGTGGCGTCATTTTTCGCAAAATGATATTATGTGGCTCCACGTATCGCGGCATTTCCAATGTGAAATGTTTACTCTGTGGTACTAAAAGCAAGTTAAATTTCTCCCAAACAGATGAGTTTTTTAAGGTTAATGCTCTCGAGTTTTGATCGAGTTTTAACCCTGTAACGAATTGTCAGAAAATTCTAATTTTTTTACATGAAACCATTAGACAAACTATAAAAATTGCACGGTTTATTTATTTATTTATTTATTTATTTTTATGTATGTATCATATTTGATACATTAGGCTTTAAAGATCATTAACCTCTTCAGGCCCAGCAGTTTATTTTTGTGTAGGACATTTGTTTTTTACATTTTTCTTTGCCCATACATGCTACAGTGGTAAATCTTGGGGTATTATCAGAGGACTCCCTGGGCTTTTCAGAGATACCAAATGTTTGAGAGTTTGGCCATGAATGAATGAATTTTGTATTTATATAGCACTTTTCTGACACTACACTCAAAATGCTTTACATACAGAACAGGGGACTCTCCTCACCCACCACCATTCATGACAACTTCCTCTACTTGGTCTATAAATATGGACTGAAATGTATCAAAGTTTAATTCAGCACATCAAATACAATACGAATAAAATATTCTTTTTTTTTTTTTCAATAAACAGTTTTTATCATGTGTATTTTATGCACCAAACAATATATTGACATTTAAAAAAGTGAAATTTTAAAACTTTTTTCGCTGGGTCTCAGGAACTTATGGTAAGATGACATCATAATAGCTTGTATTGTAAAATATCGAGATATTTATAATGACAGAGCAGGCTGAATTTATGAAAATACACAGAAATATAAGTTCACACTTTAAATATATCTTATAAAAAGTAGATGTCAGAATTTTCAAAGCTCTGTGTTTTTTTTTTTGTTTTTTTTTTGTGGTGGGCATGTATGGAATGTAATGGTGATTGCGTGATATATCTCAGAATATAAGCACAAGTTGCTTATATTCTGCAAATATTCATTTTAAAATATCAGTAACAATATAATCATTTTTGTCACTTTTACTTTATCAGAAACACCAACAATTTTCACATAATATTTTTTTTTTTTAGTGCATGCAATACAAAAGCGGACATAAAAAAAAAAAAAAAAAAAAAAAACAGAAATATTTTTCCATCAAGAAATGCCTGGAAATGTCCACCTGGTGGTAGTAGACATCTAGTACATTGCAGACAACAGGATTTTGATTATGTTACAGGTGTGTTACATCGTTAAATTAACAAAAACCAACCTCCCTACCCTAAACCTTAAACCTAAACCTAACCAATAGTGACATTAAAAGCAAATGAAAAAGAAAACAAAATTGCTGAAGCAACCATGTAATTTTGTGATGATTCTATGACACTTTCGCTCATATGTCAACTTGCGTGCTCTTCAGGACACGTACCCCAGTCCTTTAAGGCTAAAAAATACTTCGGGTGTAAGCGTTGCGGATCGCTCCACGCTCAGTATGTGTGACGCAAATTGCATCATTAGCACAGCTGCGCGGCTTGATGGCGCCACCTAGATTTTCTTGACTTGTGCACGCAGTCCTCGGCTGTGTGTATTGTCTGTGCATGTGCTGGCCATTGACTGTACTAAAAGAGTGCCACAAAGCAGCTGTAATGCGCATGCGTTGAACGTGTTCGTATTCGCTTGCGGTCAGAAAAGTATATTCACGCGGTCTGCCAGGCACGATCTAATCCGGAACGCACAAAAATGAAGTATAACTAGGCCTTTACATCTCAAGTGTAATGCTCTACCAGTTGAGTTACCGCAAAATTTGATCACACATGAACAAGCTTGTAAATGGAGTTGGTTATGTAATTCAAACATTAAAAATATATTGCCTTACAAGACATGCACTATAGTAATAGTGTTTATATGTCATAAGATAGCAATGTGTGAAGAACAGGGTGAAAAGTAAGTGTTAATGAAATGATAATCAGCCATTTTACTTGTGAGTTGTGTTAAAGTGAAAACAAGTCATTGTTGTTGTAGCACTTTTAGTGTTTTCACCATTCACCATTTCATGCTGCGACCTATATAACATGCCACGTAAAAATTATTTAGCAAATATTTAAGATTTAGAAGTCCAAGTTGATTCAGGTGGAATCTTCTTGTTTAAGTGGCTGTTATTTGGCCAGAATAAGCTGAAATGTGAACCAGACCTTATGCCGTAAGTCAAAGGTCTATGCGAGAATGGGTATCACAAGGAGCTCTACGTGGTCCTTAGTTAGAGATGTGTGGCCATTTTCCACTTAATTGGGTCCCATAAACAGTTTAGCATCAGAAGAAAGCTGTTTATGTTCTCAATAAAAGACCTGTTACTTCCCCAGCTGAGCTCCAATAACCAACCCCTTTCGTCTGATTCGGGTAAGGTCAACTCAGCTCATCCATTCATGTTTCTTCTTCCTTTTTCTCCTCTTGTACTCTATCTCATGAAAAAAGACTCCAGAGATCCACTTGCCACATCATAAAAAGAGTATAGAGCAGATGTAAAATACTGGCAATAGCCGAGTGTGTGAACAACAGTGCAGTCTGTGTGTGCGTATGTTTGTGTTTTGCTAGTGAAGCGGGAAAAAAGATCCAGAAGCTCAGTAATCTAGCATTTAATGACGGAATTATTTGGCTTTCGGGATTAGGATTAGGTGCTAAATTAAAACGAATTCGTGCGGTGCATCTAACGCCCCAAGAAATATTGGAGTTCTTGTAGAGGTTTTGCACCACAAAGAAAAAAGAGTTGTAAACTAGAAGACTAAAACAGTTCTCGGTCTGGACATACGCCAAATATCCATAGGGCATTAGCAACCAACTGGTGAACCTCATTAAAAAGTAGAGAAACCTATAACCATTAAAAGCCCATTAAGCAGCATGTAATTTTGTGGAACTAAATAGCAGAGAGTAATCAAAAGCACATGAAACCCAGCTGGGAAACTAAGCAAATTGTTTCGATTAGGGGAGAATCCATCATCAACAACACCAGGCTCTTTTTTTGACATTCAATTCGTTCGCTCTCTCTCTCTCTCTCTCTCTCTCTCTCTCTCTCTCTCTCTCTCTCTCTCTCTCTCTCTCAGTTTCCGCACTAATTACATGGATTGACACAGAAAACTGGAAACAGTGTGTGACCTAAATATCTACAATACGTACTGGTTTGCATCAACAATACATAAAAAATATTTAAATCAACATATTTAAAAAATATTGGAACCAAATATATTTCAGAACTTTCGGTTCTAAAATGTACAGTTATTGAATGTCTGCATTCTTTCACTGATACGAATGGAAAACTGTCTTAAAATACTCTGACAGTGTTTACTGCACTGCTACTGAATCACCGCTACTGAATCTTTCTATTGGTTCAGTGCAACATTGGTCCCACTTTATCCTTGTGCGACCTGCGCAGACATGCATGGACGTTGTATTCTGGCTTTGCTATATGCAACGCATTATTTAAATTAATTTAAACTGACTGATCTCCGTTCAGAAGACTCTGTGCTGATAGTAAAGTGTTAACATTTTGACGCACTGAGTATTCTTGTATTCTTGTTGTTGTGCATCTGGGTTGTCCACTTCTCTCTCTGTCCTGGTTATATCAAGTTTGTTTTATTCTTTCAGAACAGAAGTGCATGGAATAGCCTTCATCTATCAAAAGAACAATAGACTGATGAATTTGAAAAGAAATATGTTGCTTTTTGGTTATTTTTTAAAACTGAAATTTGACATGCAAGTGTAAAGTAACTTTTAAAAAATGCAAGTGTACTCAATACCTCAGCTGGAAAAAGACACTATATTGCAATTTCCACACTTCATTAAGTAGCACAACCATTTTAACCGTTCTGACAAAAATAAATGTTATTTAAGTTAACAAATTAAATGATTTCTTTAGGATTATGAAACACATTATTTTCTTCGTAGACTTGAGTAATGACAGCTGAAAATGGGGTTTTGCCATCATGGATAAAAATTTTATTTTATTATAAATAAAAACATAAAACACTTATTTCGGATTATAGAGATTATATCTCTGTGCTCTATAACAACATTACACTTTAGAAATGAAAATTCTTGGATGAAACTGAACATTTTGAAAATAAAAATCTTTTTTTATTTTCTTAATATATATATATATATATATATATATATATATATTAGCCAAATCTACTGGATATTTCCCTTCATTTTAATGAATGGGCTTTGCTGTCAGCCACGCTAAACCACGGCCCCAGCATTGCACGTGCATGTCACGACTGCAGAACCGACATTCTTGAAGAAGAAAACCAATACAAATTGCTCCGTATTTATTTGTGCATTACATTACACATACATTTATGTGCTTGTGGATGGTACTGTGAGCAAAGAAAATCATATATTTGTGCAGTCTTCTGGTGCGTGGATTTGTAAATTTAGTGCGTGTGGATCTGTTGTGTGCATGCGTGGACCTGTTGCCCATGGATTCCCGTGTGCATCTGTCGATCTTTTGTGTGAATGTGTTCAGAAGTTCCCACGCCTTTATGTGCGGAACCCGCAAAGCTTCCCTATGCTATTTAGTGGAGAAAAGATAGAAATACTCTTTATTCCCCTAAGAAATGTAGCCAGTTTGAACAGGAATGCCGTTCCTCCAAGAAATTCACTCTGTGAACTCTGTTCCTCGCATTCCCCCCCATTTCCAGCCCTGACGGTGTCATGTGACAAACAACATGGCGCCGACCACAGCGGAGTTTGTCTTTAGGAGAAACGCCAACAAAACTACATCTGGTAAGAAACCTAATTATGTTTTTGCACTGAAACCTGTTTGAGTCAAAAGATTAGAGTCTTTAGTTTCATCAGATGTCAATTTTTTACAATTTGAGCAATTTATTGCGAAACGCCTCGCTGCTAAACACAATGTACACTAATGTGTAATTTAGCGCATTTTTCCTTAGAAATCCTATATTTACTGTGCATTATTACACTGAGAATGGATTCATCCAAAAACTGAAAATCTTGCTTTAACAGGCTGTATATGGAGTTACTTTTCATACTGTTCTGAGACCAGTGCAGACAGACAGCACACTGGAGGTTAAGTCATTCCATAATTTGGGAGCAAGGGAGCATCCTATAGCTATGAAGCCAAGTGTATTCACTCCTAAAATCCGGTCAAAAGTTCAGTTTCAGGCTGCAGATGATGTTTGGACCACTCAACATGTTTGGCAGACATGGGACAATGATAATCAGTACATAGATGCAGAACTTATAATGTATAATTTTAGTTTAACATGGTTGGCAGTGATTGGATGATGCTGGCCAATACTTTGAATCAGAATTAATTATGCAAATTTCTGATTTAATGTCTGTAATGTCTCAAAACATGAATAACCAACACTCCTGGAAACATAATAAACAATTTGATTTAAAAAATCGGACTTTCTATAGCTTGGTATTATTTAAAATGTCACAACTTAGTCATGCTGTCCACATATGCAGCCATCAATTTTTAGGAAAACTATATGCTCTAGAATTATTTAGTTTTTTTGTTTGTTTGTTTGTTTGTTTGTTTGCATGTTTATTAGGCGCTACTAGTTACAAATCAAATAGGGAATTGGAAAATGCACAACACAGAAGGTCTCAGGAGGTTAAAATAGGTGTCTTTAACTACTATGTACTAACATTACAATACAATGTATTTATTGTGTTACTACATGTTACAAGATTCACATTTGCTGCAACTGAGGTTGAGGTACGGTGAGGTTAAGAGTAGGGATAGTGTTAGGGGCTAGGGGGATAGGGTTTAGATTAGGGTTAGGGTAGGGTTAGGTTAGGTTTAGGATTAGAGATAAATTTAACAGTGTAACTACAGATGTAATGAAATGCAGGTACTTTAAATGCAAGTACAATGCAACAACACGTATTTACATAATAAGTACATTATATAAAATGCTTAAGTATATAGTAATTAAAGACACCTAATATAAAGTGGGTCCCTAACAACAAACATACAGTGCAACCAATGCAACTAGTCTAGTTCCCAAACTACTCTAATGAGCCATTTTCTTTTAATGAATTGTACAGAAAGACTCACAAATAAGCTGTTTGTGACTAACTCACTGAACCGAAATGAACCAAGAACTGTTACTATGTTTTCTGTACCTAATAATTGTGAGATATAAATGTACCAACTGCTTGTTCATGACTACGCTTAGTTTAGACACATTCTGTTTTGAGTTTTGTTTGTTTAATAAATGGAATTTAAAAATAAATAATAAAAAAGCATGTCAACATGCTACTAAAAAGGTCTTTAGAGGTCTTCCTCTAAAGTACTAAAACAATTGTAAATGGAATTGTTAAGTGGAATCAGAAGCAGAATCTTTAAATTCCAAATCATTTCCATCACTAAATAAAACATTACAGGTCATATATTTGAAAAGCAGCTTGGCAATGTATCAAGATAGGTCGTATTTTCACAAAAGATGACAAAACTGTGAACTATGTGGCGTAATGGGGAAAAGGTCTGTCCAGAAATGGCTTTAAAGTGTCTGGATTTTGGATCTCATAAAGAGAATTGTCAATCCACAGAAGACAGACATACCCAAGTGTTAAATGGTGGCCTGGACCAGGTTTATTATGTGCAAAATGTCATTACAACATCAAAGGGCGTATATCTTGACCAGATTCTGTAATCTTTAAAACAAGATGCATTTACTTGAAAAGCAAAATTGAATAAAATACTACGTGAATATACAGTATCTAGAATAAATTTTATTTTCCATATTCCATTGGCAAGTTGTCTTTTCGTGTTTTAAGCATAAATCTAACAAAATGTAGTGAGATTTACAGTTAAAACAAGAATAAACTAATTGCCAATGCGGTAAAAAAATTATATATATATATACTTAATTTAAGATATATTTTCTGATAATGTATCCTGAATTAAGTTTATTATAAAACACAATATTGCTTGAAGTATGTGTACACAATCTTGTTTTAAGGATATTTTTACTGGAAAAAGAGAAAACACTGAGTAAAAAATAGTTTTTCCAGTGTGAATTTCTAAACAATTTAGCAGTTGACAGTTTAGTACATCTTCGTGCAAAAAAACGTTAGATTTTCTTTCTATTAAAGCATTATTTTGGTAAATCCAAACAATAAAATTGTCACCTGTAGCTTAAACATTTTAAAAGTTTAGATTAAGAATGAGTGTTACATTTTGAAATGCCTCCTTCTATATGAAATTAATGATTGTGTTGTGCTAAAGACTGAATAAGGGGAAGAATCACATGGAGAAGCCTCATTTTAAAGATCAAGAGGCTGAGAGTAAATCCAGCAACAGCCATAAAGCACATCTGTGTGTGAGGGACTGATCCAGAGATTTCGATGTTTTCCTCCCAGCAGACTCCTCTTTCTTTGTGGAAGTCAAATGACAATGTAACTGCTAAGATACCCTTAAAAGCACATAGTGAAGCCCTTTATAGACTGTAAGCATACAGGAAATTTAGAGGTATTGTTGCTAAACGAAACTAACATTAAGCTCTTTCCATCAATGCAAAGTTTATTGTGATCGTTAAACTGTTGTAACCAGACTCTCAATTATTTCATTTTATTCAAACAACATGAACCAACAAACATGAAACATTCGATCTGATGATGAGTATGCCTTTGAAAGGCAGTATAAACATACAGTTATTGTCAGCGCTCTACCCAATGTAAACCAGCAGAACTGGCTGGGCTGACCCCACTGTGACCGCTTCATTTTGTGGTTTTATTGTGCAAGTGCAGGCCCAACACTTGCATGCTCTGAGCTGAGGGGTGCGCAGGCATCTTTACAGATGTGTTTCTGCGCCAGAATTAAATAAATGTGGCCCTGAAAACAATGAGTTGTATGGAACTGCCATTATGAATTGAATTAAACATTTGTATATTTTAATTAGGGTGGCCAGACGTCCCATTTTTCCCAGGATAATCCCGTATTTAAGCACTTTCTCTAGTGTCCCGACTTATTCTGAAAAAAATCGTGTTTTGTCCCATATTTTCCCTCTCCTAAAATTTCTCTATCGCCTATGAAGTTTTTTCAGTCACGTGAGTATTCTAATCAAAGGTAGCCAAGGATACGGCTTGTAAAACCAATAAAATCACACTGTGTTATTTGAAGTACATGATTGGATTAAACTATCCAATCACAATCCCATCAATAGACATTCAGAATACTACACGTTTTCAATGGTCTGCATGCATACATTCTTTCTCAAGAAAAATGCCCAAAGTTTCTAAGAGACATTTTCAGCGATCCTTGCACTAAACTTTGGATTGGCTTCGCACTCAAGCAAACAGTCATTTTTAACTGTGCACTGGAGACAGTAGAGCAAGACCACATATTAGCCACAGAAGTGGCTTTGCACATTCATGACCTGAGAAAAGTCTTGCAGGCCAGGCTGGAGGAATCATTCATACCCTCTGACATTAAAAAGCAGTTGGATGCCCTGGTTGAAGCTGGTGTCATGCTAGCAGATGATTTCTTTTGTGCAGTGAGAAACTTTTATTCAGCAAAATTGGAGCTGCTCATTGGAGAACACAGAAAAACTTGAGTGGGCCCTACTGAGAGACATCCCAGAGGGGAAAGACATTCAGAGCAGCCTCGAACACTTCTACTCCAGAATCCCCGCTCTCAGTTTGATTGACAAAACCACACTCTTTGATGAGTGGGCTTGCGCGAAAAACATTGTAACTCGTTGCATCACTGAGTGGAACATGAACAAGATGGCCATGTCTGAGAGATGGACAGACGTAGAGCTGGAGAGCAAGACCATCAACTTCGGTGTCTTTATTCAAGGTCGTGGAGTTTGTTTTATGCCTGCCTGGGACATCTGCATCTGTGGAGCGTGTGCGCAGCATGGACACCAGATACATCTCAACTCAGTGTAATAGTCATGAAGGCAATGCTTTTCCTACATCTCAGTTTTGGACTGGATTGCTCTGCATTTTACGATAAACTTTTGAAAGACAAGTGCACACTGAGAAAAATTGCTGCCAGCAAAAAGTAAAAGGTGGCAACAGTTACAGATGCGGATGCACCCTCTACTTCGCATTGATCTGCGCCTAGGTCAGGAAACATCCATTTCATTTTTGCTGGGAGGGGGCTGTCCCGTTTTCCACAAGCAGGAATCTGGTCACCCTAATTTTAATTGAATTTGAACTGAGGTATTAAACAGGATGCACAACTGCAATTTACATTGGAAATTTAACAGAAATAGAATTCAAATGGAATTAAATTCTTATAACTGCTAGGGCCTGCGTAGCTCAGCGAGTATTGACGCTGACTACCACCCCTGGAGTTCGAATACATGGTGTGCTGAGTGACTCCAGCCAGGTCTCCTAAGCAACCAAATTGGCCCGGTTGCTAGGGAGGGTAGAGTCACATGGGGTAACCTCCTCGTCGTCGCGATTAGTGGTTCTCGCTCTCAATGGGGCGCATGGTAAGTTGTGCGTGGATCGCGGAGAGTAGCATGAGCCTCCATGTGCTGTGAGTCTCCGCGGTGTCATGCACAATGAGCCAAGTTATCAGAAAACAAATTGATGGGCATTTTGTGGTGTTTTAATGTAGGCCAAATTAAAATGTGTTTTGATTACTGTGTTAAGACAGTACACATCATTTACAATATATCTAAACAACCTTAAAATAAGATACATTTGCTTAAGAGGCAATATGGCATAAGATATTAAGTCTTATTTTCTGAGAAATTTTATATTTTAATGTATAAAACAAGAAAACACTAATTGCCAATGGTATAAGAAAAATAAATTTGATTCAAAGACAATAAGTGTATTTACCTTATGTCTTCAGAAGACTAGTATATAGTCTATATTAGCTGCACTGTATTATATTGAATAAGAAGTCGAATAGACTACGTACAGTATATGAAACACCATTCTGACAAACTTGAGGCTTACTGGAGTAAATGATGACAAATTTTACATTTTTTGGTGAATTATTCCTTTAAATGTATCAACCTACAGTACAAGTTTAGTGATGAATTGTAAGATAATTGATTTAGCCCAATGCTCATGCTTATTCAAACACTTACAGTAATCGGAAAAAGGGTTAGGTTAGGTTAGGTTAGGTTAGGTTAGGTTAGGTTAAACTTTATTGTTCCTTTAGGGGAAATTTTTGTCTGTGTCTGTGGCATCAAGACTCAATTTTATAACAACAAAACATTGTACTGTCTAGTGATGGGCAGTAGCATCACTACAATAAGCAAAGCTATTAGTTCAACTACATTTCTCAGTAGCAAGGTGGTAGCATCACTAGTTTTTAAATTGAGTAGCTTTTCAGTAGCAAAGCTATTTTATTATTAGGTAGCGGCGTAGCTTTGACAAACGCTGCAAAGCTGCATTTTACAATAAGCCCTCTATCCAGTATATACTGTCTGGTGTTTTGAATCAGAACTAAAGATGTCCGATTCACAAATGAGACACTTTTGAGTTGGTTCTTTACAATGAATTGGTCACACGGGATAACAAAACAGTCTGAATTGGTTCGTATTTCAGTCTGAATCCCTCAGATTGCTCATGAACCCACTGAATCGTTTGAAGCAGTTTCTAACCATAGACATTTAGCTTTGTTTCTCACACAGCAACACAGTAACAGAATACTTTAAAATACAGAGAACAAAGATAACACAGGGTGCAGTGGATATTTATCTACAATCAATGGAAACCAAACCTCCAAATGGGTCATATCTTTTGCCAGCGTGAAGAAAGTCTTTATGAAGTATGAACAACTGCTGCCGGAAAAGACATTTTCCAACTAAAAGAGTTTCAAAACACTTAGTCGCCTACATGAAAACAAATTAAGTATAAAAAGTACCATTATTTTTTTCTGCATGTACTGTACCATGGTATTCTTTGAGCTAACTTGCAGCATCATGTAAATACAAAGGTATATGAATATGGTAATCATATACCAAAGTACCATGGTAGTGCATTGTATTCTTTGAAGAACCTTAAAGCACCATGCAAATGCAGAATGGTACATGAATATGGTAATCGTATATCAAAGTACCACAGAACCATGTGCTATTACCCAGATGTGTGTGCTCACTCACACAAGGAATTTGTCCTTTGAACAGAAGCTTCTAGTACATACAGAAATTCAACAGCTAGACACAGAGTTACAGGATAAGATGAGTAGTATATGTACATGGAGTTATAATATACAGGAATGTGCCAAAAAAAATAGGCTATGTGCAAAAGAGGTATGGGTTTGTACACTTTATATTTGTATTGCACTATAGTTTACTATACTGTACCATGGCTTAGATAAATGTAATGTAAATATGTCTTGTTGGTTCTTTGTTTATGACAGTATGCTCCTTACATCTGGTTTAAAAAATGAAGTAGCTACTTTAGGTGTGCAGCTTGAACACTTCACAATAAGGTTCCAATCGTTATCATTAGTAAATGCATTAGATTTCATGGAAAACAATGAACAGTATATTTTTTACAGCATTTATTAATCTTTGTTAATGTTAGTTAATAACAATACTATTGTTCATTGTATAAGTTTATAGTGAATTAACTAATGTTAGCATATAAAACCTTTGATTTGAAAAATGTATATGTAAAATGTATTAGTATGTGCTGAAATTAACATTAACCAAGATTAATAAATTCTTAGTTTTTGTGAACTAATGTTGTTAACTAATGTTAACAAATGAAACCTTGTTGTAAAGTGTTACCGAAAAACCACAGCTAAAATCTCTTTGATTATCAGCTTCTCTAAAATGTAGCTTTTAGCTTAGCTCAACTAATTTTTCTGCTGAGTAGTTTTTAGCTTAGCTAGCTACATTTTTGAGTAGCTTGCGCAACACTGGACTTGGTACATACTTCCCCATGACCAGTGAAGTACATACTTTTAATATGTAGTAGAAGCATGTGGTAAGCGGCCTATGTCTTTTTGATCTGGTCAGAGCAGTGTTGTGTTGTTTGTATTTCATTGTATTCCACAGCATTGTTAAATAATCAGCTCTGATTGGTTAGTGAGCCGGCATTGTAATGTGAACTGAAGTTGCACCTCCTCTGGATGCCTCGTTTATTGTGATACAGCACTCACCTCTGACACCTGACACTGGAGGTGTGCGTGAGGGACTTCCTGCAGGCATCGCTTTCAGTAGATCCACTCATGGGCATCCTACCATAGCATACTGCTCATGGGTGGGTGTCAGGGTCACCTGACTGAACATTCATTCCTTTAGAGGAGGTGTAGGTCTGAAAACAACAACTGAAACTTTTGCAATAAAAGCCTTTTGATTGATGTTAAACTTACTGGACCATTGCATCTATTTTAATGAACACGCTGACACAAATTTATTTGCACATTCTGGGGCTGTACTATTGCAACATGAGAAAGGATGTTAGGACACTCATTAGATGATATTGCTTTGTGAATCTCTGCAAAAGGATGTGAAGAGCATATAACATCAGCATTCTACAGACTAAAGATCAACCCCTGCGTCAAACAAACTGCATTTGGCAAAAGAGACTCTGGAGCCCTCATTAAAGAGACTAATCTCTGCAGAGTAAAGAGGCCTTAACACTCTCAGCCCCCATTTGAAGTGAAAGACGTGGGGGGACTGACTGAGTAGAAACCAGACAATCAGTCCAAATGAGTGAGAGAGAGAGAGAGAGAGAGAGAGAGAGAGAGAGAGAGAGAGAGATAGGGAGAGAGAGCGATAGAGCACTGAGAAATGAAATAATTTTCTTTATCTGTCTTTCATTATCTGTTTTGTTTTTCAGTAAAAATATCTAAACATCCTTAAAACATGATACATTTACTTGGGAGGCAAAATTGTGTAAAATAATAAGACTTTAATAAGAATTTACCTTGAATAAAGTTTACTACTATTATTATTATTTCTTGTTTATAGCATAAACCCCATAACATTTAGTTAGATATATGCTTAAAACAAGAAAAAAAAAAGTGTTAACCTACAATCGTTACTTCAAGAATCTGTTTCTACTTGATCAAATTCAATATATATATATATATATATATATATATATATATATATATATATATATATATATATATATATTTATTATTATTATTATTATTATTATTATTATTTTCAGTGGTGTAACCTAATTTATCGGGTTGGTTAAGTCAAATTAAATAACATTTTCAAATTTGATAAAAAACACATCAAGCACATTTTTAGGTTACCTAACACAACATTCTTACAGTGTATTGCCAATGGGGTTAAGTTAGAAAAACAAATAAGATAGATTGGGTCCAGTTTTACACTTAAATCAAGATTTACATAAACTTCAACTAACATCAACTTGTAAATTGTTGCTGTTGATGCAACAACTTGGGTCAATTTAAACCAGCATGTCCTGCAGTGGAACTTGAATGTCCATAGGAGGGTTAACACCTAGCTAGCATACACTCGATGCACATGGCTCTTTGGAGCAGCAGCAGTACATAAGTCTTGGTGATAGATCTGCTTGGATGGGGGTTTGTGTTTTGTGTCATGCGATTGTGTAGCTTCCCTGCTTCATAGGGGGATTGTTTATGTCTATTTGTAAAGCAGCATATAATAGACACTCGATGCAGCGTGTCTTGCATTTTGTCTAATTGTGCAGCAGCATGTCTACATGCTAACTCAGTATGTGTTTTTCTAGCAGTAACAAGTCTCCGTACTTGCTCTGCAGCAGCAGTGTAGCAGATCTAGTCCGCCAAGACCAATATGCTATCAATATGTCATACCCAAAATCACATGCTAAATCCTTCAGAGAGTTGGCATGACTGAACTTAATTTAGATATTTGCACATGACACACATTTTTTAGGTTACCTGACACAACATGGTTTACAGTGCAGATGGACAGACAGACAGATTATCATTTACTCACTTTCATGTCATTCCAAACCTATATGACTTTCTTTCTTCCATGGAACACATAAAGAGATGTTTTGAAGACGGAAAAGAACCATCCATGTCTGAATATCTTACTCAGCCTGGACTGACTTGTTACATATGAGTCTGACACGCACAGACAAACAGAAACACACCAGTCATCAGATCCACATGGCATTTTTTGCTTATTGAGGACCTATGTCTTTGATCACTTTTGATATCTCTTACAGATGTTGAAAATTGGGAATTCAATCAATCCAGTGCAACAGTAGACTATCCCAAGGG
This sequence comes from Myxocyprinus asiaticus, assembly GCF_019703515.2. NCBI lineage: Eukaryota > Metazoa > Chordata > Actinopteri > Cypriniformes > Catostomidae > Myxocyprinus > Myxocyprinus asiaticus. Next base: position 39,567,207 of record NC_059364.1, on the reverse strand, counting down.
GTACTTAAGCCGTTTCCAGAGGGTACTTGAAAAGTTTTTTTTTTTTTTTTTTTTTTTTTTACCTTATAAAATAGAAACTTAAAATAAAAAATGTAGAGCTGTCATAAGGTTAAAATAAGGAAAGAAATGAGGAGAATCAAGTATAATATGAGTTCAAATAAAGCCTTTTGTAATCAAACAAACATTGCATCTTAGTATTCTTATGTATGCACTTGAGCTGACTCACTAAATAGCTCATGTTTGTATATGAAATACTATGAGCAGAACATTATCGGTTCATCTCCTCATCAGAGCCGCAGTCAACTGAAGTTGCTTTAAACCCAAAGAAAAATGTGTCCACACCCTTAACATCACCACATAATGCTTTTATAATGGCATACATGGCTACTGAAAGACTGAGAATCGTCCTGCTTCATGTCTGCTTTCATCACTTGAGTTTTTCAACAAATGGAGTTGGAGGTCTGAGTTCCTGAAAGGATTACAATAATAGTCCTTATAAAACTAGATTGGATACTTTTAGACGTTTCATACAAACTGTTGATTTTTCCAGACAATTTTTTTCTCCTCCAGTGCCGTTTCAGCTCTTGGGTCAGTGCATACAGCTTGGGAATGCTCATGCACCTTCTTCTCCAAGCACTGGTTGGCTGGAAACCTGATCTTGGAAGTTTCTTTCACTGTTATTTATTTTCAGCACTGGTCCCAGCCTGAGGATTAATCTCCAATATCAGCCCAGTGGCAGAGGATGATGTATTCTTCATAAACCTCTAACTTATACATTAGACTGGCTGCCTCATAATCTAGAGTGACTCTTGATCCTCCCCTGGAGTGTTTTTACACACAGATGGATTTGATTTTGGTGCTTCTCAGGTGCAGAGATCTCAGCAAGTGCTAGACTGATGGAAAAAGCCATATATACTGTACCTCGGATGTATACTTAAAAAATTCTGAGATTAGAGCAGCACCAAATAGTCTTTATTTCATGAGCTCATGGCCCCACTCTCAACCCATAGAAAAGAAAACCGGTAACACTTCACAATAAGGTTCGTTATCATTAGTAAATGCATTAGCTATCATGGAAAACAATGAACAATATATTTTTTACAGCATTTATTAATCTTTGTTAATGTTAGTTATAACAATATTATTGTTCATTGTATAAGTTCATAGTGAATTAACTAATGTTAGCATATAAAACTTTTGATTTGAAAAATGTATATGTAAAATGTATTAGTATGTGCTGAAATTAACATTAACTAAGATTAATAAATGCTTAGCTTTTGTGAACTAATGTTGTTAACTAATGTTAACAAATGAAACCTTGTTGTAAAGTGTTACCGAAAAACCACAGCTAAAATCTCTTTGATTATCAGCTATTTCTCTTAGACTGCAATGAGAATAAATGGAGAGCTAATAAAGACTTTAAATGAAGTCTCTGGCTTCTCAAAATTTTTCCTAAGAAAAAATAAAAGTATCATATGTGTCTCCTATAAAGTTTCAGGAGAGATCTTGACACGAATCATGTCTCAAACTGTGCTCTGATTTGCCAAGATATCAAATTCTGCAATCAAAATATCAAATCAAATATTCAAATTTAAATGTTTCTAATCAAATTTTACCAAGACCAAATTATCTCTATACTCTTACTGCACAGTAAACAATTTTTTTATCTGGTAACCTAAAATGTGTTTTATGTTGTAACATCTGACTAAACCAACCTGATAAATTAGGTTACACCAATGAAAATCATTTTTATGGGTTAGAATAGATCAAGGAGAAATAGATCCTTAACGTAACAATTTCAGGTTACCAATTTTTCAGTGTATATTAAGAATAGATTTTTTTATTTCTCCTAAGGTAACATCTGAGATGAAAGCCCTTTTCGGACTGGATATGTTATGTAATAATTACCAAAGCTTCTCCATGATTTTAATACTGTTGGATCAGTAATTTTTCTAGACTTTTTACAGGTTAATTTCCCACACCAGGTCTTTTACCTTCATGGAAAAATAAAAATAACCTCATGTTATACTTATCCCATACAAATTGATATAAAGGGTAAATATTACCCAATATACAGCAAGAAAGGTGTTTTCCCTGTATTTTTCCACTGTTTTAAGGATGGAGGTGCTCCTGGATTTATTTATTTTTACCTTGTACCTATAGCAGTACCTTGTGGACGTATTGTGTAGAGACCAGAGCCTGGAGAAATATGAAAACATAAAAAATAAAAAAACTACTTATTAAATCGCAATTTTAGGTAAGATTTATTCTGCAGTAGCTAGCCTAGCCTATGGTATGCATAAATTACCCATATTGCTAACATTTTACAACCTAATTGCTGCAAAAGTAATCCGTTAAATATATAATGTGAAAGATCTGATTAGATCCAACATGACAACAATGCTTAAACAATGAAGACAGGTTCATCTCAGCAATTTCTACAGACATTGCTTATCCTGTGCGAACTGACAGTAAACATTACAGACATCCGCAGAAACAATTACTTTACAAACACATGTCCGGAAAACTAATCCTGTGTAAATAGGGCTTGAGTTGATACTTCAGTGAAACATAACAGGTAGGCCCTACCTCCATTAAAGGAATTGTTCACCCCAAAATGTAAAATTTTCTCATCATTATCTCACCCTCATAATATCCCAAATGTGTATGACTTTCTTTTGTCTGCTGAACACAAACAAATATTTTTTAGAAGAATATTTTAGCTCTGTAGGTCCATACAATGCAAGTGAATGGTGACCAGAACTTTGAATGTATAAATTCTTCTCCCTGTCCAGTAGGTGGCAATATGCACAAAGAATAAGAATTGCCAAAAACAAAAGAAGAAGAATGTGAAAGTGGAGATTAATAGTAAAAAAGGATTTAAATATTGATCTGTTTCTCTCCAACACCTACCATATTGCTTCTGAAGACACAGATTTTACCACTGGAGTTGTATGGATTACTTTTATGCTGCCTTTATGTGCTTTTTGGACCTTCAAAGATCTGGCCACTATTTACTTGCATTGTATGCACCAACAGTGACAAGAAAGTCATGCACATCTGGGATGGCATGAGGGTGAGTAAATGATGAGAGATTTTTTATTTTTGGGTGAACTATCCCTTTAAGTCTCCAGAGCTATAAAAGAGCAACCTCTGTGCAATACATTTTCTTCTAGGATCAATGATGTTCTTCCTCTTAGTGACACCCATTATTGCCCAAATTTGCCCGATTATGAGTTCATCACCTTCTTAATTCTGCAAGAAAATGGAGCATCTCAGTACACCCATGGACTCCTCCATGCACTTACTCCATCACACTCAAAGGAGGAAGCCTGATTAGTGCAGTTTTCTCTGCTTACCCTACCTCTCCACTTCACTCCTGCTGTGAGACCGATGTGCAGGAGAGAAAGCTTGTTTTGCTTATCGGTTACTCTGAGAAAGATTTGGCTAACAGTACCAGAGACCCACTCACCTGGCCTGGTCTCTGTAAAATAAAACTATCACTCTTCCTGGTTCATTAGCCTCTTCTATTTCTTCTTCTCACTGATGATGTAGGACAACAGGATATAGTAGACACAATGAAAACTTTAGTTTCGGATGTACCTTGATGTAGAGGTCTTCACGGGTCCAAAAATTCATGCTCGAACACAAAAAGACCCGGAAATGTACTACCCGAACCGGACCCGTCTATTATTTGAAAGCTTGGACCCATAACCATGCAGAACCGAAAAATGCCAGACCCGAACTGGACCCGTCAATTATTTGAAAGCTGGGACCCGGACCCGGCCGGGAGACACAGATCCGATCGACACCGATTTCACAGCTGATTGCTATTAACAAGTTCAAATCAAATCAAATCACTTTTATTCTCACACAACCATATACACAAGTGCAATAGTTTGTGAAATTCTTGGGTGCAGTTCCGAGCAACATAGCAGTCGTGACAGTGATGAGACATATACCAATTTACAATAAACTTCAGATTTACACAACACAATTTAAAATCTAATATACACATAATTACACACAACACAATATACAAATAATAACATACAATGTACATTATACAATACACACAATATAGAATACACATTATACACTAAAAAATAGTATATATAGTATATATATAAAATGTACAGTAGGTTGTATTGTACTGTATTGACATTCAGGCTGTCGGTTGATAGTCAGTTGCCAGTGTGTTGTTAAGAGAGATATAATTATGACAGTCCAGTGTGAGATAATAAGATTAATAAAGTACAGTGCTGATGTATATTGATCGTGAGAGATCAAGAGTTCAAAAGTCTGATTGTTTGGGGGAAGAAGCTGTCATGAAGTCGGCTGGTGCGGGTCCTGATGCTGCGATACCGCCTGCCTGATGGTAGCAATGAGAGCAGCCCATGGCTCAGGTGGCTGGAGTCTCTGATGATCCTCCGAGCTTTTTTCACACACCGCCTTGTATATATGTCCTGGAGGGAGGGAAGCTCAACTCCGATGATGTGTCTGGCAGTTCGCACCACCCTTTGCAGGGCTTTGCAGTTGTGGGTGGTGCTATTGCCATACCAGGCAGAGATGCAGCCAGTCAGGATGCTCTCTACATTGCTGGTGTAGAACTGTGTGAGGATGTGGCGGTTCATTCCAATCTTCCTCAGCCGTCTCAGGAACAAGAGGCACTGATGAGCCTTCTTCACAACGGCCTCAGTGTGGACAGACCATGTGAGTTCCTCAGTAATGTGGACACCCAGGAACTTGAAGCTGCTGACTCTCTCCACTGGTGCTCCATTGATGGTGATGGGGCTGTGTTCTCTTTCTCTTCTCCTGAAGTCCACCACAAGCTCCTTTGTCTTACTGACGTTGAGGGAGAGGTTGTGCTCCTGACACCAGCATGTCAGATTGTGCACCTCCTCTCTGTAGGCTGTTTCATCTTTGTCAGTGATCAGACCTACCACCGTCGTATCATCAGCAAACTTGATGGCATTGGAGCTGTGTGTTGCCACACAGTCATGTGTGTACAGGGAGTACAGGAGTGGGCTGAGAACACAGCCCTGTTGGGCTCCAGTGTTGAGGGTCAGTGATGAGGAGATGTTACTGCCCATTCTAACCACCTGGCGTCTGCTTGACAGGAAGTCCAGGATCCAGCTGCACAGCGAGCTGTTTAAGCCCAGAGCCCGGAGTTTCTCATCAAGCTTGGAGGGCACTATGGTGTTGAATGCTGAGCTGTAGTCTACAAACAGCATTCTCACATAAGTGTTCCTTTTTACCAGGTGGGAGAGAGCAGTGTGTATTGTAGATGCAATGGCATCATCAGTGGATCAGTTGTTGCGGTAAGCAAACTACAATGGGTCCAGTGAGGGAGGCAGCACAGAGCAGATGTAATCTCTGATTAGTCTCTCAAAGAATTAGCTGATGATGGGGGTCAGAACAACAGGACGTCAGTCATTTAAGCAAGTGATTTTGGATTGCTTTGGTACAGGCACAGTGGTGGATGTTTTAAAGCATGTGGGGACTACAGACAAAGAGAGGGAAAGGTTGAAAATGTCTGTAAAAACACCAGCCAGTTGATTCGCGCACACTCTGATGACGTGGCTCGGAATGCCATCTGGACCCGCGGCTTTACGGATATTCACCTGTCGGAAGGATCGGGTTACATCCGCTACAGAGACGGAGAGTGAACTAACCTCTGTAGCTTCGGCCGCGAGAGCTCTCTCCGCGAGGGCGGTGTTATTTCCCTCGAACCGTGCATAAAAAGTATTTAGCTCATCCGGGAGAGAGGCAGTGGTGTTCACGGTGGAGTTTTTAATCCCTTTAAAGTCCGTGATGATATTAATTCCCTGCCACATGCTTCTAGAGTTGGTGGTGTTGAACTGTCCTTCAATCTTGTTCCTGTACTGGCGTATTGCTGCTCTGATAGTTTTTCAGAGGGCATAACTGGCTTGTTTATGCTCCTCCACATTCCCGGAATTAAAAGCAGAGGTCTGCGCATTAAGTGCCGTGCGAACATCGCTGTTAATCCAAGGTTTCTGGTTCGGGTAGATCCGTATTGTTTTGGACGGAACAACATCCTCTACGCACTTTCTGATGAAACACATGACGCTAGCAGCGTAAAGCTCGATGTCATCATCAGAGGCGGACCGGAACATCTCCCAGTCCACGTGATCAAAACAGTCTTGTAGTGTAGAGTCTGATTGGTCCGACCAGCACTGGATCGTTCTGAGGGTGGGCGCTTCCTGTTTCAGTTTCTGCCTGTACGTGGGCAGAAGTAGAACGGAAGAGTGGTCCGATTTGCCAAATGGTGGGCAGGGGAGGGATTTGTAGCCATCCCGGAAGGGAAAGTAGCAATGGTCCAAACCCGGTCCCCTCGTGTGTTAAAACTGATGTGTTGGTGGTATTTTGGTGCGATTGATTTGAGATTGGCTTTGTTAAAGTCCCCGGTCACAATGAACGTGGCCTCAGGGTGCGCGGTTTCCTGCTTGCTTATAATCCCATACAGTTCCTTGAGTGCCCGGTCTGTGTCGGCTTGTGGCGGGATGTACACAGCTGTGATAATGACCGCTGCGAATTCCCTCGGTAGCCAGAATGGTCAACACAGAAGCATGAGAAATTCCAGATCAGGAGAGCAGAAAGACTTGATAGAATGTATGCTCCTCTGATCACACCAGGATTTGTTGATCATAAAACATACACCACCACCTCTGCTTTTACCTGAGAGGTCTTTGGCTCTGTCCGCTTGGTGCACGGAGAACCCCGCGGGTTCGATGGCTGTGTCTGGAATCTCTGCAGACATCCAAGTTTCTGTAAGGCAGATAATGCAGTAGTCCCTCGTCTCTCGTTGGAAAGAGATCTGTGTTCTCAGCTCGCAGAGCTTGTTGTCCAGAGACTGAACATTTTCCGGTAGTATACTGGGTAGCGGGGGTCAATTTGCGTGACGTCTTACTCTGATGAGAACACCGGCTCTGTTTCCCCTTTTCCTTCTGCGTTTCCATGGCTGGGCTGCCCAGACAAATGGCTCCGCTGGCGTGTTTGGAAACAGCGGGTCGGCATTGAGGAATTTGAAGTCCAGTCTACGGTGTGTAATTACAGAACCAATGTCCAAATGTGTTTGTCTGTCGTAGACAATAAGGCAGACAACATCCAAGACAAAAAAACATAAGAATTGTAAACAAAACAAACAAAAAACTACAATGTTGTGTCGGAGCTCGCAACGCAGCTGCCATACTCGGCGCCATCTTGAGATCTCATTTCAAATAAGTTCATTTACAAGTTGTGAAAACAAAACTTTGTGTCTTACCTAATGTAAGTAGCCTTCTTCCCTGTGCCTGGCCGTGACACATATAATTCATCCTCCTTGCCATGAAAGTTGGTAAAATGCATCCAGGTTTTCTGTGATTCCACTCTTGCTGATTGAAACAACATAGCTAATCCACTCATTATTTAAGCTTCTTAAGTCCACTTGCTGTCACGGTTATGGATGACTTGTTTAGAATCAGCTTTGCAATTTTTTTGTATCTTGCATAAGATAACTTCGACTGTTTGCCCTTTTGAACTATAATAACGATTGTTCGTTCATTGTCACAGCTGTTAACGTTAGCATTGCTAATTTGCTATTGTGTGCCTTAACTTCGCTCTGCCTCTGACATCACTCAGCTCATTGTGGCTCCACTCCGTTTTTCACCTTATTTCCCGTCCCGCACTTTCACATCCTAATTTAACAATGTTGCAAGTTAAAACACACACACATAGCACCATCATAATCAGCACTGTCTGATCTCGGGCGGGTCTTCTCGGATTGACCTGGGTATTACACATAATGCTAAACAGACCTGGGACTCACAGCAATAGAATGGGACCCGACCTGGACCCGGCTGACCGGATAAAACGTGGATCCGAACCCGTACGGGTCCCGGGTGGACCCATGAAGACCTCTACCTTGATGCCTTCTCACCTCCATATACTGCCTGAGAAAACAGAATTTGTCAGGTTTTGGATGCAGCCACTCACTCTTTTAGTCTCTTCATGTATCAACAATCTCCCAGAAGTGGCATTCTGATACCATAACTGTGCGATTTTAAAGTCGTTAGGGAAGTGGCATATTTGGTGTGACATTCAGTCATTGAGCCCAATACCCCCATAGAGTGTTGTTGTTTTTTTATGTTGTTAAATATTAAGTGCATTTAGTGTGGACTGGTTAAGTGCTCTCGGAACAGATGTTGAGATGGTTTCAGCAGATTGCGTGGAGGTTGGAAGCTCATTCCACTACAGAGGAACAGAGAAAGTGAATGATCATGAAATAGACTTTGTGCCTCTATGGGACGGGACCACCAGGTGCTGTTTGTTCACTGACCGCAGAGAGCAAATTGGGACATAAACCTTGAGGAGTGAATTGAAGTAAGAGGGTGCTATTTCACAGGCTGTCCTGAAAGCCAGTGTCAAAGCCTTGAATTTGATGCAGGCAGCTACAGGTAGCCAGTGGAGTGAAATCAAGAGTGGGGTGATGTGAACCCTCTTTGGCTATTTGAAGACCAGATGCGCTGCTGCATTCTGGACCATCTCCAGTGGCTTAATCATGCTAGATGGGAATCCAAACATGCACTCATCTAAACATTAAAATTTTGCCACCTTAAGAAGCATTACATGACTGCTTGTCAAGTGACATGCGAAAGTCTTGTGACCAATTGTGACAATCTATTGTTGGGATGTATATTTTTTAATGAGATGTGAATGCCTTCACAAAGAGGAAGATTTTCAGTGATTAAAACCTTCAGTTTCATTATCTTTCTCACATGGCACATGGAGCTATAAACTGGGTGTAAAGTCAGAATCAATGCAGGCGACCAGGGTTTGAATCTGCCTTTGTCCCACACTTTTTCCCATTCTGTTTCCTGTCTCCAATCTTAATATTTTCTTTAAAGGTGCACTCAGTAACTTTTGTGTTTGCATCATCTTGGACCTACAGTGACACCTAGCAGCTTGAATGTAGCATCATTCAAAATCAATAGTTTTTAGTTACAGATGCCATTGTACAAATTCACTATACACAGTCAGCCATGATTAATTTAATCCAAGAGTGAAAGTGTCCAACATCAAGGCAATTACTGAGATTAAGCGAGTAGTATTTGGCTGGTTGTGTGATTCTAACATGGCAGCCCCCATGTGCGGACCCTCTCCATATAGAAAAAAATAGCTTTTATATGGTTACTGTTATGACTGGAGTCTTCATATCAAGTGATTGCTCATGATTTTATACCTATGCTTAAAAAACTTAGGTGTAGAGGGGTTCGAGTAGGAAGGACACGGGAGCCGGTTTCACAGTCCACATGAGTCAACTTTTAATATAATTGCTTTTCAGCTTCACAACAAAGTATTGGGTTTTCAGCTTCACAACATAGTATTGGCTTTTCAGAACACACACAGCATCTCTGGTCTCCCTCTGCTGGTCTGTCGCTCCGGCGGCCTTTTAAAGCCTGTATTCCGTTGTCACTGAAATGAGACACAGGTATTTAAAGATACCAATCACCAGGTGATGGCCCTTACCGCTTCCTCTCTCCCCAGTGACAGACACACGACCACGTCCCGCTACACATACCCCCACCACCCGACTCAGGCCCAGGCCCCCCATTCCTGGAGAGGATATCAGCCACAACCATCTGCGGCCCCTGGCCTGTGGACCACCTTAAATTTGAAGGGATGAAGTGCCAGGTACCAATGAGTGATCCACACGTTGGTATCCTTCATGCGGTGGAGCCACTGAAGCAGGGCGTGATCTGAGCAGAGGATGAAGGCCCACCCCAGCAGGTAATAGTGGAGGGTTAGGACCACTGACTTGATTGCAAGGCACTCTTTCTCAATCATGCTGTACTTAGTCTCCCTCAAAGAGAATTTGCGACTAATATACAGCACGGGCCACTCCACCCTCTCCACCTCCTGCGAGAGCATGGCCCCCAACCCCATCTCTGATGCATCCGTCTGCAAAATGAAGGGGAGAGAGAAGTTAGGAGCATGTAGAAGCAGTCCGCCACAGACTGCAGATTTCACTCTTGTAAAAGCCTGTTGGCATGCCACCATCCACTGGACCAGATCTGGTGACCCCATTTAGTGAGATCAGTCAAGGGGCTGGTGACATCAGAGAAACTAGGCACAAATCTTCAGTAGTAGCCAGCCAGCCCCATAAACTGTCTCACCTCCTTTTTGGTCTTGGGACGTGGGCAGACCGCTATCGCCGTGGTCTCATCAATTTGAGGCCGTACCTGCCCATGACCCAAGTGGAAGCCCAGATACCATACTTCCACCCATCCAATTGCACACTTTTTCAGGTTTGCCATGAGCCCCACCCACCTCAGCGACCTCAGGACGGCTCTCAGATACTGCATATGCCTCTGCCAGTCGTTACAGTATATGATGATGTCATCTATATAGGCAGCAGCATATGCAGCGTACAGCCGGAGAATCTTATCTATGAGGCGCTGGAACGTGGCGGGCACCTCGAACAAACCGAATGGAAGAGTGACGTATTGGTGTAATACGAACGGTATGGAAAAGGCTGTTTTTTCTCGGGATAATGGAGTTAAGGGGATCTGCCAATACCCCTTTGTTAAATCCAGTGTCTAATAAAATTGAGCCACACCCAACCGATCAAGCAGTTTGTCAATACGGGGCATTGAGTATGCATCAGATTTAGAAACAGCGTTGACTTTACAATAATCTACACAGAACCGGACTGACCCGTCACTCTTAGGTACAAGAACAACCGGGCTCGCCCAATCGCTGTGCGATTCTTCTATTAACCCTTATCTCGAGCATTGCCTCTAATTCCTCCCCAAAACACTTTTTTCTTATGTTCGGGCAAGCGGTACGGCCAACTATGTACTACCACTCCCAGTGGGGTCTCGATATGGTGTTGTATGAGGTTAGTAGGACCGGGCAGAGGAGAGAACATGCCTGCAAATTCCTTTTGCAATTTGGCCACTGCCGTGAGCTGGGACGGTGAGAGGTGGTCTCCACAAGGGACCGGGGCGAATGGATTAGCTTTGAACTTCACCTCCAGCCCGAGCTCCGCCTTCTCCAGAACTACCATCGCGGAGTGCTTGATGTCATATGGGAGGTGTGTGACTATGTACTACCACTCCCAGTGGGGTCTCGATATGGTGTTGTATGAGGTTAGTACGACCAGGCAGAGGAGAGAACATGTCTGCAAATTCCTTTTGCAATTTGGCAACCCCCGTAAGCTGGGACGGTGAGAGGTGGTCTCCACAAGGGACCGTGGGTGAATGGATTGGCTTTGAACTTCACCTCCGGCCCAAGCTCCTCCTTCTCCGGAACTACCATCGCCATGGACATGGGGACCGCCTCTATCCATAATTTTAGGAGGTTGAGGTGGTCAATTTGACATCCTCAGCCTCTATCCATTCATTTGACCTCATAATCGAGATCCCCGACTCTCCGTGTAACCTCAAAGGGCCCTTGCCACTTGGCGAGTAATTTTGAGCTAGATGTGGGGAGTAATACAAGTACTTTGTCTCCTGGTGCAAATTCCCTTAGCTGGGTACCCCTATTATAGAGCCAGCTTTGTGTCTCTTGAGCTTGGAGCAAATTTTGCTTTGACAACTGACACTGTGTTTGTAGCTTTGCTCGAAGATCAAGGACATATTGAATTAAATTTTTGCTTTGGGAAGGTCCTTCCTCCCATGCCTCCAGTATGACGTCAAGCACCCCGAGGGGCCGGCATCCATACAGGAGCTCAAAGGGGGAAAATCCCGTGGACGCTTGCAGGACCTCCCTGACTGCAAATAATAGGGGTTCCAGCCATTTGTCCCAATTTCTAGCGTCCTCGTGTACGAATTTGCAAATCATATTTTTCAGGGTTCAATTAAATCGTTCAACCAGCCCATCAGTTTGCGGGTGATAAACTCTGGTGCGAATTGATTTAATCCCCAGCAATTCATAAAGTTAATGCAGTGTACATGACATAAAAGTTGTGCCTCGGTCAGTGAGGATTTCTTTCGGAATCCCCACCCGGGAGATAATTTTGAAGAGTGCCTCCACAACACTGCATGCTGAGATGTTGCGTAAAGGCACCGCTTCCGGACATCGCATTGCATAATCCACCAGGACTAATACAAACCGATTTCCGCATGCTGACCGCTCTAATGGCCTGACGAGGTCCATACCAATTCTTTTGAAGGGGGCCTCGATCAATGGTAATGGGCGCAATGGCACTCTTGGGGTGGCTGGTGGATTCACCAACTGACATTTGCGGCATGCCGCACACCATCTGTGTACATCCCCGTGAATGCCCGGCCAATAAAAGCAGGCCATTAAACGGTACAGTGTTCTCTCTTGTCCTAAGTGACCCACCATCGGATTATGGTGAGCCACCTGGAAAAGTGTTTCCCAATGGCTCCTCGGGACCAGTAACTGGGTTGTATTTTCGTGGGATTGAGTGTCCTGCATCACTCGATACAACCGGTCCCTAATAATTGAAAAATTCGGATATGTGAGGGCGACATCAGGCTGGAGCTGCTGGCCATCGATTACTCTCACTTGGTCAAACGCATGCCTAAGGGTTTCGTCACGTGACTGCTCTAGAGGGAAATACCCCTCCAGGGTGGGAGTGCTGGAGGATTCCCCTCCTGCGTCATCCTGATGCTGAGCAGATGTGGATGTCCCCAGCTCTGCCTCCTCAGCCATCGCATCACACATCACACACCACACACTGAGATTTCAGTTTGCAGGACCCATCCACACACAACACTTTTAATAACCTTTTAAACCCCGGCCAATTGGTCCCCAGAATCAGTGGATGGGTGAAGCGGGAATTAACCATGGCCTCCACTCTATACTTTTTCCCCCAGAATTGAATAACGGCTGTCATTACCGGATATTCGTGAATATCCCCATTCACACACCTCACCATCACCTTGTGTTTTGCACCCAAAGCCCCGTCTTGAACCAGGCCATGGTGGATCGAGATTTGATTACAGCCCGAATCCACCAGGGCTTGGTATGTACGCCCCTTAACTCTTACCAGTACGCGGTACGTCCCAGCTCGATCAGGGGCGGTCTGTGGCATGTCGGAGACCCGAATCCACGCAACTCCACCAGACCAGCCCAGGCTCCCTGGCTGCACCCGTGGCAGTGGAGACATCATCCTGGGAAGGACAATGGAGAGGGGTAGGGGAGGGTGCCTGTGGAAGCGGGGCGCAGGTCTGGGTGGAAACACTCCCCATTTACAGGGAGTGGGTACAGGGCAAGAGGGAGGAGAGGGAGGGACAGGAGGGGGAGGAGTAGCAAGAGAGGGAGAGAGAGAGAGGTTTGGACTGCTCAAAGAGGCTCACGAATGCCTCCGGATCATCCTGGGGGCCCATCTTTGTGAGCAGGAGATGCGGCTTCATCGCTGCCTCTGGGGTTGCAGTGGAGGATCCACCTGGAGCTAGCCAGCTCCATAAGGCCTGGGCTTGGAGGAGCTCCTGGAAACGACGCTCCTGGGTGAGGAGGGCTTGATGATGGGTCTCCTGGATGCTAGTCAGGGCATGGATGACTTTGCCCAGTGGTGAGGTGCGCATGGCGGCCAGTCTTCTTCGCAATCGCGGGTTTCGGCACCAGTGTAGAGGGGTTCGAGTAGGAAGGACACAGGAGCCGGTTTCACAGTCCATTTGAGTCAACTTTTAATATAATTGCTTTTCAGCTTCACAACAAAGTATTGGCTTTTCAGCTTCACAACAAAGTATTGGCTTTTCAGAACACACACAGCGTCTCTGGTTTCCCTCTGCTGGTCTGTCGCTCTGGCAGCCTTTTAAAGCCCGTCTCTGTTGTCATTGAAACGAGACACAGGTGTTTAATGTTAACAATCACCAGGTGATGGCCCTTACCACTTCCTCTCTCCCCAGTGACAGATACACGACCATGTCCCGCTCCACAGTAGGTAAAACTTTTTTAATGAGGAAAAAATTTGTAGTAATATTGTAGTAACCATATTTTGTAACGGAAACCATATACTCTATACACAATAAAAATGCTGCAGTGATGCCCCTGTACTGTATGTTAGTATTTAAATATGGTTACAAATAGTATATGCCACTTTTTGCACCAGGTTGCAAATAGCATCTACTGTACTATTATTTGTACCAGGATTGGGTGCAAATAATATTTACCACAATTTGCACTGGGGTGTAAACAGCATTTTCCTTTATTTGCACTAGGGTGTAAATAGCATCTGCCCTGTTCTTTTCATCTTCTTTTTTTCATATTTTGGAATAAATTATTGTGTCTGTACTTGTTCTGCTGCCTTGTGCTTCACAGAAACCTGGCTGAGTGAAGCCATATCAGACAGCGCGTTACATCCACCAGGCTTTCAGCTGTTCAGAGCGGATTGCATTGCGGATTTAACAGGGAAAACGAGAGGTGGTGGAACATGTTTTTACGTCAGCGAAAGTTGGTATACAGATGTAACAACGTTAAAGAATATGTGCTGTCGTAATTTGGAAGCGCTCTTATTAATTGTAAGCCTTTCTATTCACCATGGGAGTTTTCCTCGTTTATTCTGATGACTGTTTATATCCCGCCACATGCATGTGTGAACGCAGAGCTGCAACAGCTGGCTGATCAAATCACAGACACGGAACAACAATAACCGGACTCAGTTATTATTATTCTTGGGGATTTTAACAAAGTAAACTTCACACGTGAACTGCCCAAATACAAACAGCACATTACATGCCCAATCATAGACAGAAATATACTGGATCATTGCTACACAACAATAAAGGATGCATATCGCTAGACCCTAGAGCAGATTTGGGACTCTCTGATCACTGTCTGGTTCATCTTCCTCCAACCTACAGGCCAAATCTAAAATCAGCTAAACCTGTAGTAAAGACTGTAATTGATGGACCAATGGAAGCTGGAACTACAAGCCTGCATTGACTGCACTGATTAGAGTGCTTTTGAGGCTGCAGACACCAATCTGGACGAGCTCACAGATACTGTGACATCACATATCAGTTTCTGTGAGGATATGTACATTCCTACTAGGACTTATTTAACATACAACAACAACAAACCGTGGTTTACAATGGAACTCAGGCAGCTTTGTCAGGCAAAAGAGGATGCTTACTGAGGTGGGGATCAAATCAGGCCAGGAAACACTGAATAAGGAAATCAGAGTGGCTAAAAGAAGATACTCTGAGATGCTGAAAAACAAGTTTTCAGCTAACAACCCTGCATCAGTGTGGAGTGGCTTGAAACAATTACTAACTACATGACTCCTACCCCCAACACTGTAGTGGACCAACAACTGGCTGACGGCCTGAATGTGTTTTACTGTAGATATGAGAGGCCCAGTCTCACACCCCACACCTGCTCTGACCTTCACTTCACACAAACATCAACGCCTCCTGCAACCCCCTCCTTCTACTCAACCTGCACTTAAGATCTGTGAAAAGGAGGTGTGCTGTGTCTTCCGAAAACAAAAGACAAGGAAAGCACAGGTCCCAGACGGTGTTTCACCCACTTGTCTAAATCCTGTGCTAACCAGCTGGCCCCCATCTTCACACAGATCTTAAATAGATCACTGGAGCTGTGTGAAGTGCCATGCTGCTGCAAATGCTCAATCATCATTCCTGTCCCAAATACAAATATAGAAATCACAGGACTTAATGACTACAGACCCGTCGCTCTGAAGTCTGTGGTCATGAAATCATTTGAGAGACTGGCGTTGGCCCACCTGAAGGACATCACTGGACCCTTTCTAGATCCCCTTTAATTTACTTAGCGCAAACAGGTCTGTGGATGATGCAGTCAACATGGGATTGCATCATATCCTGCAACATCTGGACAGACCAGGGACATATGCAAGGATCCTTTTTGTGGACTTCAGTTAGGCTTTCAACACCATCATCCCAGCTCTCCTATGGAATAAATTAACCCAGCTCTCTGTTCCCACGTCTATCTGTCAGTGGATCACCAGCTTTCTGACGGACAGGCAGCAGTTAGTGATACAGGGGAAATTCACTTCCAGCACATGTACCATCAGCATTGGTGCTCCCCAGGGATGTGTGCTCTCCCCACTACTCTTCTCCCTGTATACAAATGACCGCACCACCAAGGACCACTCTGCCAAGCTCCTGAAGTTTGCAGATGACACTACTGTCATCTGCCGCATCCAAGATGACAGTGAGTCTGTATACAGAAGGAAGGTTGAATGGCTGGCTCACTGGTGTGGTCAAAACAACCTGGAGCTGAACACGCTCTAAACGGTGGAGATGACTGTGGACTTTAAGAGGAACACCCCAACATTGACCCTCTTCATCATTCTAAACAGCACTGTGGCAGCAGTGGAGTCATTCAGGATCCTGAGCACTACCATCTCACAGGACCTGAAGTGGGAGACCCACATTGACTCCACTGTGAAAAAGGCATAGCAGAGGTTGTACTTCCTTCGCCAGTTGAGGAAGTTCAACCTGCCACAGGCACTGCTGATACAGTTCTTCTCAGCAGTCATTGAGTCTGTCCTCTGCACTTCAGTAACTGTCTGGTTTGGTGCAGCTACAGATATCAGAAGACTACTAAAGGACAGTTTGGACTGCTGAGAGGATTATTGGTTGCCCCCTGCCCTCCCTTCAAGAACTGTACACTTCCAGAGTGAGAAAAAAGGCTGGAAAATTCACTCTGGACCCCACTCACCCAGCCCACTACCTTTTTGAACTGTTGCCTTCTGGCAGGCACTATAGAGCACTGAGCACCAGAACTGTCAGGCACAGGAACAGTTTTTTGCCTCAGGCAATCCATCTCATGAACATTTCAAACTGCCCCATAGAGCAATAATTAATGTGCAATACACAGCTTAGTCCATTTATATTTATCCAACATACCATACCTCTTCTGCCATTACATTCCCTTGCTTCTGTATATAACAGATTTGTATTTGTATATTGTACATACATATTTCTATATATACTTTATCTTCTATTCACTTTTTATTTTTATTCTATTTTTCATTATTATCTCTGTCATGTTGCTGTGTTGTTTGTGCACTGGAAGCTTCTGTCATCAAGACAAATTCCTTGTATGTGTAAGCATACTTGGCAATAATGCTCATTCTGATTCTGATTCTGATTATGTCTTTTATATGGTTGAGAATTGGCTAGGTTTAGACAGTCTGTTAGCCAACACATTTTTATATTGTTGATAACTGGTTAAATTTAGGAATGGGGTTGGGTTAGGGGAGCTAAAATATCAATATGATAGTTTAATTTAACTAAAACTATGTATTTCTAAGTATAATAAATGTATTTCAGTTAAACACATGATAATATTTAAAGATTGCTGAGCAGTGACAGAATCTTCCTAATTTAGATGAGACCTGTCCGTTATGTTTTTATGGTGCAGTAAAAATGTTGTTATGGTGGCACCTCGCTTTTGAGACTGCCCTGGGATTTGACCTGGGAAGTTTGCCAGGTTAGAAGCATTTCATTTTTGAAAGATACTCAGAGGTTTTCATTTACAATTGAACTGATTTTGCAAGGTTTAGACCTCGCTTCCTTTCTGGAATGGTGTTTTCCTCCAATGAAAATGAAAACATTCTCCATAACCACATACTTTGGAAAACGATGACATTAGGAAACTGAAAACTGAGTTTTCAAACTAAAATGGGTCAGTGTGGACGTGGCCGTAGTAGCAAGTAAAATACCAACAAGTAGAACTGTATATTCCGTTGAGTTATAATACTACGTTTATGCAACCAAATTAAAATTAAACCATTAGTAATTGAAAAATTCATTAATTATTTTAATTATTATTATTATTGTATTTTTGGGGCTTTTAAGCCTTTATTTTAAAAGGGATGCTAGAGAGGGATGGAAAAAATCTGAGGCAGAATGGGATCAGCACATGACCCAGGCCAGACTCAAACCCCCCAGATTCCCCATGATCCAACAGCACCCATGTGTCATGAGCACCACCCACTGCACCATAGCTCCGACAAACCAAGTGATTATTGACCACTAATCTGAATACTTGGGGATGGGTGTTACAGCCCTGTATAAAATTAATACTAATCATATTCACTACAGTCTATTTCACATAAATCCATGTAGACAGTAAACTCTGAAGTGGAATAAATATAGGGTTTTATGAAAGGCCTGCAGGTTAATGTATAGCACTGTTGACTACTCCCACCTGTCTGTTTTAGACTTTATTTATTTCTTACACATGACTGGAGCAGCTCTTGTTTTTCCCAGAGCTTCTGGGCCCATATCGGAAAACAACCCCGATGGAATGGGCTGCTCCTTAAAGGCGCAGTAACCCTCTAAACACCAAACATTCGTGGATGAATTTCAGCTATCCTAGTATCACAAAGCACTTGTAAACTAAAACAAGGCATCTTATGTCTTGACCATGTCTCCCCCTTGTGTTGCCCATTAAAAGGACCCCCACTGCTGTTTAGTTCTTCAGGATTTTTATTTACATCACTGCATACTACAAGGAGGCAAAGCTGACAGGTCAGAGATATGCCCTGCATACTGGGAAACAGCTGCAGCAGGAACATGGAACCACATGCCCCAAACAGCCCCCCCCCAACCATGAAGTGCGGCCGTCATTGTGTGATCGCTGTGATCAAACATGACGTCAAAGAGCAGGTGCTAATGGAAGTCAGTTATTGGGGTAAGTGGCAGATCATGCAGTGGCGAGGTGCTGAAGGCACAGCAAGTATGCGGCCCTGTAAATAACACTTGGGATAATTAATCAGGGGAGGCTGGCATCCCCTTACAGATGGGTGCAAACAAGTAGCTTGAACTACATTCCAACACATACTCTCTCAAACGTCTCTCGCGCAGGCATCTGTCCAGTAGTATATGCAGTTTTATTTAAGCATAGAGCCACTTGAGGCTGTGTGTTACAGTCATTTTGCCACAGTAAAGGTGTGTTGTTAAGGAAAACACAAAACGGAAACCTACTTAACCATGGTGAAATCACTTTAAGGCATAGCCTCGAGTGACAACAGCATTATACACTCACTAAGCACTTTATTAGGAACACTATGTTCCTAATAAAGTGCCCGACATGGTCTTCTGCTGTTGTTGCCCATCCGCCTCAAGGTTTGACTGCTCACTACAATTGTACAGAGTGCTTATCTGAGTTACCGTAGCCTTTCTGTCCACTCAAACGAGTCTGGCCATTCTCCGTTGACCTCTCTCATCAACAAGGCATTTCTGTCCGCAGAATTGCCGCTCACTGGATGTTTTTTTGTTTTTGGCACCATTCAGAGTAGACTCTAGAGACTGTTGTGCGTGAAAATCCCAGGAGATCAGCAATTACAGAAATACTCAAACCAGCCCATCTGGCACCAACAAGCATGCCACGGTCGAAATCACTGAGATCAAATTTTTTTCCCCATTCTTATGGTTGATGTGAACATTAACTGAAGCTCCTGACCTGTATCTGCTTGAGTTAATGCAATGCTGCCACACAAATCAAAGTCAAAGGTATTAAAGTACTTTCCTTGCAACTTGAATACATGAGTGTACACAACTAAATAATTAATTAAAAAAAAAATTCAAACACATTTTTCAAGGTAATTTTTTTATTTACTTATTTTTTTTACAAATATCATGAATTTTTAAGTCAAGAATATCAAGATGTTTTCTATGGGTTACATCACATGACCTGAGCTAAACAAGCCTTTTCATAAAAATGTCAAAATATCTGGTATTTTTTTATCTTACTCTTGAGGGCCTAATGCTGGTTTCACATATCCTCCATGAGCAGGGCGTGAGCGGGGCATGAGCGGGGTGTGAGCAGCGCGTTTTCATTTAGCGGCCCAGGTTAACAGATTACACCCTTCACATTGCAAGCATGAGATGGATGTTAATACCAGGTGTAAACAGCCATATAGACAAAAATCCAAAATTTCTGTTGGAATGATATCTGCCAAGCTCATCAGCCTGTGTCTGTTTCGGTTTCAGTTTGTCATGCATTGTTCATGAGGACATCTCAGAATCAATCATATTTTACAGCACCATTCAGTTTGACGCAACATGCTTGGTAACATATTGCTCCCAGAAGGTC
This sequence comes from Myxocyprinus asiaticus, assembly GCF_019703515.2. Taxonomy (NCBI): domain Eukaryota; kingdom Metazoa; phylum Chordata; class Actinopteri; order Cypriniformes; family Catostomidae; genus Myxocyprinus; species Myxocyprinus asiaticus. The sequence goes on along the minus strand of NC_059364.1, from coordinate 39,547,149 downwards.
CTTCTCCTTTGACATGCAGCCCAAACGTACAGTAATCCCAAGAGCGTCTTTTTTAATCTCTCATTGATGACATGTCTCTCTGATGACATATGCATCCACTTTTAGATTTAGACGTATCGTCAAATGCATTCCTCATTATGGTACTAAATAAAAACCAAATGTCTCTGAGACTGCGATAAAATCTATTTTCATGACTCCAGCAGAGTGTTGAATTACATGTTTGTTTTTTTCCCCCTACTTGCTTTCTTCCTAGTCTCCCCTCTTTCTTTGGATGTAGTAATGGGATAATGTATACAAATACAGTTTGCTATTAAGCGGCTGGCGGATCAAAGGTAATTACCTGACAGCACTGGGCCCCAAATGCAGCGGGGCCCGGTTCATTCGTCCCCTTGTTCCCACGGATTCCTAGCAGAAACGTCGAGTTTATTTGTGAAATGTGGTGAGTGCCTCTGTCAAATGCATTATTTAATCAGTCGGCTGTTTGATTTTGTGATAACTGATTCTGTATTTTCTTACTCAGTTTAGGCACGAGGCATTCGGACAATAAACAGATTTTTAAAAAAGCTAATATTTTGCGAATCGGGTATTTATTTGAAAAGGCAACTCCTGCCAAGTGCTTGATTATTTGTATGATCAAAAAGCCATTTTGCCACATTGTTTCATTCACAGGCCTTTCATGATGGGCCACATTTAAATAAATATGAAAAAAGGGGCCTGAATGTAAAAATCACAAACAGATGGGCTGGTCCAAGGAAGATCACACTCTTTAAAAAGTCCATGTGCACTAGCCAGGACAAAATGAATGTGATTTTTAATTGCTAGTGACTAGGACTCGTGGTTTTCTTTCTAGGTGATCTCAGTTAAGGCGGTTCAGGAAACAGTGAGGAATTGTGGAAGGAAAAGAGTTTGACTGCTTGGTAGGCGCTGTATGCATGTTTAGTGCCAGAGCAAGAAAATGTCATTTTGTATATCTGATTACAGATTTCGATGTTTCTTGTTCCCTACTGCTACAAACAATCAGTCCAGAGATCGAAATCAAATCCGGCGCTTTGGAAAAGTTCAGATATTGGTTTGCAAGTCAAACATAATCAGAGCACTGCAGGAAAGGAGTATTCGGTTTCACAGAGCATTTGCCATTTTTGTGACATTGCATGCCCTTGGTCAGAGTGAATCAGAAGACCTTCAAGGATGGCAGCGATACAGCCCTTGTGTAGTGTTACCTGTATGTCAAGTAGCAAGAATTTCAAGCAAATTAGCATAATAGTCAAAGCGACAGGCCAGGGGCGTAACACTAAGTGTTGGGCCCCGGTCACAGAACTATTTTTGGGCCCGCTAAACCTTTAGGGTGTGTGGTGGGGAATAATATATACCAGGGATGTCCCGATACCGATACTGGTATTGGAATCGGGTCTGATACTGCGCTCATGTACTGGTATTCATACTCATAAAAATGCTCCGATACCAAAAACCAATACCATCTGACGTATGAATGTCATTACGTAAACATTCAGCGCACAAATTAATTCAGGTCATGTCCTAGTGAGATTACTTAACAGTGAGCATCTTACTTTGGTTGCGTTGTGTCATAAACACCATTTTTAGGGCACTGTGTCAAGTTAAAAGTAGTTTGAAACTTAGAAAAACACATTTTGAGATCCCTGCGTCCAGACAGCACAACATGAAGATGCGTTCTTGCGTTCAAACACTTGATTGATCACAAGAACGCGTCTTCATGTTGTGCTGTCCGCTGTCGGTGAGTCGGGTTTGTTCTCTGTATAAGCTGTACGTTGCCTATACAGCTGGATTTTCACTTACTGCCCTCTGGAGGAAACAGGTGGTACTTCAAGCTTTAATTGCTCCGATGGTAGGAATGTTATGGTCCAGGGACCACATATTTAGCATGCATGTACCATTGGCAAGTACGATAATGTTTCGTATAAGTTACCATGTACATATACCATAAGTAAGTGCCTTGGCTGGAAGTACAACATGATTACCATGTACAGTATGTACCATTGGTAAGTACAGTAATGTTTCATATTAGTTACCATTTAGTTATTAGTTACCATTTACAAACATTTCAGGTACGTACCTCTTGTGACTACACATTTGTCTGTAGGTACAACATATTTGCCATATAAGTAAACATATTGTAAAATAAAGTGCTGCTACCGAAATCTCTCTCTCTCTCTCTCTCTCTCTCTCTCTCTCTCTCTCTTTATAGGCATAATCTACAATCATGTTTTCATCAAACCGCACAATGATGACTCTAAGACATTACAGACATTACAGCTTCACTTTCTGTAACAGCATAACTTTCTGTAAAGCTGCTTTGAAACAATGTGTTATTTGTGCTATACAATTAAAAATGACGCCTTGACTCTGCACTAAGTTCAAACAGAGTTAGATGCTATTTGTACCCTGGTGCAAATAGTGGCAGATACAACAGTATAGGCACATCACTACAGTGTGTTTCTTGTGTTCATTTAGAGTCCCATAGACACCCCACACCAATCCTTACCCCTAAACCTAACCCTAATCGTCCCTTACAAAAACTTAACCATGGATTTACTACATAGTATCACCCTGGTATTTCGTAGTCAAATTATAGTAACCACAAAATAAAACATGGTAACTATAAAATCATGGTTAATTTTACCCAGATAAAACCTTTCTCTCAACTCCCCGACCTTAACCATGACCAAATCACGGTGAGAAAATAATTTATACTAATAATTTTGTATTTATTATTATAAGTAGTATTAAAGGAAATATTATGAGTGGAGACAGGAAACAAGATGGGAAAATGTGGGACAAAGGCAGAATCAAACCTGGGTCATCTGCACAAAAAAGGCACATCTTTACACCTAGTGCAAATAGTCACTGTAAAATATATATATTTATAATACAAATACGGCAAAATACAGTTTCATAGCCTTTAAATATTCTCAATTCACCCATCATTAGCAGAAGTGGCAAGAAGTTGATTTTGGACCCTGTTGTAACAGCACTCTAAATGGGAACAGCTCATTCAATCTTCCCCTAAGCACAACTCAATCAAGCCCTGCACTGTCAGGACCCATGAGAAATAACGGCTGCATACTAACATGCTCTCCAACAACACTCGCCTCCACGCTGGTGTTCCCACAGCCCGTGTAAAACAGCACATCCATGCTAACGGCGCATGCTCACCCCATGTTCCCGATGGCACCATATTAATTCACTTTTGTGATTATTTACAGGTCAGAGATGACGTGTAAACGAGCTATATTGTGTCTTTAGTCGTGAGGCTGAACTCCAGGCCTGGCTGCATGGTAAATAATGAGCTCCCATGGGCCATAGCTGTGCTGCCCTGGAGTCCATGTCCCCAAACCACAGGCTCCTCATTACCTCACCAACAACCAATTCATCGACCTGCCTGCTCTGATTGTTGAGGTAAGCCGAGGCTTAGCAGCTCTGAGGGTAAAGGCTCATAACCCAGTGTTAAGAACAGCGGTAGATGTGATGACCGTTTTAAAATGTCATTGTGTTACCATTGCACTGAGGTCAAATATACGGTTTAGCACCATAATTGCCTAATTTCCCCCTTAGCCTATTTTTGAATGGACTGACAACTTTGCTTGGATGAAAACAGAAAATGTGACAACTGCAACATTTCCCCAAATGTTATATTCCAAGGTATGGCTGTGAATTCAAATAAGATTAGTAGTGCAATGATGTAAACATTTCATTTACCGAACTCTCAACACAGAGTACATGGGTGTTTCTTCAACTTTTGTCACACTACAGAATTCTATTAAACACAATACAGACTTTTTGTGACTTTCAGAAAAATTTGAAAAAAACAAAAAAACAATTACAAATCTCCTGTAATGTATGTACAAACACAGTTGGACATCATTAGCAGAAAAAAAATACTAGTGAGAATGTGAAAAGGGCTCTTAAAGTGCCCGAAGTTGAAGAATCACACACATATAGAATATACATTATTAAATATAAACTAATATAATCACAAACATAATCACACAGCATGTTTTATTTAGTTATGAGTGAATGGGAAGCTAAAATTCAATTGTGACCAAACTGCACTTGTCTGAAAACCATTTGTGCATCACCAGCCACTGATAGCGCTGTCAAGATCCTGCCCTGGCAGTCCTGTATTCTGTTTTTACACTTGGTTGTTGATTTGTTTTGGTTGTAATGTGTTCTCCTTGCCCCTCCCCATTTGTTTGCACCAAGTGGCCTATGTCACAAAACAGGATTAAGCAGCTAGCAAGATAAGTTTAAACTTAGTTTAAGCGAACTCTGAATTTGCGGTTCCAGTAAAGTGGATAGGCTTTCATCAGGGTTCATCACCATAGTAACATTCGCTAATCGTCTAACCTGCTCTGGGGCAGGTTATGTTCCCGATCAGAGATCTCATCCAGATACTGGACCAATCAGCTGTGAGCAAAGTGACAGTCACTCCCCTCAGTATCTCTCACTCCAATTTAAAGTGCACTTCAACGAGACAATTTTATAAATAAAATAAGCTATTTATAATAATTATTTATTGCAAGAAATATATTTTTGCCAGTCTTGCATTTATTTAAAGCCACTTAATTTTTTTCCCAATCATTTTCCCACACTGGCCATAAAATATGTATGAATAAATAAACCTAAAATAATTATATAATTTCAAATAAGATATTAATACAATATCAATAATGATCGAATGACTTGAAAATATAAAAACGTAATCACTCCACAATATACAGTAGATATATCAGAAAAGTGTGAATGCCACCCAAACAACTTATTAGGATTTGCTGGCAGAGATGCCATGAACATAGTGTATTTCACTTGAAGTTCAATAAAAGCAAACTTGCACACCAGATATGTCTTTATTGTGTCTTATGCTGCTGGAAAGAAAGAACAAATAAGTCTTTATTAGTGTATACTATCTACTCATTTTCCAATTGCTCACATTTTTATTATTCGATAGTGTATTAATGTCTAATAGTATTAAATTATTTTAAGTTAGTAATTAAAATTAATACTAAAGCTTTTAATTTCAATTTTTTACATTTCAAATCAAGATATTAAACTTTTAAAATTACAAGCCTGATTGTTCTTGCTGTGGACCCATATAAAGTTACTTTCACATCGATATATTATCTATTTTAATATTTTTATCACATTCAGATATTTTTCGTGCTCTAGCAGCAGCAGCAGTGTTTATTCTAGCTGAGTAAATGCCTTTAAATTCTTTATCATTTGCTAGTGATCCTCTGTGCTGTGTGAATGTATTACAATTATTCATGATTTCATAGTGATTATTCGAGTTGTGTAAATGTGTTTTGATTGATCATATTTTTTTTACGTCCTCTTGTGCTGTTATAACTGTTTAAATTCTTATCATTTATCATAATTTGCATGAAAATCTTCAGTGGAGATGTAAATCTCGCTGACTCGCGCTGTCTCACACTCGATTGGCTGTTTGCTTCATTCATGTGAACGCGCTCATGAACTAATCATAACCTTGGGATCAAACTCTGAATTGATAGAGAAAGTTGGTAATGAGCATCTTGATACCACTTAACCCTAATGAAGCCTGATTGGATTTGGTGAGTTTTGTCAAACTAAAACCAATCCTGGAGTCCAGAATTTGTTTAGCTTTTTTTGTGATACATGGCACTGGTCACACCACTTTTTTAGTCCTCATTTGTTAATGGTTCCCACCACTTCCCCATTACCTCTTTTTGTATGTCTCTCTGTCAATTGTTGAATTGTCTTGTGATGTTACCATATGCTGCCTTCACGTGCTATCGGAATTATCATAAATACGAGCTTCCCACTCGGCAGTTGCACATGAATGACCCCTCAAGTCGTAATTACAACTGAGAAACTCAGAGATAATTTTGATACCCAAGTTTCCAAGATGGAAGGAGTCCTAATCTTTCAACATGGTGGAGGAGAGTACGGTTTCTGGTAGTGATTTTTCAGGTTTTATTAATTTTTCTAAATAAAGCTAATTGTTAGCACTTACCATTTTGGTCATATTCATTTATGTATATCAGCAACCATTTGATGCATGTTATAAACGTTTACAGCATAAAAAATAGCTTGTATTCGACTAAAATTCCATTATCGTCATCATGCTAAGTAATATTTTTTATGGTGTCAAAATAAAAGTTCTTCAAGAAATATATATGAATTAACGTTTTTTTCTGACAACAAACCACTTGAACGCGAAATACTCGTAATTATCACTTCAGAAGTGGGAAGCAGGATAATTCCGATAGCTCTCTAGTTTCATGTTCAGTTTTTTTTTTTTTTTTTTACTTTGTAAAGTATTTTCCCTGTTTTGTTAAAATTAAAGATTCCCTAACTATCCCATCCTAGAATTCCTTATCTTCCTTGCACCCTGACAATGGCAGTGAAGATCAGCCCTGCAAGCGCTTTACTTTTAATGAATCATAAAACAACAATTTCTTTTAAAATCTAAATTTAAACTTGAAAATGAATACAGTTTCAGGATTTTAACAATATGAAAAAGCATTAGAGCATAAGATTAAAAAGAAATATTTAAGATTCCACACAATTTCAAGTTCACTAATCAAATAAGCACATTTATGACATGTTAACTCAACCAGGAAAATTAAAAATGGCACATGATGCCAAAAAGGTTGCCAACCCCTGCTCTCGAGTGCTAGGAGTTTGCTAGTGTGTTCTGTGTGGTTGCTAATGCTAGTGCTTACAGGCCCAAGTCAAAAGAGTGTACCTTCAAGTCTCTGATATTCTGGTTCCAAGATATGGCTCGGGTCCTTCCTTCAGTGTAAGTCTGTTACTTTTTTCACCTGCTTTGTCCTCCATTGGGTGAATTACACCCCAAATCCGATCAGTTAGAAAAGTAATAGCTCACATCTTCTCAATAAGCCACACAATTTGAGGTATAATTTAGGTCCGTTGCACAAACTTAGCACACCGAAATTCAAAACTTGTGGTTTGGGGTTTAATACAATCCCTTATTCCTTCAGGTTTGTTTGAGCAAAACAACAGTGATGCTTGCCTTAGCAAATATATATATATATATACAGGGTTGGGGAGTAATGGAATACATGTAACGGGATTACGTATTTAAAATACAAAATATAAGTAACTGTATTCCACTACAGTTACAAATTTAAATAATTGGTAATTAGAATACAGTTACATTCTAAAAGTATTTTGATTACTGAAGAGATTACTTTGCATTTTATTGTCATTTGTTTCATTTAATATTTAGTCCTTTCAGATGGAAAACATTTATAAATATAAATGACGTGATCCAAAGTGCATTTGAACAGCGGTGAAACACTTTCTTATGATGTGTTACATTCATACGAGCAGACAGAGAAGTAAGTTTGAAGTAAGTTTGGAGCAGAAGGAACAGAAATAAACTTTGTGTAAATTGTCAGCTTTATGCTAAGCTAAAATGCTATTTCTAGCCATTTTACATACACGTTACCAAGAACAATCATATTTTTTTATCAATAAAATTCACGTTCGATCATAATTTCTTTTTTTCTAGTAAGACCTTTGATATTAGGACAAAAATCATATTCTTGATAATAATTGTTGTATTGTTTTCCTGTAAAAATATCTAAAAATCCTTAAAACAAGATCAATTTGATTCATCTGCATAAGATATTTAGGTTTTTAAGAGAATGTATTTTTAACATGTGTATTTTGTCTTACTGTACTGGCAGAATTTTTATAGTCAAAACAAGTGAAAAAATCTACCAGTGCTGAAGAAGTAATCCAAAGTATTTAGAATACGTTACTGACCTTGAGTAATCTAACGGAATACAGTACAAATGACATTTTACAGCATGTATTCTGTAATCTGTAGTGGAATACATTTCAAAAGTAACCCTCCCAACCCTGTACACACACACACATACACACACACACACACACACACACACACACACACATATATATATATATATATATATATATATATATATATATATATATATATATATACACACACACACACACAAATATAAGCAAAGGTGTGTGTCTGTGTGTGTGTGTGTTGCTGCCCAATCATTCCTGGACCTTGCGAGAAAAAAACTCTGGGTCTGCAACACCTGAATGTAATTCCTCAAATTGCAGATGATATAAGCTGAACATTTTCATGCCAGTGGAAATGTGAGCTCTCACCAGCTGGCTGGGCCAGACCTGAGCTTCCAAATTCCATCCATCTGTTAGCTGATTCCCATGATGCACTTCAAGAGCTACTTCTGGGGAGAATGAGACACTATAGAGAGAGAAAGAGAGAGATAGACCAACCTGTTCTGGTTTTATTTCATGTAAAGGACTTATGATGTGTTCAAGTCATATTGGTATGATCATGTTTAGAAAATAAGCACACATGAATGCCCCCACAGTGTCAGTGGGGAGACTCTGGATTTTCTTCTAGCCCTGACTTTCCGAGTTGAGGCCGAGTCAAAGGAGGTCTTTAATACCTGGAAAGAGCTAACCATCAGCATTCCCATTCATGTCAATGGCAGGTGCTTGGCCCGAAATACACAAAAATGTGTGCTCAATTCTGGACCCAATGTTTTTGACCCAATCAGCTGAAGATATCTTTTTTTTTTTTTTATAAAAATCTAAATAAATGTAATAGGGCCTGCAGGGACTTCTGGGAACACACCTTTATTCATTAAAAAAACATAATTTTAGCAATGGTTTACCATAAAAATATACAGGTTGCCTTGTTAAATATAATCAAAATTTTCTCTGTAAATTACGTATAAGGAAATTCATACTTTTTACTTAGATATATTGTACAATATACAATATTTTACAGTAAAACTACATGTATTGTCTTAAAATATGGTATCTACTGAAAAATGTTCTCTTTAAATTATAAGGAAATTTAAAAATTTTAGTTTGAACATTTTCTCAGTTAATTTGTTTTATACCTGTATATGTATATGTTATACACTATTTTACAAAAAACGTGTTGTAATTATAATTGTAATCAAATTCATATTCAAATTATAATAAAATTCATACTTTTACTTGTATACTGTATTGTATACAATATTTTACAGTACAATTACATGTATTGTCTTAAAATATGGTATAATGTTTTCTATAAAATATAATCTACATTAAATCTCTACAAATTATAACTTCTCGGTTACTGTCGTAACCTCCGTTCCCTGATGGAGGAAACGAGAAGTTGTGTCGATGTAGTGACACTAGGGGTTGCCCTTGGGAGCCACAGACACCTCAGATCTTTGAGAAAAGGCCAAGGAGAATTGGCCAGTGGAATTTGCATGCCACTCCCCCAGACATACGGGTATAAAAGGAGCTGGCTCGCAACCACTCATTCAGGTTTTGTGCTGAGGAGCCAAGACAGGGTCCCAGCCATTTCAGCGGGTAGTACAGCATTATGCGCCGGGGAAGCTGTTCTTTTCCTATCCTATTCTTTCAGAGGGAAAAGACCCCGCGGAGACCACATCCTGCCCGGAGGGGAGGTAACATGTGGCAAGCACGTCATGTGGACTCATAGCCACACATGGAAGAGGCATGGTGGTAGGTCCTGCCTGAAAGGGGAGGAGCTCTACAAACATGGCGACCGGGACAGAGAGGGCTCTGTCGAAGGGAGACGCAGGTCTGCTGACAGGGAGACCATACTTCGGAAAATACATCACAGGGGGTTACCGGAGTAACCAGCACCTGTGGAGCACCTACCTCAGTAAGGGCATATTAGCACACGTACTGGTTCCGGCTGTGAATTCCTCTGCTGAATTCGTGAGCCACAGGGCTAGGGAGGTAGGACATCCAGGGTTCATGGGTTCGTGAACTCGCATGGGAAAAGAAGCGCACATCTTCGCCTCTTTGGAGGGGAAAGGCACTATACACAAGCGATATACCCAGCCAGCTGTCTGTTTTCCCAAACTTACCTGTTCGTACCTGACAGAACACAGGACGAAACTGGCTCATCCCGGAGATTGTAAAATCTCACAAAGGTATTGGGTGTCGCCCAGCCCGCTGCCCTGCAGATGTCTGCTAGAGAGGTGCCATGGACCAGTGCCCACGAGGATACCAGACTCCTTGTGGAGTGTGCTCGTATTCCTGAAGAGGGCATGGCCTGGACCTGGTATGCCATAGCGATGGCATCCACGATCCGGTGGGCAAACCTCTGTTTGGAGACAGCATTCCCTTTCCGCTGTCCGCCAAAGCAGACAAAGAGCTGCTCAGAGCATCTAAAGCTCTGCGTGCGATCCAAGTAGATGCGCAAAGTACGCACTGGACACAGCAACGACAGGGCTGGGTCTGCCTCCTCCTGGGGCAGCGCTTGCAGGTTCACCACCTGATCCCTGAAGGGGGTTGTGGGAACCTTGAGCACATAGCCCAGCCAGGGTCTCAGGATTACATGAGAGTCACCCGGACCGAACTCCAGGCAGGTATCGCTGACAGAGAATGCTTGCAGGTCCCTGACCCTCTTGATGGAGGTGAGCGCAATCAGGAGGGCCATCTTCAAGGAGAGGGCTTTCAACTTGACTGACTCTAGCGGCTCAAAGGGGGCTCCGTGAAGGCCCAGGAGGACCATGGAGAGATCCCATGAAGGGAACAGGCGTGGCCTAGGAGGCGTGGCTATGGCAGCCACATACACCTTCAAGGTGGAGGGGGACAGCCGTTCCTCCAGCCTCTCCTGCAGGAAGGAAAGCACTGACCCAACTGTGCATATCTGAGGGTCTTCAGCTCAGGAAGAACACCAATTCACGAACCGACGCCACTTCAGGGTATAAAGTTGCCTCATAGGGGGAGCTCTGGCCTGAGTGATCGTGTCTACCACTGCTGGTGGTAGGCCACATAGGTCTTCCACGTCCCATCCAATGGCCAGACGTGGAGGTTCCAGAGATCCTTCAGATCTACAGCAACGAACCAATCTTGATGCCGGACACACACCAAAATGTGCTTTGGCATCAGCAAACGGGAGTCTGTGCAAGGCCGGTTCAGAACTCGCAGGTCCAAGATTGGCCGCAACCCACCGCCTTTCTTCGGTATGATGAAGTAAGTGCTGTAAAACCCTTTCTTCATCTCGGCTGGAGGGACAGGCTCTATCGCGCCCTTGCGCAGAAGGGTTGCGATCTCTGCACGCAAGGTGGTGGCATTCTTGCCCTTCACCGAAGTGCAGCAGATGCCGCTGAACCGGGGGCGGGTGCCTGGTGAACTGAATCGCGTAGCCGAGTCGGATGGTCCTGGCCAAACACCGCAACAGGTTGGAAAGCGCTAGCCACGCGTCCAAGCTCCGGGCGAGGGGCACAAAGGGGACGATCGCATTTAACGTACCTGTGGGTGGGGCCTCGTGGCGGGAGGGAGCAGGGGATGCCACATCGAGGAGCTACGCTTCGTCTCAAACTCATGGCTGTGCTGAGGGGACCCTCAAAGCACTTACCTTGCTCCATGTACCAGGCGTCGGGGGGGTCGGCGACAGGGGAGGAGGAACTTTTTGACCGACCTCGTAGTCCGTCACAACCACCTGGCCGTGGATGTGAGTGTGGTCGACTGGACACGCGAAGGCGGGGGGCCAGCGTTCGTGGCGTCTAAGTCGCAGGTGCTCAGGGACCGGTTGCCATGACCCAGGGAGTGAGGAAATTGCTCTTTTATTGAGAATGTGGGTACCGCAGCCCGTTCGGGGTGCGGCGAACATAAAAGAAAAGGAAACCAAGGATGTACCTTCCGGCCCTCCACCAGGTGATGGAGTGGTCTGGATACCAGCTCCGGATTTGCAGCAGACATCTCACTCCCTGGGTCGTCCATCTCAGGGGTGCTTAGGAGCCTTCCGGGTCCTCGTGCCGGCCCGTGTGGCGGGGGGTGTCAGCTTCCTGCGGGGGGCTCTACACTGGGGCAGAGAACTGGACGCCCTTGGTGAGCAGACGGGATACGGGATCTTGAGCCGCGCCGGGGCAAGATGTGTTGTATAGCCTCCGTCTGCTTCCTCACCGCCGAGAACTGCTGGGCAAAGTCCTCAACGGTGTTGCCGAAAAGGCCGATATGGGAGATGGGGGCGTTGAGAAAGCGAACCTTGTCCACGTCCCTCATCTCAACCAGATTCAGCCACAGGTGGTGTTCCTGGACCACGAGGGTGGACATCGCCTGCCCGAGTGCTCGTGCCATGACCTTCGTCGCCCTCCTGCATCATATTGGGATCAGGACCACCCACGTTCAGTTCCTTTAGTGCCTTGGCCTGGTGTACTTGCAGGAGGGCCATGGCATGCAGGGCAGAGGAGGCCTGACCAGCGGCGCTGTAGGCTTTGGCCGTCAGAGATGACATCGTCCTACAGGCCTTGGAAGGGAGTGCCGGGCGATCCCGCCAGGTGGCTGTGCTTTGCGGGCACAGGTGCACCGCAACCGCCTTATCCACCTGAGGGACCTGCGTATACCCGTGGGCCGCCCCGCCATCGAGGGTAGTGAGAGCGGACGAGCTGGGAGGTCAGTTTCAGGCAGAAAAAGGTGCCCTCCACGACCTCGTCAGCTCATCGTGCACTTCCGGAAAGAAAGGGACCGGGGGGCGTGGCTGTGAGCGGCACCCTGAACCCAGGAACCAATCATCTAGCCGTGAGAGCTCAGGGGAGGGTGGAAGGTTCCACTCCAACCCGACACACGCGGCGGCCCGGGCAAGCATGGTGGTCATTTCGCCGTCAGCCTCAGACTGGGCGGGCCGACCCGAAGTTGGCAGCCCAGTCGAGTACTCAGCGTCTGACATCACCAGTACACACTCCGCTGCAGTGATCAAGCACTCATCCCGCTCCGGAGTTTCGAAAGGGACACTAAGCTGGCCCTGGGGCGAGCTGGTCTCCTCTCGGAACTCGCCGGGGGCAAACGAGCGTGCTGGGGAATGGGAGGTCCGTGGGGATTTACCCGGCCCATTTATGCAACCAAATCGCCTCCAGCACCAGCTGGGCCGGCCTCGTACCCGGAGGTAGAAGGCACGGCATGGGGGGCAGCTAGAGTGGCTTTCCCCCAGAAGAAGTAAAGCCACGACCACAACATTGCCATGGTCATATTCTCGCAATGAGAACATGAACCATCCGCGAATGCTGCCTCAGTGTGATTATGACCCAGACAAGTGAGGCAGCGCCCATGGCCATCGGAAGTGGAGAGATAGTGACCGCATCCAGGAATCACACAAAGACAGAAAGGCATCTTGAAAAAGACATATCTTTAAAAAGATGTTCACGTCAATGTGTTTGCTCTAATAGAGCAAATTCTCTTTGCAGGAATATAAACTATCTTAGCGCTGTCGAAGTGCCCAGGGGCATAAACTGCACAGATCTGTGCAGAAGGAGAGAAAAGCTGCTGGAATGCACCATATATCCAACAGCAAACGCTTCTTGGGAGGTGAATGGACCGGTAGTGGAAGACAGCTTGCTGACACACAACCGCTCGGCTCCAAATCTGAATGAGTGGTTGCGAGCCAGCTCCTTTTATACCCGTATGTCCGGGGGAGTGGCATGCAAATTCCACACGCCAATTCTCATTGGCCTTTTCTCAAAGATCTGAGGTGTTTGGGGCCCACCCCTAGTGTCACTACATCGACACAACGTCGAGTGAGTGACAGAAGGGGAATGCAATTCATTCTTTTTAATGATATATGTATTATACGATATCTAACAGTAAAATTACATGTATAGTCACTTAAACTGATATTTTTACTGTATAGGGTAAGGTACAGTTTACCAATTAACAGGTTTTGGCATACTATAATAAGGTTCCATTTGTTAACATTAGTTAAAGGGACAGTTCACCCAAAAATGACAATTCTCTGATAATTTACTCACCCTCATGCCATCTGAGATGTGTATGATTTTCTGTCTTCTGCAAAACACTTTTGAAGATTTGTAGAAAAAGATCCAGGCTCAGAAAGTCCCTAGAATGGGAGAGGATGGTGATTAGATACTTGTACAGATAGTCAGCATAAAAGTAATCCATCCTGTCTCGAGTGGTTACATTAATGTCTTCTAAAGCGAACTGATCACATTGTGTGCGAAAAAGAACGATATTTAAGCACCTTTTAACTATAAAAGATCGCTTCCAGTCAGGTGTTGACAAATGGCCGAATTTACCCGAGTGTTCTTGTGACATAAACACGTTGACACGTTCCTTCGACTTATTGGTTGTTTGTCTGTCAAGCATCAGTTCACGTGCCATCGCGCTTCCGTCACAGGAGCACTTGGGTAAATTCGCCCATTCCTCAATGCTTTTTGGACCTACAAATATCTAATCACCATTCTTTTCCATTCTAGGGACCTGCTGAGACTGGATCTTTTTCTACAAATCTTCAGAAGTGTTTTGTAGAAGAAAGAAAGTCTACACATCTCAGATGGCATGAGGTTGAGTAAATTATCAGAGAATTTTCATTTTTGGGTGAACTATCTGCTTTGAGTGTGCAGATGTGTGAACACAGAATGAAGTGAGCAAACACTGAATTCACCTTTTGATATTTGTGACATCATCTGCTACCAGAGTTTTCCACAGAAGCTGCTATTTTGAGTGTGTGCAGGTTATTCTGCATAGCATATATTCTGCATATATATATATGGGGGGGCAAACAGGAAATAAAATCTTAATATAATTGTAATTCTGAATATATAAATATAAATCACATATATATAGTTGCTTTAGCCAACTTCGCCACCACCACTCCACAACTTGGTCAGAGCATCTCTGAAACAGCAAGGCTTGCGGGGTTCTCCCGGTCAGCAGTGGTGAGTACCTACCGACAGTGCTCCAAGGAGGGACAAACCGTGACAGGGTGCACAACAGGTTCGCGAGGGCAACGAAAGCTATCCCATCTGGTCTGAACCGACAGAAAATGTTAATGATGTTACAGGAGGAATGTGTCACAATACACAGTGCATCGCACCCTGCTGCATATGGGACTGCGTAGCCGCAAACCGGACAGAGTGCCCATGATGACCCCTGTCCACATTCGAAAGTACCTAAAATGGGCATGTGAGCATCAGAACTGGACTTTGGAGCAGTGGAAGAAGGTTGCTTTGTGATGCGTTTTCTTTGACATCACCTGGATGTATGTGTGCGCTGTTTACCTGGGGAAGTTATAGGACCAGGATGCACTGTAATAAGATGACAAGCCGGTGAAGGGAGTGTGATGCTCTGGGCAATGTTATGCTGTGAAACTCTTGGTCCGGCCATTCATGTGGACGTCAATTTGACACATGCGACCTACATAAACATTGTTGCAGACCAGGTACCATCCCTTTTCTGAACAGCACAGATGTACGCTGCACACTTGTCCCTTCGCTCTCTCTTCCCCAGAGCAGCTGTCGTGGGTGAACAGTGTTGCCAGGGTTTCATGCCAAATTTGGCTAATTTGAAAACACAATAGCGGGTTAAAATCATAGAATAGTGGGTTGCGTTTTTGGGATACTTTAAAAATGGACCACGGTCATTGTTTGATGGTAGACACTAGATAATGAAAATACAACATCTTAGTCATGTATATTGATTCCAGGATTGAATATCTGGCAACCGCAGAATGATGTTATCTTAATCTGCATGCTGTCAGCTGTGCACCAGAATCAATACAGCCACATTTTTGGGGGGGGGGATTTTTTTCCCCTTTTTCACCCAATTTGGAATGCCCAATTCCCAATGCGCTTTTTAAGTCCTCGTGGTCGCGTAGTGATTCGCCTCAATCCGGGTGGCGGAGGACGAATTCCAGCTGCCTCCGTATCTGAGACCGTCAACCTGCTCATCTTATCACGTGGCTTGTTGAGCGTGTTGCCACAGAGACATAGCATGTGTGGAGGCTTCACGCTATCCATCGTGGCATCCACGCTCAACTCACCACGCACCCCACCAAGAACGAACCACATTATAGTGACCATGAGGAGGTTACCCCATGTGACTCTACCCTCCCTAGCAACCAGGCCAATTTGGTTGCTTAGGAGACCTGGCTGGAGTCACTCAGCACGCCCTGGGATTTGAACTAGTGAACTAGTGAACTCCAGGGGTGGTAGCCAGCATCTTTTACCAATACAGCCACATTTTTCAAACAAATATTACATTTGAGTGCATGATACATTGTCATTCCAATCAAATAATGGACTAAATTGGGTTAAAATACAAAAAAGAAATGTAAAAACTTTAAAAAATGCCATTCTGAGCATTCACAAACAACCCTGCTTGGTAGCGACAATGTCACTGCTAGGGACTTTGGGGTCTTGGAGATATAGGCAGCATTTTTCTTCTTGGAAAGTGGACAAGATTTTGTAGTTAACCACAAACTGCCTTCTGTTTGCCTTCTGCCTTCCATAAAGAAAAACATCAGCATCCTAATCGCATCCAAATCCTCATCTAATTTAAAGAATTCAAGGCAGTACTAAGTTCGAGACATTTGCTGAAAAAATAGATAGCTGGCTGTTTAGTGGAAGTGTGGCAGTTCAGATAAGATAATAATGACATTTCACAAATAATTCTTCCAGTTGTGCCTTGTCTTTATAAACATGTATTCTAAAAGTATTCTTATATTCTGAATACGTTATTTTTATGTGATGTATCGGAATATAAGTGTATAGTATTCTTTATATATTATATATATTCTTTTTGTTCATTGCATTGTGGCATATAATATTGTGCATAGTGTGCTCTGTTCTATGTTGGCCACAGAAAATATGCACACTGTACACAGTGTACATACTGTGTACTGCAGAAATAGTATGTAGTAGCATGGTAGTATTCTATTCTATGAAACAAATCTCCCTCAAAGCGAAGTAGCTCCACAAACCCATGCAGAACATAGAACAGGAAATGTTACATGAGGATATGAACACGTTCATTCATCGATTATGATTTACAGCCATGTAATAATAATATCCCTCTCTTTCAGTCTCAACTCTAATCTCATTTGCAGCGGCCTGGCTGTTTCTATGTGTCAGGCCACAAAAAAGCCCACTGTTTCTCATGGATTTATGACAGAAGAAGGAGAACTGGCCATGAAAGAGCATTTCTTTGCTGACCTGGTGAGAGCTGCTGGGAGTCAGTAAATGATGAGGCCCATGTGTGTTGGGCTGTAGAGCTTGTGCTTTTTTCCAGAAGTGAGAAGCAGCAGAAATGGGCTATTCTATAGTCTCTTTACACAAGACTGTAAACTGTGTGCAGTACACCTTACTCTGTGTCCCACGTCAAAAACAATGTCTGTCCTCCCTTACAGCAAAATTACCTAAGGGAACAGGGAGGACATTTTATTTTTTTTAACAGTTTTGCATTCCCTTGCAATAGTTTGCATTCATTTCCAATAAGTTTTGCATTCCATCGCAATAAGTTTTGTGTTCCCTAGCAATAATTTGCATTCCCTCACAATAAATTGTGTTCCTTTGCAATAAGTTCTGCATATATAAGCTGGGGCACAACCCCACATCATCAGAATTTTCCTCTTCTGGGTCGCAAAAACATCTCTCATGCTCTAGAACCCAAATCAAGTCGTTTGGATCTGCACCCTTTCAGCAAGTGAATTATCTTCTCCCTGTGTGGTCTGACAGACAACATATCCTTAAACACTTTTGTGTTTGATATTGATTGCATTGTGTTAATTGTGTGTTTTTCTTTCAGTGAAAAGAAACTAAAAGAGCCTTTGGCTTAACAATGTCTTTTAAAAGACAGCGTTTTGGGAATGTTTCCGCAAGCACTTGAAAATGAGCAATATATCCCTCTGTCTTACGGGCACAAGCATTGTTTTATAAGCTATGCTTGGTGAGACTGCGCTCATTTCATTCTGAAAGCACATGAAAACGAGCTATATATCCCTCTGTCTGACACTTCCTTCTCCTCCCACTATACTCCTGCAGCTCCCAAGAGACTGCACAAGAGAGACGCATGAGGACAGGATACAGAGCAAGGAGAGTTTGTGAAGAATTTGAGCTTTGCGTCTCTCCTCTTCTTCATTTAGAGCAGCTTTGCCTGTTTAATATGGCCTTGATGATCTACACCCCCACTGATACAATCACGTTCGGTGGAGATTATGTGAGGGAGATGCTATATAGCTGTAGATTATCCCTGTCAGGTAAAACTAGCACTGTTTATCTTCTGGACTGTATCCACGTTGGTAAAGCACTCACTGAGTTTGATTGTGTTCATTGCAAGCACATGACACTCAAAACGCTTCACTCTCGGCTTGCATTCTGGGAAAGTTGAAGAAAGTCCCTTCTCCTCCCTATGTGTAGCGAGGATGGGATACAGAGCATGGAGCCGTGCATCTCTCCCCTTCTCCATCTCAAGCGGTTTCGCCTTGGCGATTTGTGGTTCACCCTCACGCGCTGCTATTGTTTGGCGGTGGTGATGTTGGGGATATTTTGTCGCTGGCCTTTCAATAGTGAGACTTACGTGCCTAGGTAAGACACTTGCTGTAAATTATTCCTGAGGGCAGGAACATAGAGCAAGCAGTCTCTGAAGCCTTGAAAGGCCTGGTGTCTGTGGAGTGACACCCCTAAATAAACTATCAGGAATTTGTTTCTTGCTTTCCCCAACATGAAATGGGACCAAGAGCATGACATATTTTCTATAACACAGGACAGTTTCATCAATTTTTTACAATTGATGACGTTTTACCAGAAAACTGCCATGTCACAACATGGCGATTTAAGGCGCCTTCATGTCACCTAGCAATGATGTCTCTACGGCAAAGATGCGATAAAGAGCGTACCAGCGTGCAGAAAGATTGTTACAGCCGCTATTTTCTGGTAAGAAGAACAGTGGAATACAGCCTACTGGACTTGAGACGCTTGAAAAGGACACTCAGGAAGTCTCCGTTCAACATGGTTACTCAGAGACAGATTTGTCTCATGTCCGACCTCTGAAATGGTTTGTGTCAATCGTTCTAAAAGATGCATACTTTCATGTGCAGAAAACCCCATGTCACAGGCCATTCTTGAGAGTCGCCTTCGAAAGGAATGTATACCAGTTCAAAGTCCTGCCCTTCTGCTAATCCCTGGCTCCCCGCACATTTATGAAATGTGTCAATGTGGCACTTACTCTGCTGAATCTTATGGGTGTCCCTTTATTGAACTACCTTGATGATTGGTTGCTTTTAGCACAATCCAAAGAACAAGCATGCAAGCACAGGGATCTGGAGCATTTGGGCCTCAAAGCCAATTGGGCAAAAAATGTTTTAGTGCATGTCGGTAAATTTCCTTCTTGGAATTAAACCTGATTTGGTGGCCATATCACCACGTCTGAACGATGAACGTGCTCAATCTAGCCAACGGTGCGTGAAGAGTTAAAGACAGGGGTAGCCCTACTGCTGTGTAGCTTTGCCACACTATTGATTTCTACCTGTTAAAGCTGAAGTACATGTATGTTACTTTTGTTGTTAAAATACTTTCTCCTATCCCAGCTTAATATGCAGAGACAGCCATAAGTAAGCCATTCATTGGTTCTGGAAAACTGTAAACACTGTGTCTCTGTGGTGCTAAGAAAATTCCTGTTTATTTTGAGCAACCTGTCTCAAGAGAGACAATAGCATTGACTCAACTAATGGTGTGAGTTGAGGGCGGGACTATCTGTTTGTTCGATCAATGGCAGAAGGGGGCATATTCAGAAAGCTGTTTTGAAAACAATTATTATTTTTGCAATTCTGTATGGTGGCACTAGAGAAATTACATAATCCGGCTTTAAGGGGCCGAGAGATGTGCTCTCCAGCCTTCAGTCGAAAAATTCTGATGATATAACATTGTGTCTCGGCTTATGAATACATATGCATAGAAACAGGCTTCGCCTGTCCATATGTAATTTTCGGGATTTTATAGGGTCTCAGAGATCGGTACTTCTGAGAGGAGCTCCCATAGCTTCAGCTACTGATGCAGCGTCTCATTCCCTCCTTTCAATTAACCAAGGTTACATTCGTAACCAAGACATTTTGTGTTCCCACGCAGTAGTTTTGTATTTCAAAAAATTATTTTGAAAGTAATTATAAAGAATACATCAGATTCTAACACCTGAATAGGTGAAGTGTGCAATTTTGTAATTCTTAAAATACTTTCCTCTATCCCAGTTTAATTTGTAGATACAACTAAGCCATTCGTTAGCTGACTTCCCAAAAATTGTGGCACTATTGTGCTTTCAAAACTGTTTGAGTGGTTCAAAATGTAAACTAATGACCAATGGCAGACGAGGGTGGGATGGTAGGAGCCATAGGAGAGTTTGGGGAAAACTGTTTGGTAAAATCATTGAGCCTCATTCATGAAACATAATTGAATTATTTGAATTCAATTGAATTTAATGCATCAATTTAAAAAAATAAAATAAAAAAAAATAAAAAGATTTTTACAGAAATTTGTTCTGCTCATGTTTGATAAATTATTATCCATTACTTTTGCCATTTTGCTGAGTGCTGCTAGTGGCACAGAAATTACACACTTTTAAGGTAACAACTAGAACATGTTAATTTTCTTACTGTGTTGCTAGACCTTATCACAACCAATAAACAGTGTAAAGTGTGGTGAATGCTGATACACTATCATGCATCTTTGCCATTATTTCTCGTGTGTGTGTGTGTGTGTGTGTGTGTGTGTGTGTGTGTGTGTGTGTGTGTGTGTGTGTGTGTGTGTAGTGGATAGTGGCAGTATGAGGTGGATTCCAGCGTGCTCAAGGGAGCAGTTAGAGCAGTCATGCTCTCTCACAGCACCGCTGAAGCGCTCACACTGTCTGTTTCACATTAAAGTTTACTCACACAGGACCAGAAGGCACTGCTTTATGAAGGTATAAATTACCCACATAATTACACCATATGTAGCCCTCCCAAAACAACGCCAGGCTCAGATGAATATTAAACACCCTTCCAGTCTTACTGAAAGACAGATACATTGACGCTATGCATGTGTTCATTAAATGCCACAAATATGTGCATCATAAACAATGCATCATCGGTTCCACAGGATTCTAATATTTTATCTTAATTTACTATGTTTCATGAATCAATAGGCTTTCGTGTAAACATCACATAGGATGGAACAAAGGTGACCCTTCTCCTCGGCTGATATAAACAATATGATTTAATGTATACATTACAAGTGAAGAGTGATTGAGGTTACAGAATCTGTGAGAATCACTCAACAGAGTTCAGGCTGCAGCTTGTTCATGTTTGGATTGGGATTCTGAATCCAGATTTCTCAGCCAATGAAATAAGAGTGATTATTAAACAGTGTAATACTGAGGAAATAACACGCCCTCTTAGCTGAAAAATGAAGCAATAAATAAAGTGATGTGTAGGGACAAGAAACTCGTCAGTGTGCTGAACTCAGATCCAAGTGAGATATTACTTTTTGTTAAATTCTTTGATTGCTACTTTCTTAGGGTGCTGCTATTTTATTTCTTTTTATTTTGCCTTTATTTTATTTGTTATAAATACACTAGTATTAATATTATTATGTATAACAAATATGTTAATATTTTTTAATAATTTTGATAATTTTATGTTATTAATATTACTTGTTTACTATTTGCACTATTGTTATTACATTTCCTTTGCATTATTTTGCTAAGATGCCACTGCTTTGGCAATATTAATGCACAGTTTTTGTCATGCCAATAGAGAACACTTAAATTGAATAACTGAAGTTGAAACTGATGGTGAAGAGAAGAAAAAGTCTTTATCAGTATTTTTGCCCTGTTTTCCAGTAAAAAATATCTAAACATCCTTAGAACAAGATCAATTTACATCTAAAGCAAAATTGTTTAAGATAATAAATAATATACATAACTAGATCATGCTTTCAACAAGAAAAACAAAAGCCAACTGAGTAGCCTAAGAAAAAATTAACGAAAACACTTTACAATAAGGTTCTATTTGTTATATATACAGGTGCATCTCAATAAATTAGAATGTCGTGGAAAAGTTCATTTATTTCAGTAATTCAACTCAAATTGTGAAACTCGTGTATTAAATAAATTCAATGCACACAGACTGAAGTAGTTTAAGTCTTTGGTTCTTTTAATTGTGATGATTTTGGCTCACATTTAACAAAAACCCACCAATTCACTATCTCAAAAAATTAGAATACATCATAAGACCAATAAAAAAAAACATTTTTAGTGAATTGTTGGCCTTCTGGAAAGTATGTTCATTTACTGTATATGTACTCAATACTTGGTAGGGGCTCCTTTTGCTTTAATTACTGCCTCAATTCGGTGTGGCATGGAGGTGATCAGTTTGTGGCACTGCTGAGGTGGTATGGAAGCCCAGGTTTCTTTGACAGTGGCCTTCAGCTCATCTGTATTTTTTGGTCTCTTGTTTCTCATTTTCCTCTTGACAATACCCCATAGATTCTCTATGGGGTTCAGGTCTGGTGAGTTTGCTGGCCAGTCAAGCACACCAACACCATGGTCATTTAACCAACTTTTGGTGCTTTTGGCAGTGTGGGCAGGTGCCAAATCCTGCTGGAAAATGAAATCAGCATCTTTAAAAAGCTGGTCAGCAGAAGGAAGCATGAAGTGCTCCAAAATTTCTTGGTAAACGGGTGCAGTGACTTTGGTTTTCAAAAAACACAATGGACCAACACCAGCAGATGACATTGCACCCCAAATCATCACAGACTGTGGAAACTTAACACTGGACTTCAAGCAACTTGGGCTATGAGCTTCTCCACCCTTACTCCAGACTCTAGGACCTTGATCTCCAAATGAAATACAAAACTTGCTCTCATCTGAAAAGAGGACTTTGGAACACTGGGTAACAGTCCAGTTCTTCTTCTCCTTAGCCCAGGTAAGACGCCTCTGACGTTGTCTGTGGTTCAGGAGTGGCTTAACAAGAGGAATACGACAACTGTAGCCAAATTCCTTGACATGTCTGTGTGTGGTGGCTCTTGATGCCTTGACCCCAGCCTCAGTCCATTCCTTGTGAAGTTCACCCAAATTCTTGAATCGATTTTGCTTGACAATTCTCATAAGGCTGTGGTTCTCTCGGTTGGTTGTGCATCTTTTTCTTCCACACTTTTTCCTTCCACTCAACTTTCTGTTAACATGCTTGGATACAGCACTCTGTGAACAGCCAGCTTCTTTGGCAATGAATGTTTGTGGCTTACCCTCCTTGTGAAGGGTGTCAATGATTGTCTTCTGGACAACTGTCAGATCAGCAGTCTTCCCCATGATTGTGTAGCCTAGTGAACCAAACTGAGAGACCATTTTGAAGGCTCAGGAAACCTTTGCAGGTGTTTTGAGTTGATTAGCTGATTGGCATGTCACCATAATCTAATTTTTTGAGATAGTGAATTGGTGGGTTTTTGTTAAATGTGAGCCAAAATCATCACAATTAAAAGAACCAAAGACTTAAACTACTTCAGTCTGTGTGCATTGAATTTATTTAATACACGAGTTTCACAATTTGAGTTGAATTACTGAAATAAATGAACTTTTCCACAACATTCTAATTTATTGAGATGCACCTGTATATATATATATTGTATTATATTATTATTATTATTATTATTATTATTATTATTATTTTTAATGATCAATAACTAAAACTTTTAAATGAAAAAGTATATTCATAAGTGTTTTATGAAATTCTGAAAACAAGCCTTAACGTCTTATGCAATTGTTTCTACTCAGGTAAATTGAACTTGTTTTAATGATGTTTAGATTTGTTTACAGTGAAACAAGACAAAAATTGTTAACTTTCTTTCTGTATCTTTTTCTTTCTTTCCTTCTCTCTGACCATCTCTCTCTTTCACTCACTTATACCCAAGGTTGGTATTTGAGATGGCCTGCTGGTAGGGTCATTAGTCAACATCAAAGAGGTAGATGATGGCCTCCTGTGAAGTGAGGAGAAAGAGCAGAGATTGATTACAGCCACGATTAGCATGAGCAGCACCTTTAAAGGAGCTCAGTCAGGCAAGCGAGGCAGAGCAGCTCCTGGCTAAAGCTAAACACATTCACTTCAGCGGCAAGCAGATTTATGCTTCTAAGACCAGCTTGCCAAATTTTAATAAGTTTACATCACAAAAAAGTACAATGCTATTACCATGATTTTTGGACATGTTACCATACTAATAATACCATGTTTTTAGGCACATCCCGTGGTACACCATGATATTTCTAAAAGTGTAGTAGTTAAAGGAATAGTTCATCCAAACTTTTTTTAGTCCTTATTTACACACCATCATGTCTTATGTGCTGTGAAGTTTTCCTGTGGAACACCAATTGATAAATGTTGAAGAATCTTCATGCAGCTCTTTTCCATACAACACCAGTTCATGGTGACCATGGCCATCAAGATTATAATGTAAATAATTTTAAATAGAACAATTTATGCATGTAAAAAATACACACAACAAATATGTATGCAAAATAATACATGCAGTATCAAGACATTTATTAATGGAATATAATGAATTTGAAAATTTTTCAAAAGCTAAAATGCAACAAGTATGAAAAATTGACAAAATATAATTTGTTAAATTCATATTTTCAAATTGTACCTAGAAGGGTAAAGGTCCCTTCATAATTAACGGCATGAGCCATAAAGAAAATAAAAAGTTATGAATTAGCACTGTTAAATATCCATCTAAAATGTTTATACTGGATATTATCCCCACCACTAACCCAAAATGGTCAGGCGGCTCTAAAATAGTTCTGTGCACAGGACCCAAAATTTGGTGCTACGCTCCTGTTCAGAACTAATGTCTTTTGTAATTGGACACCACCATTACCATAAACTGCATTTTAAAATTGATTATTATTTATGGTTGCATTTAAAGAAGAAATAAAGCACAGTCAGTTTTTGTGTCACTGTAACATAATTGGGGTCTGAAAGGGCCCCGCTAATTTATTCATATTTTTATTTTTGAATTAATAAATTGAGATTTGTTTCCTGGATTTTATTTTTCATTGACACACCTCGCACAGATATTACACACTTCACCTTTAAGCATGTCATGATTGTTTTAAAGAAAAAAAAACATAGCTTGGGTCTGGGCAAACACACACACTTCCCTCCGTCTCCTTCAATCTGTACATTTCCTCTCTCTTCGCAGACCAGCAGCTCCTCTCTGTGCTGACTCAACCTCTGACATTTCCACCACAGGATCCTGTGCGCTGGCCAAAACATGAGCTGAACAGCAGGGCCTGAGTGTTTTGATTCCTCTTTGTTGTTTGTAATGGCATACAGACACGTACACTTTTTCTGCTCCGACTCTGAGCAAAGATTTGTTATGGCACCTGCTTATGCTGTCTACTGTTTCATTCACTGTGGTTTCGTGTAAGTCATTCACTGAGAGAGGAAGAGAGAATGAAAGTCAGAGCAGTATGATCATGTGCTCTTTTTACACACCATTACAAAAGAGAAGGCCTACTGTACTGTGGCAGCACCATGGTAGTACCATTAGATGGTAATACCATGGCACTTTGATATTTAGATGGTACTGAATTCCCTTACAAAAATCAAGAGACATGGCAAATTTGTGGCAAACTTGCGTCAAATTGTCCATTGTCGGCAAAGGTTTGCTGCAGGTTCACCACTACTGGTGAAGAGCTGCAAACTTCTGGCAAACATTTGCGGTGAATCACAAGAACTTTGAACATTGCAAGAACTCTTTTTGTAAGGGAAGGGAAGCACCAATATGATAACTGGATCCGATACGGACATTTTAAAAGGATTGGGTATCAGTCTGATTAACCTGATCCAAATGTGATACTGTGTGTTGGTCATGGTCAATACTGTCAAGCTCTAAAAATTATATAAAAGAACAATAAAAGCACCAATAATGTAGTCCATATGACTCATGCATTTTATTCAAAGTCGCCTGAAGACAAACAATAACTTTGTGAATCGCAAAGGGTAGCTTTTAATAAGTAAATATATTGCACCAGAGGAGCAATTCACTAGAATTGGAATAAAAAGTGTAATAAACTACTGTGAACTAGCCTACATACACACACTCAAAGGACTTCCTGGAGTGTTCCACCAAAATAAAAGCCTGAGGGTTTTAAAGTTAAGATGGCACAATATACTGTATAATTATTGTATAATACATTTCTAAAAGTTAATAAATAATTATTATTATTATTATCATTATTATTATTATTATTATTATTATTATTATTATTATTATTATTTGTTTACAACAATGTTTAAGTTGACCGGGTTCCAAAAAATAATTGTGTGAATCTAAAGTGGACTTACAGTATATCCTATCCTATTACAACTGAAATAAACATAAAAGAGAAATAAATCCTTTTTCCCAAGTACGGATACAAGTTGAGGAAAAAAAATGTGCAAAGAGAACTGGCTTCTGTTCTACTGAAGACTTTCATTGGAATTATTTTGCTGTTGCATTATCCAGTAGACTAGTTAACAATAAAGTTTTTCATAATAGGCAATGCATTTATATTGAAATAATGTGTAGTTGGAGGTTTGTGTTTCTTTTCATATAAAAGAGTACATCCAATGAGTTCCACACAGTGAGGTATAACTATTCTAAAATGATTATGAAAAAAAAAAAAAAAAACAGCTTTCGGATCAGGACATTTTTATTCCTAGTACTAAATGAGTACCATTAAAATATGATTGGAGTACGACCCTGTAATGTTTCCGCCATGCGACCGGGACCATCTGAGACAGGCTTAATAAAACGGGACAAATTGTGTGCCCATACTGATTCGATATGGGACAAATCATCAGAAATATTCTATAGCGAGATAATAACCTAACAGTCAATGTGTTACAACAGTAAGTCACCGTTTGCGGATACCATACAAATTAATGGGGAGAGCCATCAACTGACACCTACCTGTCGCAAAATCGTCCATGTCTTCTCTTATAAAACAGCAATTTTATCGTAGTAAACTCCACACATAGTTCTTTCCGAAAGGATTGTTCCGTGTGAAACGTGTTTTAGATTAGCGGAAAGGTGGTCAATTAATTAAGTGATGAGCTGTTCCCTCACAAAAGCAGTTTATTCAGCACACTGACGCATCTCCTCCATAGACGTCCATTAAAAAAAAACAGCCTCTTGTCTCCTCGCCAGTGTACCGCCCATAGAATGTCTATGGGACTGCTGCGTTATGCATTGTTTTGCTGACCTTGTAGGCTCTCCTTGATAGAAAGTTCTGACATAATTTAATCTTTAAATACATGACGATCGCTGTTCTAAGTAGGTACGTGCAAAAACTACTCATTTTCATCATTGACTAGTTGGCAGGTTGTCTGAGTCGGTGACCCACATATTTAGGCTGTGTTATCCACAAGACCCCGATCAGATGGGTTTCATAGTGATATATGAACACTAAGCACAGCCTTTTAATGGGTATCTGATGGATATTCAACAAATAAATAGGCTAAGTAACTATAACCTCCTATCACACAAAACTATCAAAATAAGAAATGTAAGAAAGGCTCCAATAAAGAGCATGCGCATGCACATGCACATCCTGAACACAGAATGACTCACTTCTTTGTAAACTGAGTGCAGCGGTGTGTAAAGGAACTAGACCTAAAGCATTAAAGAGAAAAAACTTCTCTGAGAGATTTTACCATGGTGAACAAACTATCATCATGCAAAAACGTTTCATGAGAAGTTGCGGCTCTCAAATTATTTCAGAATTGGATCCCCAGTTAAAAGCACCACTGCTATAAAATTCTCACTAACCTCACTAATTGACTAGTTGCTGGACGACTAAAACTGTAGTCATTACCCATACTTAACTGAATTTGAGAATGTATGTCCAAGCACTTAAATTTCGTTCATTCAGATTAATTTTGTTTCACTGAGCCAACATAATTTAGTTAAATTAATCAAATCAAAGTACTTTAGTCATTTTAACTCAGCTTCATTGGGTCCATCAAACATTTTAATAATGTTTAATTTAATACATTTTCTTATGTTGGTCCAACTTTATTTATTTTTAATAATTTTATTGTCCAGGTTCATCACTGCTACAAAAATTATTCATGTAGTCCAAACTCAAGTGGATTAGGTAAGCTTACATTTTACAAATTTAATTGGATAGAATGCAATGAAATCAAAATTTTCCAGAATTGAGTTGCTTTAGTTCGTTTCAATAAAGTAAACTCCTTTTTTTCAGTGTAAAGTCGATATTAGGATATGTAATGCTATCTAAAACTTTAGATAGCATTACACATGCTTTAAAAAAAAAAGAAAAGGTATCTAAGTAGGCTTTAAAAGGCTTTAAAATCATTGTAAATTTAAATCATATAAATCAGACTTCGGATTGGAAGTGTGCTTATGATGATGCCTTATAATGATGTCTACATAGGCAGCACACATGGTTTTGGAACAGAGCCATTAAAAATGATGGCAGGTGACAACATATCATTACCTCTTTTCTTGTTCCATTAACCTTTGTCAGTGTATTTAATTTAATTTGAGGGTTTGCTTGAAGACATTTTATATATCCCTCATGCTAACTGTGATCCATTGTTCACTCCTTATTCTCAAAACATCTGTTGGCTTTTAAAACCCATCACGGGTTGGCGAGTTGAAGGACTTGATTCTTCTGCATGCATTATTAATAGCAGAGGTTGCAGTAACTGCTTACTGAAAGCATTAAGAGCTAAAAACAATCCACAGCATTAGCCCAAGCACTAATGATTACACCAATTTACATTGGCACACTCAGACACACAATAAGAGAGAGGAGAGTTAAACCTGATCGCTATCTTCCCTACGTGAGGGTTCCAGTGATGGTGTAACACCACCATCTCCTGATTAACACCACAGAGCTGCTTCATGGGGCTAATGAAGGAAGTCATTATCAAGGGTGATCAGATGTCTGGTATACCTATGACACTTTCACAAGGTGTGTCCCAAAGTGCACTCAGTCATTTTCCTAATTTCTTTATACCTAAATGTGGTGGTGGGGGCGTGGTTGAGCGCTGGCTTGTGAATGGAGAGCAAGATCAGGAGATGAGAATGGTAAGGATCATCACCTGGCAATGATTGTCTCTAACAGCTGTTTGTCATTGCAGTGAGAGTGGAGACGGGTCTTAAGAGCGAGCCAGATGCCAGTGAAGAGAGAGAGAGCTCAGTTTCCAGCATGTGGGTGAACCAGAAACGAGTTCTGTTGAAAAGCGAACATTGAGTGTGTGTTAAATACTGAAAAGTATAAAAATAAAATTACTTTTTGAGTTGGATTTCGCCATCTCCCACCTCCTCCCTGCAACCCATCATGAGCTTTGTTACACTAAAGAACAGTTTTAAAGGAACAGTTCACCCAAAATTATGATCATTTACTCACCCTCATTTAGTTCCAATCCCGCATGACTCTTCATGAGGAATTTTAATGGATATCTCGTTTGCTGATTCCAATATTGCAGTTGATTGTGTCTTACTTTAAAGCTTAAAAAGGACCCAGAGGTATCTTAAAAGTAGTCCATGTGATTCATGCATCATATTTCAAGTCTTCTGAAGGCATACGATAGGTTTCTGTGAACAAGCTTTTCCCCCTTTGAATTAATTTTATTTTTCTTACCCCATAAAAAAGTAAATACATCTCGGTTAACACTTTGCATTAGTGTTCCATTGTTAAGGGTTTATAAAGGGGTTCATTAATGACTAATAAGTCATTTACAAATGCATTAAAAATCATTGATACATGGTTATAACAACATGCATAAAAAGGCTGACTGCCACTTTACCTCACATGTTATAAATGCTAAATAACACTTATTTAAGATTAGTTACTTAGTGTTATCTGGACACCTGTGAACTATTTATTAAAAGAATAGTTCACCCAAAAATGAAAATTCTCTCATCATTTACTCATCCTCATGCCATCCCAGATGTGTATGACTTTCTTTCTTCTGCAGAACACAAATGAAGATATTTAGAAGAATATTTCAGCTCTGTAGGTCCATACAATGCAAGTGAATGGGTGCCAAAATGTTGATGCTCCAAAAAGCACATAAAGGCAGCATAAAAGTAATCCATAAGACTCCAGTTGTTAAATCCATGTCTTCAGAAGTAATATGATAGGTGTAGTTGAACAGATCCATATTTAAGTAAATTTTCTCCCTGCCCAGTAGGGAGCGATATGCATGAAGAATGTGAATCACCAAAAACACAAGAAGAAGAATGTGAAAGTGAAAGTTGAGATTGAGTGAGCAGGGAGGAGGATTTAGTTGTAAAAATTCACTAAAATATGGATCTGTTTCTCACCCACACCTTTGAAATTGCTTCAAAAGACATGGATTTAACCACCAGAGTTGTGTGGACTACTTTTATTCTGACCTATGTGATTTTTGGAGCTTCAAAATTTTGGCACCCATTCACTTGCATTGTATGGACCAAAAGAAAGAAATTTAAGAAATTCTTCTAAAAAATCTTCATTTGTGTTCTACTGAAGAAAGAAAGTCATACACATCCAGGATGGCATAAGGGTGCGTAAATAATGAGAGAATTTTCATTTTTGGGTGAACTATTCCATTGAGTTGTCAACATTAGAAACATAAAGAAACATAAATGTACATAAAGTTCAGAAGAGTTTAATGGTCATCAGACTTTATTATATGAAATATGCTGTGAATAAGTATGAAGACTTGAAAGTGTTTATGCAGAGGACTTTAAGTAACTAGGACTAGTTAAGTTGTGACAACATTCAGAGTTGCACCAATCTTTTGACATCAATGTGACAAGGAAAGTGACAACACAAGTGAGTCAGGACATTACAGTAATGAATATCAATACAAAGCAGACTGTAGCAAAATGACATAATCTCTCCTTTTAATCTCTCAATAATAGTAGATTTTTGCTGCATTTTTAAATAGTTCAAGAACTAGGGCATTTTGGGTGTTTTATTACTGTAATATTTGTGTGAATAATCGTATTTATTAAGCCTTTATACAGCCTGATCTCATAAAAAGTTACTTGAGTGTGACAACATTTTTGCAAAATGAAATTACTTGGTTCATTAAACATATCGCTGCATTTTGAGGTGAAATGTTCACTGTGTGATGCTAAACACTTAAATGTTCTCCCAAAAAGATGATGTTTTTAATTCTAACACTGTATGGAGTTTTAAATTAGCAAAACCTGCCTCCCAAACTTAAAGCTTTAATGTAAACCTAACCAATAGTGTCATAAAAAGCTAATGTGACTAGAGCACTAACTTAAAAACCTCATCTGATTTTCTAGTTTCAAATAAACAAAACTGATGTTCTTACACTAAACCCTACACCTAAACCTAATCGATAGTGTCATAAAAGCAAGTGTGAGATGAAAAACGCTATAGTTGAAGCAACCATGTCATTTCATGTTGCTTTTATGACACTTTCGATTCAGGTGTTGACTTGCAGCCTTCCGCATTCAAAGTCCAATGCTCTATCAGTTGAGCTACTATACAATTTAGTCACATTGGCGTAAGTTTGGAAATATAGTTGGTTGTGTAGTTCAAGCGTTAAAATTTCTTTCAAATCACACATTACAGTAAAAGTGTTTCAGTGTCATAAAATTGTATTGTGTGTAACAGAGTGAAACATAAGTGTTTATGAACTGTTAATCTGCCATTTTACTTGTGATTTGTGTGAAAGTGAATAAAACTTGGTGTTGTTGCACCACTAGTGTTTAATGCTCACTATTTGGCAAGTATTGCATGAACCCTTTTATAAACCCTTAACAAAGAGAACATTGATGTAAAATGTTACCGTATCTTGTTTTTTTACTCCAATTGCTTCCTGTTTCGCTACTGTTCGGACGCATCTGCTTACTGCTCCGCGCTTTGCTCCCTTGCTTTTGCATTTTAATCTCTAATTTTCACATCATAAGTTCAGCACAGTACTCAAAATGACATAATTTGGCACCCAATATACAACCAGGGACTTTTGGGACTGATATTTTACTACAAAAATGGAGTTTTTCTGTGAAAGAGG
Organism: Myxocyprinus asiaticus; assembly: GCF_019703515.2. Classification (NCBI taxonomy): domain Eukaryota; kingdom Metazoa; phylum Chordata; class Actinopteri; order Cypriniformes; family Catostomidae; genus Myxocyprinus; species Myxocyprinus asiaticus. The sequence continues at coordinate 39,515,261 of NC_059364.1, read as the reverse complement.
TCTACCAGCCTCCTACAACTGGGAGTTTACATTCCTGAAAAGGGATAACACAGCTGCCTTCACACAGACAGACGAGAAAGAAAATGCCTCCTTTCAGATCAAACTTCACTTGCTGCACAATCTGCCATAGACTTCTATAAAAAAATCACAGTTCTTGAAACAAAACTACATGCAGTATTGCCAACCTTGATGGAATACACAGGAGAGTGTCACCGTGGACTCCCTCAGCCTACAGCCTGTGAGTCCTGTGAATCAAACGTTCCTCGACAGGCTATACTGAGCTTAGGAAACCCAGCAAAACAGATGGAAAAAGTGACTGATGAAAGTGAGAGCAAAAGCCAATGGCATAACAGGGAACTAGACCCAAAGGTCAACATATCAGACAATCACAATCATCGCATATTGCAGCACTGGCATCTTCCACTCCAGTTATGACTCGATTAACCAATACTGGTATTCTTCCACCCCCGATATGTCTTGAAAATAGATTTGAACCATTAATGAATGTGGAGGAAGAAACCCCAAACGTGATCAGGCTTAGATCACAACAGCCAGCAGCTAACACTACAGCTGGCAGGCGCTCAAGGTCGAGCAGGCAGCGGCATTCAGCTGAGACCACAGCCGAGCCCAGCACTCTGATAGTGGGGGACTCCATTATCAGAAACTTTGGTAGTGGGGCTACTACCACTTGCTGCATTCCTCAAGTAACGGTTTCTGAGGTAAATAAGGAACTTATGAACATTCTGATGAACCATAAGACTGTGAATATTATACATGTGGGGGGAAATTATATTCAGAAAGAGCAGTCAGAACTCCTTAAGAGGGATTTCAATGAACTCTTTGAAACACTCGGGAGATTGAAAGTTCAGACATTCATCAGTGGACCACTCCCAGCCTGAGGAACATATATGTTTTCTCGGTTGCTAAGTCTAAACACTTGGCTGCACAAAACCTGCAACATGAGAGGACTGAACTATATTGATAATTTCAATCTTTTCTGGAGTCAAAGAGAACTGTTTAAATCAGATGGCCTTCACCCAAACAAACTTGGTGCAAAAGTGCTAAAGGACAATATCTACTTCTCCCTCCTTCATCCATCTGCAACGTGCACAAATCCACTCAACCTGGATGGCACACAAACACCACCGCAGTGTCTGGACGACCACAGGATCGCACTTCAGCATCTGGATGGACATTTGATCGACAAATCCCTCAATAACACAGTGAAGACACAACAACATGGCATACTACAGTCAGACTGTGACGACTTAAAACTGCTCCAAGATACAGGACCCAAGGAAGATTTCTGGGAAAAAAGCCAAGGGAGCCAAGATAACAACATACATCAGCCTCTAGAAACACCAGAGCCACAGTCTCTGTCACCACACACCTTCTCCCTCTCGTCAACATCCCCACTCCTGAGCTTCTCTGAGAAAATGGAGAAAGCCTGCAGGCCCAGCTCACCCTCCCTTACAGAACAAGCGGGAACCTGCTGTGCCAGTAGCTTTTTCAATCATATCTGTTATGTTAAGTGATAGGGAGGCTTTCTCAATACGTATGGCAAACCAATCTAATCTGTTGCATATTAGACATAATCCAACATTACTGTGGGGCCAAAAACAGATACTGTCAAGTTAGCACTTTTAAACATCCGCTCACTAAAGAATAAGTTGTTTCTAGTCAATGACCTCATCACCACAAACAACCTGGACTTTATGTATCTAAATGAGACTTGGTTGGATAACAACTACAGTGCAACAGTCCTCAATGAATCAGCCCCTCCAAACTTTACTTTCATGAGTGTCTGCAGAGCTGTTAGGAGAGGTGAAGGATTAGCGGCAAAGATGTCTTTCAATGCAAGCAAGTGTCACTTGGTGATTACTAGACCTTTGAATATCTAAGTATTGTACTAAAAGGTGCTCTACACATTCTAAACTATTTACAATTATTTATAGGCCTCCAAAATACTCTCCTGGCTTTGTTGATGATTTCACAGAACTGTTATCAACAACTTCCTCTGAATTTGACTGTTTTGTTATTGCTGGGGACTTCAAAATTCTTATAGATAATCCTGAACACAACACTGCCAAAGAACTCAAAACGGTTTTAAACACTTTTGATCAGACTCAACATGTAGATGGACCCACACGCAATCGCGAACACACTCTTGATCTGCTCATTAGCAAGGGTCTAAACATTTCGTCCACTATTATTAAAGACGTCGCACTATCTAACCATTTCTGTATTTTCTTTGAAATATTGATTTCTCCAGTCAGTTAGATCTGTCTCTGTCAAAAACAGGTACATAAATGAGAACACTTGTGTGCAATTTATCAAGGTTATATCTTTGAAACCGAGTATATCCGCAGACTTTGTTGATGATCTCCTCGATAACTTTAACTCAAAAGTTAAAAATGCTATTGATGAAATTGCTCCTGTAAAGGTCCAGATGATCACTGGCAGGCGTAGAGCACCTTGGAGAAACACAACACAGTGAAAAACATGAAAAGAAAATGCAGGAAAGCAGAATGAATATGGTGGAAAACACAACTTGAAGTCCATTATAATATCTATAAAGACAGCCTTCATGCTTTCAGTTTGGAATTAGGCACAGCTAGGCAGACTTTCTTCTCAAAAATTATTAACAGCAATATAAACAACACCCGCACTCTTTTTGCTACTTTAGAGAGACTAACAAACCTCCCAACACAGGTGGCCTGTGAAATGCTCTCTGACAGAAAATGCAACGAGTTTGCACCATTTTTCATAAGAAGATCAATGATGTTAGAATGGCAATCAGCTCGTCCTCATGTTGCACTGAGGTCTGACAGCACCCACCACAAAAACTTCAGAAATTAGTCACTATGTCTGATTTTGAGTAAATTGATGGCAAAACCCGGGAAAAAAAAATACAGCATCTTAAAACTTCAACCTGCTGTCTTGACACACTCCCCACAACATTTTTCAAAAATGTGTTTAACTGTCTGGAAAAAGATCTGTTTTCAGGCACATTTCCGAAGTCCCTGAAAACTGCAGCTGACAAGTCCCTTCTTTAAAAGAACAATCTAGATAACTCAATATTGAACAACTACAGACCAATTTCAAACCTTTCTTTCATAGGCAAAATCATTGAAAAGTTTGTTTTCAATCAGCTGAACAAACTCTTAATCTCAAATGGCTACTTGGGCAATTTACAATCTGGTTTCCGACCGCATCATATTACAGAGACGGCGCTCATAAAGATCCTTAATTATATTCAGCTAAATACTGATTCAGGCAAAATATCAGTGCTGATATTATTAGATCTCAGTGCTGCTTTTGACACTGTTGACCACAACATTCTGCTAGACAGATGGGAAAACTGGGTAGGGCTCTCTGGGACGGTCCTCAGCTGATTCAAGTCATATCTAGAAGGTAAGGGTTACTATGTGAACATAGGCAACTATGAATCTGAGTGGACATCCATGATGTGTAGAGTCCCACAAGGCTCAATTCTTGCACCACTCCTGTTCAACCTATATATGCTCCCACTAGGCCAAATTATGAAAAAGAACCAAATTGCATACCATAGCTATGCAGACGATACCCAGATCTGTCTAGCCCTATTGCCAAATGACTACAGCCCCATAGAATCTCTGTGCCAGTGCATTGTTGAAATAAACAGTTGGATGTGCCAAAACTTCCTTCAGTTAAACTATGACAAGGCAGAGTTCATTGTATTTGGCAACAAAGGCAAAATTCCAAAGGTGTATACATACTTTGACTCCAAGGGCCTAAAGACAAAAAATCAAGTAAGACATGTTGGTGTAATTTTGGAGTCAGACCTTAGTTTCAGTAGTCACATCAAAGCAATAACTAAATCAGCCTACTATCATCTAAAAAATATAGCCAGAATTAGATGTTTTGTATCCAGTCAAGACTTAGAGAAATTTGTTCATGCATTCATCACCAGTAGGGTAGATTACTTCAATGGACTCCTAACCAGGCCTTCCCAAAAAGACCATTAGACACCTGCAGCTCATTCAGAATGCCGCTGCCAGGATTCTCACCCAAACCAAAAAATCTGAGCATATTACTCCAGTCCTCAGGTCTTTACACTGGCTTCCAGTTACATTTAGAATTGATTTTAAAGTACTATTTCTTGTTTATAAATCGCTCAATTAGCATTAACATTTCAGATATGCTCATTGAATATAAACCTTACAGACCTCTCAGATCATTAGGATCAAGTCAGTTAGACACAGAGGGTTCACTCAAAACAAGGTGAGACAGTGTTTAGCTATTATGCCACCCGCAGCTGGAACCAGCTTCCAGAAGAGATTAGATGTGCCCCAACAGTAGCCACATTTAAATCCAGACTGAAAACACATATGTTTAGCTGTGCATTTTCTGACTGAGCATTGTGCTGCACTTATTGATTTCACTGAATCATTTTGCTTTTGTCTTTCTTTCATTTTAATTATTCTATTTTATTCTTTTTTATTTTATTTTTATATAACCTTTTCTCAATGTGTGTGTTAAATTTTTTTGGTTATCCTCTGTTTGATCAGGCAAGGTTGTTAAGGTGTTAACAACTTAATATTCTTTTTCTTATTATTCATTTTATTCATTAAAAAAAAAAAAGAAATCAAATTTATTTTAATACTTTTTATTCTTATTCTTTATGTATCTTGTATTTTCTTTAAAATGTACAGTATATATAAAGCACTTTGAATTGTCATTGTGTATGAAATGTGCTATATAAATAAACTTGCCTTGCCTTGCCTTATTTTGAAAATGTTTAGATATTTTAAACTGAAAACATGTTTAATAGCTGCAGTGCTGACTAGAATGAAGATCAGCATAGGTATGATAACATGTCTCTTACAAAAACGTACTGTGGAAATACCATGGTATCAGAATGTAAGATCATACGGTATACAAAAGTACTGTTTGTTTACTATATTCATATACTGTGGTATTAAAATGGTAGTCTAAACAATACCATGATTTTATCATCACTGAACCATGGTACTTAAAAGGTATTGTAAACTTGGTTTTTCCATTGTATATTTTTATGGTAATACCACTGGACAAAAGAGAGTTATGACCATCCTATTGAGCTTAAGTCTACCTCTTGAATCAACAAGACTTATCAGTGCACAAAGGAGTTAATTACTACTATTAATATATTTACTATTCATGCTCTCTTAGCATTGAATTACCCTTGTATTCACCCTCTGCAACTGACTCTGTCCTGGCACCTGCACCTGCTGCTCGCCTGAGCGCCACAGGTGGCTTCCAGAGGTTGTAACCCAGGAGTGGATTATGTAAACAACTGTCTGAAAGAGGTGTCTCCACAGGTCTCAGTCAAACAGCTATTGTTGACTCTCTCTCTCAGACAGAATAGGATATAAAAAAGGGATAGAGAGTCATAGACTCCAGGGAGAGCCCAGAGGTAACATTACCATTTGAGGTTTAATATCTCTTCGGGATGAAATTCAATAAGACAAACTTTGAATTGAAGTGCTGGAGTGAAGCCAGGTCTGTAACAATACAGCCGGTAAAGCAGAGAGGGAGAAATGAAGCTATTAGACTCATCCCTGAGCTTATAACCTACTTCCATAGGTGACACATTTTCTTTCTTGATACCTGAGGCACAAGTACTGTGTGGATTAGTGAAGTAGCCAATAGAGTGTACTGAATCAATACACATAAGGAGGCCATGGCAGAAGCTGGCAGCTGACCTTTGCCGAATAAAGCCGTGACAGATATTAAAACGAATATCTCCACGTTCCTAAAGGGTGAAAAAAAAAATCCTAGCTGCGTAATGCCAGCCAGATCGGTTCAATTACCTGTTTTTATGTGTTCCTCAATACAGACCATAGGGACTGGGGGGCGGAAAAAAGGAGAAATCTGTGCCTTGAGGCATGATCATGTTTTCAAAAAGTGTCATCTAAGCTGGCAATCCCCTGTCTATTATTCCATTGGAGAGATAGACTCTGCTTAGCCCTGTAAATATCCTGTCTGATCAGGGTTTGAAAGGAGCTGAAATGTCTAAGAAACCCATTACAGCTCTGATTGGGTTACAAACTACTAAAACAGTTTTTGTGTGGTTTGCTTAGTTATAATTACTAAGCAGATATTTGCCTCATAAATATGCATCACACCTAAAGTGCAAAAAGAAAATCTTAATTTTTTTTTTTTCATTATATGTGTCTTGTTTTCCAATAAAAAGATAACACTTTACAATACGGTTCGATTCGTTAATCTTAGTTAATGCATTAGGTATCATAAACTAACAAAGAACAATACTTAATAAGCATTTATTAATCATAGTTAATGTTAATTTCAACAAATAGTAATGCATTTTTAAAAATTACAAGTTTTATTTGTTAACATTTGTTAATTCATTATGAACTAACATGAACTACCAATGAACAATTATATTTTTATTAACTAACATTAACAAAGATTAATAAACGATGTAAAAATGTATATTTTAAATTATTTGTTCATAAGACCTAATGCATTAACTAGTGTTAACAAATGAAACCTTGCTGTATAGCGTTACCAATTAAATAAAAAACAAAACTGTATAAGATAATAAGACTTGTTTCCAGGTATATACTGTATCTTGATTTAAAAGGACAGTTCACCCAAAAAATGAAAATGTTGTTCCAAACCTGAAATTAAGCTGAATGTCGGAGCTACTCTCTTCCATACAATGAAAGTGGGCAAAAAAAAACACCAAACAGTAAAAAAAAAAAAAAGCACTATAAAAGTAGCCGATATTACTCATACACTATATATGATAGTTTTTTTATGAGCAACATACTGACATTTTGGTCATTATTCACTGAAAATTGTCCTGGTTACTTGCGTAACCTCCCTTCCCTGATGGAGGGAACGAGACGTTGTGTCGATGTAGTGACACTAGGGGTCACTCTTGGGAGCCGAGACACCCCTGGTCTTTGATAAAAGGCCAGTGAAAATTGGCGAGTGGTATTTGCATACCACTCCCCCGGACATACGGGTATAAAAGGAGCTGGTATGCAACCACTCATTCAGCTTTTGTGCTGAGGAGCCGAGACAAGGTCCCGGCCATTTCAGTGGGTAGTTCAGCATTGTGGCAGGAGGGACACAACATCTCATTCCCTCCATCAGGGAACGGAGGTTACGCAAGTAACCAGGACGTTCCCTATCTGTCACTCACACGACATTGTGTCGATGTAGTGACACTAGGGGTCCCTATACAAAACGCCGCAACTGGCTGAACTGTGTTACATGAACTGGCGGTGTGTGACGGGCAGACCACTGTGTGCCTCGTAGCCAGCGCACCAGGCCGACACGTAACCTCCCCCAACACTGTTATGAGTGTCGAACGACCCTTTGGGGACAAGTCAACTACCCAAAAGATAGAGATGGGCTAGCCCAGTCGTGGCCTCTTATCCTCTTTTTTTTCCTCTCCCCAAAAAAAAGGGAATTAACCAACTGGGGCCACCAGGTCTAGTCGGGGGGTGGTGTCCCTCCCAAGGGGAAGACATCGCGGAGACCCCACCCAGAGAGGGGGGGGTATTTAAGAGGAAATACGTCACATGGTCTTGCCGAGCTATGTCGGAAGTATGCCATGTGGGGAAGTCACATGGTATGTCCTACCCTACGGGGGAGAAGTTACTACAAGCATGGTGACTGGGGCAGAGGGGCCTCTGCCCAAGGAAGATGCAGTTTACCAACAGGGAAAAGAATTAGCGGAAGATATACATCGCATGGGGTTACCACCACATGCAGAGCACCTACCCCAGTACAGGGCTTAGTTAGCACATGTACTGAGCCAGCAGCGAGTTTCTCTGCAAACTCGTCTGCCACAGGGCTCGGAGGAAATCAACCAGGGAACACAGTTTCTGAACACTACTGGGAGTCAACGGCGCACATCTTCAGCACAGGGGAGGTGAAAGGCGCTATGCGCAAGCGATACACCCAGCTGGCTGTCCCGGACTTACCTGCTTGTGTGTGCCACTACACGGGATGAAACCGGTTCCACCCGGAGATTGTAGAACCTCGCAAAGGTGTTGGGTGTTGCCCAGCCCGCTGCTCTGCAAATGTCTATTAGAGAGGTGTCACTGGTCAAGGCCCAGGAGGCCATTACACCCCTGGTAGAATGAGCCCATAGCCCTACCAGGGGCGGCACGTCCTGGGCGTGATATGCCATAGTTATGGCTTCAATGAGCCAGTGGGTGATCCTCTGCTTCGAGACAGTGCTTCCTTTCCGCTGTCCACCAAAGCAGACAAAGAGCTGCTCAGAGACTCTAAAGCTCTGCGTGCGATCCAAATAGATGCTTAAAGCGCGCACCGGACACAGCAACGTCAGGGCTGGGTCTGCCTCCTCCTGGGACAGCGCTTGCAGGTTCACCACCTGGTCCCTAAAAGGGGTCGTGGGAACCTTGGGCACATAGCCCGGTCGGGGTCTCAGGATCACGTGAGAGTAGACCGGACCGAACTCCAGGCACGTTTCGCTGACAGAGAACGCTTGCAGGTGTCCTACCCTCTTGATGGAAGTGAGCGCAGTCAGGAGGGCAGTCTTCAGAGAGAGTGCCTTAAGCTCAGCTGACTGCAAGGGCTCAAAGGGGGCTCTCTGTAGACCCTGAAGAACTACAGAGAGGTCCCATGAGGGAACAAGGCGCAGTCTGAAGGGATTCAACCTCCTGGCGCCTCTCAGGAACCTGATGATCAGGTCGTGCTTCCCTAAGGACTTACCGTCCACTGTGTTGTGGTGTGCCACTATAGCGGCTACATACACCTTCAAGGTGGAGGGGGACAGCCGCCCTTCCAACCTCTCCTGCAGGAAGGAAAGCACCGATCTGACTGCGCATCTCTGGGGGTCTTCGCATCGGGAAGAACACCACTTAGCGAACAGACGCCACTTAAAGGCATACAGGCACCTCATAGAGGGGGCCTTAGCCTGAGTGAATCGAGACGTGGAAGTACGCATCCTTCAGGTCTACCGCCGCAAACCAATCTTGATGCCGGACACTCGCCAGAATGCATTTTTGCGTCAGCATCTTCAACGGGAGTCTGTGTAAAGCCCGGTTCAGTACTCGCAGGTCCAAGATTGGCCGCAACCCTCCGCCTTTTTTCGGTACAATGAAGTAGGGGCTGTAAAACCCCTTCTTCATCTCGGCCGGAAGGACAGGCTCTATCGCATCCCTCCGTAGGAGGGTAGCGATCTCCGCGCGCAAGGTAGCAGCGTTTTTGCCCTTCACTGAGTTGAAGTGGATGCCGCTGAACCTGGGCGGACGCCTGGCAAACTGAATCGCGTAGCCGAGTCGGACGGTCCGGATCAGCCATCGCGACGGATTGGAAAGCGCAAGCCACACATCCAATCTCACATCATCTTCACAGATCTTAAGTGCAGGTTGAGTAGCAGGAGGGGGGAGGAGGGGGGTTGCAGGAGGTGTTGGTGTTTGTGTGAAGTGAAGGTCAGAGTGGGAGTGGGGTGTGAGATTGGGCTTTACAAATCAACAGTAGAACACATTCAGGTCATCAGCCAGTTGTTGGTGCACCACAGGGTTGGGGGTAGGAGTCCTGTAATTTGTGAGTTGTTTCATGCCACTCCATACTGATGCAGGGTCGTTAGCTGAAAACTTGTTTTTCAGCTTCTCAGAGTATCTTCTTTTAGCCACTCGGATTTCCTTGTTCATTGTGTTCCTGGCCTGATTGTACAAGACTTGAATCCTCTTTGGCCTGATGAAGCTGCCTGAGCTCTGCTGTAAACCACGGTTTGTCGTTGTTAAATGTGAAATAAGTCCTAGTAGGAATGCACATATCCTCACAGAAATTGATATATGATATAACAGTATCTGTGAGCTCGTCCAGGTCTGTGGCTGCAGCCTCAAAAACACTCCAATCCGTGCAATCGAAGCAGGCTTGTAGTTCCCACTCTGCTTCATTGGTCCATCTCTTTACAGTCCTTACTACTGGCTTGGCTGATTTTAATTTCTGCCTGTAGGTTGGAAGAAGATGAACCAGACAGTGATCAGAGAGTCCCAAATCTGCTATAGGGACAGAGTGATATGCATCCTTTATTGTTGTGTAACAATGATCCAGTATGTTCCTGTCTCTGGTGGGGCACGTAATGTGCTGTTTGTGTTTGGGCAGTTCACATGTGAGATTTGCTTTGTTAAAATCCCCAAGAATAATAATAACTGAGTCCGGGTATTGTTGTTCTGTGTCTGTAATTTGATCAGTCAGCTGTTGCAGCGCTGTGCTCACACACGCATTTGGCGTGATATACACACTCACCAGAATAAACGAGGAAAACTCCCACGGTGAGTAGAACGGCTTACAGTTAATAATGTGCGCTTCCAAATTAGGACAGCACACCCTCTTTAACGTTGTTACATCTGTACACCAACTTTCATTGATGTAAAAGCATGTTCGACCACCTCTCGTTTTCCCCGTTAACTCCACAATGCGATCCGCTCTGAACAGCTGAAAGCCCGGCAGATGTAACGTGCTGTCCGGAATGGCTTCACTCAGCCAGGTTTCTGTGAAGCACAAGGCAGCAGAGATTAAAAAGTCCTTGTTTGTACGGGTGAGGAGATGTAGTTTGTCCTTTTTGTTAGGAAGAGAGCAGAGATTCGCTAGATGAATGCTCGGCAGCACTGTTCGAAAGCCGCACCGACGGAGCCTGACCAGCACGCCTGCTCGTCTCCCTTGCCTGCATCTCATAGCACGTTTAAACAACACAGCTGCGCCTCCGACTAAAATGTCCAGCAAAACGTCTGAATATTCAAAAACAAGAAGGTTGTCTGGTATATGCTGCCGAATGTTCAGCAGTTCGTCCCTGGTAAAACTGACTGGAAAAATATTACTAAACACAGGACAAACAAACAAAAACAACAAAAGAACTGAAGAGCTACACACCGAGGCGGCCATCCGCGGCGCCAAATTGATGATAATCAATGTTTATTGTTTTGAATAAACAAAGATGTGTACTGTATGACTTTCTTTCTTCTGCTGAACACAAACAATATTTCAGGTCTGTAGGTAGATTAAACGCAAGTGAATGGTGACCAAAAGTTTGAAACTCCAAAAAGCACATGAAGGCAGCATAAAGGTAATCCACAAGACTCCAGTGGTTTAATCCATGTCTTCTGAAGCGATTCAATCAGTTTTGAGTGAGAACAGACCAAAATGTAACTCCTTTTTCACTATTCACTTGCATTGTATGGACCTACCTGAGATATTCTTCTAAAAATCTTTGTTTGTGTTCAGCAGAAGAAAGAAAGTCATACACATCGGGGATGACACGAGGGTGAGTAAATGATGAGAGCTTTTTAATTTTTGGGTGAACTATCCCTTTAAAATGGAGTTGTTAAAATAGCCGTGGTCATGATTCACTTTCATTGTATGTAAAAGACCAGCTTTGACATTCTGCTAAACATTTCTGTTTAAATGTTTCATGGAACACAGAAAAAGGCCATGGATTCAAAAGACACAAGTAAATGATGACAGAGTTTTTATTTTTTGGTGTACTTTTAGTTTATTTTTCTTACCCTTTGGCAAATTGTTTGCTCTCAAGTTTAAATCTTATTAAATGTTTTGTCAGCTAATATTGGTCTATGCTTTCAGATGTTCCGAACTACAGTTGTGCGCATACGCAACAATGACACCACACAGCGTTCTTTCACTTACTTCTTTGAATGGATGTGACTTGAAAGGCACAGCACGTCCAATTTTCGGAATTGTTTCAGTAGTAATTACACTAATGTAGCCCAAACCCTAAACATAACAGTACTAAGACCAAAACAGCATTCTTTCACTTCTCGTTAAATGTAGTATCTGGGATGTGACGAAGGAACAGCATGGCTGATTTTCGGGACATTATTCATGAACATCCACTGCATAGAATTAACATACCAATTTCCCATGTGATCATGCCAATGAGGTTAGAATAATACACTTAATTCAAGACATATTCCCAGAAAACAAGTTTTAATACATTGTGGAGTTTTGCTTCTAAAGTAAATTTATCTTGTTATTAAAGATAGGGAAGTGTAGATATTTTTATAGGAAATCAAGACAAAACACCAATTAAGACAATTTTTGCAGTGTAGATATGAGACAGAAAGAAATATTGATTTACCGCTGGGGGCGGAGAGAAAAGGAGGTGTTTGGGAGCCCTTGTGATGTCACAAAGCCTGTCAAGAATATGTCCGGATCATATTTAATTCCAAAATAAAAAAAATAAAAATAAGGAATTATAGTTTGCTTAAAGCTACACTATGTAACTTTTTTTTTTTAAAAAAATAACAAAATGTTATTAATGAGAATGCAATAAAAATCCATCTTCCAAACCATGTCTTTACCCAGATACACTTTGATAAACCTATAATAATGATTTACATTTTAGAGTTTAGTTTGTTGTCACAACGAACGAGAAAAATTGACCATGGATCATTCAAAATGGCAAACATCCGGGCAATCACTTTGTAAAAACAAAGAAACCCCGAACAGAGCGGATTCTACAAGCAAAAAGGGAAAGCGACAGAGTCCGTAATAAAACCCGAATCAACCTCGGCTTGGCTTTTCAGAGGTGGCGACAATTCCAAAATCTGAAAGGATTGAAAGGATGGCTTTATTCGTACTCAATAGGTAAGGTATTTTATTGATATGCTTTATGTATAGTTGTGTACACACAGATGTGTGTGTGTGTAGTGAAATACAATAATTATACTGTAATCGGTGCAGAACTTTTCACTTGCTAGCACACGTGTGTATTTTTCTTTATAACGGCAATAATTTATATAAATAAATCCTTTAGTCCTAGGCTTGCCAAGGACATGTGAGTCTTGAAATGATGTTGACCACTGGTTGGTAACAATGACAATCTATAAATTAGTTACTATCGTGGTCTAATTGGCCAGAATATCCTGCAGTTATAAAAACTTTACAATGTTTGACCTTATTAGACTAGCAATCATTGTGTCCAATGTTATCAAACGTTGCCTAACTTTTGTAACGTCATTCATTTCAAAACATCAATGTTCCCAATAAGTCAAAACAACAGCATAAGATATGGCACTTACCTGCTCAGATGACATGTTTTTGGATATCTGTCTTTTTCTTTCTTTCGTTATTTATTTGTCCATTCACTCTAATAAGATGTCCTGTATCCAGTGTACACTGGTGCATCAAACCACATTTATCCGTGCAGAGGAGCAGAGCAGAAGCACAACATCATAACCAAAACACTGTTCTTCCGCAAGACACATGCAGTTTTGTTTTTTAACCGCTAGAGGGCCAAAAGTTACATAGTGTAATTTTTAAGAAAATAAAGTCTATTTAAGGCCTTTTAGATATTTTGCATTATGTAATTACTTTCATGACAATTATGAACCCAACCACCACAAATTCACTTACTGCAAAAAAGCATCTGTCTTATTACCATAATATGACAGGAATAATTATATATTATTTAAATTGTAAAGCATTAATGCATCATGATATTATTTGTTGTACTTCCTTTAACCTGTTGATGTGTATGCCCCCCCGAACTGATGTCACTTTGCTTAAATTAGTTCACATTTACTATATAGTCTAGTCAAAAAAGAGTTAATAATGTTGACAAATTATAAAGATGTATAATTTGTCAACATTATGAAAAATTTTGAACAGCACACTATATAGTAAATGTGAACTCATTTAAGCAAAGTAAAGTCAAACCCATGGGTGGGGTCAATGAGCATCAACAGGTTCTTAATTAAGGGAGGTTCAAGTTTTTGTGCAGATAAAAAATTGATAGTGGGCACAGTGACCTTCAAACTAGTCTTTTGGTATAAGTAACAGCTGTTCCATGGGCCGGGACATCACCACAAGAAACAAAAACAATGAGATGTTAAATGTAAGCGTACCGGTAGTTCTGTCAGGAAGATTCGTAGTAGCATGCACCATTCATTCAATCAGGTGTCTCGTCCAATCATAATTCAGCATCTTCTTTATAAATCTGCAGCTGTCTGTTATCGCATCATGTGCATTGTTTTCACTCACTCGTTCGTGAGTGAAACACACAATCATAATTCACGCTATGCCTTTGCTTTTCAAGCAAACAATTGCTTCATATTTGGATTATACATCGCTGATTTATTCACCTTGACGTTCACGCACCTCAACACAGCTGGTTTCATCAGCAAGATACGCAAGTCCTATGTTATTTCTTGTCTTGGGGGAATTATTGTCATACACATCTAACTGGTGGTCAATGGGGTTTAGGTTTTGCTATCAATGATCTCAATTCTCTCCATCATACATACATACCGGATTAGTATGGCTTTTCAAGAGGCAATGTTTCATTTTAACAGAGCTCGGTGCGTGCTGATCTTTGTGTTTGGTGTGTCAAAATGTATGTGTTTTTCCAGTGTGGCGGCGTGTCATGTGGCGGAGCCTTGTTCACATTGTTTATATGTTTAAAACAATGTTTGCAGGATGATTATTCTCATGCATTGGGGAATTTATTTTCAATATGCATTCACATCGATTATTAATACTTAAGTGAACGTGGTCTGTTTTTCTACATTAGTTCGATGATGCTTTTTGTGTTGTCGCTCCCATAGCACATTAAATATTTTCTTGAATTATATAAATGTCTACATTGCTGTTCTCTAAAAGGGTAAGTATCAGATGTCGCTGTGTTCCTTCTGACACCTGGTGGTAGGCAATGGTGCATCAACATTACTAAATTCAGTCAAATAATTGAGAAGCCTGCCTGGGTCGTTATCTAATATGGTGACAATAATGTCCCTTGGCTTTCAGTCATGGTAAAATTCAAGTAGTTTTGAACCCTGTTTTAAGGCATCTTTCTTTTATTCTCTTTCTTAAATACATTTGATGTTTTTGATTTTATTTTTGCAAATTTTAGATCATATATTTAAATTGTCAGTTGCCTTATTATCCCTTGCACCCCTTCATCTGGTACACCACTTTATGTCATTTATAGTTATTTATGTGTTTTATTTTTCTCAGGTAAGTGGTGTTAGTGCCAGGCCTTTTGAAAAACCTACTAATTCATTTAACTATCGCATGGCTTATTAAATATGTCATTGGTGTTTATTGCTAATGATCATGTGAAAGATTTATTGCAAATAATTATTTAATGGTATTTGGATTAGTTTGATAAGTGGAGTGGTTGTATGCTTTTGACACCTTATAACTAATCTGTTAGAGAACTTGTCATTGGTGTTCGTTACTGGTGGTTCAACAAAGTTCAACCCTCAGATCTATTTTTTTTTTGCTTAATACATCTAAAAACCCATTTAACAAGGGTGTTTTACTTTATTGATACTGGGATTGCCTCTAAACTGTTATGCTTTGCTCAATTCTGACATCGATGGTCAAACATTAAACGCTCTACTAAATGCTTCTACAACGTGTGCTTTGACAACATCTTTTGATTAGGTAAGTAATAATATTTAGCTACTGTATAGAATTCACTGTTCTGGGATTAGCACTTCTTCAAAACAGATACATTATTTTCAGTCATTTGACGCTTCACACGCCATGTTTATGCATTGTGTGTTGGCTTTGGCACAGGCTTCAACAAAGCTTAGGTATCAAACATCACATCATGTGTCCTCTTTATCTGTATTTTATTCCATTCGTTATATTTTCCAAATTATTTCTATTTCCATTTTATAAGGAATAGGAATATTCAGGAATATTCAGGATTGGACCCTAATATCAACTCAGATCTGCAGTCACTGTCTCAATCCGGATCCTCGAGGGGAGAAATGAGTGACACAGACACAGCGATGGCGAAATTGCACAACAATCCAATTTGGTTGGACCACAATACAGCAAAACAAATTTGTCATAATTAATACCCTGAGTATTAATAATGAGCGGACATGGCGGTCCGTAAATTGTACAAGCAAAAACCTTGAAACACAAGAATAACACACTATAATATTCTATCTCTGCCCAGACGTAAACCTCTTACTTGAATCGCATGAGGACACAGGTAGAATGTGTTTTCCTCCGTCCTTTAACTCTGTCCCGGTTCCTTGAGGCTCGGGTGATGACGGGAGGCCGTTTACTCGCTCTGTCGGCGGGCACGGCTGTTGATTCTCCGTGGGCTGGCGGAGAACTCAGAAATGTCGACTTGATTGAAGATGGAAGAGAAATCTTTAATCTCTTCACTTCTGTAGGCAAACGGATGAAGATGCGAATTGCTCGGCGGTCTCCTTCGGATCTGTTAGAGTGTTCGGTTGAACACAGAGTAATCTCAACTCGTCCAGCGAGATGGAGATTGTATGGCCACAGTTTCAAGTCGGACGTTACTTCCTTGTGCCACGAGGTTGCACCTGAGAGCAGAAAAGAGCTGCGTCTTCACACTGCAAACAAAGTCGCTGGAAGCGAATTCTGGAAGCATTTCAGAGGTATTTCAACTCCTGATGATGTCATGTTTGAGGGACGTTCTGTTGTGTGCCTTATCCAATAGGAGTTGAGAGTTCAATCCTTTAGTGAGCAAGGCTTCATGGATTTGTAGTCTGTTTTGGACTCCCTTTGTTTGACTTTGGCGCGACTTTTATCAGTAAGATTTACGACTTGGAAGGTGGGGGCTTGAGTTAGGTTTTTACGACTGTATTAGGCCTGCCTTTGTCTTCTATCTGAATACATGAGGCCCAACACTTGAGACACTCAGAGAAGAAGAAACAGGAAACCCTTCCCACATGATTTCCGTTAATGACACACATGAAAATAGGAGTCATCAGAAAACTGGCCATTGGTTAACAACTTATGCAATGACAAAGTTGGATCATGCACAACGGAGGTTGGTTTAATAGTCAGATTAGCAGTAGCCAACAAAATAGCCTCCTACCACAATCAACGTTGTGCTGTCAAGTGTTGTGTAGTAATATTATGCATAATTGCTCCTACCTGATGCGAGGTGTGCACAGTCATAGGGTGTGAAAGAACATTGCGTTCTGCGTCTAGTACCATCAATGCCGTAGCAGCAACCAACCACAGACACGCAGGGAGACCTTTGGTGACTGCATCTAATGTCTTCAACAAGTATGCCACTGGTCTATATGTTCCACTAAGGAAGGGCGAGGATCGCTGCTGCTGTGCTTCCAGCCTCATGCACATACAGATGGAAAGGTTCACCATAGTTTGGCAGACCTAGAGCTGGTGGGGAACTTAGACTGTTACGCTAGAGCTTGAATGCCATGTCCATTTCAGCAGTCCATTTTATGGGCTCTTTGGCCCCTGAGAGTGTGGCCTCTCTCAATATCTTGTTGTACAATGAGCAGTTTGGGACCCAGGCTTGATAATAATTAATCAAGCCCAGAAAACTTTGCATTTGGGTCTTTATTGTCGAATGCTGAAAGGTGGTTATTGTTTTGACTCTATCTGTGGAGAGACAGACTGTTCCTTTCTGCAGCTCATGACACAGATAGTCAACTCTTGGTTTCACCCATTGCAGCTTGTCTTTTGATGCTTTGAAACCACCCTGTGCTAGTACATTGCATACAATCGTTGAAACAGCAGTGCATGATTCAGCGTCTGGGTCGGAAACCAGGATGTCGTCAGCGTATTGCAGCAGACAGGTCTGTGGTGGCAGCTTGGTGTCTTTCAAAGTAACGTGCACTACAGCAGAGAACACAGCAGGTGAGTCTCTAAATCCCTGGGGCATTCTTGTCCACGTGTGTTGTCGGCCTCCGTACATGAACGCGAACAGGGGCTGCGTGACAGGTGAGACTGGCACACTGAAAAAGGCAGAACACAGATCAATAACAGTAAAATAAGTGTGGTCTGCCGGAACAGAATTAATAGTTGTGTACACATCTGGCAGCACAGGAGACAATGGAACAATTAAATCATACATTTTCCTCAAATCTTGTGTTAGACGCCACATACCATTAGCCTTCTTGACAGGATTGATTGGTGTGTTATATGGGGAATGAGTTGGTTTCAATATACCTTGTGACAGCAACCGTTGTATTATTGGACCAATACCTTCTTCCTTTTCTTTTGAAAGTGGGTACTGTTTGCAGTATACTGGTATGTTAGACCGAAATTTAGCCACGTATGGCCTAATGTCAATTAGGCCAGCCTCATCTTTGAGGGTGGCCCATAATGCTGGGTTGACATTGAGTAGTTCCTGTTTCACATCAGAAGACCTCACAGACATTGCGCTGAACACTTCACCACAAGTTCCTGTACACACAGACTGAGAATACACTGAGGGGAACATGAGTTTCAAAGAATTAGATTCAAATAATATCTTGGCACCAATTTTGTGCATCAGATCACGGCCCAGTAAGCAGAATGGAGAGTTAGGTAAAATGACTAAATCATGCATTTTGAACAGAGTTGGGTCGACTGGGGAGGTAACGGGCAATTTTGGTGTCATTTGACATTTCACAGGGACGCCGTTAATTCCCACAGAGTTTATAGTGTGTCCCATAATCGAGCCCTCTTAACAATGCCCCACTAGTGAACTTTTAGAAGCGCCAGTGTCTACCAAGAACTTATAGGCTTAACGATCAACATACAGCTCAAGAAAGGGCAAAGTAGAATCGTCAAAACGCAAAACAGAAGGTAAAGAATATGACGAGGGCTCGGTACTCTGCGGGAATCCCTAGCGCTGGGTCCACTCTGGGTCCACACCTGTTGGGTGAGCAGGTGCAGAGCGCTCTGAGGGTCGAATACGTGGAGCATTTCGGTCATTTCGGTTGTCATCTCGATTTCCACGGTCGCCCTGTCAGCAATTGTGCCCGCTTTTACACTGTTGTAAATTATATTGTCTTTTCTGACAATCGCGCTAAAGTGTCCCGGCTTGCCACAATAATGGCAATTTCATGCAAATGGCCAGCGTTTCCGCCATAGTCAGCAGGATAATTTTATACCCATCTGGACACTGAATAAATGGAAAAGCAGTCGCTGCCGAAGTGCCCTCCTCAGACCCCCACTAGGCTGAGGGCGCAGCTACATAGGCTTTAGCGGGCACATAACAGCACGCAGTTTTCTCACGCATTATTGTATGTGACTTGAATTTTGTTAGATCTGGATACAATGGAACACACAGGGCGGTGGACTACTCAAGTCAGAAAATTCAGGTATGGCTGCGGTTTTAACGACGGTGTCATATTTTGGAGGTTCCACAGGTTGACCGGCAAAGGCAGTGCGCTCAGGACCTTTGTCCAAAAAGGTTTCATTTTCTTCCATACGTCATACGATTCCTTCATGTATTTATAATCCCATTGTGGATCTCCCCACCAGCCCTTTGACCATTGATTTGGCCTCACTCATATATTGATCTTCAAATGAGCCATCTCTAGGGTATGGATCTAATTGTGTTTTTCCCTCCGACCATCCAGCCAAATTACTGATATACGGTTCAGTATTATAACCTTGATTATTTCTAAACATCCATTGTTTTGGTGTTTCCTCCGGTAAAGGACGGCTTATCTCCTGTCCCATAATGTCACCACAGTATGAGTATTCAGGTATAGTAGTTAGACAGGAGGAATGAAGCAAGTTAGTAAAATGCTATCCGGACAGAGAACAGGATGGCAGACCAATATCTATTTATTTTTTTCTCCTGAGAATATAATCTCCTTCCTATTCAATCTGAATAAGGCTACTCTCCACTCCACTGAGGAGCACTCCCAGAGCAATTTGACTTTGAGATTAGAATCTCCTTCTTATTTATCTTTCAAAATAAGGCTACCATCAACTCTACAAAAAGAGGACTCCCGATTGTAGTCGTGATCGTCAAATTCTCTACAAAATTTTATGTGTAATATTTCAGCAGACAGGAGTTCTTAAAATTATATATAAGTTTGTCCTACCTGTCTGGAAACATCCCACTTCTGACACCAGGGCTGTTAGGAATTTTCAGGATTGGACCCTAAGTATCAAGTCAGGTCTGCAGTCGCTGTCTCACTGTCTCGATCCAGATCCTCAAGGGGAGAAATGAGTGACACAGACACAGAGCATGCATCAAAGATTTCTCATACTTTATTGTTAAGCACAGCATTATATATCCTTGCAGAAACAGGAAAGACAGTACACTTAACTGCATTATCCAATGAGATTAAGCATTACCTTATTTGGAGATGACATACATACAGATACTACATTAATTATGTAAATGAAATAAAATATTCTAGAACAGTGCTTGTGGCTTGCAGAGTGGTGTTTTAATCTTTAGCTTGAGACACAGGAAACCCTTCCCACATGATTTCCGTTAATGACACACACACACTATGAAAACAGGAACTAAGTACTAGCTGTTAAATGTCAGCTTGAACATATGTCGACTGAGAGGTGTTGTTCCTTTTTCTCACAGGTAGCTTCAATCTATGCTCACATATAAAATATATATATATATATGTGTGTGTGTGTGTGTGTGTGTGTGTGTGTGTGTGTGTGTGTGTGTGTGTGTGTAAAACCCAAACTACAGCATTGTTTATCCTTTTCAAGGGTATTGCACAAACAATGTTTCCCTTTTCAAGGGCTCGGACACATTGGTTATCCTTTTCAAGGGTATTGCACACCTGATGCCGCCCTATTCAGGGCCCAGACAAGTCGAAAGCTTTGGTTATCACAATCCTCTGTGTCCTTCACAAGGAGTGTATGGGGTACTCACCTTTCCCAATGGTGCACACAAGTATTAAGCACACTTTTGCACATTTCTTCACATTGATGCTCATCTTTACTGGGGCCATCAATTCACATAAGCTAGTCTATGTCTATAGGGTATGACACAAGTACGCACACTTACGTAGGTTAACGTGTATTTAGTCATTCCTATTTTATGTTTAATAAAATTATTTCTTTATTTTTTCAGGTTGTCTTCATCTTCTGGAGGCATGGTTTGTTGTTCTGAATTATTTTTATTTTACTTTTGGGGGTTTCAATTTAATTAGGCCTAAATTCCTTTTGGGGTATGTTCCTCTCCCCTGCCATTCATCTTCTGGCAGAATCTGACGGTTCAAGCGAGAATCTGAGCACTGAACCGTAGGATGAGGCTTACACCAAAGGAAACTATTCTATACCCATATTATGATTATTCTCATTATTCCAAGTATTTCTGGTAGAAACTGAAGTGTAGTGGTAGTTCTGTCAGGAAGACCTGTAGTAGCATACACCATTCATCAAATCAGGTGTCTCATCCAATCAGACGCTGAGCTCCCTTCTATACTCCCTCTTCACATATGACTGCAAACCCATCCATGATTCCAACATCATAATCAAGTTTGCAGATGACACCACTGTGATAGGCCTGAACTCTGACAACAATGAGTCAGCCTACAGAGAAGAGGTTGGGAACCTGGAAAGCTGGAGCCGGGACAATAATCTTGCTCTCAACTTAAAGAAAACAAAAGAACTGACCTTGGACTTCTGGAGACTGAGGCACAATGTTCACCATCCCATCAGCATTAATGGTGAGATGGTGGAGGCAGTTCAGAGCTTCAGATTCCTTGGAGTCCATTTCAGCCAAGACCTGTCATGGTCCATCAACACGGCAGTGATGACCAAGAAAGGTCTTCAGAGGCTTCACTTACTGAGGAGCCTGAAGAAAGTACAACTCCCACAACAGCTGCTGGTCAACTTCTACAGTTGCACCATAGAGTACATCATTACATACTGCATTACAGCATGGTACCCTGGCTGCACCTCTGAGAACAGGAAGGCCCTCCAGCACATCATCAGAATGGCCCAGAAGATCACTGGCTCACAGCTTCCAACACTGGAAGAAATCTTTAGAGCCCGCTGCAGCCACAAAGCCATGAACATCTGTAGAGACCCGACCCACCCGGCCACAGCATTTTCACCCCTTTGCCATCTGACAAGCGTTACAGAGTCGTGTATGCCCACACGACCAGGCGAAGAACAGCTTTTACCCCAGAGCTGTCACACTACTGAACATACAGTGCTCACTTTCCACCTTATAACAGCACCACTACTGTAAGTGTACTGGACCTCAGCTATACTGTACACATTACACACTTACACATGCTGACCTATGTGCAATCTATTTCTGTTGGTATGCAGAAATTATATCTCAACCACTGTGACTGTTCCTCTTATTTAATCTAATTAATTAAATGATGTGCCAGTTAATTCATAGAATTAATCAGTATTTTTTTTTTGTATTTAAAATTTTTTATTGATATACACACCGAATCAACATTTAACTTTTAACCCTCATTAATGTCCCTCCCCAAACACCAACCCCACCCAACCCCAAAGAACACCCCTGTGGTCACATAAAATAATACACACTCACACACAAACAATAAAATAGAAAATAAATAAATAAATATAAATAAAATATATAATAAACATGCATAATTAAACTAAACATCTCTCTCCTCATCCCTTCCCCTAGAGTCCCCCAAAACCACCAAATATCTACCCCACTTCTTGAAAAACAAGTCCTCCAGCCCCAGCCTTCCATCTGTCATCTTCTCAAAAGCTGCCACCCTCCCCATCTCCACACACCACTCCAGAAATGGTGGCGCTCCATCTGACTTCCAACCCCTTAAATAATTTGTCTGCCAATCATCACGCCAGTCAGAATCCAATTTTTTATATATTTGTCCCCCAAATTTATAACTTCCCCATCACCCAAAATACAAAGTCTGGGGCAAAGTAAAATTTGAGTGCCCAGAATGTCACACAAATAATTCTGAACCTTTAACCAAAAATCCTGGACCTTAACACATCCCCAGAAAACATGGTGTTTCCAACTTCTGATTGGCATTGCCAGCAGGTGGGTGTGTCTTTAAGACCAAGCCTATATAATTTAGAAAGAGTCCAATAAAATCTTTGTAAAATCTTAAATTGCTTAAGCCGAACCTTTGCATCACTAGATGCAGACTTGACATTTTTCAGAATCTTAGTCCACACTCCATCCTCCAATACCAAGTTCAAATCTTTCTCCCATAATCTCTTAATAGAATTTAAAGCTCCATCCCCCAGACTCTGAATCAGTAGGGAGTAATACATTGATGCCTCATGACCTTTTCCAAAAGCAGTAATCACCTCTCCCAAAGTATCTGCCATTTTAGGGGGGTGTGTGCTACTCCCAAAAACAGTACAGAGCATGTGGTGCAGCTGTAAATACCTATAAAACTGAGATCTGGGAATCCCAAAATGATGACCCAAATTCTCAAAAGATCTCAACACTCCACTCTCATACAGGTCGCCAAGTGTAGCAACCCCCCTCACAATCCACTCTGACCAACAGAAAGGGGACTTTTTGATACATAATTTTGGGTTAAGCCATATGCTCAAGGCAACATTTAAATAAATGTCCGAATTGAATACTCTGGCCACTCTTGTCCAAATCATGTGCAAATGTGAGATAACGGGGTGTAACTTAACTTCTCCGGTTAGTTTGATAGAAATGCTTTGCAATGGCAAAATAGGGGCAAGAACTTCCTGTTCAATAGAAAACCAGGGAGGGGCTCTTTCAGGTGGAAGCGACCAGTGAGCCAGATGCCTGAGACCGAACGCATAATAATAAAACAAAATCTTAGGTAGGCCTAGCCCACCTTTGTCAATTGGCCTATGTAATTTGTTGAAATGTAGTCTGGGATGTTTACCATTCCAAATGAAGGACTTCGCTATGTTATCAGATTGCTTGAAATAAGAGAGGGGGACATCTACAGGGAGAGACTGTAGCAGTTAATTTTGGAATACAGTTCATTTTAATTACATTAACCTTCCCAATCATCGATAAATGTAATGAAGCCCATCTGTCCACATCGCTCAAATCTTTTAAAATGTTTCCAATTGAGCAATCAACAACAGATGAAATTAGGGATTTCGATATTTTTAAACAAAAATCTATTCTAGAATAAATCTTATGAACTGATGAAAAAAGTTTATAATCCCTACCAGATGGGTTCAAATGTCTCCAAATACCTTTAAGACCAAGATTTTTACACATCCTATGAAGCATCAATGCTGCTCTAGGGGGCTTACACACTTTTGCTTCACTATGATCTAGGACTGAGTCCACCAAAAGATTAAAGTCTCCTCCCAATATTATATCATGAGGGGTGCCAGCGACTTGCAACATCCCTTCAAGATCTATAAAAAAGCTCTGATCATCAGCGTTAGGTGCGTAAATATTAGCCAAAATCAACCTTTGCCCCTGAATTTCTCCTAAAATAATAATGACTCTTCCTATTTTATCTTTAATCTGTTTGAGACATTTGAATTGTAGATGTTTATTTATCAGTATAATGACTCCCCTACTCTTACGTGAGTCAGCACTAAAGAAAACATGTCCACCCCATATCTTCCCAAATTTTTCAGCTTCCTGCGGAGAAAGGTGCATTTACTGAAAAAACACTATATCATATTTTTTACGCTTAAGAAAAGAAATAACCTTAATTTTTTTTATGGGGTGCCCCAACCCATTCACATTCCATGTGGAGAGAGATAACCCACTTATACTAACATTTGACATTTTGATATAATAAAAAAAATGAATTGTGTGTCAAAAACAAGATTACACAGACCACATTCCCCAATAGTGCAACAATCAAACCCCGAACTTCCCCCCCAACAAAACAAACAGTAAAAAGAAAAACGTGCGCATTAACCCCGCGCACGACAGCGCCACCAGGCGTCAATCCCTCTAAACTCAAAGAGTCCATGTACGCATACGAGAGTCCCTGCGACTACTTTGCCATTGGATTGCTCAAGTCCGGTGCTTCTATACAAATTTTGTGAGGCAAAATTACATAACAGAAAATACTTTGTAAAACAGACCCCAGCCAACAGGCAGAATAAACACAAAGAACATTTAGTTTCATTCACAGAACTGACTTGAAGGTGTGTTCCTCCACAAAACAATGATATAAATATATAATATATAATGATATAAAGCCATAGAGTTTCCTTGGACAGAGAGACAATTGTTCAGTGAGCCGGCTGTTATGAGTGCAGCAGATGACATAATCATTCTAATGTCCCGCGAAAATACTCCACAAAACAAACACAAACTCCAGCCAATAGGAGGCATAAGTACAAAGAATGAACAGATTCATCCATAACTGTCCCAAAGGAGTGTTATTCCACAAAACAAGCTCTAGCTGCTAGGCAGAACTAGCACAAAAAGAGACAAAATAGGCATCCCGGTTCCTCGGATGATCAAGTGTTGTATTGAGCAAGTCAAATTCACTCAGAGGCCGCATAATTAAAAAAAAAAAAAATACACCATGACTTACTCAGTCCGTCAACTTTATAAAAGACGTCCTTTATGTGAGCATGTAGATATTTTGCGGTCATCCATAGTGTCCATTCTCAATCTGGCTGGGAATTTCAGTGCAAAAACGATCTTCCGTCAATGCAAAAGTTTCTTGAAGGAAGTGTCATTCTACAAAACAAACTCCAGCCGCTAGGCGGAGCCAACACAAAAAGAAACAAAAAATGGCGCCCAGCTTCCTCAGACAATCGAGTCACTGAACAGCGAGTCAGTCCACTAATATAAGAAACCTCAAATGGCTTACTCACTCAAATGTATTTATGAAGGCCTGTTTTGGACATGTAGATACTTTGTGACCATCCTTCGTTTCTATTCTCAGTTTGGCCGGAAACATCAGTGCAAACGTGATCTTCCGTTGATGTAAAAGTTTCTTACATTCCTTGAACCGATCGCGTTTCTCTCTTGTCGAATTCGCAAAGTCCGGGAACAAGAAAATATTGTGATTCTTCCAAGAAAGCTTTCCTTTGCTCCTTGCCTCGCATGCACAAGATCTTTATCGGATGATCTCAGAAATTTGACCAGAATTGATCGGGGCCTGTCTCCCTCAGCAGATCTGCGAGCCGGGACTCTGTGAGCCCGCTCGATTTCCAGTTTATGGCCTGTTATGTCGAGCAGACTCGGGAAGAGCTCGTCCAGGAATTTCACCATATCTCTGCCCTCTTCATGCTCAGGAATTCCAACAATTCGAATATTGTTCCTTCGGTTCATATTTTCAAGATATTCCAGTTTTTCCAAAATGTGTTCCAAGTCTGTTTTGGACACAGGCGGATTAGTCGATAATTCCCTTTCTGAAGACTCCAGATAGATCGATTCATTTCTCAACATCTGTTACTCTTGTGACCAACTCAGAGAATTTTGTTTCCATTGCCATAATCGATCGACGTATTACAGCGAGATCCTCCAAGTCAGCAACAACCTTCGTTAGCATCACTGAGATGTTGGACAGTTGATGCTGGATTCCATCTCCCGACGTACTGTCCAAATCGAGTCACTGGCTCTCAGGCCCATCAGAGGCCTCACCTTGAACACGTAAGTGTCTTTTAATGTCTCCAGAGTCTAAGGATTTTGACTTCTTTGCCATGTTTACCTCAAAGAGCAAATATGTAATTGGGTGTATCGAATCTCACTGGATTATAACATGAAAATAATTTAAAAGCTAGCAAAGTGCGCAGAGCTTGTGATTCACGTGTCTGCTTCTCGCATGGTGTCACGTGTCCCCCCAGAATTAATTAGTATTAATCGCATATCAATAATTACTGAGAAGGCCCCCAAATAAAGATATTGTAGTATAAAGCAATTTAAATAATTAAAAATATTATATAAATATTATAATTTAGGTAATTCAAATGGATTACATCATATAAATACAGTACAGTGGCAAGATGAAATATGTGAACCCTTTGTAATTAGCTAGTTTTCTGCATTAATTGGTCATAAAATGTGATCTCATCTTCATCAAAGTATCACAAGTATAGACAAACACAATGTGCTTAAGCTAACAACACACAAACAATTCTAATCTTTCATGTCTTTATTGAACACATCTAACTAAACATTCACAGTGCTATGGAAAAAGTAAGTGAACCTTTGTATTTAATAACTGGTTGATCCTCCTTTGGCGGCAATAACCTCAACCAAGCATTTTTATTTTTTATTTTGGACCATTCTTCCCCACAGAACTGCTTCAGCTCAGCCATATTCTTAGGATGTCCGGTAGGAATGGCTCTCTTGAGGTCATTCCACATCATCTCTATTGGGTTAAGGTCTAGGCTCTGACTGGACCACTCCAAAAGGTGGATTTTCTTTTTTTTTTTTTTTAAGCAATTCTGTAGTGGATTTACTTCAATGTTTATGGTCACTGTCTTGCTGCATCACCCAACTTCTACTGAGCTTCAGCTGGCACACAGCCACCCTGACATTATCCTGTAGGATATCATGATAAACTTGGGAATTCATTTTTCCTTCGATGATGGCAAGGGTTCCAGGCTCCGAAGCAGCCCTAAATCATGATGCTCCTGTTGTACCCCTGAAAAGGGGGAGAGGATTAATAATAGAAACACTCCAACAACGTTTCCCCACTGCAAACTTTATGTGGAATCCTTATAAGGAAATTTACAATAAACCACTTTTTCAAACCAATGACTTGTTTCCTTAAATGCATGAATTACAGTTTTTATGATGTACATAAACTACATGTGAATAATTATTAATGATACATTCATGTATTTATATTTAAATAAAAATACTGTAAATAAACATCTCAATTTTTTAAACATTTTCCTTCAATAATTTAACATTTTATATTTTAGATGAACATATTTATATTTTTAAATTTATTTTACCTGCATTTCACATATATTTCTCTTTTATCTCTTGTATTACTCTCATATTTCTTAATATCTTCACATTTCAACAGTAAATAAAACAATTAACATTAAAGGAAACATAGATTTGCAAATTAAACACAAATGTGCACGAATAAATGTCAAACATCTTAAATGTGGTCCGCATGTGAGCTTCATGCCTACTATGCTCAGAATGGAGCCCTCAACTCTCTGTTCACCAGTACTCTTTATTAGGCTTTCAATGACCTCGATTAAACTAACAAAAACATTACAGTAATCTCTGTAAATAGTAAAACATTATATATTTGATTATTTTACACTCAGTTAACCAAAAAATTGACTGCAATACCTGAAAAGGGGGAGAAGATTAATAATAGAAACACTCCAACGATGTTTCTCAACTGCAAACTATATGTGGAATGAGGAAAACCCACGAGAGCAGTTGATCACAGATCTACTGGAAACCATGGAAACAATATTTGAGAACTTTTAACATTTTTGGATATAAACAATTATAAACACTTTTTAAACACATTTTATGAACTATATGAATTTGAAATATTTTAAATGGATCTAAACAGTTACTTTGCATTAATTACGAATTTCTTCATCAAACACTGTGTTGACAGTTCTTAAATTTGAATACATTTCAATCTGTCGCACTCCCTCCACCATACTTCACCATTGGGATGATGTTTTCATGTTGGTATGCGGTGCCCTTTTTATGCCATACATAGTGCTGAGTGTTCTTCTCAAACAGTTCAACCTTAGTTTTATCAGTCCACAAAACATTTTCCCAGTAGTGTTGTGGAGTGTGCACAAGGTGGTCTTTGGCAAACTTCAAGCACAATGCAATGTTTTTGTTGGAAAGCAGCAGCTTCCTTCGTGGTGTCCTGCCATGGACACCATGCCTGTTTAATGTTTTCCGTATAGTAGACTCATGAACAGAGATGTTAACCAGTTCCAATGATTCCTTCAAGTCTTTAGCTGTCACTCTAGGGTTCTTTTTCACCTCATTGAGCATTCTGCGGTGTGCCCTTTGTGTCGCTTTGGATGGACGGCCACTTCTAGGGAGAGTAGCCACAGTACTAAATCGTCTGCATTTATAGACAGTTTGTCTAACTGTGGACAGATGAATATCTAAGCTCTTCGTGATAACTTTGTAACCTTTCCAGCTTCATGCAAAACAACAGTTCTTGTCACTCAAAATCTTTGAGTGCTGTTTATAAGTCAAAGTAGCTCTAACCCACACCTCCAATCACATTTCATTAATTGGATGCCAGGTTTGCCAACTCCTGACTCTAATTAGCTTTTGTTGACGTCATTAGCCTAGGGGTTCACATACTTTTTCCAACCTACACTGTGAATGTTTGAATGATGTATTCAATATGTACAAGAACAAGACAATAATTTGTGTGTTATTAGTTGAAACAGATTGTGTTTGTTCATTATGGTTACTTAAATGAAGATCAAACCAGATTTTATGACAAATTTATACATAAATGCAGGTATTTCCAAAGGGTTCACATACTTTTTCTTTCCACTGTATATTGTGGCAGCAGACAAGTAAAGCATTCAGAGAATTCAAAAAGTGGCTTTAAAAGTCAAAATTTGGTTATTTTACTTCCATATAATTGAACATAACCCTTTTATTGGTTTAATTCCATCTACAATTCTTTTAATTGTAGGTCTATATGAACTCATGCGTCATACAGAGTCTCAGACATTGGAGAGTCTCACTTTTGTAGCGCCCTGTTTTACTACTTTTCAGTGCTTTAGTCATAATCGCAGTGTTTTTAGGATGCTGTGTCAAGTTCAACATCAGTAGCGGATTTAGGCATGGGCGACATGTGCCGTTGCCCAGGGCGTTATCTTGCGGGGGGGGCGGCGGCATCTTGCGGTGGGGCAGCATGAGGCACCCACACATACTCGCACTAAATTAACATGCTAAATCGACAGCACTGACATATATGTAATGGCCACTATCAGCAGTCAATTATGGGTAAAGATCTTTCATATACTACACAGTATTGTTGCACAACAACTGATAGATAAAAAAGAAACACGAATAAAGAGTCATTTTGTAATGTAGTGTTGTAAAGTTTTGTGCAGAGGAGCACACATAGTCTTCATCACAGTACGCAATAGTGTATGCGTGCCAAATTTTACAGCCTTGTATGAAATAATGTACTGTAACACCTCCAAGGTTTTACATGCTCTGGACAAAAATTTAAACAACATCCTTCATTTAAGAGAGATCCAGTTGCACAATCAATGATCCAAGGTGCAGTAAAAGTGAGTTGTACAACTGATTGTGTGAATAAAATCAACTTAAAACCATTCTTTGATAGAGTGAAATTTACCCTCCTGACTACCCAGGTTTATGTTTCTCATATGTGTTGATGGGAAAGTCAAATAATGCACTCACTCAAAGACTGTAATAAAGAGGCTTGAGGATTTTAGTTAGGATCCATGTGCATGTGCATGTAGCAGATCTTCACAGTGATATCATTTAAACTTCGGTAATCTATGCAAGGACGAAGTCCCCCATCTTTTTTCTCCACAAAGAAGAAGCCCGCAGCTGCTGGAGAAGTTGATGGACGAATGAATCCTCTCTCCAAAGCCTCCTCGATATACTCCTCCACGGCCCGTGATTCAGGTTCAGACAGAGGATAAATTCGGCCTTGAGGGGGGAAAGTACCAGTTTAGAAGGTCAATAGCGCAATCAAATGAATGATGAGGAGGGAGTTGTTAGCTTTAGTTTTATTGAAGGCTTCAGTAAGGTCTGCATAATACGAAGGGAGTCTGGGACCTTTCTCGGTAGATGTAGATTCGATAAAAGTAGTACCAATCTTCAAGGGGATGACTGATGTTAAACAAGTACTGAAACAATCGGAGCTCCAGCTTGAAATCTGACCTTATCTCCAAGAAATGACGGGATCGTGTCTGTGCCCAGGGGGTGTCCATCTAGCACCGTGACATGTAAGAGAGAATCACAGGATACAATGGGTAAGTTACGGCTTTCCCCCAATTCTTGATCTATAAAGTTGCTGGCAGCCCCGAAGTCAAGCAAAGCAAAAAGTTCTAATTTCAGGTTACCATTAGACAAGTTTTGAGAACAGTTCAAACTCACTGCTGATTTTTCTCAAGACTCAGGGCGAACTGGGCATGTGGCAAGATGGTGTCCAGGTTGTCCGCAGTACAAACATACATTTAAACTGTGTCGGCGGGATCTCTCCTCCTTAGATAGCCAGGTGTGACCCACTTGCATGGGTTCAGGGATACTGGTGGGAGGATCTTGAGAGGAACTAACAAGGAAATGTCTCACAGGTTGACAAGAACTAATTAAATTGTCCATCCAAATAGCAAGACTGTTGTATTGATTGAGGGTTAAACCATCGCCACGGCAGGCTAATTCTGATTGTAGATCTCCGTTCACCCCGTGAGGAAATAAAAGTTTCAGGGTATCATCCACCCAGTCCGTTTGAGCTGCAAGAGTGCAGAAGGAGAGAGCAAAATCAGAAGCCGAGTCTCTTCCTTGTTTCACTGTCAGCAGAATTTCGCCAGCAGCTTTGCCTCCCATGGGGTGCTCAAAAACCTCTCGGAATCACGTCTGGAACTGCTCAAATGACAAGAAAATGCTACTTTCTCACTCCCAGATAGATGTGGCCCAATCGAGTGCTCAACCCATGAGTAAAGAGGTAAAAAAACGCTACTTTAGTCTCATATGTGGGATGTAAATTAGGTTGCTGCATGAGGAATAACTTGCATTGCATTAAGAAGCCCCTGCATTTAGCTGGAGAACCATCGTACTTCTCGGGAAAAGGTAAATGCGGGCTGCCTCCAGTAGACCTAGACATCAGGGAACCGGAACTGGCCGCACTGGTTATCTCTGACTGAGAAGTGGGTTTCTGAGGTCACAGGATCAGAACGAGTTCCTCTGTCATGATGGCTTGACAGTATAGCTGCTTGCGATGCTACCTCAGTCTGAAGAGCCTGGTGTGCTCAGTGCTTAAATAGTTCAAGGCTAATCAGCTGATGGAAAACAGGTGTGAGAGTTAGAATTCAGGCGAGGGGGCCCTCTGGTGGAACTCAGGAAAACCAGCCTGGCTGGCAGGCGTTACAAAACAGAGGAGCGGAAAGAGAGGAAGACTAGCTCACTTGTTTTCAAACCCTTCCCTCTAAACAGATGTTGTTAATTACACAAGCGTGTTTGACAAAGATATCAAATCGCACTGTGTTCAACTTAAACAACTCTGCCAATTATTCTGCCAAAGTTTGTGTGCATTGGCACGTTATTTCATCTCTAATATTGTTTGGTTAGTTATTAGCGCCTGTTTTCTCAGCATGTCTGTATGTGCATATGGGGAGAGCAGCCTCGTGATGACTAAATATAGTCCCTTGGTAATACACTGTTCTTTACATTGCATAGGCAGCCAGTGAGAGAAACTCACAAAAGCTTCCAGAGAGAGTTGAACGAACAATGTTTTACAGATTTTGTTGAATTGAATGTTGGTGCTGCCTAAATCATTATCACCTAGGTTGTATGAGGGCTCTGAGAGTGACTTTCAGAGTTTTATCAATGTTGTTATGTTTTTAAAGTCAATATAAAATCAAAAGTGTTCCTGGTGTAATTGTGCATGATTCATCAATCTACGTTATTCCAAATAAAAAAACTTTTTCGTAATTCTTCATCAAAGTATAAGAACTCGTTCTGCTTCTGAAAGGTCTTTTCTTTTCAGCTGATGTC
Organism: Myxocyprinus asiaticus; assembly: GCF_019703515.2. Lineage (NCBI taxonomy): Eukaryota > Metazoa > Chordata > Actinopteri > Cypriniformes > Catostomidae > Myxocyprinus > Myxocyprinus asiaticus. Next base: position 39,482,893 of record NC_059364.1, on the reverse strand, counting down.
CGTAACCAATCCCTGCAATTTTTCATACCATTTTTTCACAATTAAGTCATCATTTTTATTTGTATAGCGCTTTTCACACACACATCCTTTCAAAGCAGCTTACAACTGTACAGAAAACCATGCATTAACAAAAAAAATGTAACTGTAATATCTATTGTGTCGTTTGATTAAATATGATTGTAAATTGTGTATAAAAATGTAATAATTAATATTTAGAATGTATATTTAAATGTATTTAGAATATTAGAACCCCTGTGAGCAAGCTGTAGGCAGCTGTGGCAAGGAACACAAAACTCCATAAGATGTTGGTTAATGGAGAAAAATAACCTTGGGAGAAACCAGGCTCACTGTGGGGGCCAGTTCCCCTCTGGCTAAACAGCATGAATATAATGCCAATATTAGTTATTTATGTGCAATGCAGGTCATGGTTTAAGATTAGTAAACTAAGTAAGTGTTAAGGTCCAGTGTTTAAAAAAAGATTTGTTATGAACTGTAAGATTAATGACTAATGTCTTTGAAGTCCATCCTGGATTAACTGCAGAACTTCACATTAGATGCATTGTCCTTTGTTAGTTGGCTGATGAAGGCTTTTATTGGCAATTAAATTATAGTCTATGTATTCCATTTCAAGAGTGTATTCCATCAATAGACAAAAGTGATGCAGGCAGAGATCAATGAGGTGCATCGCAGTTGTAAATGTAGGACAAGAATTGGTTAAATGAAGTCTCGTCCTACATTTATTTCTTTTAATATCCTGTTTCACACAGAGATATATCACATTATGGAAGTTCATTTCATTTCATTTGAAATTTTCAATTCAAGTATGGAAGTTAAATTGGGCAGCGAATGTGGTTTCATGTTGACTCTAAATGTGAAGTGTATAACTCTGTGCCACTGGCAGCACCAAACAGAATTGCAAAAATAATGATTCTTTCCAAACAGGTTTCATGATTTTATTTATTTATTTTGCATTTTGACATTATTTACATGACAACTGAGCACATTTTCCCAAAATGTGTCATTATCATAATGTGTCCAGAATTTATTTATTTATTTATTTATTTAGCATTTTGACATTATTTTCATGACAACTGAGCACATTTCACCCTCAAATTGTCATTACCTTAATGTGTCAAGAGTTTGTTTATTTATTCATTCATTTAATATTTTATTTATTTATTATTTTGCATTTTGACATAAATTTCATGACAATTGAGCACATTTTACCCACAATATGTTATTACCTTAATGTGTCAAGAGTTTGTTTATTTATTTATTTACTTTTTATTAACTTCAAAATTAAAGCTAGTACCACAAATACTACCATTATATATAAATACTTTACTGTTTCAATAACATATCATTATTGTTTTTCGCATTATAGGTTTTTTTTATTATTACAAATAATAAAACATTTGTCGTGAAATTTTATGCTTAACTGCCATGAAAATAATTTCACCATAGAGAAAATCTTGATGTTTATAAAAATGGGCTTTATTTTCTTTAATTAAAAAAATAAATAAATAAATATATATATATATATATATATATATATATATATATATATATATATATATATATATATATATTATTATTATTATTATTATTTTATTTTATTTTATCTTTTTTCTTTCCTTCTTTTGACTTTGGGGTGAAATACTACCTTGTACTTGACAGATTTCGTATGTAGGTCGGTATGAAGTTAAGTTATTTTAGCAATTATTACTTATTTGTAATCCTTAGGAAGTGATGTTATATATGAAGCTTTGTGCCCTCAATAAAAAAATTAAGGTCTATGTCTACTTCAGTCGTGATCAGTTTGCTGGCTAATCATTTAATCAAACAGAATAACAGTGCATCTGCTGTGTTGTTGGTAACACAAGGAATGAGTTGTTATCAGAAACCCAACTTTACATAAGCTCTCTTCACACAACCACTGATAAAGATGTCTCCTCTCGGCACTAAGGAAGTCTCTTGATAGAATGCCACTGTTCTTCCTGTGTGCACATGAAAGGCCCATCAATATCCTTTCCACTATCTGAGTCAATATTAGCAGGGAGGTATTAGGCCTTGGTGTCACTGAAACATAGACACCGGGGTGGGCAGGTGACTCAACCTTATGTGGAGATTCTAGCACATTGAATTAACATGCAGTGCTCTCTCTCACCCTCTGTGTGTGTTTATGTGTGTCTGAGCTGCCTTGTTGGTGTCACCTTGGCTTCCATCCCAGGGACACAGCACAGGCTGTTATTTGCCACTGTTTACCCAACTGCACCCCTGGACCTCACAGAACTTGTAAAAATTTAACTCTGCTCCATACACACACATTCTCATGACTGTCATGCAAGGACATGGGGCCAAATGTACAGATAAACAGGCAAGAATGTTAGTATCTATCTTTTCACCCTCTATGCGAACATGTATGCTGTAACTTCTTTAAAGTCAAGATAAAATCAACATTGACTATTTACTCTCATAGTGCACAGTTCTGGAATTATTGTTCATGGTTCATTGGTGCACGCTTCTTCAAAGAACATTTTTTTTTTTTTTGCCTTAGTAATCTTTTATCAAAATGTAATAACTTTCTCCACCTCTGAAACAAGAATATATTTCCGGCTGACATCACAATCACTCTTAATTTTTTGACCCCTCCTGTCCAACCACCAGGCTCCATACTATTTTGAACTAATCAATTCAAAATCTATATATAAAATCTTACATTTTTCTCTCAGTGAAAATCAGGTAACACTGTATATTAATGTTTCCATTGATAACTATTTTTAAATTGGTTTATTAATGACCTATAAGTAATTTACAAATGCATTATAAATCATTTATATGCTGTTATAACAACATGCCTAAAAAGGGTTACTATTATTAATATATACACAAAGCGGACTGTAGCAATATGAAATGGTCTATTTTTGTTGTATTGTGACATAAATCATGAATTAGGGCATTTAGTTTGGATTAGTGTAAGTATGAATAAGTGTATTTATGAAGCATTTATAGCATGGAAGCTAAATTGCACACTATTAAAGTCACCTTTTTTATTCATGTTGTTATAACTGCATATAATGTGTCGGAATACAATTTGTAACGCAACACAAGTATGCGTTGCATAGCGGACATTATGAGAAATTGTCTGCCTCCATGGCCTGTTTTCTGTTTCAGGTCAACTAATCTCATGGCAGAGTAACAGTTCGAAAGTTAGTAAAATTAAGTCAAACCGGTGATGTATTCCTAATTAGCTACCTGAATAATAAAACATAATCAGTGGGTCAGGGTTTGACTGGTTAGAAAATTAGCAATTGTTTCCTGCTGGTAGATGCAGTAAAGGCATCTTTCTTGATTGAGTGCGTTTAAATGCACAGCAATATGCTGATTACCATTCAAAATCAGCTAATTAAAAAAAACAGACAATTTAAGAAAACATCATGACATCAAAGTCATGCGCACAACACTGGCACACACTGGATAAGATGGTAAGAACGCAGATGAAGGTGTTTACATGCAACGAAAAATCTGGGTAATGTCAAAAATCTACATATGCCAATTGGTTTTTGCTTAAACTGTTTATGACCTTACCCTTATAAAGAACTGTTTGAAAGGGCATTTACATGACCACACATGTTGTCAGCTTATTAAGCATAATAGGTGTAAGATCATGCATGTAAATTTGCTTGACGGGCAAACAAAAGTACAGTGTATTCTGACGACATATACGGCACATCACAAATATAACATAAAATTATTGTAGAACTTTTACCAGTGTCCAATTTTTGGAGGGCTCGTAAAGGTGTGAAATTAATTTATATTTTTCCCTGTCTGCTACCGCAGGCGTCACAGCTCAGGAATGTCACTAGCAGAGGGCTTGAGACTATGCACGTGTTTGTGGTCACAATAGACAATCCACGTTGTCAGGACGTCAATGGACATTAATGCATTGGTCAAGCAATCACGTTTATGGACTAAGCCTTGCATGTTACGAATCTTCCTAAAGCCACTTCACAGATATCTAAGCATGCTTTTCCTTTGACCTCGCCATCAGATTGAAAAGGGCTGGCTGGAAGATCGCTCTCCTCAGTGTCAGTTGTGTTGTGAGAGCAAGGTCACACCTGCAGTTGCCTGGCCGGGTGATAAATGATGTTTCTTTAAACTCTAGAAAGCATAGCTTTCAGGGACCGGCTGTTTACTCTCTCTTGAAGTATAATGGGCTCCTTTGAAGGGGCAGAACTTGGCGAACCTCAGACTAAGAGAATACTGCTCGATTAGTTAATGGCACATTCAGCTTAAATCAAGCATAATCATCATTAGCAACTCAGGCAGTTCACGTCAGCGGTGGTATTTCCTACTATTGGCAGGGTCGCTTTTAAAAGCTTTGCACATCTTGCAGGAAAAACAGGAAAGGGTCCAGAATGTCACAATTGCATTGCCAGACCTCATTTAGAATGCATTATATTACAACTTCACTAGGCCTGAATCGGCAGAATTTATTTTCTGAATTAGTTTTGCATTCCCTCAAAATAGTTTGTATTCCCTCACAATAAGTTTTGTGTTCCCTCAAAATAGTTTGCATTCCCTCACAATAAGTTTTGTGTTCCCTCTCAATAGTTTGTTTCCTCGCAATAAGTTTTGCGTTCCCTTGCAATAGTTTGAATTCCCTCACAAATAGTTTTGTGTTCCCTTGCAAACGTTTTTGTTCTCTCGCAATATGATTTGCATTCCCTTGCAATAGTTTCTGTTCTCTAGCATTATTTTGAGTTCCCTTGCAATACATTTTGCATTCCCTCACATTAGTTTTGCATTCCCTCGCAATAGTTTGCGTTCCCTCTCAATAAGTTTTGTATTACCTTTCAATAAGTTTTGCGTTCCCTCGCAATAGTCTGAGTTCCTTCGCAATACGTTTTACTTTCCCTTGCAATAGCTTGTGTTCCCTCACAATAAATTTGGCATTCCCTCACAATAGTTTTAGTTCCCTCGCAATGGTTTTGCATTCCATTGCAATAGTTTCCATTGCCTCGCAATGAGTTTTGCATTACCTTTCAATACATTTTGCGTTCCCTTGCAATAATTTTAGTTCCTTCGCAATACGTTTTGCATTCCCTCACAATAAACTTGGCATTCCCTTGCAATAGTTTGAGTTCCCTCGCAATAGTTTTGTGCTCCCTTGCAAAACATTAACCATGGTTTTACTATAGTAATACTGTAGTAACCATGACTTTAGTAATCAATAACAATAAGTTTTGCATTCCATCGCAATAACTTTTACATTCCCTTGCAATAGTTTGAGTTCCCTCGCAATTAGTTCTGCATTTTGTCACAATAGTTTGCACTGCTTCGCAATAAGTTTTGCATTCCCTTGCAATAAGTTTTGTGTTCCCTTGCAATAGTCTTAGTTCCTTTGCAATATGCTTTGCGTTCCATCGCAATAGTTTCTGTTGCCTCGCAATGAGTTTTGCATTACCTTTCAATAAGTTTGCGTTCCCTCACAATAAATTTGGCATTCCCTCACAATAGTTTGAGTTCCCTCGCAATAGTTTTGCATTCCTGTGCAATAGTTTGAGTTTCCTCCAGAGGCAACCTTTGCTATGTTTCAGCCGTTTCATTTGAAACGGGCCTCGCAACAGAAAGGGCCTCGCGTTATGCTCAAATAGTCCCGTCCCTCAGCACACACACAAAGTTGACTAACCCTGCATTCCCAATGGCATAACTGATGACTTCGAAGGGAGAACAATCATGATAGTCATACTGTAAGATCGTTTCAAAAATAATTTACAATTTAAATAAGTGAGTTCCTAAAAAAGTGAGTTTCGAATGACACACCTTTCAGCCTTACAAAGCCACAGTGGTTAATAATGATACATTTTCGAAGGGAATATGGCAGCATATGGATGATCTTCTGGCTCCGAGGAAAGCAAAATTGCGAAATTATCAAGAAAGCCTTACCAAGTTAACAGCTTTTTTTTATGTTGCACACTCTGCATACTCTTAGAGACTGCACGCACTCTTACATGCTGGGTTTCCTGATAACTTTGCAATCTTTTACGATCATCTATACTAACGGCGCTCATTATTTTACGATAACGATGAGTCTGTCTTCTCAACATGAAAATAATGCGATAAACACTGACAAGCATGGAAACTGTATGTAACCTTGTTGCAGCGACGAAAGTTATAAACCATTGCTGAATTTAATACAAGAAAAGATTATGACTTTGAAAAGATGGTGTTTCAGATGTATTACTGCAAGAAATGCATGTATTTGAACGTACGAAACGTTAGGGGCACTCGTGTAGCCTAAAGTGTTGGCTGGAAACTGAACAGATGCACACAGAACAGGGTTAAAATGTTGGGCATCTGTACTGAACTACTCATGGACCTATTTAAAAATTAAGTTCTAGGCACTGTGTACTTTTAGGCTTACTGCCATTATGCAAAATGCTTTGTGACTGCCATGTAAACAGGTATGCAGTAGCCTACTTATTTCAAGGTGATTTTTTAAATACTTTTTTAGCCTCTGAAATAGTGTGTAATGGCTTTCCAATTATCAAAATATATTAATACGATTTATTAAATGTCCCTTAGTAAATTGCACTTGAACTTAAGAGCAGTTCAAAGCTGTCGTTAATTTACAAACTTTTTACATAACGATAATTTGGGGAAACACGCAATAGAGATTAAGTGCAATTTAATTGCTACTAAAGCCAGACATGGTGCAATGGCTGAAGACTTTTGGCTTTCAGGGGGTGAGGGAGGCCTCCAATTGGTTTATAAAACAGGCCTCCAAATGGCAAAGGCCAGACAAAGCTGTCATTTTCAACATATTCCCTCGCAATAGTTTGAGTTCCTTCACAATAAATTTTGCACTCATTTGCAAAAAATTAACCAAGTTTAAAGTTTTACTATAGTAATACTGTAGTAACCATGACTGTAGTAACCATGGTTAATCTATTATTATTATCTTTCTTTAGTAAAAAAAAAAAAAAAAAAAAAAGATTGTTAATTTATTGCTAGGGAACTAATTGCGAGGGGGTGCAAAACTATTTACGAAAATAAACTCCCTCCCTGTCCTCTAAGGGGCTCCGTGGGAACAACATGAGGTGAATTTTCATTTTGGGGGGAACTATCCTTAAAAGGAATGACTGTGGACCTTTTAAATTATGTCCACCTGCATCCCAGTTGAACAGTTATAGAGAAAGAACCTTGCATTCAGGTGTAGTGGGTTCATGAGTCATATGAGCACCTTAGCTTGTGTTTTCCTTTGCTTTCGGAGCAGGTATGGCACAGACAGAGGATGTTTAAAAGAGAGCAGATAAGTTTACAGGCCGCAAGGATCAGTTAAGCTTCTTTTCAAGAGCTCCTCTTCAGATTTGGCCCTACGGCACAATCGTGATATCAGGGTGACAGTCTAGACAGCAGCTGTCTCACCAAGAGCTTTTCCAAAACTCCACATGAGACATTCCATACTACACACAAGAATCATTTATCTCCATTCAAGCCCAGTCAGAGGGGAAACACGTCTTTCACTGCATAGTTTGCTTGAAGACGAGGGCTTCATTGGACCGTGTGGCCCACAGAAACATTCCATCAAAACTGTCTTCAAAGTAAACACAGGCATTGACGCCTTCAGGCATAGAAGTGTTAAAGAGCACCTGCTAGAACCCATATAGAGGCTAAACAAATTTAACAGAACAAGTTAAAAGAGTGAAATGTAAAAAATTAAGTGTGTGATTTTTCTTTTTTTTTATGTTAAAATGCATGCAGAGACAACTATAAGTTGATTTCCCTGAAAAGTGTAAACACTGACTCGATGAGGCGCTATGAATATATTGCTCTGTTTGTTTGAGAATCCAAACCAGCCCGACATTGCAACATTAGCTCAACTAATAGCAGGATTACCTGTTTGTGTGACCAATGGCAAACGGAGGGAGTGTTTGGGAAATCTGCTTGAAAACATCAGTCATTATTTTTGCAAGTGGCTCAAAGAAATATTTGGTTGTTCATTGCCAGGTGGCACTACTGAGAAACGTTTATCTAAATGTATTTATATTTATATATTGTACTGTATCTATCGTTATCTATCTATCTATCCATCCTTCCATGGCTGCTGTCGCATCATACAGGTGGATGCTGCGCAAGGGACTCTCCTGTGGTTGAAGAGAGTCCCTTGTTCACTGTGTAAAGTTCTTTGAGTGTAGTATCACAAAAGCACTATATTAATGCAACATTCATTCATTAATCCATCCATCCATCCATCCATCTATATATATATATATATATGTATATAGATACTGTATACTGTATACGGCAACCCTTTATTTTAAGGATCAGAAATTAGACAGTAGTTAATGACTAATAATTGCACAGTTTTGCCTATTATACTATACTTAGGGCTTACTGTATATGGAAAATTACCATTCCAGCAATGTGGTTAGTAGAAGTTTCTCCCTTAAAAAAAAATAAAGCCTCAGATTAGGTAACTGAAAAATGTTATGTTGTAACTCTACTGAAGAGTAAAATGAATCCCATATCTTCAACTATTGTTGCCATTCATTCTATTATTTATTGCAATTTGTGTAATTGTCACCAGACTCTGTGCTAATTTGTTTACAGTTTTTAGAGGTTTAGAGGCATGCCATCACTCTCATGTAGCATGCCAATGTGCTCAGCGTTTAAAAAAATAAAATAAAAAATAATAATAAAAAGCTGTCTTAGAGTGCCACCTAGTGGTCGTTTTGTGATATAGTTTTTCAGCCCTATAGAACTTGGTGATGGAATTCTTGGCAGATTTGGATATAAATTGGAATCTTATAAATCATAGAGTCAAAGGTCATTCTTGAGAAATGGAACAATCAAACTGAAAAAATAAAAGCTCATATAGAAAGGAATTATTTTGGATTAATCTGTAAAACTTGTTCAGGTATTCATGATTTGGTACAATGTCCTGCTCCTTCCATTTTTCCACAAAATGTGTGTTTTTCCTTGCTATCTCTCAATAAGGGTCAACATTGTAAACTGCAAATGCAATTTTTATTTTCATATTAAATATGTAATATTACATATTAATTATAAATACTGATAAATCTGTCAGTAACATTGAAAAATGAATAAATTGATAATCCAGTATGGCTTCAAACTGCAATTCAGCTCCAGCTCCTGACGGGGATGACAGCTTACAGTGTTTAATTATTTTATTTTATTTTATTTTTTATTTTTATTTTTTTTAAGAATTCCACACATGAATATAGCTACCAATAGGACCTACAAGAGGAATTATTTAAAATGGTCTAAAAATCTCAAACAATTGCAAAGTTGGCAAATAATGTTTATGATGCAGAAAATATAATGATCATTACTTAAATAACTTAAGTAATTGTAACTTTTATATATATATATATATATATATATATATATATATATATACAGGTGCATCTCAATAAATTAGAATGTCGTGGAAAAGTTCATTTATTTCAGTAATTCAACTCAAATTGTGAAACTCGTGTATTAAATAAATTCAATGCACACAGACTGAAGTAGTTTAAGTCTTTGGTTCTTTTAATTGTGATGATTTTGGCTCACATTTAACAAAAACCCACCAATTCACTATCTCAAAAAATTAGAATACATCATAAGACCAATAAAAAAAAACATTTTTAGTGAATTGTTTGCCATCTGGAAAGTATGTTCATTTACTGTATATGTACTCAATACTTGGTAGGGGCTCCTTTTGCTTTAATTACTGCCTCAGTTCAGCGTGGCATGGAGGTGATCAGTTTGTGGCACTGCTGAGGTGGTATGGAAGCCCAGGTTTCTTTGACAGTGGCCTTCAGCTCATCTGCATTTTTTGGTCTCTTGTTTCTCATTTTCCTCTTGACAATACCCCATAGATTCTCTATGGGGTTCAGGTCTGGTGAGTTTGCTGGCCAGTCAAGCACACCAACACCATGGTCATTTAACCAACTTTTGGTGCTTTTGGCAGTGTGGGCAGGTGCCAAATCCTGCTGGAAAATGAAATCAGCATCTTTAAAAAGCTGGTCAGCAGAAGGAAGCATGAAGTGCTCCAAAATTTCTTGGTAAACGGGTGCAGTGACTTTGGTTTTCAAAAAACACAATGGACCAACACCAGCAGATGACATTGCACCCCAAATCATCACAGACTGTGGAAACTTAACACTGGACTTCAAGCAACTTGGGCTATGAGCTTCTCCACCCTTACTCCAGACTCTAGGACCTTGATCTCCAAATGAAATACAAAACTTGCTCTCATCTGAAAAGAGGACTTTGGAACACTGGGTAACAGTCCAGTTCTTCTTCTCCTTAGCCCAGGTAAGACGCCTCTGACGTTGTCTGTGGTTCAGGAGTGGCTTAACAAGAGGAATACGACAACTGTAGCCAAATTCCTTGACACGTCTGTGTGTGGTGGCCTTGACCCCAGCCTCAGTCCATTCCTTGTGAAGTTCACCCAAATTCTTGAATCGATTTTGTTTGACAATCCTCATAAGGCTGCGGTTCTCTCGGTTGGTTGTGCATCTTTTTCTTCCACACTTTTTCCTTCCACTCAACTTTCTGTTAACATGCTTGGATACAGCACTCTGTGAACAGCCAGCTTCTTTGGCAATGAATGTTTGTGGCTTACCCTCCTTGTGAAGGGTGTCAATGATTGTCTTCTGGACAACTGTCAGATCAGCAGTCTTCCCCATGATTGTGTAGCCTAGTGAACCAAACTGAGAGACCATTTTGAAGGCTCAGGAAACCTTTGCAGGTGTTTTGAGTTGATTAGCTGATTGGCATGTCACCATATTCTAATTTTTTGAGATAGTGAATTGGTGGGTTTTTGTTAAATGTGAGGCAAAATCATCACAATTAAAAGAACCAAAGACTTAAACTACTTCAGTCTGTGTGCATTGAATTTATTTAATACACGAGTTTCACAATTTGAGTTGAATTACTGAAATAAATGAACTTTTCCACGACATTCTAGTTTATTGAGATGCACCTGTATATATATATATATATATATATATATATATATATACTGTATATTATACTGTAAATGTATATATTTTGATCTCAATACTCCATGTTTTGTTCTATGATTCAAGATTTAAATCTACATTATAGATTAAACTGATCACTGTGCTTGGAGGTTCTTTCCATATCCATTCAGTCAGTCTTGTACACAGTGTATCTGAGAGAGAAGCTGGAATGGGAGAGTTTGCCATTGTTCCCACTAGTGTTTTCCAACTCTTCATTCAGATCATAAAAGTGAAGGGCCCATGTTTTACTGCACCCTTAACCACCGTTACACTGGACTCATTGGAGGAGAAAAGAGCAGTGCACAATTCTATACTGAAATATTCCTCTGCCATCATTTAAACAACAAGATCACTTTTTTCTAGAAAGTCAAGATTCTTGAGTGCTCTTCAAAAAAAAGAAGAGTGGCAATGCAATGGTACTATGATTGCATCATATGGTAATACCATGGTACTTTAATATATATGGAGGAGAACTGATTTGTAACATTTGGGACGATTTGGGACAATTGAAACTAAGCATGCACCAATATTAAAATCTATGGCCGATACCAATAAAAAAAAAAACCTATATGTCAATAATGATACCGATATTTTGCCACTTACCTTATTTTGTCATCAGATAACTTCATGGCTTAGGAATTATACTTAAAAAATTACAAAGAGGTACAAAAGCTATTTTATTTCTAGCTATTTATTTATCTCAAATAAAGGCTCACATCAATGTAAATATAATTGCTTGATTATTTATTAATATTAGTGATAATTTTTTGTCTTTATATGGTTCCATTTTACTTGTCAGGAATAATATGTTTTTAAAGCAAAAGAATATAAAATGAGGCCAATATTATAATTATTTAAAATAGATTGCATTATTTTATCTAAATTGTATTGATGAGTTAATAAGTCAAGAACAGCCTGCAACCTCGTTATTGAAATAATGCTCATTATGTTAAAGATTCAATCTTCTAATTCAGTCATATAATATGTGTTATTGTTGCCCCCGATTTTACAGCCATGATGTAATTGTATATGGTTGGAACCAGCAACAACAACCTGGAATAAAATAGATATGTTTAGACCGCAGTAGAAAAATCCTGTACATCCACTTTTATAGTTTTAAGGACATTTTTGTTGCTTTTGTGCAGTACAAAAATGTTTAGTACTGTGTTGGATCGCCACTTTATGTCCAATGTAATCTGGGTTCTTAAGTAAAAACTGTTGAGAACCACTGGTTTAAAAGATAATGACCATTGGACAAATGTTGGTCAGCTGCTTTGCTAATGCCAGCTGTCGTTTAACAGGGCCGATTTGATCCCGCTCATCTCCCTTACAAAAACACAACACACACTTCCTTCTACAATGCGTGTATACAGACGCTCCTTAAACCCCATAATCTGTCATTTGGGAGAAATCTGAATTCACAGCCTTCAGCTACATGGCAGAAACATTCTTCCGGAAATATATGTAGCAACAGCTGCGTCCACTCCCTCTATGAGTGCTAAATAAACCAGTGTGTTGGATCAAATCCATGCACACCACCTCAGCATGCAAGATCCATCATTGAAGACGAACCTTTAGGAAGAAGCTCTTTGAAAGCTTGGCAAATATTTCAAACCCCTAACAAGCGTTCGGTCAACGTTCACACAAGTTTGCTTTAAAATAACAAATTTAGCCTACACACTTGAATGGCAAAATGGTGATCGCCCATTTTCATCATGTATACCTCTCGCTCAGAATTTACAATTTACATAATTTACTGTGCATAAACATGATATTTAATTTGCAGTGAAAGACAGTTGTGATGCTTTGAAGTTCAGTTCATTCAGTGCATACTGTGTACAATGCTAAAATCAGAAAATCGAAACACTGCCCCCAGTGGTCAAAGCGGTAAGTGTTGTTAGTTGTATGGGCACGTGTGCACTGTATTATCCAGGTAAAATGTCCACAGAGGGGCGCCAAAAGCAAGTTGTGAAGCGAGTTGTTTTCAGCTGTATAGGATGTAATACAGTGAAGAGGAATGCATATTTTAGAAAAAGTAACCCCAAACCCCAAACCTAAACCTAACCATCAGTGGAGTAAAAATGCAACCTCCGAATCGTGCTTGTCACTGATTATGCGAACGCAATTACTTCCTGGTTTCAACGCTTTTTACTTCAACGCTGCTTACGCAACGCACTTCTGGTCGCACCACAAGGAAAGGTAAACATGCTGGAGCCGATGAAAAAAATGTCTGATAGAAGATGGCACTTGTCAGCGAGTCGACATACTGTGGTCGATCCTAGTGTACCGGCATGTCGACTTCCCATATGACCATGCTGGTCAAATATAAGTTGTGTATGTTTTAACATAAAGGTACACAACTCAACTTCTATACCTCACACAGCCTTATTTTTGTTTGTGTTCAATTAAGATGGCATCTACTCTGTCTTATGTTTATTACTGTACTTGGCTATAGAAACACTACAGTATTCTCATAAAATATCTTTTCAGCCTTACATAGAACACAAATTAAAGGAATAGTACACCCAAACATTTTTCATTATTTAGCATTTAGTCACCTTTATGTCATTCAAAACCCTTTTGCAGATGTTTTTTAAAGGAGAACTCAGTAATTTTTTGAATAGTTGACTAAAGAAATTAATAGTAATTTTGAAACATAGGTATAAAATCATAACCGCTTACATTAAAATGAAGACTCCAGACATATCAGTAACCTTATAAAATCTGTTTTATTCTACATGGAGAGGGTCCTCACATGGGCACTGCCACATGACCAGCTGAATACTACTCACTCAATCTCAGTAACCATCCTGTGATTTGGCACTTTCACTCATTGATTAAAGTAAACATGGCTGACTGTGTATAGTGAATTTCTACAATGGCATCTGAAACTGAAAACTATTGATTTTAAATATGCAGCATCCAAGCCACTAGGTGTCACTGTATGTCCAAATTACTGAGTGCACCTTTAACTCTTTTCTTGTCACTGACAGATAATAGGGACTACGTCTGTCAAGCTCCAAAAAGGACAAAAACCCTACAAACTTGCACAATATTCCAAGTTTGTAAATCATCTGATAGGCCTAGTTTTGTGTGGTGAACAGACTGAAATTTAAGTCGTTATTCACTGAAAATCTTCCCCTCTGCTGCAGCTCTCAAATGTCATTCTCCATTGATCATATTTAAACTGGCGTGTTGGGTTCAGTTCTGATACATAATAACGTTTTGGTGTCAATAGCTGGGCTTCCATTCACTTATTTTTGTGCAAATTTTGGCATATCGCATAAAAATGCTGGGAAACAAATACCAAGATGTGAGTAAAACTTTCCAATATGAGTATTAAAAACATACTTTATTCAGTAAGAATACATGTGCATAAACAACGATTGAAACACCTTTACCAAATATATTCCTCTAGAATTATATACAGTAGGAATACTGATGTACATCAAAAAAGTCATGCCTCAACAAGCCATGTGATCGCATTATACATAATTCGCTTAGAGAATATCATTAATATCATTGCATAGAATCTCAAATGTTGCTCTGGTTATTCTGACATGACATCCAAATGATTGTTACCTCCTACTATTACTTCCGAGAACTGTCTGACACGCTTTCGTTCCCTTCCCTAAGGCATCTGCCGCTGAATGCTAGCAAACACAAAGTTCGTCAGAGTGTTTTGTCTGCACGCTCTAAACCGCAAGTAATTTATTAGATTTAATAAGAGAGCCACAGTGGCTTCAGCTTCCACTTTCATTTCTATTTTACACCAATTTCCCCAGAAATGGCGATTTTGTTGTCTTAAACACATGGAAACACTTGTTCATATACAAATTGTTTTTGCAATATTCTGATTCTGTGCATAAATTAAATATGCAACTTGGATGGAAACCTAGCTAGTGATGTCAAACCTGGGGTGGGGTATTTTCAGATCTATTCAGTGGAGAGGGAAAGATTTTCAGTCTTAAATTTTTATCTATTCCTCACACAAAGCATATGGTTTCAGAAGACTTGGAATATAGTGCAAGTCATATGGACTACTTTTGTGGAGCTTTTATGGTGTTGTTTTGTCCTTTTTGGAGCTTGACAGGCATGGACACTGAACATTTGTTGTTTGGAAAGAGCTGTGTAAAGAGTCTTCAAAAGTTCTTCCAAGGGAAAAAAACATACGTGTTTGGAACGACATGAGGTTAAGTAAATAATGATAGAATTTTGGGAGACCTATTACTTTAAGACTCAGATAAAAAGCCTGCAGCACACCATAATTTCCTCTTAATGCAAAAGCTCTGTGAGAGAGAAAACTGAAAAGAAAGAGAGGGGGAGATGCAAGGGTAAATAAAAGTCTCTTATCCTGATTAATCTATCCTTCTACACCACACAAGGTGAATAGAAGGTGGCACAAATGAGTGTGAAGAATGTTTGTTATGCTAGTGTAAACAGCCCCTGGGTCAGGCTCCACTCCATCACTCATGGCAGGGGCGACCCCCCTTGGGTCCAGACCCCGACCGTTTATTTAGAGCCAACAACAGCACCAATGAGGTCATACGGAATCTTTAGGCTGGGAGAGGAGTTTGGTTTCTCCCCACAACTTCCTCTGTTCTTTTCTCATTCCTCCAGTCATGCATTCATAATACACAGGGAATGTTCGAAACAACATACTACTCATACTATTTCTGCACACTTCATGGAAAATTTTATCACACAATGCAATGCATTAGTCTTAATTTTGATTGGAAGAGTTGTGTTCTAAGTCATTGTAAAAAATAATAATAACAGAATTAATGACAGAATTCTCATCTTTGGGTAAACTATTCATTCAATGTCATTCAAGAGTTGAGTTATAATTAAGCCAGTCACCAGTTACTTTTGCATCATCAGTGACTGTCATTAATTTCTCACTGCCTCAGGTTAAAAGACTCCGTAATACTACACTGGGCCACACTGCAAGAAAGATTCTTGAATGCTAATTGCAGAGAGTGCACGTATTTCTCCTGGCTGTGGTGGTTGTAGTTTTATGAGACCACCACAGGCAATAAAAAGTTATTCGACAGACCACCTCAGCCACTTTCAGAGCACCAAGCCATTGACACAAACACATGCCCAATCTGACTAACATTAGTGCTAGTCTACAAGGTGGATCCAAAACCACACACTTCTGCACCACTACGCCATTTTGTAGTGTAAGTAGTGCGAGTAGTATGTTAATACTGAAAATGCAAACAAAAAGTAGTCTACCACAAGTACCCGGATGATGCACTTCTCGAAAAAATTATGTGTGGAATGTTGGACACATCATGCACTCAGCGCTCATGGCTTGCCGTACGTAGCAGAAGGAGCGGAGTTGGACCGATAAAATAATTGTAATTAAATTATGAATGTGGCAGCTAGTGAAACTTCAGTGAAGACAGCACCTTGAAAATGTGAGCTTAATGCTTTATCATCATCCCACACTGTGTGAATATGTACATTATTTGAGATACAAGTATTGAACTGAGTTTGGCTAAAGTGCTAAAGCTAGCGGTAACACATCTTGTGCGTTTTAAACATCACTTCTGTCAGCTGAAATACAGCAGCTGCTTCCATGTACCATACTATAATTTGAAAATTCATACACTACATGGCTGAGTGCATAGTGTAAATTGTAAGTACACAGTGTATAGTGCATCATTTGGGACACAGCTTACATGTTATTAGCGCTAGTCTACAGAGGTGGGACACTCGCTGACTTTTCCATACTGACCCTAAACTCCCAAAATGTCATTAGTTTGTCATTAGCAATATGACACACACTACTTTTGGCAGCTTGAATAAACACATTGTAAAAACAAATGGGAGAAATAAAATATGGATTATGATAACCAAATATGCAGGGCCCATCTTAAAAGCATTATTGACCGATCCTATACATTAGCAACTGTTCTGTGCTCCAGGTGACACACTATACACTTTGTACTTACAATGTACACTATGCACTCAGCCATGTAGTGTATGAATTTTCAGAGTAGTATCATCCCAAATGGAACACTTAATGATTTTTTACTACATGGAAGCATTTGCAGTTTAACAGCTGATGGAAGCGACATTTAAAACGCATGTGATGTTTTGCCGCTAGCTTTAGCGCATTAGCCAACCTCAGTTCAACACCTTTATCTCAAACAACATACAATTTCACCCATGTGGTCATTGAAAATCATTCAACTCATATTTGTAAGGTGCTGTCTTCACTGAAGTTTTACCAGTTGCTACACGTAAGACCAGCATTGGGACCAGGTAATTCCACCCCTTCTGCTACGTACGGCAAGCCACATAAATGTATGAAGTGTCCAACATTCCAAACTTAGGTTGAAGAAGTACATTATCCGGGTACTTATAGTAAAGGCTACACTTTTTTGCATTTTCAGTGTTAACATACTACTCGCACTACTTAAACTTTAAAATGACATAGAATAGTGCAGAAGTGTGCGGATTGGGACGCACCAGTATAAGACAAACTTTTACCCTTTTCTGATGCAAGTCTGTGGGAAGCCCTCTGCATCAGATATTATCCAAAAATATAGTGAAACATTGTTAATGGGGCCCTTATACTAGTGACACAAATTACCTAAAAAAAAATCCACGTGTCAGCCCTCATTCCCAAATTAACATGTATAACATCAGTAAGGACATCTACATTTGCTCCAAGGTAAATTAATGTTAAAAACATATGTATTAAAGATACAAAGTTGCAATTGCATGATATAAACTCACAATTGTGATGTTATTTCTCGGAATTACGAGTAATAAAGGGGAAAAAATTCTGAATTGTGAGATATAAAGTAAGAAATGCATTTTTTTTTTTTTTTTTGGTCTTGACGTGATCATGGGGGCACCATAGCAAATGGGATGCAGAGTTCAGAAGGTCACAAACATTTTAGACTACATTTGTATTTTGATCTGGGAATTGTATTTATTTAATGGAGGGCAAGAACAAGAGTATTACTATGAAATGGGCAGAATTTCAATTTTTAATTACATTTACCCAATAACAATAGTATCTGTTTATCTGTGCAAATATTTGGACACTGGAGTCAAACTTAAAAGGTCTGACTGTCATTAGATAACAAAGTAGGCCCCATTATAAATCTAATGTTTATGGTTAAAACAAGGAACAATTTGCCAAGAAAAATAAAATGTATTCCAGATATATTCTCGAAAAATCAAGCCTTATTACCTACTGTAAAGTGTAAGCACAATTTGTACCGTAGTCAACTTTTTGCTTTTGTTTAATGCTGCATCTATGCCACTCAGTGTCAGTATACAGTCTGAGACCGATGTTCTATTGGTTGTTTAGGAAGACAAATATGAACTGACAGTCCTTTCCATGCACAGGTGATAAAACAGAACATTTTTAGTGTACTCTCAGATGTCTAAGCAACAAGATTCTTTAATTGAATTAGGTCGAATGAACAACCTGAGGAACAGAAGCCTACCAGAAAACATGGTCATATCTCATTATTCTTTAAAAAGAGTGGAATAAGGTCCCTTTTATAGCCTTATAACTGAAAACAAGGGAATAATATGTCACAAGAATCACATTCATTCTAGGTAAAGTCAAATTACTGAATCTAGTTATTGCTAATAAAAGACACTATTGAATCAAATGAAGTCAAGGATGCCTACAAATGGCTTTAAAAGTTTTAATAGAACTGGTAATAAGGATGGTCCACATTAAACATCATATTATAAAAGCCCAAACATAAAGCATACTCACAACTGTGAAAAATAACAGCTTTTTAAATGCAAGTGGAAACAATAAAAAAGGAAATTGTACAAAAATCTGGAAAAACATATTTATGTGTAACGGTCTTCCTTAGTCTGAAATAGGCCACCCTTTTGAAAGAATGACGCTGCTTCAAACATGTACAATATGAGCAATATGACAGCGTGGGCATTCACAAGGTTAACACTGTGCTTCCAATGCTGTTTGTCAGTGCAATGACATGACATCTGTTTTGTATAATCCAAAGTGTGCAAGAATATTTGTGAGAAGGCATGTAAAAAAAGGGTTTCACAGTCAGCTCAAGTCAAGTGAATCTCTTGTGTTTTCCTCTATGGGAATGTTCAGTTGTGTCCTTTCTTTTCTTGTCCTCTGCATCCCACAGTGCATTCCGAACAAATCGTGATGCTGCGTCTTTGTCCAAACGTGCAGCTTTTCTTTTGTCTGTGATCTCCTTCACTTTGTTCATGTATGTCCTGATTCTCTCCTGTAAGTTGAAAGAGGATGTTAACTGCTTTTGAAATGCTTACATTAATGCTGAAGTTTCAATAAACCTAGTGAGCTGCCTTGGGTGTCTTAGAAAGCAGTACAACCATGCTGCCTACCTTTTGGAACAGCCATTGTTTCAGGAGCGTGCCTATGATGCCTTAAAATGCTGCCTACACAGGCAGCTCACTAGGTTTTACAACAGAGAAATGGTTTTGCAATGGGACTATCCCCTCTTACCAATTCTTGTTTAATCCCATGGTCTTTCGGATTGACTCCTTGCGTCACCAAATACACTAAGGAAAATGAATATACTCCAGTCAATATGTAACTTTAAAAAACTGGCTCCACTTATCAAGAAGTACCTTGTTATGGTAAGAATGGTAAAACTTACTCCAGAACATTGAGTTGAGGGCATATGCAGACATCAGATCCAATTTGGCTTGATCAAGATGATCCAGCTTGAGGAAAAAAAAAAAAATGCTAATATATCAAAGCATCAAAATAAACCATTAATATGTGACAGATCATTTGTGAATTTGTTGCCACTTACCTTAAGCAGGCGATCACTTCTAGAGACGGACACAAGGGTTTGGACCACATTCTGGACTGAGCTCACAGAGGACTCGAAATCGTTGAGATTTTCCTCAATTTCAGTGGGATAATCCTCTGCTGAAACTTCATCGGCCATTGTCTGTCAAAAAATAAAAATAATGCAAGTATGAGGGGGAAAAAAATCGACTTTATAATCTACATCTACTTTATAGTAATTTCTAAATTGTAAGGTAATTCACAGTTCCCACACCGTTTTATACATTAATACATTTCCATGACTTTTCCAGTCATTTGTGATTACTGGATAAGAATTTGTTTTAATCATTTTATGGAGACTGCACTCACAAAGAGATTTGAAAGATTGTATTACTTTCCATTACTTTCAAGCACAATTTAAGTAAAATTCCTTTATATTTCCAGCTAGTCCATGACCGTGGGAACCCTTAATGCATGAGAGGGAAGAACTGCTTGATAGAGTTTAATGATAATGCTGTGATATCATATGATAATAAAAGCATAGTAAAGTAGAAACATTCAGATTATAGTTTTACACTGACAAACAAGTCTACAGCATTAACATGAGCGCCAGCATCTAGCTGTATCCACGTGTGCTGTTAACAGTGTGTACTCTAAGCACATTTGGTGTTCCTGACAACAAAATAAATGAAAAGCGCTCTATGACAGATTATTAAACATTGATTATATTTATCAAAACTAACGATTATGTTTAAACTATCTTCTATTCTGTTTATAAAGCCCTCACCTGAAATCAAACACAACACTGCACCGTCACCGATGAACACAGAAGAAATACGCAAGATTTAAGATTTCAAAATAAAAGCCCTGACTGATCAAAACGTGGAGCCTAAAATCTCAAATAAATTCAGGGGTAGCATTCAGTGTTTTTTGTCTTCATTTTATTTATTTATTTATTTTACATCATAGTAAAGGTGTATTCAAGTAATTGTATTGTGTTGAATTGCATTTGTGATGTATATTTTTATAATTTATTATATGTGTAGCAATAGATAACATGACTAATAAAATATTTTCTAATATTAAATATGCTACTATATAATATTGCAGGATGAACATTAGTCTGGTGTCTACTATGACTTGTCAACCAATTGTAAGGTTTCAGTTTCTCTGTACTGTCTAAGATCATTGTGCCCACTTGTAACATATGTCAATTTGATTATAATCAACAAATCCCCTGCTGACTACTGTTGTTCAAACTCGGAGAATTCATGTCACGAGAACGACCTTTAATCTGTTTTGCATATAGGACTTTTAATTTGAAATCGTGTGAGAGACGGTTTCTAACTAGTGCCATTTCCTAGTACACTTCACATTTAAGTTGTTGTGTGTTCCTGGAGCAAACTGCTGTCGTTACATTTACTGAGAAACGGTGTGTTGTTATTGTCTTGTCTGTTCCAAGCGGAAATAAGAAAGATGACTTCAGCTAAAATCAAGCGATCGAGTGAGTACCTGCATGAAATTCATACAGAAAAGCGCTGATAAAGCTGTCAGCTTCGTGCAGTTTTGAGTCGATTCATATTGTATGTGAAGGAATGTGATGTACCTTACAGTTTCTGAACTGATTATGATGTAAACAAAAAAACTTTTTCTGTGTACATTTCCGTCTAGTTACTGAATCCAATTTCTTAACTTGTAAATGTTTTTTTTTTTTATCTTATTTTTTTTATTTTTTTTATTTTTATTTTTTTATTATTATTATTTTTTTTTTACTTGTCATGTCAAATGATCATTTTGCTACACATTTGAAAGAATTCTGAACACTGATCTGTTTTTACACTCATATTGAAACACACTTCCATTAAATGTCTCAGGCTGTGTCAAAACCTAGTTCTCAAATTCTCAAAAATACTGCTGACTGAACGTAATAAGAAAGAAGAACTACTCTACAGTGTCACAAACCTTGATCATATTTGCCAACATACAACAGTCTGCAATAAAAAATCAGAGAACTTCATTTCTCATCAAGAACAAATTACAGCTGTATACTCTAGTATATCAACAATAGCATATAAACAACCCTGATTTTTTTTTTTTTTTTTTTTTTTTAAAAGGCTGATGCCGATATCAGTATCAGTATCATACAGTTGAAATCAGAAGTTTACATACACATTAGCCAAATACATTTAAACTCAGTTTTTCACAATTCCTGACATTTAATCATAGAAAACATTCCCTGTCTTAGGTCAGTTAGGATCACTACTTTATTTTAAGAATGTGAAATGTCAGAATAATAGTTGAAAGAATTATTTATTTCAGATTTTATTTCTTTTAATACATTTCCAGTGGGTCAGAAGTTTTCATGCAATTTGTTAGTATTTGACAGCATTGCCATTTTGCCACAACTTTGGAGGTATGCTTTGGGTCATTGTCGATTTGGAAGACCCATTTGCGACCGAGCTTTAACTTCCTGGCTGATGTCTTGAGATGTTGCTTCAATATATCCACATAATTTTCCTTCCTCATGATGCCATCTATTTTGTGAAGTGCACCAGTCCCTCCTGTAGCAAAGCACCCCCACAACATGATGCTGCCATGCTGGGATGGTGTTCTTCAGCTTGCAAGCCTCACCCTTTTTCCTCCAAACATAACAATGGTCATCATGGCCAAACAGTTAAATTTTTGTTTCATCAGACCAGAGGACATTTCTCCAGAAAGTAAGATCTTTGTCCCCATGTGCACTTGCAAACTGTAGTCTGGCTTTTTTTTATGATGGTTTTGAAGCAGTGGCTTCTTCCTTGCCGAGCAGCCTTTCAGGTTATGTCGATATGGGACTCGTTTTACTGTGGATATAGATACTTGTCTACCTGTTTCCTCCAGCATCTTCACAAGATCCTTTGCTGTTGTTCTGGGATTGATTTGCACTTTTCGCACCAAACTACATTTATCTCTAGGAGACAGAATGCGTCTCCTTCCTGAGCGGTATGATGGCTGCGTGGTCCCATGGTGTTTAAACTTGCGCACTATTGTTTGCACAGATGAACGTGGTACCTTCAGGCATTTGGAAAATGCTCCCAAGGATGAATCAGACTTGTAGAGGTCCAAAAACAAATTGGCTGATTTCTTTT
Source organism: Myxocyprinus asiaticus (assembly GCF_019703515.2). Classification (NCBI taxonomy): domain Eukaryota; kingdom Metazoa; phylum Chordata; class Actinopteri; order Cypriniformes; family Catostomidae; genus Myxocyprinus; species Myxocyprinus asiaticus. Next base: position 39,459,950 of record NC_059364.1, on the reverse strand, counting down.
GATTTTCCCATGATGTCAAGCAAAGAGGCACTGAGTTTGAAGGTAGACCTTAAAATACATCCACAGGTACACCTCTAATTCAGTACACCTCCTATCATAAACTAATTGATTAAAGGTTTGACATAATTTTCTAGAATTTTCCAAGCTGCTTAAAGGCACAGTTAACTTAGTGTATGTTAACATCTGACCCACTGGAATTGTGATATAGTCATTTAAAAGTGAAACAATCTGTCTGTAAACAATTGTTGGAAAAATTGCTCGTGTCATGCACAAAGTAGATGTCCTAAATATTAATACTATAGTTTACTAATATGAAATCTGTGTTTAAAAAATTTGTTTTAATTACTTCAGCCTAAGTATATGTAAACTTCTTACTTCATATATATTTATATACACACTACCGGTCAAAAGTTTTGAAACACTTACTCATTCTTTATTATAATTTTTTCTTCACATTTTAGAATAATAGTAAAGTCATTAAAACTATGGAATAACATAAATGGAACTATGGGAATTATGTTGTGACTAAACAAAATCCAAAATAAATCAAAACTGTGTTATATTTTAGCATCTTCAAAGTAGTCACCCTTTGCCTAGAATTTGCAGACATGTACTCTTGACATTTTCTCAACCAACTTCTTGAGGTATCACCCTGGGATGCTTTTTAAACAGTACTGATGGAGTTCCCATCTATGTTGGGCACTTATTGGCTGCTTTTATTTATTATTTGGTCCAAGTCATCAATTTCAGAAACTTTTTTTATTTTTTTTATTAAATTTTAGTTTTATAATGAAATAAATTAATATGGTGGCACAATTATATTTTTGTCTACAAAACGAATTTCAAACATTTAAGCATACGCCTTCAGATCAAATGAGAAACATTTCAGTCAAGTGTTTCAAAACTTTTGACTGGTAGTGTGTGTGTGTGTGTGTGTGTGTGTGTGTGTGTGTGTGTGTGTGTGTGTGTGTGTGTGTGTGTGTGTGTATATATACAAAATATATATATCAATCAAATCAAATCACTTTATTGTCACACAGCCATTATATACAAGTGCAATGGTGTGTGAAATTCTTGGGTGCAGTTATATACATACATATACATACATACACACACACAGTATAATGTAATTTAATGATAGCAATTAAAATATACACAACATTTTGTGTTTGTTTTCTGTCTCCGGTGTTATGTGATTGTGTCTTAGAAATCCCTGTGTGTTGCACAGAAGCATGTGAGTGTGTTGTAATTAGTGTGAGTGATGCATTTAAAGCATTCCTTGTGATGCATGTGTTACAGTATGCTTCATAACAGACTTGTGTGCTCTGGACTACATGGTGTGAAAATTGGTCTACCGTGACTACTACAGTGGACAAGTCCTCTCACATGCTCTCTCTCTCTTTGCAGCTCTGTAACTCCTGCGTGTTTACTTCTTGACTGGGTTCTGAGCAGACAGCATCTCTTATTCAGGATGATTATGAGATTTTAAGAGCATCTCATAGCAGACGAGGGGCTGAAGTCCTGGTAAGTAAGATGGATACACACCTCCGGTTCTGTATGATGTTCTATGTTTTCTTGGAAAGGTTTCTAAGACCTTTCGGATTCCTTCTTCTTTATCAGTGGTGCTTGCTAAGTAACATCATGTAAATCACCCTGAACCGTTTGGCTACGGACATGATGTGAATGAAACCTACGGCTTGTTGAAGAGATGTGTGCTATTACATTTTGTAAGTGATTTTTTTTTTTTTTTGGTTAAAGGGACTTTTTGCCTGGTGGACGATAAAAAGGTAAAAAATTCCTATTTCAGGTCAAGTGTGTCAATAAATAAATTATTAAATGTGTCATTAAAAAATGTATAGCATGTAAAATAACTTTTTCATTGGATTTTGATTTAGTTTTATTTATTTATTCATAATAGTTAGTTATTGACATTTCATGATTTATTTATTATTATTTATTTAAATGTGTATTTAAAGCATATATATGGAAAATATTTATTTATTGACATTTATTAATTGACACATTTCATGATGTATTTATGTATTGAAAGATACATTGACAAAAACTGTATATGCCTTTATTATTATATACATATGCATCTATATATTGACATATTTGATAAAGATTTATGTATTAAAATGTCACTCTTGATCCTCCTTAAAAATCAAAAAGGAAAACATACATTATATTTTGCATAAAGACAATTAAGAATATTTTTGGGACCCTTATTATTTTTTGCATTGTTGTAATTGACATTATTTACAATTAATTCCCCTTGCCAAAGTTTTATTACTGTAAGTCATGGGGATGGACCACTTTTGACTTTTTTCTTGTTGTTGTTGTAATTCACATAAATCTAATGGTGATTCTCATTAGATTTATTTTGCTTTAAAAATTACTGTAATATGTACATAATACATAAATTGAAGGTAGTGCAGCAAATACTACAATGATGAATGTTACAGTATATATATATATACACCGATCAGCCACAACATTAAAACCACCTAATATTGTGTAGGTCCCCCTCGTGCCACAAAAACAGCGCCAACCCACATCTCAGAATAGCATTCAGAGATATTATTCTTCTCACTACAATTGTTCTGAGCAGTCCGTCTGGCATCAACAATCATCCATGCGATTATCTAATCAGCCAATCATGTGGCAGCAGTGCAGTGCATAAGATCATGCAGATACGGGTCAGGAGCTTCAGTTAATGTTCACATCAACCATCAGAATGGGGAAAAATGTGATCTCAGTGATTTGGACCGTGGCATGATTGTTTGTGCCAGATGGGCTGGTTTGAGTATTTCTGTAACTGCTGATCTCCTGGGATTTTCACACACAACAGTCTCTAAAATTTACTCAGAATGGTCCCAAAAACAAAAAGCATCCAGTGAATGACAGTTCTGTGAACAGAAACACCTTGTTGATGAGAGAGGTCAACAGAGAATATCCAGACTGGTTTGAACTGACAAAGTCTACGGTAACTCAGAGAACCGCTCTCAACAATTGTGGAGAGAAGTATATCATGTCAGAATGCTATTCTGAGATGCGGGTTGGCGCTGTTTTGGCGGCAAGAGGGGGACCTACACAATATTAGGCAGGTGGTTTTAATGTTGTGGCTGATAAGTGTGAATATACACTGGTGGCCAAAAGTTTGGAAGAATGTACAGATTTAGCTATTTTGGAAGGAAATTGGTACTTTAATTCACCAAAGTGGCATTCAGCTGATCACAATGTATAGTCTGGACATTACTGATGTAAAAAAACAGCAGCACCACTATTTGAAAAAAGTCATTTTTATCAAACCTAGACAGGCCCCATTTCCAGCAGCCGTCACTCCAACACCTTATCCTTGAGTAATCGCGCTAAATTGCTAATTCGGTACTTGAAAATCACTTGCCATTATATCAAACACCACTGAAAGCTATTTGGTTTGTTAAATGAAGCTTAAAATTGTCTTTGTGTTTGTTTTTGAGTTGCTACAGTATGCAATAGACTGGCATGTCTTAAGGTCAATATTAGGTCAAGATCAAGATTAGGTCAAGATTTCATACAAAGGTGTACACTACAGTCTTCAAAGACAAAGGACAACTGGCTCTAACAAGGACAGAAAGAGATGTGGAAGGCCAGATGTACAACTAAACAAGAGGATAAGTACATCAGAGTCTCTAGTTTGAGAAATAGACGCCTCACATGTCCTCAGCTGACAGCTTCATTGAATTCTACCCGCTCAACACCAGTTTCATGTACAACAGTAAAGAGAAGACTCAGGGGTACAGGCCTTATGGGAAGAATTGCAAAGAAAAAGCCACTTTTGAAACAGAAAAACAAAAGGAAAATGTTAGAGTAGGCAAAGAAACACAGACATTGGACAACAGATAATTGGAAAAGAGTGTTATGGATCTTAACCCCATTGAGCTTTTGTGGGATCAGCTAGACTGTAAGGTGCGTGAGAAGTACCTGACAAGACAGCCACATCTATGGCAAGTGCTACAGGAAGCATGGGGTGAAAAGTCACCTGAGTATCTGGACAAACTGACAGCTAGAATGCCAAGGATCTGCAAAGCTGTCATTGCTGCACGTGGAGGATTTTTTGATGAGAACTCTTTGAAGTAGTTTAAGAAGTTCTGAACATTTTTTTTCAAATTGTAATAGTAATTTTTCACATTATTAATGTCCTGACTATACATTGTGATCAGTTGAATGCCACTTTGGTGAATAAAAGTACCTATATCTTTCCATAAGAGCAAAATCTGTACATTATTCCAAACTATTGTCCACCAGTGTATATACGTTTTTTCTGTTTCTTACATTATGATACTTGATGATGTGAATTTGGGGGAAAATGTGCCTACTGTAATTGTCATGAAAATAATGTTAAAATGCAAAAAGTTTATATTTAGTCATAATTTAAGAAGATACATTTTCTTTAATTCTTTTGTGATTTGGGTGAAATATGAATCTAGGTACAGTTTTTTTGTTTGTTTTTTTTTACTAGTTTTGTGGCAAGTTTTGCAGGTGCAAGCACCACTCACATTTTCTTTAGTGTGTTGTTTTTATAATGTGTCACTCTCTCTTTTTCTATCTCCTCCAGACTTCTTTTATCCCTCTTGGTCACCCCTCACATTAACCATCCATAAACTCCCTTTCCCCCATCCATGGCGTCTCTTTGAGAATGGATGGTAAACCGTCAGTACAGGCCAGTGTGAACTCCTCCTACATTCCCACTGTCATCTCCTCCATGTCTGATGAAGAGCGTCCTGAGGGTGAGGCAACAGGGGGTGACACCTCCCCGCTGCTTACCAAGAAGCAGCAGCCCGCAGGGCCCCTGGGGGCCCGTGACTGCCCGGAGGACTCCTATAATCTGGTGTATATCATCTTCTTCCTGATGGGCATCGGCTCTCTGCTGCCCTGGAATTTCTTCATCACTGCCAAACACTACTGGCTGTACAAGCTTAGTAACAACTCCAGCCCTGCTGGCCATGAGGAACCACACAATGACCTCAGTGTAAGGCTTTTTATATCTGTGTTGAGGTGTTTATTTTGTCACCGTTTGCTATGGTCAAAAGTGTAGCGATTCTATGGCTCTGTTCCAAAAGCTAGCGAGCTGCCTATATAGGCAGATTTTAAGGCATCAAAGGAAGTTCCAAAAGGTAGGCAGCATGAGATACTGCTGTCTAAGATACCTTGTTTTGGCTAATTTTAAGGCAGCATTGCATGGATACTTCACAGAGAAGGCAATCCCATTGCATTGCAACAAGCATAGTAAGGCTGTCAAATTAAAACTGAAATTCGAATATTCGTCGAATTTAAGATAAAAATGCAAATTCAAATGCTTAAATCAGTTCAGTTCAGTGACTTTATTATCCACAATGTGGAAATTTGTATTCTGCTTCACCATACACAGTATAAACATCAACACATCACATAAAATAGCATAGAAAAAATATAACAAATGTGATCATTTAAAAGTATACCTTCTGCACGCAGACATTATTTTCACATACCCAAACACATATATACTGTATACACACATATACAGCTATGCATTTAACAGTCTGACAGCATTTGGCATAAATTACATCTGATACACATTCTTGATAGCCCGTGGTTGCCTAAAACACCTCCCTGAGGGTAATAACTGAAAGTGAAAGGTCCTCTGTAATGACCAAAGCTTTTTGTTTTACTTTTGATGTATACATTGTTTAGTTTCCTCTGTGTCTTACCTACAATTTTACTTGCTACATTAACAACTTTAGACAACTTTGCTTTGTTTTTTTATGCTCAGGTTTCCATACCACATGGTCATATTGAAAGACATAATGCTTTCCATAAGATTCTTGTAAATCATTCCTAAAATGTCTTTACTCAGACCAAAGTGGTTTAACTGCTTAATAAGATGCAGTCCCTGCATTGCTTTTTTTTTTTTTTTAAACGTAATCTGTTTTCTCAGTAAAATTAAAATTACTATCAATAAATTAATTTAAATTGAATTTACTTTTAAATTGACACAGAGTCTTAAAAAAGAGCATCGTTACTGCACAAGATGCTGAAAAACCAGTGAGACATGGTGCAAAAGTCAAAGACTAGTACATGCTTGCAAAGAAAAAGACGGACGCGTTCGGAGTGAACAGCCCCTTATGTGTAGGTCTTTTACAGTTGTGTCTTGACTATGCCCTGGATTGCTTTTATAAGCGTCTCGCTGCTTAAGCATTAGGTACCTACTGTATTTAATGAAAAACACTGTGGTACCGCTGGTATTATGAAGTTTGTGACTGTGGTAGTACTGTGGCACCGGTATAAGCTACTGTGCAACAAATTACCATAAAACACAAAAAACTGAAGTGTTTCTTTTCTCGTTTTTAATGGCTAAATCGTTTGTCTTTATCATTTTATGCACATTTGTTAACTACCAGATATGTCTTTACAATGAATAATAGCTATAGCACGGTGCTGATTTGTTAATATAGATTTTTTGCATCCTCTTGTGGATGTAGGAGACAACGTCGATTTAAAAATCAGATGTCTTTTAGATTTTTCCCACCACCTGAAATAATGTCTTTAAAATTTGGGTATCATTTTAAATTTTGTCATATTTCAGTGAAAAATTCGAATTTAGTTTCTCAGCCCTCTCCACAGCTCTAAAGCATTGTAAAAAAAATGCATACAGGCTGACGGACGAAGTGAGAGAATATTGCTTATTAATATACTTCATTTAAAATAATTTTATACCAGAAAGTATTGAAAAAAATAGTTCTACTTAAAAACAGATAATTTTTCCTAATAATTGTTTATGCTATTGTGATGAGGAGGAGGGAGTGACCTGGCTGTGATGGAGCACGGCGGGCGCTGAATCAGCGGTAGAGCGAGATAAGGGGCAGCTGGAGACGCCAGTTCGAGAGAGAGAGAGAGAGACGCACGCGGCTGCATTGCATGTGTGTCTGTGTCCTAACATTTTATGTTGTTTTAAGTTAATATATATCATTAAAGTTTATGTTTATTGTTCAGCCAGTTCCCGCCGCCTCCTTGCCCATCCTTAGACTGTTACATTCTAACGCGGCAACGCAGCCGCGTGCGTCTCTCTCTCTCGAACCGGTGTCTCCAGCTGCCCCTTATCTCGCTCTCCCGCTGATCAGCTGATTCAGCGCCGGTTGTGCTCCGTCACAGCCCGGCCACACCTCCTCCTCGTCACAGCTATGTATTTCATTCTTATTAGAATACTGCGTTGTTAGCTTAGCAACATGCTAATGCCAAACTCAATTGAAATTAAGTGTCAAGAGTTTAGTCTTTGAATGACAAAGTTGCTGGCTATGTAGTGTTCCAAATCAGTCACTTGTGAGGTTCCATTGCAGTTAGGATACTATAAATTGTTACTTTCCCTGCCAATATTATCATTTTTAATTTTAAGCAACAAAAAGCTACAATGCAACTCCATGACAGCTATAAATGATTAAACACAAAAAAAAAAAAAATGAACAATGGCACACAGTGGAAGTCACGAGACACAATGCGAGGATCGGACGTGTGAGTGGCGAGCTCTGCGCACTTTGCTAGTTTTAATACTTTTTATGACATAAACTGGTGAGATTCGATACACTCTGTTCCATAACTGTTCTAGGAGGACAATATGTCAAAGAATTCAAAAACCTCGGGCTCTGGAGACATTAAAAGACACTTACCTGCTCAAGCTGACACCCCTGAGCAGGCTGCGAGCCAGGGAGTCAATTTAGTTGGAGAGGTGTGGGAAATGCGGGGAGAGATGCTGAACATGTCGGCAATGCTGACGAAGGTCATCGCTGACTTGGAGGATCTTGCTGTGATACATCGATCGATCACTGCCATGGAGGCGAAGTTCACTGATTTGGGAGTGGGGGATGTCGAGAAACGGATCGATTACCTGGAGTCATCGGAGAGGGAATTATCTGCTAATCCGCTAGCGACCAAGGTGGATTTGGAGCGTGTCTGGGAGAAGTTGGAGGACATGGAGAACCATAGCCGGCAGAATAACGTCCGTATCGTTGGAATCCCTGAGGGAGCAGAGGGACAGGATATGGTGAAATTCCTGGATGGGCACTTTCCGAATCTGCTCGACATAGCAGGCCATAAGCTGGAAATTGAACGAGCTTACAGGGTTCCTGCTCATCGATCTGCAGAGGGAGACAGGCCCCGTTCAATTCTGGACAAATTTCTGAGATCATCTGATAAAGACCTTGTGTTACACAAGGCGAGGAGTAAAGGAAGGCTTTCTTGGAAGAACCGCAGCATTTTCTTGTTCCCAGACTTTGCGAATTCGACAAGAGAGATATGTGATCGATTCAAGGAATGCAAGAAAATTTAACACCAATGGAAGGTCGCTTTTGCACTGATATTCCCGGCCAAATTGAGAATAGATGCTAAGGCTGGCCGTAAAACATTCATATGCCCACAGCAAGCGATGTCCTTCATAAAGTCAACGGAGTGAGCAAGTCATGTCGTTCTACTCACGTTGTAGCCGAGTGGACTGGCTCACTGAACATTCGCTTGACTGTTTGAAGATTCTGCATGCTTTTTTTTTTTTTTGTTTTTTTTTTGTTTTTTTGTGCTGGTTCCGCCTAGCGGCTGGAGTTTATTTTGTAGAGTGGCACACCTTCGGGATAGTTTTGTGGATGAATCTACACACTCTTTGTGCTTATTTCTCCTGTTTGCTGGGGTTTGTTTTGTGGAGTATGTTTTGCAAAGTCAATGGAGTAAGTCATTTGTTCGCACTCACGTTGCAGCCAAGTGTACCGGCTCACTGAACATTCGTTTGACTGTTTGAAGAATCTGCACATTCTTTTGTGCTGGTTCTGCCTAGCGGCTGGAGTTTGTTTTGTAAAGTGTCACACCTTCAGGACAGTTTTATGGATGAAGCTACATGCTCTTTGTGCTTATTCCGTCTATTGGCTGGAGTTTGTTTTATAGATTATCTTTTGCTGTGTAATTCTGTCTCACAAAATTTGTATAGAAACACCGGACTTGAGCAATCCAACGGCAAAGTTGTTGCAGGGGTTCTCATAGGCATACATGGACTGTTTGAGTTTGGAGGGTTGGACACCATTTGGCGCTGTCGTGTGTGGGGTTAATGCGCACATTTTCTTTCTTTTTGTTTTGTTCGAGTTTTGATGGGTGCACTAATGTTGGAATGTGGTCTTTAGAATTTTGTTTTTGATACACAATCTATTTTTTCTATTTCATTTTGTATTTATACAAAATGTAAAATGTTAATATGAGTGGATTGTCTCTCTCCATGTGGAATGTGAATGGGTTGGGGCACCCCATAAAAAGAAGGAAGGTTATTTCTTTTCTTAAGCATAAGAAATATGATATAGTGTTTCTTCAAGAAATACATCTTTCTCCACAGGAAGCTGGAAAATTTGGGAAAATATGGGGTGGACATGTTTTTTTTTTAGTGCTGGCTTGAGTAAGATCAGGGGAGTTATTACACTGATAAGTAAACATCTACAATTCAAATGTCTCAAACAGATTAAAGATAAATTAGGAAGAGCCATTTATTGTTTTAGCTGAAATTCAGGGGCAAAGTCTTATTTTGGCTAATATTTATGCACCTAACGTTGATGATCAGGGCTTTTTTATAGATCTTGAAGGGATGTTGCAAGCCACTGGCACCCCTAATGATATAATATTGGGAGGAGACTTTAATCTTTTGATGGACTCATGATGTGTAAAAATCTTGGTCTTACAGATATTTGGAGACTTTTGAACCCATTTGGTAGGGACTATACATTTTTTTTCATCAGTTCATAAGATTTATTCTAGAATAGATTTTTTATATATATATATTTAAGTATATCTGTATATCCCTCATTTCATCTGTCATTGATTGTTCAATTGGAAACATTTTAGTCTCAGATCACGCCCTGGTGTGTTTAGAGGTGTTGCCACATATGAAGAAAAGGAAATCATGTAGTTGGCATTTTAATGTATCCCTTTTACAAAATCCTGAATTCCAACAAATGCTAAAGGCTGAAATCAGTGTCTATATGGAGACCAACTGGTCCTCAGTATCCTCTGTGGGCATGGCTTGGGAAGCACTTAAGGCAGTTCTTAGGGGCCGGATCATACAGCATGCTGCATTCACCAAAATAATCCAAAGCACAAGAACTTGTGGAATTGGAAGGGAATATTAAAAGTGCCGAGGCAGAACTGAAGCACTGAATGTCATCTAATAGCCTCAGAGAATTGACCCGATTGAAATACAGATATAATACTATTTTGTCACGGAAGGTGGAGTTTTGGCTATTCAGGGCAAGACAGTCATACTTTGAGATGGGGGACAAAGCAGGGAAGCTTCTTGCTAAATATATAAAACAGAGAGAGTCTTTTTCTACCATTTCCTCAGTGAAATCTGCTGGTGGTGAAATATTTACCTCAGCCACTGATATTAATAATGCTTTTAAAGAATTCTATCTTGATCTTTATAATTCCACATCTTCGTCTACTGAAGAGGATATTAGAAAATTTGTGGAACCATTAGAACTTCCTAAACTGTCGGCTGAGCAAAACAATTCTCTTGACTCTGAGATAACCTTGGAGGAGCTTGGCGAAGTAATTAAGTCCTCGCCTACAGGCAAGGCTCTGGGGCCAGACGGCTTTGGCGCTGAATTGTTTAGATCTTATGCTACAGAACTGGCTCCACTTTTGCTAGAAGTTTATACGGAATCATTAAAGAATGGAAAGCTTCCGCCAACCATGACACAAGCCCGGATCAGTCTGATTCTTAAAAAGGACAAAGATCCAAGCGAGTGTAAAAGTTATCATCCAATTTCCCTGATCCAGCTAGATGTAAAAATATTGTCAAAAATATTGGCTAATCGATTAAGCAAAGTTATGACATCTCTTATACATATAGATCAGGTGGGGTTCATTAGGGGCCGCAGCTCTTCTGACAACATTAGGCGTTTCATCAATATCATGTGGTCAGTGGCAAATGACCAGTCTCCGGTCGCTGCCATCTCACTTGATGCCGAAAAGGCATTTGATATGGTAGAATGGGATTATCTTTTTAAAATTTTGGAAATGTATGGGTTTGGGAGTACATTTATTGGTTAGATTAAGTTACTTTATAGACACCCTGTAGCAGCGGTACAAACAAACGGATTAAATTCAGATTATTTTACTCTGAATAGGGGCACTCGGCAGGTTTGTCCTCTTTCCCCATTATTTTTCTGTTTTGCCCTGGAACCATTAGCAGCCGCGATAAGAAAAGAGGATGATTTTCCAGGGGTGGTGGCAGGAGGTGTGGCACATAAGCTTCTGCTTTGTGCCACACCTTTTCTAAGTTCCCAGGATACAAAGTTGGTCTAAATCCGAGGCTTTGGCTCTGACAGCGTACTGCCCAGTGACTGCCTTTCAGCCGGGCGCCTTTCAGTGGCCCAAACAGGGCATTAAGTATTTGGGTATTTTATTCCCAGCAAATTTGTCTGATTCAGTTAAAGGTAATTTTGACCCTTTAATAAAAAAACAATTCGAGCGATGTGGACAGGTGGGCTTCATTACATTTATTGATGATAGGGAAGGTTAATGTTATTAAAATGAATTGTATTCCAAAATTCAGCTACCTGTTACAATCTCCCCCAATAGATGTCCCCCTCTCTTATTTCAAGCATTTTGATAGCATAGCGAAGTCCTTCATTTGGACGTCCCAGACTACATTTCAATATTTGGCCCATTGGTCACTTCCACTTGAGAGAGCCCCTCCCTGGTTTTCTATTGAACAGGAAGTCCTTGCCCCTATTTCGCCACTGCAAAGCCTTTCTATCAAACTAATCGGAGAAATTAAAGCACACCCCGTTATTTCACAATTACACGTGATTTGGACAAGCCAAAGTGTTTAATTCGGACATTTATTTAAATGTTGCCTCAAGCATATGGCTGAACCCTGAATTATGTATCAACAAGTCTCCTTTCTGTTGGTCAGAGTAGATTGTGAGGGGGGTTACTACACTCGGCGACCTGTATGAGAGTGGAGTGTTGAGATCTTTTGAGAATTTGGGTCATCATTTTGGAATTCCCAGATCTCAGTTTTTTAGGTATTTACAGCTGCGCCACATGCTCTGTACTGTTTTTGGGAGTAGCACACACCCCCCTAAAGCGGCATATGCTTTGGGAGAGGTGATTGCTGCTTTTGGAAAAGGTCATGAAGCATCAGTGTATTACTCCCTGTTAATTCAGAGTCTGGGGGACAGAGCTTCAACTTCTCTGAAGAGATTATGTGAGAAAGATTTAAACTTGGTATTGGAGGAAGGAGTGTGGGCTAGGATTCTAAAAAATGTCAAGTCTGTATCTAGAGATGCAAGGGTTCGCCTTATTCAGTTCAAGATTTTACATAGATACTATTGGACCCCCTCTAGACTGTATAGGCTTGGTCTTAAAGACACACCTACCTGCTGGCGATGCCAATCAGAAGATAGGGACACAACCCATGTTTTTTGGTGGTGTGTTAAGGTCCAAGAATTTTGGTTGAGGGTTCAGAGATTGTGTGTGATGTATTGGGCACTCAAATTTCATTTTGCCCTAGACTCAGATATTAATATAGGAGATAAATACAGAGATTCAGATATTAATATAGGAGATAAATACATAAAAAATTGGGTCCTAGCCAGTGTTATGATTGGCAAACAGATCATACTTAAGGGACAGAAGTCGGCTGGAGTGCCCTCGTTTCAAGAGTGGCACACAGAGATGGGTAGCATAGCGGCATTTGAAGCAATGTCATATAGAAGGCTAGGCAACATAGATTTATTTAATAAAAATGGGGCAGCTATTTAGCCTTTTTAGAAGGCTCCCGGGGAGGGGCAGTGGAGGGAGATTTGTAGTTTTAAATGTATGATTTTATTTTTATATATATATTCTTAAGTGTTTCCTGTCTGTTTTTAATTTAAATTTTGTATTTTATTTTATTTTATTTGTATTTGTATGTGTGTACAGTTGTGCTCAAAAGTTTGCATACCCTTGGAGAATTGGTAATATATGTACCATTTTTAAAGAAAACATGAGTGAGCAGGCAAAACACATTTCTTTTATTTCTTATGGGATTCAAATTCAACTGTAGGTTATAACAGAATGGCACAATCATTAAACAAAACATGGCAACAAAAAAATGAAATGACCCCTGTTCAGAAGTCTGCATACCCTTAATTCTTAATACTGTGTATTGCCCCCTTTAGCATCAATGACAACGTGCAGTCTTTTGTAATAGTTGTCTATGAGGCCCCAAATTCTTGCAGGTGGTATAGCTGCCCATTCGTCTTGGCAAAATGCCTCCAGGTCATGCCAAGTCTTTGGTCGTCATGCATAAACCGCACATTTGAGATCTCCACAGAGTGACTCAATGATATTAAGGTCAGGAGACTGTGATGGCCACTCCAGAACCTTCACCTTTTTCTGCTGTAACCACTGGAGGGTCAACTTGGCCTTGTGCTTAGGGTCATTGTCATGCTGGAAAGTCCAAGAGCGTCCCATGCGCAGCTTTCGTGCAGAAGATTGCAAATTGTCTGCCAGTATTTTCTGATAACATGCTGCATTCATCTTGCCATCAATTTTCACAAGATTCCCCATTCCTTTAGAGCTCACACCCCCAAAACATCAGTGAGCCACCACCATGTTTCACAGTGGGGATGGTATTCTTTTCACTATAGGCCTTGTTGACCCCTCTCCATACATAGCGCTTATGGTTGTGACCATAAAGCTCTATTTTGGTCTCGTCACACCAAATTACAGTGTGCCAGAAGTTGTGAAGCGTGTCAAGATGTTGTCGGGCATATTGTAACCAGGCTTTTTTGTGACATTGGCGCAGTAAAGGCTTCTTTCTGGCAACTCGACCATGCAGCTCCTTGAAACAATCATACTGTATTTTTCCAGAACAGCCTGTATTTCTCCTGAGGTTACCTGTGGGGTTTTCTTTGTATCCCGAACAATTCTTCTGGCAGTTGTGGCTGAAATCTTTCTTGGTCTACCTGACCTTGACTTGGTATCAAGAGATCCCCGAATTTTCCACTTCTTAATAAGTGATTGAACAGTATGGCATTTTCAAGGCTTTGGATATCTTTTTATATCCTTTTCCATCTTTATAAAGTTCCATTACCTTTTTACGCAGGTCTTTTGGCAGTTCTTTTCTGCTCCCCATGGCTCAGTATCTAGCCTGCTCAGTGCGTCCACGTGAGAGCTAACAAACTCATTGACTATTTATACACAGACACTAATTGCAATTTAAAAAGCCACAGGTGTGGGAAATTAACCTTTTAATTGCCATTTAAACGTGTGTGTCACCTTGTGTGTCTGTAACAAGGCCAAGCATTCAAGCGTATGTAAACTTTTGATCAGGGCCATTTGGTTGATTTCTGTTATCATTATGATTTAAAAAGGAGCCAAACAACTATGTGATAATAAATGGCTTCTTATGATCACTATCCTCATTTTTTGCATGATCAGTCATATTTTCAAAATCAATGCCAAAATTTCACAATTTCTGCCAGGTAATGCAAACTTTTGAGCACAACTGTAAACTTTAATTTTGTGTTTGACCACTGGATGTTTGTAGTGTGAGTGGGTGGGATGTTCAGGGGGAGGGACATAATTTGATATAATTTGATAATACCTCTGTGTGTGTATGTTCTGTTTCATCAATCCTGTTTTTTTTTAATCAATAAAATGTTAATATAAAAAAAAAAAAACAATGGCACACAGTGCAATGCAATACTGTTTCCCATAATGTAGTGCACTCAACTTGACCTTCCATTTCTAGTGTGACAAATGAACTGAACATTATCAGTCACAAGACATTGTTACTTTTAAAAATGAAATCACTGAATTAAATATGCTAATACTAATTAAATAGTAGTGAGGTCATGTGCAACAAAGTAGCATGCTTCCGTTTGAAATGTTTACTGTTGCATAGTGCTTACACAAAAAAAAAAAAAATTTGCCAGTATGCTAGGATTTGAAAATGATTTCAAATGCAAAATAACCATTTTTATCTTCAAGATGATTACACCATTCCAGAATTAAACGTGTGACAGGGGTGAGGTCATGTGACAACAGTGTAGCATTCTAATGTTTCAAATATTTTATGTTACATACTATAAACTGTTTTACAAGCTATTTAAAAAAAAAAAAAAAAAAAAAAAAAAACAGGACAATTTCCCTCTCTTTCTCTCTCTCTCTTATTAAAGAACTGAAACAGGCAGCCATGTGTTGTCTCAGGCACCTTCTTGCTTGCACACTGAAGAGTTATTTAAAGATGCAGGAATCAGAAGTGTGTTTGAGAGAGAGAGAGAGAGAGAGAGAGAGAGAGGAGAGGGATGCTTTCTGCCCAAGCCACGATTTTCATTATCTTGTGATATTTGAGAGAACTGAAATTCTTTTTTCAGATGTTTTGCAGAACCACAAGCTCTCTTTTGCTCCTTTAGAGTGTACTAGGATCACTAAAGGTAAAATCTAGAAAATATCTACCGTTGACATCTTGTGTTAATAAATCTCTTTCTGTTTTGGCTTTCTTTTTTAAGATTTATTAGATTATTTCCACTGGCTGTTTGTTTCTAAATGGGTTGGATCAGAATGCTTCAGTGAATCCTGGAATACTGCAGTGTGTTGGTTATTATGCTATGTTTCTCTCTTAGTTTCTCCTTTTGAAATTTTCTAATGAGACCAGATTTCTCTATAAGTTGAGCATTCATAGGCACTCTCACTTCTGCTCAAACTAGAGTTCAGTCTGGCTGGACAGGAAAGGGAAAAGTGAAGTTTGTCACATTTATGTGACTCATTGTGTGGATAAGTTTGTGCATGTGCTAGTCATCAAGTGCATATGAGCTATGATTACATTTGCCAGTTTAAGCATGTGTTATATTTCTCAAGGGAGTGTGAGATATGACACTAAGGATGACTGACATGTTTATTTCTTTGCTCCAAGTGTGAATGTCTTGAAAACATGAACACATTTCATTGTATCCTATTTTTTTTATTTTTTTTAACATTATTTTCCTTCACCCATATTTTCATTGACCAGAGATTCACCCATAAAGATTTCCAAAAACATCATCTGTGCTCCATTATAGCATTTAAAATAATTTCTGGTATGGTTTCAGTACCAGTTAAGCTCGACAGCATGAGTGGCATAATGTTGATCACCACAAAAAAGAATTTCAACTTGTCCCTCATTTATTAAAAAAAAAAAAAAAGCAAACAACGTGGTAGCAGCAACAGTACAGTATACAGGATTTCATACATACAGAAGCTGTGCTATGTCTTGCATAGAACAATAATTTCAACTGAATTTCAATCAATATTTCATGCACATTTATTTTATTTATTTGGTAAGCATCAGGGGTTTTTCAAGGTTTATTTTGACTGGCTGACTGTACATTATCTCTTACTTCTAAGATTCTGGTTGTGACAAATATAATGAATTCTCTCCTTTTTCTTTTTGTCTGGTGGGCAGGACTACTTTGAGAGTTACCTTGCTATTGCTTCAACCATTCCCTCAGTGGTGTGTCTCATAATCAACTACCTCCTTGTCAATAGGTAACACACAAACACCCACACACCCTAACACCTCACTTCCTGCTAAAGGGATAGTTCACCACAAAAATGAAAATTCTGTCATCATTTACATTCCAAACCGGAATGACTTTCTATCTTTTGTGGAACACAAACGGAGATATTTTAACAAAAATCCCGGTCAATCTTTTCTATAAAATGCCAGTGGACAGTGACCATCTTTAAAGATATAAAGGACCCAAAGGTGCCATAAAAGTAGTCCATGCGACTCGTGTGTCATATTTCAAGTCGTCATAAAAGCATATGAAGGTGTTTGTGATATACAACCTGAAATTTAAATCATTTTCAGTGAAAATCTTGAAGTCAGTTGCATACTCATGACCGCTATGAGAAAAGCATGATCACAGTGGCTTGCGTTGTTAAGCACTAAAAATAGCGCAAGCAAGCATGCAAGTTTGCATGAACATGCACGCCAGTGTGAACTAATGAATTGAAAAGAAGCTAATTCTTAGTTTATTGCCCAACCCTGCTTGACATTCAAGAGGGATTGTTGCATTTTAGATGTTACTTTAGATTGAGTAAAAAATAAATAAAAAAAGGTGGAAGTAGGGTTCCCGCAGGTCCTTAAAATGTCTTAAATTAAATTTTCTAAAATGTAAGGGCATAAAAAGTCTTGAATATCTTAAATTGTATAACAAAAGTCTTAAATTAAAAAGAGGTCTTAAATTTGGGGACGTAAAGAACAGTATCGCGATATGGCCCTAATGTGATTGTTAAACTTTAAAAGGCTACGATTTAATTGAATAAATGTATCGTCTGCATGCGCTGCGGGCTTCAAATTGAAAAGCACACGGGGGAACTCGAGATTTAGTGTTTCCAGTGGCTTCAGAGTGTTTTGCAATCAATAAATACCAGACATTTATGACAAGTGATCGCTGATGATCTACTGTTGATGAATTATGACCATGTTTACTTAAAAGTGTTTATATTGAAATACCTTGTAAATGAAAATAAGAGTGCATATTTTATTTTCCTCATCTGTTTGAATAAGCAGCTGGAAGCAGTGCAGCAGAGACATTTCAAAATAAGAGTCCCCGGTATATTTAGGGCTTGTTTATTGTTAAAAATCCTACATTATGCACTTCTGGGATTTAATTCAATTTGGACTTTTTTTTTTTCTCCCAATTTGGAATGCCCAATTCCCAATGCGCTTTTAAGTCCTCGTGGTCGCGTAGTGACTCGCCTCAATCCGGGTGGCGGGGGATGAATCCCAGTTGCCTCCGCGTCTGAGACCATCAACCTGCGCATCTTATCACGTGGCTTGTTGAGCGTGTTGCCACGGAGACATAGCGCATGTGGAGGCTTCACGCCATCCACCGCGGCATCCGCGCTCAACTCACCACGCGCCCCACAGAGAACAAACCACATTATAGTGACCACGAGGAGGTTACCCCATGTGACTCTACCCTCCCTAGCAACTGGGCCAATTTGGTTGCTTAGGAGACCTGGCTGGAGTCACTCAGCACGCCCTGGGTTTCGAACTAGCGAACTCCAGGGGTGGTAGCCAGCGTCTTTTACCACTGAGCTACCCAGGCCCCTCAATTTGGACTCTTGTAGCATCTGTCTCACCCGCCCTGTCACAGGACGGAAACACTAAGAACATTTTTTTAACAAATTCAATATATAAATTTGAAAAACTATAGTAATTTTATTGTCATTTGCACAGATCACACATGGTAGAAACTGAGCATTGAAATTTGTAATAGGCAGATTAATCTGTTACTGCCTTTCTTTGGTTAATAAAGCATAAACCGGCACATACACTGGCCAGAGCAGGACAGAAACTTTGCGATGTGTCCGCCCGGAGTCATTACACTGACGCACACACCGCAAACACACACACAACAGCTGTGTCAGTAATTAAATAATGGGGAATGGACCTGTTAATGCTATTTATTGTACTAAACAAGACCAGATGGAATTTATGATAGAAATAAAGTAAATTAAGGCAGAATTTAACTGCCACAGAGGAAGTCATAAGTCTTAACTATCACAAAAATGCAAAATGAGACGGTTGCTTTGGAGTTCAAAGTGGCGCGTGGCGCTGCTGTTGATGCCTTAATGTTTAATGTTACTTGAATTGATGCTATTTTAGTGCATTTCTGTCTTTATACTGTGGAAGGCTTTGTTTAGAAAATGTTAATAAAATATTATTTTACTTATTGTTTTGTTTTCTTTCCTAAGAAGAAAATAAGTGCATTTTGACAGTAAAAGAAGTATATTTAGAGTAAAATTTCAGCCCTTTCCAAATCTGCGTTAGTTATGATTAACTATGAGAAATTATGCGATTAATCCCAATTAAAACATTTTAATCGACCGACAGCACTAATAAATACACTCCAGAGTTTCCGCTAAGAAATTTCGGTACGGGCCAATGTGTCCGGGAATGATAAAAATTGCCGGACAAATTTGAAAAAATCCAGTCATCTGAGTTCGGTGTTTATTTTGCGCTGTAAACACGATGGAGTATGCATAATAATACGATATAGGCTAATAATGACACAATCAATTCAAATGAACGATAAACGTTTGTTTATTATAGCTGCTGCTCTTTCATAAAAAATAAAAAAAACACAAAAAAAAACAGCCATCATGGAATTAGCGTCTAAATTAAAAGAACATTCAACATTGGGGGCAAAACAAAACAACTGAACTGCAATTTGCCACATAAATACCAGATCATTCGTTTATGTCATATCATTTCTCACCTTAGCTAATTTCTTCAGCTCTTTATTTTTCATAGCACAAAAGCGTTTTGCTGCCAAAGTGAAGTCAAATGAGTCCAGTGTTTCTCTACAACTTGAGATTCACATAAGCCTGTGGTGTACTTCTCTTCAGAAAACATCAACGGAAGGCTGTTTTATTGTGATTCTGATGTGAGAAACTTCTCATTGCGTGCATCCGAAATGGGAACACAGGCTGCTTTTGCCAGTGTGAGGGATAAAACCCGCTGTAGTCACGAATTAGAACTCTGCAATCTTCGGGAAAGTTTAAACCTCCATGGCAGCGAAGCGGTGTAATCATTGGCATAATGTTGCACTGTACACATGTGGCATCAGCTAATTGGTTGTTGATGCATCATGTTAATATTTTCACTGGACATTGTGTCTGACAATATTTAAATTTATCAGACATTAGGAATTTTTAACAGTCAAAAAACGGTAATTACCGGCTAACGGAAACCCTGATACACTCACGACCACTTTATTAGGAGCACTTGTACACCTACTTATATATGCGATTATCGAATCAGCGAATTGTGTGGCAGCAGTTTAATAAAATCAAGCAGATACGGCTCAGAATGAGATGTGGTCTTCTGCTGTTGTAGCCCATCCGTCTCAATGTTTGAAGTGTTGTGCATTCTGAGATGCTATTCTGCTCACTACAATTGTGCAGAGGGGTTATCTGAGTTACTGTAGACTTTGTCAGTTCGAACCAGTCTGGCCATTCTCTGTTGAACTCTCTCATTAACAAGGTGTTTCCATCGACAGAACTGCTTCTGATAAACTGTAGAGACTATTGTGTGTGAAAATCCCAGGAGATCAGCAGTTACAGAAATACTCAAACCAGCCCATTTGGCACCAACAATCATGCCACAGTCAGAATCACTGAGATCACATTTTTTCCCCATTCTGATGGTTGATGTGAACATTAACTGAAGCTTCTGACCTGTATCTGCGTGATTTTATACATTACACTGCTGCCACATGATTGGCTGATTAGATCATTTCATGAATAAGTAGGTGTACATGAGTTCCTTTATAAAGTGTGAGGTGAGTGTGTATATGTATATTTATATATAAGCAGTGTTACAAGTTCTAAGGTCTTGTTGAATGTGTGCCGCAGCCTGTTTAACTGAAGAATCTGTGATTACATTATTTCACTGCAAAAAATGATTTTCAAGACAAGTATTTTTGTCTAGTGTTCCTGTAAAATTATCGAAACATTCTTAAAATGTGATTTATTT
Source organism: Myxocyprinus asiaticus (assembly GCF_019703515.2). Classification (NCBI taxonomy): domain Eukaryota; kingdom Metazoa; phylum Chordata; class Actinopteri; order Cypriniformes; family Catostomidae; genus Myxocyprinus; species Myxocyprinus asiaticus. The sequence goes on along the minus strand of NC_059364.1, from coordinate 39,439,384 downwards.
ACTTGCCGAACAAACTGGGATAAGATATTAAGTCTTGTTTTAAGATAAATCTGACAACATTTAGTGAATTTTGACTTGAAACAAGGAAAAAAATCTGACAATGGGGTAAGCAAAATAAACTTGTTTTCCCTTGTTTTCAATACAAGACTTAAAATCTTATGCCAGTTTGCTTGTCAAGTAAATAAATCATGTTTTAAGAATGTTTAGATATTTTTTACTGGAAAACAAGACAAAAATACTTTTTGTATTTTTTGTAGTTTATTTTGAGATTGTGTAGGTTTGTTATGTATGGACATACTGCGTACATTTTATTTGTTCAGGTCTTAAAAAAGGTCTTTATAAGTCGTAATTTTGGTTTTAAACACTGTAGAAGACATATTAGTTTGTATTTGTTTGTTCTCTCCCCATAAAAACCTTGATATATAGACAAGATGTTTTCCAACAGACAATAGAGTTGACCACTGCTTGTGCAGCAAATGCAAAGTGTCTCAGCCTAAATTCAATCAGTTAGCAAACATAGCTTCCTCTTCAAGTGCACTGTGGTGTTTTTGTAACTGATTTTGTTGTTCCAATTCCTGTACTCTCAAAGATTAAAGATTCACTGTGTTGTTTTCCCAAGTTCACCAGGATCCCTTTTTTGTGACTTTATTGTAAACATTAGGCCGATTTTAAAGAGTCTAGACAATAAACAATAAAAGCTCATTCGGTTCGATTCTCTAATGCACTAGATGCACTAATAAAATGTACGTATAGCTTGAATGCACTGAAAGTCACTTTAGATTAAAGCATCTGCCAAATGCATAATTGTAAATAATAAATTTAGCTAGATTTATGCTTAACTATGTAGTCAACCAATAAGGGGTTTTTAATGGCAAATGCAGATATCTAGAGAGCAGGGTGCCTGATGGCCGATATAATGCTAACACAGTATATACAGACTGTTCAGTTTGTAATCTTAAAACCCAGAAGAGAATTAGCATGTTTCTACTGGGCTTTTAGAATATTAGTTTCTGTTACAAATCACAAAACAGTCTGTTTTATTTTTAAAGGAAGTTAACTAGTTGACTAGCGAAAAATTCCGCCACGCCTCTCGTTTATCTAAAAGAAAGCGAAAACCGAGAAACAGTAAGGCACTTGCTGTGGAAGTGAATGGGGCCAGCCCATAAACGTTAAAATACACTCCGTTTCAAAAGTATAGCCACAAGACGTAAACATTATACATGTTAACAAGATTTTAGTCTGATTAAATTGCTTATTAACACTGTAAAAAACTCGCAGCTGTGATTGCCAGAAAAATGTAAACAACTTTACAGAACAACCTGTAAATTTTATAGTTTAAATCTGTTGTAATTTACATGAATGTAAAAAAATAAATAAATAAATAAAAAAATCTGTTACATTTACAGTAAAAAAAAAAATTCAGGAACTTGATATTAACTTTCTGAAACTGTAAAAATCTGCTTTTTACATTATAAGGTAATCACTGTAAAAATTACAGAAGTTCACATGACATGCAGTTCACCAATAGTGGCTCTTCCAGGAGCAATGACCAATAAACATGTAGAGACAGTGCTCAGTGTCACTCACTCAAACACTAAACACCATCAGGGTAACAAATATGAAATTTAAATAATGCAATAAACATGAACTAAACTACATTAAATATAAAATAGAACACCCCAAACTATTCCCATAACATATAATGAAATATGATGGGTCATGCAGGGAATTGTGGGAATGCCCGATTATTGTTTTTTACTGTAATTTTAAAAATAATTTACTGTAAAAAATACACGTCCTCTCTTGTTAAACATAATGTACATTTTTACCATTAATTATACAGGAAAATCAGACTTTTTACATCTAAAAATTTTTATTTTTACAACATTTTATTGTAAAAAACTACTGTGTTGTCTTTTAAAATATATAAACATTTTTACTGTATATTTTTATTTTGTAACTATTTTAAATCAAGAGAAGAAAATGTCAGTTGACCCTTCGCTAAGCTCCGCCCGATTATCACAGAAAAGTGCATTTGATAGCAATTACACACCTAATAACATTAATGTAAGTGAACAGAACTGTTTATAACGTCTCATAACACACTCACTATGATGCTGTGCACCGTTTATTTACTATAGCTTTTACTATTACATGAATCAATTCATCAAGCTTTAATGTAGGTGTCGTTATTCATGCTCATTTGGGAATGAGGTCTGAAACAGTTTAATCCATAATAGGTTCTTCTTTACATTTATTGAAAGTTTTTTTTATAACTGTGTGTATCCTCTATGGGTACCTCGTGTCACTATTGCAAGTGACCCGGCAACATCGGGTTTTACATTTTGTGGATCATTTTGATAAAATCCTGCTTAAAACTACTCAAACACTCATTATTTCCAAAGGCTTTCATTGGAAAATAGCAAACGTGTGTCAGTGTGCTGGTGGCCCCAGCAACAGTTGCAAAGTCGGGATTGGTCAGAAACGCTTTTAAGGTGGGGCTTAGCGAAGGGTCAATTAGAACAGACCGCCAGGTCTCCTAAGCAACCAAATTGGCCCGGTTGCTAGGGAGGGTAGAGTCACATGGGTAACCTCCTCATGGTCGCTATAATGTGGTTTGTTCTTGGTGGGGCGCGTGGTGAGTTGAGCGTGGTTGCAGCGGTGGATGGCGCGAAGCCTCCACACGTGCTATGTCTCTGTGGCAACTCGCTCGACAAGCCACGTGATAAGATGCGCAGGTTGACAGTCTCAGACGCGGAAGCAACTGGGATTCGTCCTCCGCCACCTGGACTGAGGCGAATCACTGTGCGACCACGAGGACTTAAAAAGCACATTGGGCAATTCCAAATTGGGGAAGAAAAAAAAAAAAAAAACATTTGCCATTACTTTTCAAAACGATCAAGCGTACTATTTTCGCATGGTGCAAGATAAAGTGGGGCGAAAAATCCCATAGACTTATATTGAAGTAGTGAGCCTTATCTAGGGACCAGAATATAACAGAGACTTGGGGTTTGGCTCTTTTGAGGCCAGTAAACAACCACGCAGAACTCCCAAGCACCTCTGTTTTCTCCAGAAAGAGTAAAAATCTAGTTTGATTATGAGGATAGTATAATTGGCATGTGAAGCGTTGTTTTAGGTGCTTTTATAAACTGCTGTAACTGTGATGCAGGTTGTGACAAAGGCCATTAAAGTTGAATAAACAATATTTTGTTGACTATGTTTTTGTATGTGTATTTTGTTCAGGTTGTCCTCTCAGGTGCGGATCCTCTTCTCTCTGTTCGTGATCTTGCTTGTGTTTGTGGTGACCACAGTGCTGGTAAAAGTGGACGTGTCTGGCTTTAGGATCCAGTTTTTTGAGGGAACACTAGCTAGTGTGTCGCTGGTCAGTGGAGCATCCAACATCTTCTGTGGCAGTGTGTTTGGCATCAGTGGCCACTTTCCCATGAGGATATCTCAAGCACTCATATCAGGTACTGTTCCTTTTCTGAATGTTCATCCTCAAAGGGACTAGAGGTTGGCAATATACCGGTTAAATAAATATACTGGTAGAAATGTGTAAACTGGTTAGAATTTTTTAGTAAAATGCAGACGCATAGTACAGAAGGTTGCACTTTTTTAGTTTTTTGCTTAGATCAATCAAATGGTGCAGAGTAGATAAAATAGATTACTAAAAATAACTAATTACTGCTAATTACTAAACTAATAATATTTTATTTATCGAGTTGTTTCATATCAATGACAGGTCTACCATTACAAAAAGTCATTATTTTTTCAGATGTTTTTGAATTACTTGCCATAACAAAATATCATATTTCAATAAAAGTATATAGTTTTTGACCAGAAATGTCTATATCACAATATACATTTTTTGTTTATATCACCCACCCCTAAAAGGGATAGTTCACCCATAAATGAAAATTCTGACATTTTTGACAGAAACAGTTTAGCTGAGATGGACCACTTGAATTAAAGTGAATGGGAGACATTGGCAGGTGTAGAAAAAGAAAGTCCCACCTTTCAGGTAAAAAGAGACAGTCACAATTTATGATACCAGTGTTGTCAGATTTTACTGCTGATTTGAAATATGTTCTTTGATCGTAATCTTCACCAGCCATTTTGGAGATTTCGGTCATTCCCCATTCAAGTAGATAGGAGCTTGTATTTATAGAAAATAGCTGCTCAGGAGCCTTTCCAAGATAGCCACTGAGTAGACTGACTTGCCTTGAGAGGGATTTCGATTTTTTTAAGAATATTCTGGCTGCTCTTTCCATATCATGAAGGTGAATGGGGACTGGGACTGTCAAACCAATCCAAAATGACGAAAAGTTCCATAAAAGCACCATAAATGTGGCCCTGAATTTTCAAGTTTTCTGAAGTCATACGATAGCTTTGTGTTAAATTTAAGTCATTATTGACTGAAAATCTTCCCCTCCGCCGCAGCTTTCAAATCAAATATGCCGCATCATGTTAGGTTTGACGTCAAACATCTTTGGATTCTCGCGTGTCTTGTTCCCCTATGTCATTGACGTTAGCTATCTTCAGAAGACTTGGAATATAGCGCACAAGTCATTTTGGAGCTTGACACCCCAGTCTCCATTCACTTTAAATATATGGAAAAGAGCAGCCAGTATATTCTACAAAAAAAAATTATTTTGTGTTCTAGAGAAGAAAGCCATACAGGTTGAGTCAGTGATGACCGAATTGACCGTCTATCCTTCTTTAAAAAATTCCTGCGTGCCACTAGCACAACTTAAATAGTATTCACAACGCTAAGCTTGTTTGTCTTGTGTTCAGGTCAGGCCATGGGTGGCACGTTGAGTGCAGTGGCCTCAATAGTGGATCTGGCTGCCGCCAGTGATGTGTCCAACAGTGCACTGTTTTACTTCCTCACCGCTGATGTCTTCACTCTGCTCTGTATCTTCATGTACCTGCTGCTGCCCAGACTGGCTTATTCACGGTGAGTGAGTCTCCTTAACATGTAGCACAGATGGACAAGTGCAAGGGCTGTATGTACCATCATACCTCCCATCACCATAATGAACATTTCACTACACTGTACATTTGACCACATGAATACAAGAGGAACAGGGTTGCTAATCTCTTATAAAACCACAACGCATGATATTCACACTGTGTTTTTTGCTGAGAGAGGACTGAGTGAGAGCAGAAAGTGGATCTGTGGTGCTGCTATTGACTCCATGAGTTTCATCACTGGTCTGGGGTCAAACCACAGTTTCATGACACAGTTGTGACGTAGAGATCAGCAGTTGCTGATGTGGCATACTTTTAACACACTGCCATCAGATGTAGCCTGGAAATTACTGGTGCTCACTTTGATTTAGTTTAAAGGAATAGTTCACCTAAAAATTAACATTTTGTCATAATTGAATCACCCCCGTTCCATTCCAAACCAATATGACTTTCTTCACTCAAAACAATCATTTTTTGCAAGAGTAGGATTTAAATAAAAGGTTTAAATGACATTTAAATATGCTTAAGTTTGTCAAAATATAGCATTTGTTAAATTATTGATAGAATTAAAAGATTACTCAATTCCGTTTGATTTTCCGTACAAAATGCGCAAATATTAAAGAATAGACCAAAATATTGGAACAGAAGAAGTTTAGCACAATCAACTCAGTGAATGGGGTGAATACTGTTGAGCTCATAAAAATCACCATAAAAGTAGTCCATAAAATACTCTTTTATATTCGTGAACTATATTCCAAGTGTCCTGAAGCCATACAATAGCTTTGTGTGAGGAACACATTCAATATAGCAAAATAAATAAATAAATAAATAATGCTTTTGGTGGTGAACTTTTTCTTTAATGTGGTAAACGTCTTGGAGTGAATGCAGCAATCAGAGTCACCTCTAGGTGGCACTAGAGTTCTGTATTTACATAATTATGTTCAACAATAAGAATAAATATATCTTTCACAGCCTAAACACAACCATTCCACACTGAAAAAAATTACTAATAATATTTACTTAATTTTTATCTGTTTTATCTATTTTTATACAGTACTGTACAGAAGTTTAAGGCACTAGTGAAAAATGTTGCATAGTGAGGATGTCTTCAAAAATAATGACATAAATAGTTTTCATTTATCACTTAAATGTCATACAAAGTCCAGTAAACATAAAAAAGCTAAATCAATATTTAGTGTGGCCACCTTTGCCTTTAAAACAGCACCAATTCTCCTAGGTACACCTGGACACAGTTTTTCTTGGTTGTTGGCAGATAGGATGTTCCAAGATTCTTGGAGAATTCTCCACAGTTCTTTTATCTATTTAGGCTGTCTCAATTGCTTCTGTCTCTTTATGTAATCTCAGACTGACTCGATGTTCAGTGGGGGGCTTTGTGGGGGCCATGACATCTGTTGCAGGGCTCCCTGTTCTTCTATTCTAATCTTTTCTATTTGCAAAAGTAATGTTTGGGAGTCTAACATTTATATTTCCAATTGACACACCATCTTAAGACAAATGTTTTTTTTTAAACATCTTAAGTGCCTAAAACTTTTGCACAGTACTGTATATTTTTTCTAAGTACATTTAAATGGTATAAATTAATTAAAATCTGCTTAACTTCATGACATAATATTAAAGTGAGTAAATTTAACTTAAACATTTCAGTTAAAAAAGTTATTTTACTTACAAATCTGATGTACGTGGTACTTAAACTTTCATTTCACATTTTAAACTTTGCTTATACACTGCGTACACAATTATTAGGCAAATTGTATTCCTCAGGATAAATTTTATTGTTGAACAAACACAATGCTCTCAGTCAATCCAAAATGTTATTGAACCTCAAACCTGAATGTTTAACAAAGAAAAAGTGAGTTTTGTCTTTCTCAGGGGAATATATAAGTGTGCACAATTATTCGGCAACTAAATTACAAAAATTATTTCTCCCAACTCAATTGTTTATTCTCAATTTTTAGAGTAAGTGCAACAAATAAGTAACACAAAATGACAATTAAGTAACATTTTTGGCCTTTCAAAAATATTCAGTGACGAATATAGCCACCCTTCTTTTCAATAACTGCCATGAGCCTTCCATCCATGGAGTCTGTCAGTTTCTTGATCTGTTCACGATCAACTTTCACTGAAGCAGCAACCACAGCCTCCCAAATGCTGTTCAAAGAGGTGTATTGTCTTCCCTCACTGTAAATCTCACGTTTGAGAAGGGCCCACGAGTTCTCAGTAGTATTTAAGTCAGGTGAGGAAGGGGGCCAAGTCATTATTTGGGCATCTTTGAGGCCCTTGCTGGCTAGCCAAGCAGTGGAGTACTTGGATGCATGTGATGGAGTATTGTCCTGCATAAAGATCATGGCCTTCTTGAATGCTGAGGACTACTTCCTGTACCACTGCTTGAAGAAAGTACTTTCCAGAAACTGGCAGTAGGTTTGAGAGTTGAGTTTCAGTCCATCTTCAACTCGAACTACCTCAAGGTCCAACTACCTCATCCTGATAGCAGCCCATACCAATAACCCTCCTCTACCTTGCTGGCACCTGACTCGAAGTGGTACCCTGTGTCCATTAGTGATCCAGCCACGGGCCCATCCATCTGGTCCATCAAGAGTCACTCTCATTTCATCTGTCCATCTGTCTTCATGTATTTCTTTGCCCAGTCTTGACGTTTCAACTTGTGAATATATTCAGTGGTGGCCGTGTTTCAGCCTTCTTGACCTTGGCCATGTCTCTAAGCACTTGAAACCTTGTACTTCTGGACACTCCAGTTAGGTTGCAGTTCTGGAATATGGTAGCATTGGAGGATAATGGGTTCCTGGTAGCTTCACGTTTAATTCTTCTCAAGTCTTTTGCAGTTAATTTGCGCCTTTTCTTCTCCATGCGTTTTTTTGCGCCCCAGTTGACTATTCGCAACAAAACGTTTGATTGTCCGGTGGTCACGCATCAATAGTTTAGCTATTTCAAGAGTGTTGCATCCGTCTGAAAGGCATTTTACAATATTTGACTTTTCAGTGTCAGTTAAATCACTTTTTGGCCCATTTTACCTGAGGTAATGAAGCTGCCTAATAATTATGCACACCTAGATATAAGGTGTTAGTCACTTTCACCACACCCTCCCTCATTACACAAATACATACCACCTGAAAATGACTGAATCCAATAAGCATTCAAGTTTATATGGTTTGGAGTTGGAAGATTTGCATGGAAATAATAAGATCAGAATACTCACTTGCCTAATAATTGGGCATGCAGTGTAAACACATGTTTAATCATGTACCACATGATATATGAACACCTTGAACAGAGAAGCTAAATACATACTATGTGGTCCATTAGACAACATCACCTTGCATTGCTGTGAATAGAAACAAAATACAGATCAGCGCACGCAGACCTGAACACTTGGTGCACAAAACACAATGAAGGTAACAATCAACAGATATTTTTTTGATCATGAACGGGTAACTCTGAGTAGAAAGTGTACTTCAGACTTCACAAAACAAGAAGTAACCAAACTCAACAATAAAAACGATGTAAATAAACTTGCAAACAGTGAAACCATGCAAGTTCATTAATTATTCAGACCCGTTGCATGCTGGGAACACCAGCTTTGAAAAGTAAAATTTATTTATTTTATTCACCTGTGAAATGTATTCAAATGAGCAAATAAATATGACAAGGTTTTCTCCTTTAGGATTGATACGACTGACTCGATGCTCTACTAGCTGACAAAGTGCATGATGGGAATTTCAAGGGCATCAGGTTTGGGAACCGGAACCAAATTGTTTTCATCACTTTCGGTTTCGTTAACCGCTAAGGAACCGCTAAAATACTCCACCGCTACAAGCACGGAACATTCAGTGTGACCAGTGTAGTCCCATTCCTGAACGAAAGACTCTAGTGAGTTGCTTCATTTAGATCTACAGTGTGACTAGTGTAGCCTTTTACACCCCGTCTACACCGGGCACGTCCACTGACGCGACGCAATGGCTTGAGGCTGTCTACCCTGGACTGTTCGACCCAAATGTTCTAAACCGGTTATTTGTGTGTTTGACATAAGTAGCGTCAGCATATGCAGGACACCCGTTTACTGTCGCCACGATGGACACGCCAAAACTGACACTTCCAGTGTAGATAGCCTCATTGATTGTACTGGGGTTCTATTGCTTTTGACACGACGCACCACTCGCGTCCGGTGTAGATGGTGTTATTCCTGAACGTGTGACTCTTATGGTTCGGTTCTTTATGGTTTGGTTCTTTTGAATCTACACAACAAACATACAGCACTTTCTATCGAATGAAAGACTTAGCCTGTTCTTTTTAGTGAATAATAAAACGTACTGAACCTCAAGTCTTTTATATTGCTCTGTCCGACTTGAACCAAGAATTCAATAGGCACAATGCTTTTTTTTTTTTTACATAAAATAAATGAGGTCCAACAATTTTAGTAATATAGGATATCATAATTTTGAGAAAGAGAGCATGATGTGAAAGAGATTTGTTACATTACATTAATGAGAATTGATGGGGAAAATGAGCTTAATTGTCATGAAAATAATGCCACAAGGAAAAAAATCTCAAGGGTCCTAAAAATAGACTTCATTCTCTTTATGCAAAATATCTATTTTTTTAAATTATGGATTAGCTGTGAAATATGACCCAGACATGTCTTCATGATATTCACTCAGTTGGCTTTAGACTCAAACATTGTTTGACATGAGTGGACAATGTTAAATTCAAGTTAAAAACCTGCCAACGGCTTTTCTCACACAAGGAAAACAAGCCATGACAGGATTAACAGGCATGCATAGCTATTTTCCCTTCTTGCAGACATCATTGCATACCTAAAGAATAGAAGAATCTATAATCTCTTTGTAGAGGATCCCCTGAGGTTTTTGTTTGGTTTATTCACCCTTTTCTTTCTGTCCCTGGACCCTGCTGTGAAAACTGAATGTCACCTCAGTGGCCCTGTTTATAGCTGATATTAACATCGGTCTTGTATGATCCGATCACCAGTGATCAGCCAAAACAAATCGTCGTTTACACGTTGTATTTACATGTTTCTCTCTCTCTTTCTGTCTTTGTCTTTCAGATACTACTTGGAAGTGGCTTCTATACCCTGTAGTGGGTCTAACAGCCACAACAGCAGCTCAGACCCTACAAATGCGTCCGTGCCACCCCTCATGCCAATCCTGAAGAAGACCTGGGTGCTAGGCCTCTGCGTGTTCTACGTTTTCTTCATCTCCATCATGATATTCCCCGCGGTCTCCTCTGGAATCCAGTCAGTGAATAAAGACTCTGGAAATCCCTTGACCTCCACTTACTTTGTGCCTGTCACTAGTTTTTTACTGTACAACGTCGCAGACTTTTGCGGCCGTCAGGTCACCGCCTGGCTCCAGGTACCGGGACCCACCAGTCGCAAACTTCCACTGCTGGTCCTCCTCAGAACCGTCTTTGTTCCACTGTTCATGTTGTGCAACTATCAGCCGCGGTACCACCTACACAACGTGCCCTTTGCACATGACCTCTTCCCCGTGGTGTTCATCTGCCTGCTGGGGATTTCCAACGGGTACCTGGGCACGCTGCCTATGATCTATGGGCCTAAAGTCGTGCCGCGGGAGCTGGCAGAGCCTGCTGGTGTCATCATGTCCTTCTTCCTCACGCTTGGGCTAGCTGTCGGATCAGCCTTCTCTGTGGCACTGGTTCACTGTATCTGAGTGGCAATGACTGGCTGCCTTTATGACTTTTAAAAAGTGCCACAGCACGGATCATTTACACTACAGCACCCAAGAACTATCTGTTGCCAAAAACTTTATGGAAGTATATGAATGACAAATGTCTTTGAAAAAAAAAAAAAAAAAAAGCACGCTCAATTGCAAAATAAACTCATTGCATTAACAGTGCTTGCATTTTTGGGGGTGGTGGGGGATGCTATTTTATTTCATTCCTTTATAACAATCTGTGTGTCATCATATTCGGCTCTGATTAGTAGTGTTATCGAAGTTCCACATGCATTGTTGTCTAAGGACGGAAGTCAGTTTTTATAAATCAGTTATGGAAGTTGATCAGCTGGAGGAATGCCGAAGTGACTAAAGAATTATTAACAGCATGATGGAATAAAACTGCATTTCTTGTCTTACCACCTTCTGCTACTTATACCAACAACAGAAATACTCAGTTAGAATAGCAAAATATGCTTATAACCTTATTATTACCTTATTGCAATACAATTTGTAGCACTTGAATGTAAATAGTTTACACAGTGACATTAAACTAGAAATGGATTAAAAAGGTCTTAAAAGATTACTTGAGATGGTTACAATTTAGATTCAATATTTACAAATTGGATATATGAAATATGTAGAAACCAGAATGCATGCTACCAGAGTGAAGAAGACCAAGAGATAGAAATGGTACTGTAGATTGTGGTACCAAAGATCCAGTCTTGATACATTTAAACTGACCAATCAGCAGACCACACTGTAACCCCCCACTGTACCGGAGTTGTGACCATTTGCAGACCCCCAATAAACAAACACCACAGCCTTTTCCCCAAGGAAATGGGGGTTTTAACAGAAATATAATTGTTTTGTTCATTTTCAACACTGCAAAACTAACTTTGAACTTGACAATAATGTCATTTTGTTTCTTCAGTGCTTTTACTTTAAAGCAACTGTTTCTTGGTTTAATTAATTAAAGCAATATTTCTAGCCAAGAGATTAGCTACTCAAAAATACATGGTTTAATGATCTGAAAAGCGCTGTTATATCCTCCTGGGTGTAATGACTGGGGAAGCATTCACTGTTGACCAAATGTACATAAGATAAATAGCAGTTTAAGTTTGAATTTGTTGGTCCTCATCTGATTTGAATGCAATTTAAATAAGTAAAAAAAAAAAAAAAGATAAAGTCATGGTGTCAACAACTGCATTATGCTTAAAATACAGAAGGAAGATTAATCTAACATGCTAAAACAATGAAAACAATAACATATCAAAGTTGATGTAAAACAGTCTTTTCAGACTTGAATTGTGTACATTAACCATTAGCCTGAATAGCTTACAGCTCCTAATTTTTCTCATAAACCAGGAACACTTTGCCCTAGCAACTGCCTCAGATACTGTTGTACATTCAAACGGAAGATAGCACACATAGTAAAGTGGCGTGTCAAACTGAAGAAACTGTTTAAAATGACTTTGTTTATTGTTCAAGTTTAATTGATTATCAAAACTACCAATTTGCTGGTGAATTTGCAAAGCGAAATATACTGAATATTACCTTTTCAAATAATAAACATGAAAAAAAAAAAAAAGGAATATTTCGGAACTTAATTTTGGAAGTTGAATATTTAGGCTATTTTTAATGCAAAATGTTTTGAAATATTAACAGCTTAAATTTACAGCCGTTTGAAATTGCATCCCCAATAAATGCATGCACTGTTAATGCAATGTGTTTTATTTTTCAATTAGTGCAATTCGCCGTTTTTTTTTTTTTTTTATATATATAAAGACATTCATCATTAAAATGCTACCATACTTTTATATTTGATGTAATATTTTTTCATTGTTTTGACCCATTTTAGTGTTCCCACTGAGTTTGAATCTAAATGTTTACTAAATAATTCTTTTTAAAGTTACATTTTATTTTTATTGTCACCTTTTATTAGAAAAATATATTGTTTGTGGACTCTATTTAGTCTGTAGTAAAAACATTTGAATAAAAATCAGTATTGTTTTCATTTCACTGTACCCAGGCACATGGGCATATTTTTTTCCTAGTTTGAATCTTACTGAATACTTTAATCCAAATTCATTTCTAAGTCAATTTTAAATTTATTATCATCTTTTAATAAAAAATATATCATTTGGGGACTCAGTTCGGTTTTTGATAATACAAACACCTGGATACAAGCAGCATTTTTTACACATTTTACTGTATCCAGGGACATACTATATACTTGAATATATGTATACACAATACTTGAATTCAGATTCCTTTTTAAGTCAATTTAAATGTAATTTTACTTTAATCTTTTATTTGAAGGGGAATTAGGGCTCAATGCAGTCCATTTACAATAAAAACATTGACAAAAAGCAGAATTTGTTTTTGTTTTTGTTTTGTTTTTTTGTTGTTTTTTTGTAAACCCATTTTACCATTCCCAGGCAACATGGAAATAATTTTTCTTAGTTTAATTTAAATGTTTACTGAATAATTCAATTAAAATTCCCTTTAAATACAATATTAAATGTAATTTTATTGTCATGTTAATTAATAAAAATAAAAAAAAATTTTATTATTTGGGGCTCAATATTGTCTATAAAAATTATAGTCTATAATAAAAACATTTGGATGAAAAGCAGCATTGTTTCTTTAATTTTACTGTCCTCGGGCACATGCAAAAATATTTCTTAGTTTTAATCTAAATGTTTACTGAATACATAAAAGTCCATTTAAATGCTATTTTATTTATCATTTTGTATTAGGAAAATAAAAAAATGAGGTCTGGATATTATCACACCAGCCGATAACCATATCCGCAGGAGTGATAGTTCCGAAATCTATGAACAGGGGCGTTAACATTAGCATGGTGGTGCTTGTCTGGAATTTGGCACATCAGGTTCAAATTTGGGTGGAAAAAAATTGGAAATTAACGCACCAATTTCCTGCGAGATCATGTTTGCCATTTATAAACCCATAATGGGTTTTAATAAACACTATTAATGAGTAACAATTTTAATGTCAATGTTAATATGCATTGTATTACATAATAGCATTTTTATTTCTGTCTGTCGCAGTGGCATCATGAACCCTGGAATGAATGCTATAATGGGCCAAGCTGCAAGTGGAAAGACATCGTAAGTGCACGTTCACTTACTGTAGATCTATTGCTTTCTAAATCAGACCTCCATCATTTTACTTCTTCCATTACAGGTATACCTGCAGCATAGCATACATATTAAAACAAAAGTAATGGAAAATATTAAAAGCAGCTTATTTGGGGCACAAAATTCTCTTAAACTCTCTTAAATAAATTGTAATATACAGTGGCTCCAAAAAGTTTGGACAATCAAAGCATATTTGAAAGTGTAATGTAATTGTATTAGACAACAAAATATCAGCCCCAGTGCATTTGTTTTAAAGAAATTTAGCACATGTACAAAGAAGTTTGTCAGGTTTTAAATGATTCAAAATGAAGGCACTGAAGACACTCTCTGGTTGTCATGTTAGTGGAACATGTTCATTGTTAATATGATAAACTACACCTGTGTATACTTGAAGAGAACTGACTTTATACATCCACTAAAAATCACCTTGACCCCGTCAAAAGTGATTGCAAAAAAGGCTCAGAAAGTGAAGTTAGTTATGAGAAAATATCTACCAACATTTATTTACAGATGCTACTTAGTTTGATATTTGTTGTTTCATTCAATGAAATTCATGCACTTATAATTGTGGCTGAAGTGTCTAAATACTTTTTGGGGCTATTGTGTATGAGAATGTCCTGTATTTGTCACTATACAAGATGTGACATTAATTTGTTAATATGCCTTTCTTTAGGCTTCTAGATGTTCTTGCCGGACAGAAGGATCCTAAGGGGTTAAATCAGGTCAAGTTCTGGTTGACAACACCAATGTGACCTCTGACCTCAGGCTCTGCTCTGCCAATGTAGTTCAGTTAGAAGTAAAGAAAATTTTTGTGGCCTTCTAAATTTTAATAAATCATTTAATTCTCCTAAAGATGCTGAATTGAGTGTTGGGGGTGGGAGGCGTTAAATATTGTATTAGATAATAAATGACTTTTAATTTTAGGTAAATTAATTCCTTTTATATTAAACCCTTGTGTTCTGTTTATATTGGAGTAACACTCGAACAGTCTTCGTGTAACCTGTCTTTTCTAAAATATATGATTACACATATAACTACAACCCTAATTTCAAAAAAGTTGGGACAGTATGCAAAATGACAATAAAAACAAAAATGAGAGATTTGTAAATTATATTCACCTTTTTCTATATTGAAAGCACTACAACTACACATTATATGATGTTTTATCTTGCGAATTGTATTTATTTATTTTTTAATATGTACAGTAATTTTAAATCAGATGATTGCAACACGTTCTAAAAAAGTTGAGACAGGGGCAATTTAAGACTAATAACAATTTGACGAGTTAAAGTAACAAGGCAATGTGAAACCGGAGATGTTAAACAGGTGAGGCAATCGTGTCACAGTATATAAGGAGCCTCCAAAAACAGCCCAGTCCTTCAAGAACAAGGATCATTCGAGACTTGTCAATTTGCCAACAGATGCTTCAGCAAATAATCCAGCACTTTGAGAACAATGTTCCCCAAAGACAAATTGGAAGGATTTTGGGCATTTCACCCTCTACAGTGCACAATATAGGTAAAACATTCAAGGAATCTGGTCAAATCTCGGTGCGTAAAGGGCGAGACGAAAACCACTTCTAAATGCGTGTGATCTCTGATCCCTCAGATGTCACTGTCTTAAAAAACATCATCTGAAATGGATATCATGAACATGGGCTTGGGATAACTTTAGTAAACCTTTGTTAGTCAACACCACTCGCCGCTGCATCCACAGATGCAAGTTAAGACTTTACTATGCAAAGCAGAAGCTCTACATCAACACTGTTCTCATGTGCTGACTTCTCTGGCCTCAGTCACATCTTAGATAAAAAGTAGAACAAAGAAACTGTGTTTTTTGGTCCGATGAGTCCACATTTCAAATAGTTTTTGAAAAGCACAGCCGTCGTGTTCTCTGGGCCAAAGAGGAAAAGGACCATCCAAGCTGTTATCAGTATCAGGTCCAAAAGTCAGAGTCTGTATGGGCCAGGGGTGTGTCAGTGCCCATGTCATGGGTAACTCGCACATCTGTGAGGCCACCATTAATGCAGACAGGTATGTGCAAATTTTGGAGCACCATCATTTACAAATCACTCATTTTTGTATTTATTAGCATTTTTCATACTGTCCCAACTTTTTTGGAATTGGGGTTGTACCTCTAAACCTAACTGCTTTCATAGTTATGAACACATTTTTAGGGGGACTTTATGGATTTAAAACTCACTTAGCTTATGACACCATTCAATTGTTATATAAAATAGGCACATTTTTTGTTACCTTTAATTCATTAAAAAGCAAAGTTGAATAGAATAATTATGAAAAGGCTGCTTTGTGTCATGCATTAGGAGTGTCTGTTGCCATCTGCTGGAGAATTTTTTTTTATTTTTTGTTTGACAATTTCATAGCAATGTCACATATAGCCTACATATAGACTTGACCCTGAGGTTAAAAAAAAAATGTAATGAGGAACGATACACTACACCATTCTATTACCAGGTACATATAAACCATTTTTAAGCAAATTTCATCTAATCATATATACAGTGTATATATATATATATATATATATATATATATATACACACACAGTACAGACACAAACTGAGCACTTTATCAGGAACACTATGGTCCTAATAAAGTGCTCTATGTGGTCTTCTGCTGTTGTAGCTCATCTTCTTCATGGTTCGACATGGTTCGAAAGAATTTTCTGATGTGGCTACAGTGTAAGTGCTTAAAATGTATTAATCATCCAGTCATGGCAGTTTTCATATATATTTTAGCAGTAATACAATCAAGCTGTTTTTCTTCAGGCACTTGCCATCAATGAGCTAAAGGTCACCAGTAACTACACCAGGTAAGACTCAATCCACTTCAGCAGTGCTACCTACTGGACAAAATATATCAATATCAAACCTATTTCAAGGTGCACACACATTTAATCATGCAAAATTCAGACCTATGAATATGAGCAAGAAAACATGTCATGCTGTAGACCTTCTGTTTTTAATGAAAAATAAAAAGTTTGTCAAGTCTTTTATGTTGGCTTGACAGTCTGTCAGTCAGTATGTAGGTAGGTTGGTTACAGAAAACTTGTAATTATGATAAATTAGAAAAACAATCTGAAGAACTGTACCAAGTTTTGTGGATGTAGAACGAGTTACAGTCAGGGAAAACATGTCTCTAGATTAACAGTATGTTGGCTTTGTCACGCCAACATATTTCAGGATGTTACAATAAATCAGTAAGCTGCTAAAAGCCATAAATTGTTTTCTTTGGCACTAGCGAACTGTGGTACAATCACTAGAACACAACCTTGAGTGGGTTACTCTCCCACATTCACTTGTGTATGAAATGAATGTTAGTGAATGGAGCAAAGTCTAGTGTGACCACACCTTTAAACTATAGCTGAAGTGTCCACAAGATTTCACTGAGATATTTGAATTTAATCTGCACAAGCACACGTCAAAAGCTCTCTGGCAGGCGTTATGTGAGTGATCAACCCTTGGAAGTGGCCAATGACTGGAGGGTGTTTTCCAGGAAGATTTCCCGATAGATTAGTTAGTCATCACACTAAAAGGCCAAAACTGTAAACAGCCCTTCTACATAACAGGTTGGCTATTCTTGTAATTTATATGAGGACAAATTTTAATGCTAAAGTGTTCAATAGGTGTTCAGGTTTGGGCCAGTCAAGTTCTTCCACAGCAGGGTTACTTAATTTCTTTCCGCCTCCTTGATTTAATTCAACATACATCAAAAAACAAGACAAGTAGATCTTGCTTTTGTCTTTTTTGGAACCAGAAGGGCCCTCCCCAAACTGCTGCTACAGAGTTAAAAGCACACGGTCACACAATTTTCTAAAATGCCATTGTAAGCTGTAGCATAAAGATTTGTTTTCGCTGAAATTCCTAGACTAGTCAAATCCTTATTAACGGAAATAACCACATACATTTAGCCATAGAAATAACTGTATAATCAATGTCATTCCAATTCTAAACTCTAAATCAGGAAATCACACATTTTTACTGAGAAATGTGTAGGCCTAGTTACACATGATTTCTCACTAACTGCATATGTGTTCAGATCGTACACCTGCATGTACAATATGAACATACAGTTGCTTCAAATCGTCTACATCTACAATTTTAAAAACTACCTGTGGCAATAAAGTACAAAACTGTTGGGAACGCTCGTAAAATTTAATTGTGAACTACAAAAGTGATACTAAGATTATATGCCTGATATGTGCTTTACTACTTGGTTGATTAATCCATAATGTATTGTTTACTTTTTTGAAACACGCAGCTATATTTCACATTCATTACTGCCAAAAAGGCAAAAATTAAAACTTCACTATTGGCATACAATTAAAAAAATATGCATGAAAGTGTATGTTAGCGTTATAACTGGTCACCATTTCTATTCATGTTTTCATCCTTATTAATCACCCACTTTTTTTATTCAGTAGCCTTGGCTCTGGAAATATTTTTTCCCACTCATTTTCTCCATAGCGATTTAAAACAAATATATTCTAATATTAAGCTTTAAACAAAAACCAGAGATGAAACATTACAAACTTTGATTTAAAATATTTTGTATCAGATTTTATTTAATTGTTTTTTTTTTTATTGCAAAATGTTATTTACATTTATTTGCCATGTAAACTTTTAAGACATTCACAAAGCTTTATGTGAGTAGGCAGTCTGTTGAGTCATTTTGCAATTAACATGTCCATGGTAACACCGGAAATTTGGAAATTCATATTTTTTATTAAGTTCAGATCACTGACTTATGCTTCTGTAAAGCTATATAGCATAGCTTTGTTTATCAGTTATTGTTAAAAATAAATTTGAGGAAAATGAATGGGATTACTACTTCCAGAACCTGATCGTTGCAACGAAGACTTGACAAATTATTTTGACAAAAATCAATGAAAGCACGACAAATGGGTTTCGGTGGGTTTAATTTCAGTTGTTTAAAAAAAAAAAAAAAAAAAAAAAGGAAAAAAAGGCTCAGTCTGAACAGTCTTGTGTGAAGCACAAGATCAAATCTGACCATTACTGAAAACATTTAGCGAGCAGTAAAAGGGTCAATAACTGAGTGGCAAAAATTAAGTGGGACCAAATCAAGATCACTTTCACCTTCAGCTCATTAATAAGACAAAAGTTAAAGAGAATTAACTTCTGTTAGGATCAAACAGTCACTATTAAAAACAAGATTAAATCACAACACTGGCCTTGCATGTGCTTGTATATGCAGTTACAGTGAGCAGGGAGACAGGGGATATTAAGGGGTCCAATAACTGTCTGGTACATTTAATTTTCATTCTTAGAGGTCACAAACCCTTTCACCCATCAAAGGCACTAGCTATTTCCATTTACATTTTCCTCCCAAGACTTGAATGCTATGTGCATATTTAAAGGAACACAGTACAGCTAAAAAAAAACAACATTACTTTTAGAAAAATAAAAATCCCCTAGAACGCCAAAGCAGCTTAAATTCCAGTTCAGTGTATTTTCTATATAGCTACACCTGCCAGTCATACCTCCCTCCAAAACCCTGCCCCCTCAAAAAATGTGAAATCCTTTCAGTAAAAAGCTGTCTTTTCTCCAGAAACAAGGCTGTTAAATTAGTGGTGACATCATTCAAATGTCACTTTTAAAAAGAAAACAAAGTTTTGATTTCAAAACAGAAAAGCAGCGCTACAGCAAAAAAAAAAAAAAAAAAAAAAAAAAAAAAAGGGTTTCCCCAAGATTGTTCTGGGATGCTCTGTATCTCCTTTAATTCCACACGTGGCGCCTGCAGTGGTCCAAAGCCTAGAAAACAGAGATGGAAGCCTTATTTACAACACATCATTATATACAAATATTTATACCATAGTCTGTTCGAATCCTTGATTCTGATTGGCTGGAATGCGTGCGGTTCAAACTGTTGAATGCACAGGTAGTTCCGGTCCATTTAAATCACCGTTCGATATTAATGCGCCGTTTGTAACCCTAGCAACATAACATTACAGAGCAAGCAGAGTGAACTATAGCAATTGAAAACATTTTCTAACCACTTTCATCAGCATAGCTACTAAATTATAATGGAATTCAGCTGGTTTTGCACAGAGATTGAGAGAAGGAAATCAGGACCTATTAAATGCATCTTTCGCTGTCCAGCAAGGAGATGCAAGAGGATTTAAACTGTAATGTGTTGTGTGTATATTATGTTTATGTGCTGAAGTGCCGCTTATAGCCACTAGAGGCCCCCCATATAGTATAGTGTAGATTTTTTGAAGTGCGTTTAATTTTACATAATTTGGATGCCATATCAAAAGCATAGCAGTGTCTACAGCCATGTTTGAATTCATTAATTTATGCTCACATGCGGTATTTATCAACAAATGGTTTCAGTCCAGTAATGTCTCTGATGTGCCTCATGGAGTTCACCACCATGGTGAGATTAGCACAGGAAAAATTCACTTTTTCATCCTTTCCACAATGACAGCTAGTCTTGGCTCTACTGTCAATATACTGACGTTTTTTTTTTTTTTTATTTATTTAAAATCACACATTATACATTTGCACATATACAGTGAAATTCTTTTTTTTTCACATATCCCAACTAAGCTGGGGTCAGAGTGCAGGGTCAGCCATGATACGGCCCCTGGAGCAGATAGGGTCAAGGGCCTTGCTCAGGGCCCAACAGTGGCATCTTGGCGGTGCTGGGGCTTGAACCCCCGACCTTCTGATCAGTAACCCAGAGCCTTAACCGCTGAGCCACCACTGCCCCGATATTGTACCGATATCAACAGATCAGATTTCATTACTTGCAAAATGACATTGCACACAATTTCTGATTTATTTATTTTTTCCCCAGTACTCACATTACAGCGTGCAGCCGTCTCCACGTTCTTACACCAGTATCCAGGTCCCCAGCTGCACTGCTCCAGTCCCAGCAGCCTCTGCACGGCCGCAGGACATGCTCCCAGCTTCTGTTTGACAACACACACCACCTCAGTCAGCGCTCCACAACTGACCACATGATTTGGAAGAGTGTGAGAGAGCAGTGTAATCTTACCATGCAGACGAAGTCAGGGTCGAGCGTCTGGAGCAGCAGCTGTACCAGCAGAGGTTCGTACTGCTGGACGAGCTGATCACACTACAAAGAAAACAGCACATACGTCAGTCATACAGTTTTTGCCGTTACACCATTCTCTGTATGAGCAATTTGACTGGTTCCTTGCACAAATCTGTCAAACTGAAACTACCAGAGTCATTTTATGCAGCTCTGCTTTGTTAAATCACTCTGACGTGTGCTTCAAGATATAGTGCTCTTAAAATGGTTAAATCATTATCCCTTTAAATTAGTGCTAGATTACAGCGGTGTTGTAACTCATCAAAAATAAGCAGATCGTACACGGTAATAAAAATCGTATAGGCCTACATCAAATACACCGATCAGCCACAACATTAAAACCACTTGCCTAATATTGTGTAGGTCCCCCTCGTGCCGCCAAAACAGCGCCATCAGAATAGCATTCTGACATGATATTCTTCCCACCACAATTGTACAGAACGGTTATCTGAGTTACCGTAGACTTTGTCAGTTCAAACCATCCTAGCCATTCTCTGTTGACCTCTCTCATCAACAAGGTATTTCTGTCCACAGAACTGGATGTTTTTTTTTTTTTGGGCACCATTCGGAGTAAATTCTAGAGACTGTTGTGTGTGAAAATTCCAGAAGATCAGCAGTTACAGAAATACTGCAACCAGCCCATCTGGCACCAACAATCATGCAATGGTCCAAATCATTGAGATCACATTTTTTCCCCATTCTGATGGTTGATGTGAACATTAACTGAAGCTCCTGACCCATATCTGCATGATTTTATGCACTGCTGCCACATGATTGGCTGATTATATCATAATCGCATGGATGACTGTCGGTGCCAGACGGGCTGGTTTGAGTATTTCTGTAACTGCTGATCTCCTGGGATTTTCACACACAACAGTCTCTAGAATTTACTCCGAATGGTGGCAAAAACAAAGAACATCCAGTGAGCGGCAGTTCTGTGGATGGAAATGCCTTGTTGATGAGAGAGATCAACAGAGAATGGCCAGACTGGTTCGAACTGACAAAGTCTACAGTAACTCAGATAACCGCTCTGTACAATTGTGGTGAGCAGAATAGCATCTCAAAATGCTATTCTGAGATGCGGGTTGGCGCCGTTTTGGCGGCACTACTTGCATATATCACAATATTTTGCAATTAAATAATTTTCACATAAAAATCAACAATTTTAAATGGTTTAATTTTCCATCATTCATTTGATTACCTCATTTGCAATGCTTCATGGTATTGTAGTTCATTCCCTAATTAAAGACATCAAGTAAACAGACTTGTTTTTGTCTTTGTCCGATTTTTGAATAATTTTTTGCTTCAAATCAAAGTTTGTAATGTTGTGATTCACCCCGGAGCGTGTTGATTTGGTTCATGGCTTAGAACGCTTAAGTACTTTATGATGGCTGAAAAAGTAGGCGGGCACTGAAGCTTAATTACGGTACAGATCAGAAGCGTCTTATCTGGTTGAGTGGCATAATTAAATGTTAACACACCTCGTCTCTGACTGAATCAGGCAGGAATTTGCAGACCTTCCTCACAGCATCCTCGATCTCTGCCTGAGTAGCATTTTGCTCCAGGATCCCATCCACGTAACGCACAGCCATCTTACACACGTCACACAAACCGCCATTCTGAAACCTGGCCTTGTCCATTTCAGCTGCAGGGCAGGAAAAGGGCAAGAATAAACCAATAAAATCTTTCATCTGAAGATAAATTCATAAATAATAAGAAAAAAAAAGACAAACATTATATGTACTAACGGATAAAGGTGCGGCTGGCCTGATTGCAGAGCCCGAGGAAAGTGCATATAGTTTTGGGGTCAGCCTCCTGCACGAGCAGATCAATGATGGCCTGTCCATAGGCCTCAATCAGATCCTTGCACTGTGCTGTGAGTGTGGAGGGCAAAATGTCACAGACCTTCTCCACAACCTGCACAATCTCTTCCTGATTTAAAAAAAAAAAGAAAAAAAGTCAGCACACTCTAAAATGGCAGAATCGTGTACACTGTAGATGCAAATTCTACAGAAACATCCGAGTTGTTCATGAGTCTTTAGATTTGAGCCAAAGAAAAAAAAAAACTCAAGTTCTTAATAAAAATATATCCACTGAGGTGAAGTACATTTCTGTAGGTATTTAATTCTGTAATATCTCAGTACAAGTAAATGTAGAGATATCCAAAGTTGTTTTAAACAGAGGGGTTTTAATTTTGGAAGTTTGACAATCAGAAGAAAACTGTTTTTCATAGGTGGCATCATACCTCAGATGTTTGACCTTCGAGCATTGCCTCAACCTCCTTTATGACATACTCGCAGATGGCACACTGTGGCGGGTCACGCACACGCATCATCTTCTGTCAAAACAAACAGACACTTTAAGGAAAGGTCATGCATTTAGACAATTGCCTCATTCAAATTTCACTTGAAAGTGTTAGAGCCAATAACAGTTGCAAACATTTAATAAATCAGTAAATTCTTTAGAAACATTACAATGTAATTAGGGATGTGCATGAGTAAGAGTACTCGTTCTGCACCAGCTACTATTAAAAACACCAAACGGATCGCAAACTGATTTTCCTTTGCCTGCCGTGAGCAGCGCTGAATACTGTACTTTCCCTCTGAATCTCACACCAAATCTCGCAGTAACAATCGAGTCTACTGAGGGGCGTGGTGGACGTGTTATCATCGAGGTGTTGGATAAGAGAAGATGAAGAGATGGTGTCTTTTGGCTAAGTGTGAAGTCAAGTGTGACAATACTGTACTTGTAATATTTTGATTGAATTCCACTCTTTGTATTCAGTTCTTGGATTCATGCAAACCAACAGATGAGGATCTGCTTTTAATGTTGTAAAGATACTGCGAAGTGGTACAAGAAACTTGGAAGCTTATCAGACAAGTATGTGAATTGCGTTACATCTCTAAACACAGGCAGAGCACATTTTTTAAAAAGCAAACTTTCACCATTTGTTTTTCTGAATAACATGTGAAATGCTAAAAAAAGTGATGGCCTTATGTAGAAGTATGTAGACTTCCTGTGTGCGTTCTCCTTATGTCATCAGTATTAGTTTCCATGTACACTCCGGATGAGTACAAATGTTTTACTGAAATATTTCTCATTTTTATTCATTTATATTGTTCATATCATTTTTTTAAATTACCTTATTTTGAAACCATTCCTGGTATTGTTTGTGAATAAGACAAAATATAAAATATCATGCATGTCATACATATTTTCAACGTAATTTTAAAATGTACAAGTAATCGATTACTCGTTTTTTTGTGTAGAGTACTTGACTACAAAAATACTTGAAAATGCCCATTCCTAAATGTAATATGCCAAAAACACAAATTCCTGAAACTAAGACAGGGACAGTTCATCCAAAAATCACAATTCTGTCATTATTTAGGGTGTTTTTTACACTTGGGTCCCCTTTAAAAGAACCAAATACTTAAGTGGACCAAAAAGTGAACCGAGTGAGAAAGGACCCAGTTCTCTTTCTCATTCACACTGTGAGACCTTGAAAGTGGGCTCATCTCTCTTTTTGGTCCACTTGACCTGTTACAGGTCTCAGTCCATTTTGCATTCATACAGTGTTGTTTTTGTGGAACCCAGACCACTTTTTAAGACCAAATTGTTTATATTATTATGTCTATATTAAATGTTAAGAGTACAATTATCCCTACATATTAACTTATGAGATTATTAAACATGTTTAATAACCGTAAAATGAAGTACAGGTGTCTTTGTACAATAAAACATATTTTTTTGATCTTCTGAATCAAAAAAAAAAAAAAAAAAAATAATAATAATATTACATAGTGTAAAAATATAACATCTTGTTTTGGGAAAAGCAATGCATTACACTGAATGCATTATATTTTTATATTAAAAATACTGTATTTAGAGGCAAAGTTCAAGAAATTCAATCATGGATTATGGTAGATTAGTCGTATTCCAAACAAAAAATATGATCGATCATGGTTTTATCTATTGACCGCCTCGGGCAACATCTATTCACTGAAAACAACAGTAACATATTCGTATTGTAATCTCTTAACTGTCACGTGACATTCCAATGCGGTCCGGTTAAACAGATTAAATAGTTTTCATCAGCAACTTACTGTCATCTCCATAGAAATGGAATAAGCATATTGGTGAATGATAACCTCTCAGGGTCAAACATGTTTGGCATTATTCAAAAGGGAAAATCAAGTTAGCCTGGAGCACTTTGAGTTCACAATGCACGTTATTAGCAAACTGAACTGCAGGCTGCAAGCGAATGGTACTCAGACCACCTCCTGAGATGTCTCGGTTCGGTCCACTTTAAAGGGGTCTGAGATCGTTTGGATTGTTCACATATGGGCTAAAAATCCCACGAACCGTGCTCAGACCGCTGAAATGGGCCAAGTGTGAAAACGCCCTTACACATGTGGTTTCAAACCTGTATGACTGGAACACAAGATGTTAGTAGACATGCTCCCTTAGTCACCATTCACTTTTTATTGCATATTTTTTCAATGCATTTGAAGTGAATGGTAACTGAGGCTGTCAGTGTGCCTAACATCTCCTTTTGTGTTCGACAGAAGAAAGAAAGTCATAGTGCAGGAGTACAAGTAAATGACAATTTTCATTTTTGGGTTAACAATCCCAGGATTAATATAACTGCGTTACAAATTATATTACAGACACCGAACCAACTATTGTTCTGTTTGAAGGTTAAAAATGAACACACTTTCTGGTGTCATCTAAAGCCTAGTACACACTACACGACTCAAGTTAGTCACCTTTGATGTTTTGAGTCGGCGACTGGTCTGCGACATGCATGAACATGTTTGATTTTCTTTTGAATGCTTATCTTTAGAGTCGGACTAATTTTCACAGGTTCATACTCTATGAAATCAAAAGAAACTATACTCTTCTACCTTAGCAGGCTTGGCTACGACAGGCGTTTCAAGTTTGATTGCAGGGAACATCTTGACAGCAGGGATGGATTTACTGGCAGGGATGGATTTGGCGGGCACCAGCTTCTGCATGAGTACAGTCTTGGGCCCGGTGGGGCAGAAACCAGCACGAAAGCAGATGTCCTTGGGTTGCTATGGAGAAATTGTAAGTGTATAGATATTCAGTTAGTGCACAGTTTCTCACTACACATTTAAACAATAGGCAAGATGAGTGGTATTCCTCAGGCATGCAATGACTGGCATTTTTATGCAACATCTTCCAGCATGATGGCATGCAGCATCCATTGCGTTACACCACTGTGAATAAGGGGTTACATATGATGACGCTCCACCTCATGCACAAAATATCTCATACCACCCAGTCAGTTGGACAGAAGACGCACATGCAAACACAGGACACATGCGTGATTGTATGATCTGGTGGATGGGATAGAGGAAAGTCACAGTTGCTGCTGGTCTAGGTAGAGCACCAACTATTTTATCCAATACAGAGCTCAAGTAACATTTTAACTAAAACTGGTGCCTTCACAGGTAAGGATTGGAATCATGAGGTTTTTAACAATTGCATTTCTGATTCCACTTAATAGTTTTGATTCTTTTAGTACATGAAGAATAATAATTGGTATTTATAAATGTAAGGTACTCAAATATACCTTACATCTTCAACTCTGGGGCATTTTTTGGGCTGCTGCCTGCAAGTTCACAATCAAATTTAAATGCACACCATTTAGACATACTGTGGATCTTTTTCAGAAACTTTCACTGAATATCTCAGCCTCTGAGTGGACTAGAAGCTCAATCTTGGGGTCATTAGAAAGCCGAGATCAACAGTCAATAACATATTTCCTATGATTTGTTTGGCATGCTTTTCCTGCTGGACCACATATTTTGTTCTGGACAAAGATAAAATTGGATTATTCACACAAGGAAGCTCACAGACAAGTAAAAAAAAAAGGCTAATTTTTTTATTAAACTGCCTAAAATAAAAGCAGACACACAGTTTAGCTATTTGGGGCTTACAGCGGCAGAGATCGTCGCATAAGAGACGTTTGTATTTGATGACTTAAAGATTCTTTTGAAAATCCTTCAAACTGTGGTATTCAGGCAACAAAATAAACTGTACAGTTGCATTCATTTCATATTTGATTTGCCAATTTAAGTGCTATGTGAAAGACATAGCATATTAATATTTCTACCACACTGCCTCTAGGTGGCGCTGATCTGCAATGCAAATGTTTTCAGGCCTTATTTTGTAATTTTATGTAATATAAACACAGAAGTATTGGTTATCTATGAAAGTTCAGATTCTAAGCTTTCGAACAATCCCATATATTCCTGACATGCGTTTTCAAAGACTTGAAAATTTTAAGCGTTAACTTTTCGTGAAATAGTGCCCCCTTTTCGGACCTAATCGTCTGATTGCGGTTATTTGTTTTAATTATTGTGCACTTCCAATCACATTTTACTGTTCAAATAAGGGACAGTTAAGTGAATATAGAAACACCATTAACAGTGCATTTGGGTGTCTCATTCAATTCAACTATTAGCGTCTCACTAAGCCGCACCTTATCCCATTCAGTTCAGACTGCAAACTCAACTGGTCTTAAACCCATTTCTTTTGTCATGACTCAGGAATCCCTGTCAGAGTATTTTAGTATGGCATCACAGAAGAATGCAGATGTTAATTTTTTTATATTTTGTTCCCAACCCTATTCACAGAAAATGTGCTCCATTATAGACCATTGATTTTATAATGAATTAGTCTGGTACTACACCTACAAACCAAACCAAACTAACATGGAACCCCAAGGGTTAGACCCATTTTAACATTGCAAGTGAGTGGCTAGTCAACACAACAGTAAAGATTAGCAAAAAAATTTGGATTAGAAGACAGCACAGGTGAAAAGCCACATGATGGATTAAAAGCCACAAGCTAGGATAAGACTAACAGGTCAGAGAGACCTACCTGTTCCTGGAGACAAGAGCAAACAAAACCAGAAGATGAGAGGAAAAAGGAAATGAGGATGAGATAAGGAATAAAACAAGAAAACAAGTGATTAGAGATGTGGATTAAGCTGGCAGATATGCAGAATGCTTTAATAGGAAGGAGAACAAGAGCAGGTCTGTTCATTTGACTGGCAAAAACTGCAACAAGCTCTACATCATATTAAAACCGCTCACTGTGGTGTGCCACAAGGAGGGGAATTTTAGCTCACATTCCTGGAATGGAGGATGGATGAAACTACGCAAATGCCTGCACAAATGAGAAATTTGAAATGCAATCACTTACCATAGACATGAGCTGTTGTATGACCAGGGGCCCGTACTGGCTGATGTACTCCTTACACTGTTTTAAGAAATGAGGCAAGATTTAGGCTTAGTTAAAATCTAAGATTTTACATTAGCTACATAGGCAGCATTTTAAGGCATTAGAGACAAGCCCCCTATTCCAAATGTTCTCACCATATCAGACATGCCAGGTCCCAGGAGCTCACACTGGTTCTCCACCTGCACCAGCAGAGCATTGACAAATGAGGCGTTGGATTTGGCCTGATCCTGAGTGTCAGTGATGAATGTAACGCAGTCCTGACACACGTCTCCACTCTGCAAACAGAACATAACATCAGTTATTTAAGGAACGAGCAGGATGAGACAAATTCATGCGTGTTAAATTAAAAAATATATAAAAATAAAAAGACAAACTTAGGTTTGTGGGAAACACTATAAAATAGCTTTTATATAATTAATATTTCAAGTATGGACACAAAATATACTGGTCAATTGCTGGGCTAGGTTTCAAATATTTATGATTTTTATTTATAAAATCACAATGATTTTGCTGACGGTATTTAAGATCATGAATATTGCAATAAAGAGATAAACAGTGTTTCACCAGATCTGTAATGAGGAACATGAAACTGTCACATACACACTGTGTAACACATTTGGGTGCATATAAATTTTAAAAAATATATATTTCATGCATTAAAATTGTAATCTCCATGAATACAGTGGCTGTTTAGTTCAAATGACTTTGTTTCTCAGATAAAAAAAAAAATTAAATAAAAATAAAAACATTTCAGAGCAAACAGATAATGAAAAAAATCTATATTGAATATCATCAATTGGCTGAAAAATATAGAGAATCAATAGGGCGTGTGTTTGAGCTATAATAGTGATGCTTGCCGTGGTGTTTTAGCATGGGTAGACACATTAATATTTGGGGTCTCATTGGACTTTTTCCATTAAAACATGCTGGAGGATGACAGCAATGACTCATTACCTGTTTGGGGGTTTCCTTCTTGGCATTTTCTTTGGGGTAGAGCAGTTGAGGGATGTTGAGCAGGAAGGGGTTGACACGCTGGGTCAGGTCTACTTGAGGGATTTCATTTGACATAAGCAGAGCTTTACCCAGAGCTGCCTGCTGGGACACACACAGGCCCAGAGCACCACACACCACACTAGGGTCGTCCTGCCAGACAGAAACACAGAAGCATTGTAAGGAATTATACAAACGATTAAACAGAATCTGCAACTAAATCCACAGACCTCTTTCAGTTCTACAAAGAGGATTATGACTTTGATGCAACGGAGGAAGAGCCTCTAACACGAAGGTTGCTTTGTAGATAACCAGCACTCTTATTAAAACTCTTTGACTGAAGCCCTCTTCCAAACACTAGTGAGCTGCCATCTAACGTCTACATAGGCCGCTACTTTTAAGCAGTATCAGTCAGTCCACACAATCCATTTGTCAGTAGCCGTATTTCCACTATCGGGCCAGATGGCGTGCTAGTGTGTGCCAGGGACATTTGCATTCCCACTGTCACTTCCATGGCTCCATCGTGCCGCCTCAGGGCTTCCTCGGGGATTATGGCCAATAGCCTTTGGCCCACCGATAACCCTTGGGCCAAACAAGGCTAACTGGGGATTGAGGTGGGGTCAATGTCAAGTCAGATCAGAGGTTTAAATCACCATGATCGCCAAACTTGCAGGTCGTTTATCCAGCGCATGACAGTACAGGTTCGAGAGCATTTAAAAAAATTGCAGACACAGTAAAAATCCATTAAAACGCACAAATGGACAAAGCGGTGCCCAAACAAAGAACTTTCCATGGTTCAAAGGGTGCTAGGACATCGTCCCGCTGTTTGTGGAGACACCACTCTGGACACCATGGCAGTTACAGTCAATGCAAACTTATCTTGCTAGCAAAGCAATGGTTACATACGATATAAACTCGATATTCTAGATAACATGATACCTCAGCTTGAGCTTCCCTCTTGCTTATGAAATGGGCGGGGTGTGTGACGTTGGCACCGGGTGGCGTATTAAGGGCCGGCTTTAGGACAACGCAGCGGGGCTGTTGGCTCGATGGTGGGAACGCAGATCGATTTTGGTCTCACACTGGCCCGACAGTGGAACAGCGGCTACTGACCTCTGATCTCGGAGTCTTGAAAGGTTTACACATCACATAAAATCTATTTTCCTATGGAGAAATTGATTTTTTTTTTTTCTAGAACCCTGCTGTTGCACTCAACAAGAGTTGGTTGTTGTTTTATGACGTTGTTGGAATGGACCCATGACAGCTGAAATTGCTCACTATGTTTAGAGGAGAGCATGAAACATTGTTCGCATTTTTGCTTCATAAGAGGCATCTCAAATGTAGTAGATTGTGGTTGTTCAGTATCAGTACTTTCAATACTTTCTACCAGATTGAACTACCATCAACTAAAAGGGGAATTATGTTAACGGGGAAAGGAAAAATGTATTCTGCTCACCAGCTCTCCTTCGATGATGCCCATGACAATGGGGAAGTAGTTGTCCACAATATCCTGGCACTGTCCAGCCAAGCCCTTATCAGGGATCAGCTGACAGACCTTCTCCATGTATCCAAGGATTTCACTCTAGAGTTAACACAAGAGTTTAGACTTTGACCTTACACGAAAAGCATTCAGAACTTGTGTTATCATGTTAACATACCTCTGTGCTATTGTCCTTCAATAGTTGCTCCACCACCACCATCACCTCTTTGCACAGATCACATGGCACAGATTTCTACAAGGTAAAAAAAAATAAAAATAATGTATTATACACAAGGGCATAGATTTGGCTGCGTGAAGCATTTACCCATGTTTCCATTGATAATGGTTTAAATAATGAACTTGCTCATTTTGATTATTGCTGAATCTACATCCCTGATTGTACGCTTAGTGCTCATTAATTATTCGTTAAAGTACTAAAGAACTTAAGAGAATCAGGTCAACCCACCATCTGAGGCTTGTTCCACACATTCTGTTGGCAGTGTTGAACTGCACCGCAAAGTGAAGCAGTCTTGACGTTCTGGCACCAGTAGGGGGGGCCGTGGGCACACTGCTCCGTACCCAGCAGTGGAGTTGCCACCGCTAGAAAGAAAAAAAAAAAAAAGATTAGCCTTGTTCAGAATAGTCTGTTACCATCCTACTATCATACTAATATTTCTGCATACTACAACATGTAGAATACCTATCAGTACTTTTGACCTACTATGTAACAGAATGTGCAGTATACGTAAAACACTGTGCAAGATACCACATCCAACAATACAAGTCGCTTTAAAACACACAATCGTTGCCCCAAACTTGAGGCTTCATTTCACTATTGAGCTCTAATCAAAAGATAAACTTGACGAGTAAGACATAGCTGCCAAAACACGAAAACAAACCAAATCCTTTTAGGCTTTCGCAATCCGATTCTCCACACTGAACTGTAGAGATTGTGAGTGGTTTAAGATAGGAGAGCAAAGTCATATTGTTTCATGGAACTGAAACCGGATACGAAGCCAACAGAGAGAAAAAGCTCAAGGGAACAGACAACATGAACACTTCAGTTTTAAAGGGAATGCATTTTAAAACTAATAACCTGAAAATTGCATGGGTGTGTCAGGAAAGTCCCAAAACTCACAGAAATGCAGTTACTTTTGATTCCAGTGCAACGGTCAATTGATTCATTTAGTAAATCCCACAAACAGAGATGGGAGACAAATTAACGAGCAGGCACACATAAAATCTGCACCCAAAGAATCTAAAGATTGCTCCGCAGATTTCCGCAGAATTGAAACGCCCGTCATCTGCACAATTATACACATTCCTCGACTCTTGAATATTTGTTTATTAAATGTTTTGGGCAATTTCATTATTCTTTCAGCAACACAAAACTCCGCTCCATGTGTCACATTTTCAGTATTTAAATCCTAAGAATGGGATGACAGTCTTCTTTCAAACAGATGTAAAAAAAAAAAATTATTGGTGCTACTTCTGAATTATGTTCAAAGACGCAGAGAAACTGCTGACTTCAAATTTAAAGCATAAATAAACCCAGTCAACTGACATGACTAGGGCTGCAACTAACGATTATTTTGACAATCGATTAATCTAACGATTATTCGACTATTTGGGCGATTGCAATGATTAATCATTAGCTCTTAACCGATTATTCAGCTTGTGAAAGGTTGTATTAAACGTCCTTACTAACAATAAAGAGGACAAAATCATCTTTTAAAAATACCTCTAAATGACATTCATTGAATTAAAGGGAAAAAAAACGTTTTATTAAGTCTAATTCAGTAAAAATAAAAAACTTCACTGCAAAAAATCCTATTGTTATCAAGTGTTTTTGTCTTGTTTTCCATTCAAAATTGTGTAAAAATCCTTACTAATTTACTTGAGAAGCAACATGTAAGATATTTAAACCTGCTTTAATACGTGGTTATACTTCTACGAGTGCAGTAAAGACAAAATATATTTAAATTCAAGATCTATTCTCTAAAAGCAAGTCTACATATCTTATATGCTGCTTCTCAGGTGAATGCATCTTTTTTTAAAGGATTTTTAGATATTTTAAATATTTGTATTTTTAATATTATATTCAACATTCTCAGATAACAATTTTGTCTTCTGTATTATAGCTGCTAAAGTAAATGTACGTTGTTTTAAAGGAGTTTTAGATATTTATAATGGAAAACAAGCCAAAACAAAAACACATTTTGTTGTAGTGTATAATGGGGAGAAGACTACCTCTCTCATCTTTCTGTTCACTTCAATCCATCTTTAACTCACAAAAAAACAAACTCTCTCTTATTAATAAAGCTGCGTATTGCCAATTTTCTTCACGATAAGAAATGCACAGTGACATATATTATGATTCAATAAGTCGCGGATGCAGTTTCAATCTCTCCCCCTTAGATCGGGACATTCTGCCAACATTATTCTGTCTTCTTCCTACAAGTATATAAGTATTCCAGATGAAAAGATCTAAAACAGACATCTCAGAGACATACGTGTGCTGTCTAGTTTCGTTGCACTGCATTGGTCTGAACAGCCTCTACAGTTACAGTCTATAGTTACATGAATGCTTCACATACTGAAGAAAATGTAAAAATACTTCTATCAGGAAAAACTCGGGATGATTGGAATTAATACAAATGTAGATATATTTAGATTATTTGGCATAAGCCGCATCCTGTGGTTCAGAGCTCAGATACTTGCTCGAACCGTCAGATCATGCCGGAAGGCAAAGACGGCAGGGGAAAGGAGATGACCCCCTATGGCAGGACGGGACCTAAACTGGTGGTGATGGGGGTGAAAACAACGAGACATTACAAATGATGGAGCGGTGTGAGCTTATAAAGTAGAGACTGGATTGTGATTGGATGAGATGCCTGATTGAATGAAAGCGTGAAGACCATGCATCTTCCTGCTAGCTACCACTTACGCTTCCATTTCTATCAATGTCATCAGAATTGAATTGTTTGGAATATAATAGTGGCTGGTAGTTTGTATCGCCATGCTAAGCCACATAGGCACTTTGAACCTTTAATTTTAGTTTTTCACTGACATTTTGTTAACACTGACATGTCATAATTGTAATACCAGTTTGTTCACTTAACCTAATGTCATTTATTTACATTTTATTCTCAACTGGTAATTGTTTAACCACATAAGTTTAAGAAAATAATAAATTGGTAAAGACGCTGGCTACCACCCCTGGAGTTCGCTAGTTTGAATCCCAGGTTGAGTGACTCCAGCCAGGCCTCCTAAGCAACCAAACTGGCCCGGTTGCTAGGGAGGGTAGAGTCACATGTGGTAAACTCCTCGTGGTCGCTATAATGTGGTTCGTTCTCAGTGGGGCGCGTGGTGAGTTGAGCGCGGATGCCGCGGTGGATGCCGTGAAGCCTCCACGTGCTATGTCTCCATGGCAACGCGCTCAACAAGCCACATGATAAGCTGTGCGGGTTGACGGTCTCAGTCATGGAGGCAGCTGGACTGGACTTGGCAAGTAGTATGGGAAGTATGCAATTTCAAACTCAGCATCTATCAAAGAAACCAAAACCAGACAAAATGGGGCCTGGGTAGCTCAGTGGTAAAAGACGCTGGCTACCATCCCTGGAGTTGGCTAGTTCAAATCCCAGGGCGTGCTGAGTGACTCCAGCCAGGTCTCCTAAGCAACCAAATTGGCCCGGTTGCTAGGGAGGGTAGTCACATGTGGTAACCTCCTCGTGGTCGCTATAATGTGGTTCGTTCTCAGTGGGACGCATGGTGAGTTGAGTGCGGATGCCTCGGTGGATGTCATGAAGCTTCCACATGTGCTATGTCTCCGTGGCAACACGCTCAACGTGATCAGATGCGCGGGTTGATGGTCTCAGACGCGGAGGCAACTGGGATTCATCCTCCGCCACCCGGATTGAGGCGAATCACTACGCGACCACGAGGACTTAAAAGTGCACTGGGAATTGGGCATTCCAAATTGGGTGAAAAGTGTCAAACAAAAAAAGACAAAATGCCAAATCTTATGCCTGCTAAACTACCTAAACTACTACCAGCGAAAATCTTAACTTTTGTTACACCACTGGGCTTTCACTTCCGCTTTGCCATTGCAACCCATAGTAGTTGGGTCAACCAAAGCAAAGAAACTTGCTATATATAACATCATCATCAAAAAAATTATAATAATAATAAAAAATGCCGAAGAGCAGCCACCTAAAGATTATGGGACTTGGAAAAACAAGAAAGCTTTATACAATGGCCCAAGAAATGGTGGAAATAAATGGCTCATTCACAGAGTTGCATGAATAATATTTAACAAGTTCTGAGAGCATTTTGCCGAACAGATCATAAAGCATTTACAATTACAAGAGGGTTCATAACAATAGTTACAACACAGATAACCTAGTACCATTGTTCAGTGTGACATGCTATAGCCAATTTCATCGAAAATGATTTTCAATTCTTGAATAGTCATTATGCAATTTTAGGACCTTATGACAAACTTGAAGTGAGATGGTGTCCAGCTACAGCACCTAAAATTTTCCCTACATTAATTTAGCTTTTAACTTAAAACCCTGATGTTGAATAAATAAAAACCAACATGTCTGTTAGGTCAGCTACCCGAATGCTGAACCAGTTATATGTCAAGCAAACACAAATCACCACACTTCAAATTCCTCTACATCAGTCAACAGTCCTCAACAGTCATGCAGTGTAGGGCTAATTGGCCTATATAGGCTTCTTTTATTACAACATGCATTAAAGCAACTATGTCCTACTGCCAAGAGCCAACTAGGGCACTGTTCCCAGCTTCCTTTTGTGACATTACTGATAAACCTGCATGCCAATGAGAAGTGAGGAATTCAATGGCTCAGAGGCACATATAACAAATCATTTATTAAAAAGCCACAATCTGAAGACTGACCTCATTTGGCATAAAGGTGGTCTTTCATGCTGTGATTTATATATCTTTCACTGCAAAAACCACAATACGAACAAAGAAGTGAAATTGTGATTGTAATCACAAAAACTAAAAAAAAGGAACAGATAAAGGGATATAGGACTTCTCATGCTGCTATTAGTCATAAGGGTCTGCAGAAGAAGAAGAAAAACGACTGGAATTGAGAACATTCACTTAAGCACAAAATAAGAAATGTTGCCAGGATAAAAAAACAACAACCACAAGAAGAAAAAAACAAAACAAAAAAACAAAAAAACAGAATTCCTTCAGCTCATGTCTACATTATCATGATTACATCACTACATTTCAAGGATAAAAGACTGAAAAATGCGCTTAATTCACTGCGTCAGTATTTAGACACCTTAATCACAGATAATGTTAATGAAATCAATACTTCTGATTAAAAACAGATCATACACGAAATAAAAGATTATGACGTTAAAGGGAAAAATGATGCGTCATGACACGGAAATGATTCGCCTCGAACAATAAACAGAAAGCAACCTTGATTTCAAGAAATGTGTTCAAAACTATAATAAAACAGCACTTTAGAAAGTCAAACTACCGTATTTGCCTCGGTTTAAGACACAATTATGCAAATATTGATTTATAAAGATAACTTTCGAAGGGGTTAAAAATATCTGCGCAACAAAACAATAGTGCACAAACTGACTGCATCTTCTAAAATGAAACACACAAAAATACAAATTCTTCGAAATAAAAATTAATCAATCCATTTATTGTTAGACAACACTAATCCGGTTAGCTAGCAGCACGAAATATGTTTGCCAATATTAAAAACTACATAAAACACCAAATCAGAACAACCCCACGTTATTATTTGATAAGACTATTCTGCTAATAAAATCCATAGTTTTTTTTAAAATATATTAATTTTCGACGTGTATTTGTTAATAATAATTCCACTGACGCGGGTTAGACTGTCAGTAACCAACATGACATGTTTACCAAACACTCACTCCGCCATTACCTACTGTGATTAAGCACTTACACGACTCAAATTAAGCCACAAAACACTCTGAAAGACATGGAAACTGAGGTGTATATTACCGGTGGAAATAAAAAGAAGCGTGAGAAGCATTATGGCTTGATGAAGCTCTTTGATCTCCTCTATGTCGGCTGTTGGCTGTTGTATGCTGCGGCAGAAGGTCTCCTGACTAGTCTTATGATGATCTCACTATCAGCTGACCTGAAGACACACGTGATCTGACTGGGGCGTGTCTACAAGCGACTCTTGCTTCTGACTTTTAAAGTATTTCTATAAATTGATGTTATTTATGCGGAGACCGAGGCTGGTTGCCACAGGGCAAGTTGTTACCAGGGCTAAATCCAGTTATGCAAGTGCTTGTTTTCTCTAGGGGTCTGGTATGTTGGCTTTAAACTCCTTAAGCTCAAAGACAGTTCAAAGTTGAGTTATGTCCTTCACATTAATATTCCAATATCATCGGGGGTAGCTCAGCGAGCATTGAAGGTGACTACCACCCCTGGAGTCACGAGTGTGAATCCAGGGCATGCTGAGTGGCTCCAGACAGGTCTCCTAAGCAACCAAATTGGCCCGGTTGCTAGGGAGGGTAGAGTCACGTGGGGTAACCTCCACGTGGTCTTGATTAGTGATTCTCGCTCTCAATGGGGCGCGTGGTAAGTTGTGCGTGGAGAGTAGCATGAGCCTCCACATGCTGTGAGTCTCCACGGTGTTGTGCACAGCAAGCCACGTGATAAGATGCGTGGATTTACGGTCTCAGAAGCGGAGGCAACTGAGACTTGTCCTCCGCCACCCGGACTGAGGTGAGTAACTGCGCCACCATGAGGACCTGCTGAGTAGTGGGAACTGGGCATTCCAAATTGGGGATAAAAATAAAAAAAATATTTCAATATCATCATATTTTTTTAAACAATTTTTCGTAAGTAAGAGAACACAGTAAAAACACTGGAAAACATTCAGGTAAGAGTCAACTGTAGCCAGTGTTGGGGAGTAACGGAATACATGTAACGGGATTACGTATTTAAAATACAAAATATAAGTAACTGTATTCCACTACAGTTACAATTTAAATAATTGGTAATTAGAATACAGTTACATTCAAAAAGTATTTTGATTATTGAAGAGATTACTTTGCATTTTATTGTCATTTGTTTCATTTAATATTTAGTCCTTTCAGATGGAAAACATTTATACATATAAATGATGCGATCCAAAGTGCATTTGAACAGCGGTGAAACGCTTTCTAATGATGTGTTACATTCATATGAGCAGACAGAGAAGTAAGTTTGAAGTAAGTTTGGAGCAGAAGAAATAGAAATAAACCTTGTGTAAATTGTCAGCTTTACGCTAAGCTAAAATGCTATTTCTAGCCATTTTACATACACGTTACCAAGAACAATCATATTTTTTTATCAATAAAATTCACGTTCGATTATAATTTATTTTTTTTTTCTAGTAAGACCTTTGATATTAGGACAAAAATCTTGATAATGATTTTTGTATTGTTTTCCTGTACTCCAATCAAAGCACTCACCGCGTTGTCCCAGCTAGTTAGGTGCTAAGGCCTATGTATCAATATGAAAATGCAAAAAGGTCTGCACTCTAAAAATGCTTTGTGTCACTGACGAAGGCAGACAGCCGAAACGCTTGTACTATTTTGATCTCCTGCTTGAAACCTAATAAAAGTATTTTTAGAGTGCAGACCTTTTTGCATTTTCATATTGTTTTCCTGTAAAAATATCTAAAACAAGATCAATTTGATTTATCTTGTTTTAGAAACAACACTGCATAAGATATTTAGGTTTTTCAGAGAATGTATTTTTAACATGTGTATTTTGTCTTACTGTACTGGCAGAATTTTTATAGTCAAAACAAGTGAAAAAATCTACCAGTGCTGAAGAAGTAATCCAAAGTATTTAGAATACGTTACTGACCTTGAGTAATCTAACGGAATACGTTACAAATGACATTTTACAGCATGTATTCTGTAATCTGTAGTGGAATACATTTCAAAAGTAACCCTCCCAACCCTGACTGTAGCCTAATAAATAAGGTAGATTTCAACCAAAAGGTAGAATTGTGTTTTAAGGACAAGGGTATTTTTAATTAATGACTGTAGCAGACTAAATCATTTTGGGACAAGTTGTCACATTTTATTTGTTGTTA
Organism: Myxocyprinus asiaticus; assembly: GCF_019703515.2. NCBI lineage: Eukaryota > Metazoa > Chordata > Actinopteri > Cypriniformes > Catostomidae > Myxocyprinus > Myxocyprinus asiaticus. Next base: position 39,400,552 of record NC_059364.1, on the reverse strand, counting down.
TTTTATACCATTTTTTTTATTTCAATTTCTATTGGCCAACAACAGTTTGACATTTCTGTTTGTTACCTTTTCTATTTTTGTTTCATAATTCTTTTACGTTTTTTTTTTTTTTTTATAAAGCCTGTAATAATCTGTTTAATGGCAAGTTAACATTTGAACATAAATTGACCAGTGTGTGACAACATGTCCTGCTATTAGTGTGTTAGACTGTATAAGTCCTATAATTATTTATACATTATTGGGCATAATTTTTTGTAATGTTGTAAATGTTCAAAAGCACTTTACTTTAAATTGACTTTCAAACATAAACCCATCGTGACAAATGTTCATTGGAGTGTGACAACTAGCCCCGGTCTCTTCTAAATTGCTCTTTGGATTATAAATTACTGACAAGGGCTTTTGGGCTTGAAAATTGAGGAATAACATTTAGGTCTGCTGTAGACTATGGGTTCCCAACCTTTTTTGTCTGCCGAGCTCACATGTCCTAAATTATTTACTTGAAACAATAAACAATGAACATGTACCATAGTATTCTTTGAAGTACTTTGGATTATCATGTAAATACCATGGTATGTGTGCACAGTAATCATTCAGTTCAATATATCAAAGTACTAATAATATACATATATATTATTATTATTATTATTTTTACTATTATGTGAGTTCACTGCTTTTATGTTTCTTTGTTCCTGTATGGTCAGAAAAATTGTTATTGTGAGCCCTGTTATGCATTGTTTAAATAGAGGAAGATGATATCGTCACATTAAATAATATGAGGGTTTGTTTGTGGGTTATTGTTTTTCAACAATTCTCTAGACAATATCCTATTGCAGAATTGAAACTACTACACTTGGTCACATATTAACGTTGTTTTTATCCAAAACTATTTTGGTTAGATACAGCCAACCAATTTTTTTATTGGCTGCATTCCTAAACATCCTCAATGTTGTTATGAGTTATATGTTTGCTATATCAAATGTAATCCAGCATAAAGAACAGTAATGTGCAAAAATGCCATGAATAATTTTTATTTATCAATTAACTTCATACGAAGTGCAGTAAACATAAAAAATAAATAAAAAAATAAATCAATAATGAATCAATATCTGGTGTGGCCACCCTTTACCTTTAAAACAGCAACAATTCTTTAAAGAAACCAGTTTTTCAAGATTCTTGGAGAATTTGCCACAGTTCTTCTATCTGTTTAGGTTGTCTCAATTGCTTCTGTCTCTTCTTTTAATCCCAGAATGACTCAATGTTCACCCCTGTGGTGGCCAAGCCATCTGTTATAGGGCTTTCTGTTCTTCTGTTCTATTCTATTTGTAAAATAAATGTTTGGAAATCATAAATTGATATTTCCTATTGACACACTAAAGCAGAAGATATAAAATAACCGTCTTTTAACAAATGTTTTTGCACAGTAATATATGTGAAAACTTCTACATATTCAAAATGATCAAATTTGAATAAAGCTTAAAGGTGCACGGAGTAATTTCCTTTTCACATTAAAAAAAGTTTTACACATCAAATGAAAAGTAGCCTACTTCTGAAAAATGTACACTCACATGAAATTAAGACTCCAGTAATATCAGAATCCTAATAAAAGCTGTTTTATTTTACTCGGAGATGGTCGCCTCATGTGACCAGCAAATGTAACACTTCATTATGATAATGCTCCTGCTATTGAACGCTTGATTTCTGGAATAATTTAATCATGGCTGACTATTTGAGATAGATGACAGTAAAAACACTGAGTGTGCCTTTAAAAAGTCAGCCTCACAATGAAAATGGTGTTGATCACATTAATCAAGGCCAACCTTTTCACATGAAACAAGAGTAGAGATCAAATTATTGGGTTAAAATAAAATCCAGAGCCGTTATGATAAGAAACAATGTAAAAAGATTAACTTTGTATTGCTAATAGGTTTAAATTCAATTGAATTGATTAAACACCTTGTTTGAATAACTGGTGCACTTTATCTCTTTTCCAGCAACATGTTTATTCAATGGAAATAGTGGATACTCTTTTCTTTGAGTCTTGCAAACGGTAAACATTGGTTCTGGGAGCAGCACTTCTCATGTCCCTCTTTGGATAAACCACTTTTGTTGTAGCATTCCACTCACAGAATAAAATCTAAAATGTGTATGTAACTTTGTATATTGTTTCATTGTGTATTCATTCATGTATTCTGAGTTTGTAATTTTTGAAGCACATTATTGCTTTTATTATAAAATTGCAATGAGATCATATATACAGAGTTTTTTTTAAGGAAACATGTATCACATTAATAACTCAAGTAAATGCTCTTCTGCACAAATTTTTTTTTATTTTTTAAATAAATCCAGATATTAGTTTGTCTGGTTGCAAATCCATTTCTATAATCCAGCAGATTAGGCAATCTTCACAATCCTTAGGGAAAAAGGAAACATATTTACTTATGGTACACAAGCCAGCACATATCACATCAATATCAACAGCAAAAAATCTAATCAGCTACAGTGGCCCCAAAATATATTTGGACCCTAACAACAACACACGTACACACACACACACACACACACACACACACACACACACACACACACACACACACAAAAAAAACAGGTGGCACCTGCAAACAAATGTTGGTAGATTATTTTTTTAGGATTAATTTCCCTTTTCTGAACCACTTTTGCAATTACTTTCAACCAACTGGTGTCATGCTGATTTTTAGTGGAAGTATGAAGTCAGTTCCCCTCAAGTTCATACAGGTGACTTAATAGAGTAACCACAGTTGTAGTTCATCACATTAAAGGTGCACTCAGTAATTTTTTTCCACATTAAAAAAAAAAAAAAGTTTAACTCCTAAAGACATGAATTGTAAATTTGCAATATATGCAGGAAATCATGAGCACTCACATTAAAATGAAGACTCCAGTCATATCAGTAACCTTATAAAAGCTGTTTTATTCTACATGGAGAGGGTCCGCACATGGGGGCTGCCATGTTAGAATCACATGACCAGCTGAATACTACTCGCTTAATCTCGGTATCCGTTCTGTTATTGGACACTTTCACTCATTGATTAAAGTAATCATGACTGACTGTGAATATTAATTTCTACAATGTCATCTGAAACTGAAAACTATTGATTTTAAATTATGCTGCATCCAAGCCACTAGATGTCAGTGTAAGTCCAAGATGACACAAAGACAAAAATTAATGAGTGCACCTTTAACTATGGACATGTCCCACTAACATTTGACAAGCAAAAAGTGTCCAGATACGTTGTGTCTACGTTGGTTTAAGCTACCAAACTTAGTTTTGCAAAGGGTTATACTTGAAAAGTTTACTATTTTAAAATAAATGCCACTTGGTTGAATGTTTTTGGGCCACTGTAGGCCTATGTTACATTTAAACCCATGTTTGGCTCAATGTAGTTTCTCTTTTTCTTGATTACACAACGAATCCTAATCCTTATATGTAAAACTAAATCATGGAAACACGGCGATTCTCACATTTACTTCGACGAGGCACTCTTTGCTTTGGCAGGTGGCGGGCCACAGCACTGCGGCTTGGGAAACTCAATGTCTTTTCTCAAAACTGTGGGACGCAAAACGTCAATGTCCCGTTCAAGTTGCTCCAACAGCCCGCTGACGATATTGGGCGAGGCGTGGAAATCGACGGAGAAGTATCCGCCGTGCGTGTGGCGACAGTCGTGTTTGGAGATCTTGTAGGGCAGTCTTCGCTCGCCGAGGTTTTCCAGACTCCGGACCACCGCGCCGCGCTCGAACAGAGTCTCCACCGTGCGCCGCAGGACAGCCGCAGTCTCCGGCCTCTGCATCGCCTTCAGGATCAAACACAGCTCATACCTCGGCATCTTTAGATATGGAAGGTCCAAAGAGTTTACATCAAAGACAATTCAAAAGAAGAACAAATGTCTCTGGGGAAAAAAAAAGAGACTTCAAATGCTAAAGGTGTCTCCTTTTGCCCTAGAAGCGACTTCTTCTGATTTTTGTCCGCTCAGTCTTTAGGATCACTACCGCCACCTATTGTACATTTTAAGTCCTGCACATTTCAAGCTCAATCAACAGCTTTTGTGGCATAATGTTCATTACCACAAAAATATTTTTTGACTAGTCCCTCTTTTTCTTAAATAGATCAATAAATAAAAATAATAATACAGTGAGGCACTTACAATACATGTCAATGGGGCCAAGTTTTGGAGGGTTTAAAGGCAGAAATATGAAGCTTATAATTTTATAAACAAACTTACATTAATTATTCTGTTAAAACTCAGGTATTATTTGAGCTTTTGTGGTCATTTTAGGGTTTACATCATAACATCGTCATCATGGCAATGAAGTTGTAAAGTTGAAAATAACTTTACACAGAAAAGTTTAGGAAGTGATTTAATCACACTAAAATCATGTTACATGCATATTGTTTACGTCTTGTGGCTATACTTTTGAAACAGTTTACTGATTGGCCCCATTCACTTCCATTGTAAGTGCCACACTGGAATCCAGATTTTTTTTTTCTTCTACTTCTTCTTCTTCCTTTTTTTAAGGAGAGACAAATCGAAATACATTTTGTGGTAATCAACATTATGCCACAAATTCTGTCAGTTAAGCTTAAATTGTATTGAACCCGGAATATCCCTTTAAGTCCTGCAAACACAATCTGCCACCTCATTCTGAACTACATCAACATAAGGCACCCAACACAATGACACCATTACCCCAACTTCTTATAATATGTGTTTATATGTGTTTCCATTAACAGATCTTCTCTGTCTGATCTTTGTACTTTTTAAAGTATCTGCTCTAATCTATTTACCTAGAACAAACTGCAAACCTAGAACAAATGCAGTTAGCTCTGCAGTATGCAGAGACAGATCATTTTAATCGTTTGATTCAAGGGACAAACACTCCTATTGTTATGTTTTGATGATTTGGTCCTTTAGAGCAGGGCCTTTCAAACCCCAAATATGATGATCCCTTGCAAGGGACCCCCTCCCTAATATATAAAAGCAATTTTTCATGTATAAAGCAAATTTTGAGAAAAATAGGAAGCTTGATAATATAAAGATAGCATGTTTGCAAAATGCAATAATTGGCTTTTTTATTGTTGTTGTATTAAAGCAAAAATAAACCATTAATTAATTAATCCGTTGTATTAAGTTGACTCAACTTATCTTTTTCTGTCCAATATTAGAGTAATTTAAGATGTACAAACTTGAAGAGAAATGTTTTATTTAATTTATTCGTATAATGCTTTTCACAATAAATGTTCATCTAAAGCAAATAAAAAACAACAGCAACAGTGGCAAATTATTATTATTATTTTTATTATTTTTCACTTTTACATTTTCCACAGACCACATTGCAACCTTTCATAGTGTGAATAAAACACATCTAATATCATTCTTAATGATGTATTTTCTCATTTATTGTAAAATAAAATTCCTACATAATTACATAAAATATTTGATTTAGTTCCACAGTTTAGTTGACTAACTGAATTATTGAATAATGACAAATAAATCAGAATTCCAATAAAAGAGATTCATCTGAAAAGTAAAGTTATCATATGAATTATATACTGTACAGGCCTATGAATACATATTCAAACATATAGACATATTTATTTTTAATTGAAGGGATGTCATAATAGCAATAAAATGAATTCAGACTGAATTCAACTCAAGTAGCCTATATAATGAATAGTGTATAAAACAAATGTTTATATATGCTTAAATATGTGGGCCCCAGAGCTTATACAAGGGCCCTGTGACTATGAGGGCCCCCAGCCCTCTTATTGGACCTTTTGCCTTCCTGTTTGTAATTACATTGTTTGAGCAACTCTTTAACTTTATAACGGCGTGTGTTTCATATTTGATACATGACTTTCTAAAGCCTCTACATCATCATCACGATGTGTATGATATGTCTACTGTCTCCTGGTGAAAGTTTTCATGCTGTACTGGAAGTAGAAGACCCTGTTATATCATTTTCCAAAATAGCTACCATCATGTTTTGATGCACTCATCTTTTTTATGTGAAGTCTTTGCTGATTTTGAAGTAAAATGAACAATAACGTTTATTTTGCTACTGATATTTCAAAATGACTATTTATGAATTTAAGCAACATGTGCTTAAAATGTCATTATTTTGAAAAAAAAAAAAAAATCTCATTTCTGACTGTAATTTCATAAAGGCTTTATGTGGTTAAGCTTTATTCTTTGTATAATAGGGCTGTCGAACAAAAACGTTTATTATCCTATTCATTGTTTAACTGCATGTTTGCCCTACATTACAAAAAATAACTTGGCTTAGGTGGTTGGGAAAAAGAAAATATTGATATTTTACTTTGTGTGGTTCAGAACTACTGATTAAACTAGATATGTAAAGTTTGTCAAGTCAAACTATAATGCTGGTCTGACAAAACATTATCTGAAAGTTTAAAATGTTTTAAATACTTGAAGTTAGAAATTTGTACAGGTTTTACAGAAAGAAAGAAAGAAAGGAAGAAGAGAGTCTCTTGCAGCAGATTAAAGGGCTTGTGTGTAAGTTTTGACAGCTGAAGTTTGAAATTACGAACATTTCAAAATAGACTCGTAGCTCATTTAAATATTCTGTCAATGTAATGTAGTCTAGGGGATTTTTGGACACTCTGAAAAGGCTTAAATGATGCCTTTGCAGGGCTTTTTGATGGAAGAATAATAATGGTAGCCAAGCTGTAGGGTCGTTACAAACAGAATTTCCCCAAAAAATTACCAAATGACCTCTATTTTTGAGCCCCAGACCTTTCAGCCATTCGAAGCCTTTCGGCCGGGGTTGGACCCTTGCTAATTATAATCCGCCCCTGCGCATGGGAATTATTTAACAATAACCCCATAAATTATTATAATTATTCAATTAAATAAGAATAACACAAGCAATAAACAACATGCCACTGGAGGACTTCTGTCCCAGTTCTGAGTGGGGCATCTTGCCCCAAGGATCTAACTTAAACTTTTCACTTCAAAATAAAAACAATAAACATTGTTTGATAGCACTTTATTCATTTGTTAACATTAATAAATGCATTAGGTATCGTAAACAAACAATAAACAATATATTTTTTTACAGTATTTATTCATATTTGTTGATGTTAGAAAAGAAAAATACAAATGTTCATTGTTTGTTCATTTTAGTTAATGGTGCTTACGTTATATACGTTTGATTTTTCATGTGTATTGTTGAAATTAACATTAACCAAGATTACTAAATGCTTAAAAGTATTGTTCATTGTTAGTTCATGTTAACTAATTTTGTTAACTAATGTCATTAAATGTAACCTTATTTTAAAATGTTCCCAAACTTTTAATATCCAACAGAATAGAATGTCGGAGATCACTATTTTCCAATGACACAAAATTAGATCAATTAACCTTTAAACTGTTCTGGTGGACCAAATCTCACAAATGTTACTTTTAAGCAGTGTTGGGTGTAATGCATTACTAAGTAATAAATTACTGTAATTAAATTACTTTTTCACTGAAAAAGTAAAGTAAGTGATTACTCTTAATTTTTCAGTAATTTAATTACAGTTACTTCTGGTATAATTGTGTTAAATACTGAACAGACTCTAGAATAATTCTATATAAAACAATAGTGAATTTAATATCAAAATGTAATGTCTAATGTTAAAATGTATGTTTTCTAATTTAATGCTGCCCCTTAAAGTCTTTGGCCAGTTTATGAATAATTTATTTGATTTTATATGATTTATTTGAAAGAATTAAAAGAACAGTTTCATGTCTATCCTTGTATTTTTCATCTGGTCAAGGTTGATAAGGGTTTTACAGAGTAATTAGTAATAAGTAATGCAATTACTTTTCAGACTGAGTAATTAGTACAGTAATCTAATTACACTGTAGAAGATGTGATTAGTAGTTAGTAATGAATTACTTTTTTTAGAGTAACTTACCCAACACTGCTTATAAGATAATACTTTCAAGAATAATATGAGCATAGCCATTCAATAAAATGTTGATATTAGATTTAGCGTCATCTATGGTGATGAGAAAAGATGTGTTACTTAAAACTGAATTGTTTAGTAATGAACAACTGTGTTTTTATCCTTCAAGGCAACCAAGTGACAGTTTTTTTCTCCCTATACATTCATCATTAGCGCTTTTTGGAGGAAAATAAATCACTTGCACAAAGCCAATAGAACGCCGATTGAAACTGTATTATTATTTTTAATTATATATATATATATATAAAATATATTAGACTTCATTCTTTGTTTTGCCCATCAGGACTTCTGCCTGTCAATCATTCTGCGCGTTCACAGGCAGAAGTTCTGATGGGCGTGTCTTTGGAAATAGGGGGCGTGTCTGGTTCAACGGCACATCTCGCGCAAGTTCTAGAACGGTTAGTTTATTAATTGTATGAAGAATTAATCAGTTAGATTCAGCCTAACTGTTTTCATGTCTGTATGTTTTGCAACAATACAATGTTTTTGTGATAATTTAAATTTTTACTTTGTGAAAGTAAACGTTGTGACGCATGCGCGGATTCGTCCCGAGCAGACTTCCGTTTCCGCGCCTGCAGTCCTCCCTCTGTGAAATGGTTTTTTTTTTTTGCTGCTGTACTGTTGAGTATGTTGGCCCACACGTGTTAGGGGCTTATCTGTGTTTTAAAAGAGACTCAAACTAGTCCGCCGCTAATGTGAGTTCGGTCCAGATTCTGAAAGACTCGTTTGAACTCTTCTTTCATCTGTGATTGTTGATTCACAAACTCCAGTAGCATTTCTAGTGTTAGCAGCTAGCAGCAGCAGAAGGCTAAAAGTACCGGGTAACACACCGGGCGACTCTCATCTACGGGTCACCACATACTGAGATGTGAGAGAAACCTGCGTTGCCCAAAAATACTACCTGACTAAGCAAGTCGGATTTTGTTTTCATAGTTTTACGTGCTTTTCTTTCACTAAACCTCATTACATTGTATCATGGGGGCTTACTTGTCTCAACCCAACACGGAGAAGAGCACGGCCGACGGCGGGAATAAGAACATGAACTATGGCTTCGCGGCCATGCAGGGCTGGAGAGTGTCTATGGAGGTAAAGCTTTCACTTTATATCCTTACAGCTGTGAATTTACTAGATTTGTAGCATGCGTTATGTTTCTAAGACAGGAGTGCGGGGTGACATTTTGGCGCCAGTGAGGATGATATGTTTTATGGTGTATTTTGTTTCCTAGGACGCCCACAATTGCATCCCGGAGTTGGATGATGAGACTGCTATGTTTGCTGTCTATGATGGCCATGGGGGTAAGCCGAAATGAAGGTTGCAGTGCACAACATGAACAAAGCATTTTAAAGGGCTCATATCTTTGAGGAATCACATTTTCCTTGAACTACTTTGTAAACAGGAAAAATAACTTTTAGAACTCAAAACTTCCTATTTGCTGACAAAACACCATTTATGGTAGAATGGTTAATGAACTTTCATAACTTTTTAATGTCAAACAGATGCTTTTGAACGCTTGACCACAGGGACGTAGATTCCGGGGGGAGGGAGAGGGGGTTCGTGCAAGGTCCTTAAAGGGATAGATAAAGAAAACTCATCATTTACTCACTCACACGCCATCCCAGATGTGTTTTTCTTTCTTCTGCTGAACACAAACGAAGATTTTTAGAAGAATATCTCAGCTCTGTAGGTCCATGCAATGCAAGTGAATGGTGACCAAAACTTTGAAGCTCCAAAAAGCACATAAAGGCAGCATAAAAGCAAACCATAAGACTCCAGTGGTTAAATCCATGTCTTCTGAAGTGATCCAGTTGGTTTAACTCCTTTTTCACTATGAATATTGTCATTGCAGTCTCTAGACACGGGCATGATTTCAATCTCAATTGCACTTTCTAGTGCTTGATGCATGTGCAGATAGCTAGATGGCACTACACGAAGTGTAATAGAGCTTGAAATCATGATCGCCAAGTAGACTGCAGATGTCAAGATTTATAGTGGAAATTGAGTTATATTTTGGTCTGTTCTCACCCAAAACTGATTGGATCGCTTCAGAAGACATGGATTAAACCAGGGGTTTTCAAACTTGTTCATGGGGACCCAATGCACATTTTGGGTGTTGCCCTTATTTAACACACTTGATTGAAATCATTAGCTCATTAGTAGAGGCTCCATAACCTGAACTGGGTGTGTCAGATAAGAGAGACAATGTCTGCAGTGCTGTGGGTACCCAGGAACAGGATTGAAAACCCCTGGATTAAACCACTGGAGTTGTATGGATTACTTTTATGCTGCCTTTATGTGGTTTTTGGAGCTTAGAAGTGTTTGACCCCATTGACTTGCATTGTATGGACCTACAGAGCTGAGATATTCTTCTAAAAATCTTTATTTTGCTGAAGAAAGAAATTCGTACACATCTGGGATGGCATGAGGGTGAGTATCAAGTGCATCCGAATGCAGGAGACTGGACACGCAAGTAAATTTTGCGTATAAATTTAGCAAATAAATTTTGCGTACCGCTGACCCCTAAAGTTCAAGTTTGGCAAACTATGACCTGCTGATTTGTACAGTGAGAAGATGTTTGACCAATGGAAGATTGAAACGTCACACACACTGATCTCTTGGCTCAAAACAAGGAATGCTTATTTAAAGCTGTTCTTTTTGGGGGGGTTTTTTGCAGTAAAGTATTTTCTCATTTTGAATATGTTATTAGTTGTTTGTGATTTGTCTTGTTGCCGTATCCAAAGAAATTGTGCATGCTCAAAGTCTAGTGTGACCGTAGCTTTAAAGACACAGCAGCAAAAATAGAGAGGGTGGAAAATGGTCAAAAAACTTAAAACATGACTTTTTTGGCGCACAAAAAAACCCTAAACTCACATTATAAGTGGACCTCAGAAAAATAAATAAAAATGAAAGCAATAAATAAGATGAAGCAAATACACATGGATAAAGTATTCATTTGTGGTTTCATTTCAGTTAGAATCTCTGTTTCTGTGTTTTCACTAGGTGAAGAGGTTGCTTTGTATTGCTCCAAGTACTTGCCTGACATCATTAAAGAGCAGAAGACATATAAGGATGGCAAGCTGCAAAAGGTACACCTTACTTCACCTCTCGCAGTTGTGTATTGACGAGCCTGTCTGATTACATGCACATTTTCCCTTCAGGTTTGATGCTTCTTTTAAGACTTCTTGGGAAGTTCCTAATAATGAGCTCTGAAGTTGCAGTTATCATGTAATGCCATGTGCAGTCAAGTGATTTTGACTAGAATAAGATGGACAGGTTGGGTGGTATCATATTTTTTCACTTCCTGACAAAGACAGCAAGTCCTAATGTAACTAAATGAAGAGCAAAGCATACACATTTTCATGATATAACTGATTGACATTTTGGCTGTCTTGTCCAAAATGTGCAGTGCTGTGGGTCCCCATGACTGGAATTGAGAAACACCATTTTATGTTGTCTATAAATTGCACTCTCTTCCATGGTGATTATTGCAGTTCGTGGCTTTCCATATTTTGATTTGAGTATTTTGTATTAATAGTTGGATGATATTCCTGGCTTTATTATTTGAGTTTGTGCTGGTCGCCTTCACATTCCCAGGCTCTGGAGGATGCCTTCCTGGCTATAGATGGCCGAATCACTACAGAAGAAGTTATCAAGGAGCTTGTTCAGATCGCTGGACGTCCTCAGGAAGAAACTGAGAAAGTAGCTGATGAAGATGATGGTTAGTATGCAGTCATGTTGGTTGTAAAATGCACAATTTACACTCTAAACTTTCCAAACAGCATCAGGTGATGTATACAAAAATACCCAATTAGTAAATACAGAAGCACTCTCGTTGTGGATTTTCCATTCAGCTGAAGTACTGTCATTGTGTAGATAACGGCTGTATAAAGATGTTCAACTAAAAAAAAAAAAAAAAACATTATATGGGTTTGGAATGAGTAAATAATGAAAGCACCTTCATGTCTGTGTGAAGTTTTCCTTTAAGAGCTTTTCTTACACATACAGGGGAGTAAATGCAAAATTGTTAAATTATTCATTATAGTTCCTCATCTGTCTTGTCAGTCGATAATGAAGAAGCAGCTCTACTGCATGAAGAGGCCACCATGACAATAGAGGAGCTGCTTATCCGCTATGGACAGAACATGAACAAAAGTGGCAAAAAAACGTGTCAGGATGCCACTAAAGAGTCTGAGGACAGAGAGAAGTCTTGCGCAGAGACTGGAATCAACGGTAAGCCAGAATGTGGGGCTTCTGAAGCCGACAGCAATGGGAAGGAGAAGGCAGGTGGTGCTGGAAGTGCGGCTGAAAGTTCTAAGGTGAGGGCCTGCAGAAGAGCAGCAGCCTCCAGTGGTGGAAGTGGCTCTGCTTCTGAAGGATCTGCTGGGGATGCTGGACCTTCTTGTTCCTCCTCTGAAGCTCCTGCTCCAGGAAGTGCCAAATCCAAGTTTTTTGAGGACAGTGATGAGTCAGAGGAGGGAGAAGGTGAAGAAGAGGAGGGTAGCGATGGAGAGGTGAGTGGACAAATTTAGCTAAATAAAGCATTTCAACAAATCAGGGCTAGGTTGGTGTAATGGCCAAACTGAGGTGATCTGTGAACTGGAGAGTGACTAATTGCTGCTCTTATCACCATTATGCATTTGAGTAAGGACATCCCTGATATCATTATTGAACTGAAAGCTACTGACTAAAAATTATCTCCTTAAAACTATTGAAATAACCAAATGTCTGCTTACATTAGACTATCAGCATATCGTCTGGTCCACATTTTAGCTTATTCAGGCAAGAACTGGAAGGAGCTGTCTGACCGATATGCACAGGTAAAGCAATCGACTGCTGTTCATTTTGTTTTTACGTGCCATTTGGAGGCAGATTTACCCAAAGTAGTTGATAACACAATAATGGACAGAGAACACTAAATAATAAGTTTCCGGAAGTGTGTATATAGACTTTGTGATTAGAATTTCTGTCCATTCAAAAGTAATAAACACTGATCTTTTTCAAACATAATTCAAAAGAAGTGTAATGTAACACAATTCCTCTCCTGACTATGTAGTATACTTGCTACTATGTGTATCAGACTCTATATGGAAAAAAATAAAAGATTTAATGCTATTAATAAGCATGTGCCACTATAAATGTTTTGCGGTATATTGTATTATCATACAAAAAGGTTGAAAGATGAACAAACTTTAATGTTTTTCTTAATGACAAGTTTAATTGCTTTTTTAATTTCTAAATTCACGTTTGTAAATTAAAAGGTCACAAAAAGAGTAACTGAAAAGGACCTTAAACATTTAAAGCTGCACTACATAACTTTGTGCTCTCTAGCAACAAGTGTGGCTGAAACTTAAAATTGCAGTCAATTAGCAGAAGAACACTTTATGTCAGTCGTGTTTCGGCACTGCTCTTCTGGCGGATGAATCTCATGATTTGAGCTTTGATGAAGATAAACACTCCTATTTACATATTTTGAGTGAATTAATTTTACACTTATAGCGCTTTTATGACACTACACTCAAAACGATTTTACATAGAGAACAGGGGACTCAATCACCACCAGTATATTTGAATATGATTATTCAAGTGTTTTATCTACTATAAATGTTTGTATTGTACTACACTTATCAATTTAAGAGGTGAAACTCGTAATATGGCTGATACGAGTTCAATTGAAAACTAATATACATTCTTAAAATATTTCCATACTTCAGACGTTACCCTTTTAGAAGACAGATGAAGAGTAAGAAGTGTTCCTCCTCCATCTATACTTCTCATCCACGTGGTTTTTTTTGTTTACATTTTCAATTTCCATAAATTTATAATCCAATTTACCATCTGTAAATAGGCTAACTCTTATCAGCTGTGAAAATGAATTTTGCAGGGTTGTGGACTCAAGTCACATGACTTGGACTCGACTTGGACTCGAGTCACAAATTGAATGACTTTCGACTCGACATAATCAAAGACTTGCGACTCTACTTGGACTTTGACAACAATGACTTGCAACTTGACCTGGACTTGAGCCCTCTGACTTTGAAAGATTTTACACCTAAAACCAAAGATCAGAGCAAATCAACGATTCATTTCCTCGATAAACAATTCATTTGATTTTCAAATCTGCATTTTCACACTCATCATTCAGCCAATCAGACAACCGACCAATCAACTTCCTCGAGAGTAGGACCGTGTTTGAAGATTGTGCATTTTAGGATGACACAGGTAATTTCATTTGGATATAAAGAATACAGTGTCGAAGGCAACAAAAGGATTGCACCATGTAGAACCTGTGGTTCAAAAATTGGTGACACTTCATCAACAATGTCTAATTTTGTGATGCATCTGAAAACCCACAGAGGTTAGATGAGATTAACTTACACGTCAGCTATGGTTCAGTAGCATTTAACTTACTGTGTTAGCTAGCTAGCTACTTTGTTACACAGAGCTCAGTGCACTTCAGCTACAGTTTTGGTGTGAATTATTTTGCATGCTTTATTACTGAAACCAGCTAAAAGATGCACTGTGACCAACGAAGGCTGGTTTGCCACCCATCCCATAAAATACAAGATTGCCGTGTATTTAAAGATGAAATGATGCATCCCGTATCGAATCAATATGGGACGTGATTTGTCCTGTATTTAAGCTGGTCAGACGGTGTCACGTTGAAATTGTTCCAGATCGTTAATTTAACATTAAAGGAATAGTTCACCCAAAAATGAAAATTCTCTCGTTGTTCACTTGCCCTGATGCCATCCCAGATGTGTATGACTGTCTTTCAGCAGCAGAACACAAATGAAGATTTTTAGAAGAAGATAGAGTTCTGTCAGGTCCTTATAAAGAAGTACATGGGTGCCAGCATTTTGATGGTCCAAAAGTCACATTTAGGCAGCATAAAAGTAATCCACACAACTCCAGTCGATCAGTGAATGTCTTCTGAAGCAAATCGAAACGTTTGTGTTAAAAAATGAATCGATAATTAAAACAGTATTAACTTTTAAAAAGCACTTCCTGCCACTCGTCTGTCTTTACTTGGGACTTCACTTGAGACTTGAATGCAAAGACTTGAGACTTACTTGTGACTTATAAAAGAATGGCTTGGTCTCACCTCTGGTATTTTGCATTATTTTTACTTAAAACCTTTTTGGCCTTATAAGAGGTAGCTTATAGTGGATTAGCCACATCCCCTCTTTCCAAAACCAGCACTCCAAAGGTACCAAATGAGCTTTGAGACTGACACAGCAGAAGTGGTTGTCAAAAATAACAGCAGCAAAATAGCGCCCTCAACTGACAACTGTTTGAACAACTTGGCATAAAAATGGCATTAAACCTCAATTCGCTGCAGTGACCGAGACCGTGGTCCGCAGACACATTTTTGTTTGCTGTTTACACAGTCTAGTGCTGTCACAGAGACCAGTGAGATATCTCGGGACACTTCAGTGTTATCTTTCAAGGAGAAATTATTTATGTGCTGATGGGGTATGCTTCCATATAATCACATTTTTCTTTGCATACCCTTGCTTTAATTGAGAACACTTGATTATCTAAGAAAAATAACAAAATATGCATTGAAGTGAGGCTAAAAAAAACAAGCAAATATTGTCAGTGATGAAGGATTTAGATACAGCAAATCCCCACATGGTGTCAGTGATTGTTTTTATTTGACCTCTAGAGGCCGCTGTTATACTGAAACACCAAGACTGTTCTAATTGTTGAATTCTCCAGTGTCGACCACAGAAGAACACAGAGGAATTAAAAAAAAAAAACTCTGCAACTACCGGCATAGATTTTTTTGCCGATAACGATAGTTCCAAAGTGCAACTAATGCCACAGATTAATCTGCAAAACCAATATATCAGTCTACCTCTAGTCCTTATAACAGAAAAGGTCACTGTGTCACTTGAGATGACTCAAATATACAAGCAATACCAGTATGGAAAATGTCATTATCATTCTGCCATCCTCTATCAAAACTAGATGAAACTGTAAAAGCTCTTCTAACATCATTATTTTGTCATGGCCAACAGAACTGCAGTGAGGATGAGGATGCTGAGAACAGCAGTGAGAACGATGAAGAGGATGACACAGAAGAGGGGGAGGAAGAGGACACTGACGAAGAGGAGGAAATGTGCCTGCCCGGCATGGATGGGAAAGAAGAGGTTTGTTTGTGTCGCATCGTGCACTCTGTGGCCAAATGTGGGAAATGCAGGGTTTGTTTTAGAAATGAAGCATGTCCCAATGCATACCTGCAAACTATTCACCTTTCGGCGAAATTCGCCGTTTTGAATCCAAAATAGGTCATTTACAGGATTCGTGCAGATCCAATGAGTTTTTTTTTTCTCGGGAGGGGGGGAGGTAGCCTATACATTCATGTGAACGATTTGTTAAACTTCATTGTTAGGCGAAAAATAATTTTGTTCGGCCGATCGCGTCCATGATAAGAGCAGCACAAGCAGAGGTGGACGCTTGCACACAACTGCCTGGGTTTGACAGACGTGGCGCTTTTCTCTGAAGGCTGACAGGTAACAAGCTCTAATCGCGCTTCTAAACCAGGGGTAAGGTATTCTTACTGTTGCAGTGTATGGTACAAAACTGATTTTCTAACTGTATGTGTTGCTTTATATACTCCACAAAATTCATTAATACAGATCATGACTTTAACATGTTGTAAAATAGCCACAGTGTTTGGCTTTTAATAATGCACAAACTTGCTTTATGATGTCTGTTTGGATATATCTTATGTAAAAAACAAAACCCACATTAATATCAATCACATATTGCACAGAACCGGCAAAGAAACGGTGCAGCGACTGTCTCGTCTATGGCTTCTCATTTCTAAAACTGTCCCTTTTACTTGCAATCTTTACTTTGTGTCCTGTCAGCTCCCTCTTAGGATAAGATGCAAGTAAAGGAAACGAGGACGGAGGAATCCAAATAAAATGTATTTGTAAAATGAAATGTCCCGCTTATTTAAGCGTCATTTCAGAGTGTCGCCTTTGCGCAGCTGCATTCCCTCAGAGTGCTTGCTGTTATGTTGTTCACTTTTGATTTATTGGTATATTAAGAATAAATCTTAATAATTCAATATGCACTTTCGAAGTATGTAACAATTACAGTTTGTTAAACAGCGGTGAAACATGAATTAGAACTATTGTATCAGATGTGAAGGGGGAGAAGAATTTATGCGTGCGTCCGGTGCTTCGACACAAATTTCCACACAGAATCCACCTGTGCATCCTCGCTCATGCCTCCTCATAAAGCTTCCTCTGTCGTCGTTTCAATTATTTTTCATATAAACATACACTAGATTAATGTCTTTTTACTGCGTTTTGCTGTGTTTTTAGACGCTGTAAAAGAACTTCAGCTGTTAAAAACGCATCTCGAGACACCTGTGTTCTGCCTTATTCCACTGCATTTTGCTTTTTTAGTGCAAGAATGCGTTTGGTCTGAACCAGGGTCAGAAATTAACAAAGGCTCAGGGCAAAAATTCCACTGAAGTTGACAAAGGACCCCGAAATTAAAAATGTGGGGGCAAAAAAAAAAAGTGCCACTTATTTATATTTTTTATTTGTAACATCGGATGTATTTCCTTTTCTATTCTAGACCTAATATAAACATATCACATGAAATG
This sequence comes from Myxocyprinus asiaticus, assembly GCF_019703515.2. Lineage (NCBI taxonomy): Eukaryota > Metazoa > Chordata > Actinopteri > Cypriniformes > Catostomidae > Myxocyprinus > Myxocyprinus asiaticus. The sequence goes on along the minus strand of NC_059364.1, from coordinate 39,382,925 downwards.
ATTTGATGTTCATTTAAATTTATAGGTAACCACTTATCTGGTTATTCAGGTTGAACATGTCTTTTAAGGAATTGATTAATTTGAAGTATTTGAAATGACATAATGATGTAATATTGTCATATTTTGTATGGTTATAAATATGCCCTTACAATGCCCTCATAATGGTAAAAAATGCCCCTAAAATCAGCTCCAGAGTGGAAATGTTGCCCCTTAATAGAAAAGTAAATTTCTGACACTAGTCTAAATAGCCTCTTTTAAAAATGCTTTAGCCAATAGTTACATAAATGCTAGACATACTCAAGAAAATAAAAATAATAAAAAATGCTTCTCTCAAAGTCACCAGAATTGAATGCTTTAGTGGTGTTGTGCAAAAAAAAAAAAAAAAAGTCTCTACAATAATGGTACAGACTTCATTACTTGGTCATATTTCTGTGTGTACCCTGTGCTAAAATCCTGCTGGCACTCATGGATGGGGCTCTGCCATTATTATGCCACATTATTATGGAACGTATTTTGGGAAAATATATTGTTAAATATAATAGAAAAACAAAGAATAAAATATATTGATAGATGCATGTTAAAAAGCACAAAAATGACATTTGCAATATTTTGTGTGTTACTTTTCGCATTTTAACAAGCCAACAATAACCACCCCCTGCTCTGTAACCTTTTTAACTGAGTTTGCAGGTATGCAATGGTTAGGACTACTTTCTATCCTGAAATGAAGTCATCTACTCTAGTGTTTTAGGTAATGTTGGCTTAACAGCACCAGCTGAAACTCACAGTGAATGTTTGCTCTCATTATTATTTGGGATCCAAATTATAAGACAATGTCAGAGACTGCCATAATACTGGTTTTGAGCTTTTAAGATGTAGGGCTGGGCAGTATGACAGTGTATATACATTGACTGTAAATGTTGCACTTGCTGCATTAATATAGAACTGATTTGATGTGCTATCACTGACGTGTGTGTATACACTGGCAGCCAAAAGTTTGGAATAATGTACAGATTTTTCTCTTATGAAAAGAAATTGGTACTTTTATTTACCAAAATGTCATTCAGCTGATCACAATGTAAAGTCAGGACATTAATAATGTGAAAAATTACTATTACAATTTGAAAAAAATGTTCAGAACTTCTTAAACTACAAAGATTTCTCATCAAAAAATCCTCCATGTGCAGCAATGACAGCTTTGCAGATCCTTGGCATTCTAGCTGTCAGTTTGTCCAGATACTCAGGTGACATTTCACCCCACGCTTCCTGTAGCACTTGCCATAGATGTGGCTGTCTAATTCAATGAATTCAATGAAGCTGTCAGCTGAGGACATGTGAGGTGTCTATTTCTCAAACTAGAGACTCTGATGTACTTATCCTCTTGTTTAGTTGTACATCTGGCCTTCCACATCTCTTTCTGTCCTTGTTAGAGCCAGTTGTCCTTTGTCTTTGAAGACTGTAGTGTACACCTTTGTATGAAATCTTCAGTTTTTTTGGCAATTTCAAGCCTTGAAATTGCCTTCATTGCTCAAAATGATTGACTGATGAGTTTCTAGAGAAACTAAAGAAGCTTTTTCTTCTTTTTTTTTTTTTTTTTTTTGCCATTTTTGACCTAATATTGACCTTAAGACATGCCAGTCTATTGCATACTGTACAATGTTAAGCTTCATTTAACAAACCAAATAGCTTTCAGTGGTGTTTGATATAATGGCAAGTGATTTTCAAGTACCAAATTAGCAATTTAGCATGATTACTCAAGGATAAGGTGTTGGAGTGATGGCTGCTGGAAATGGGGCCTGTCTAGATTTGATCAAAAATGACTTTTTTCAAATAGTGATGTTGCTGTTTTTTTACATCAGTAATGTCCTGACTATACTTTTGTGATCAGTTGAATGCCACTTTGGTGAATTAAAGTACCAAATTCCTTCCAAAACAGTAAAATCTATACATTATTCCAAACTTTTGGCCGCCAGTGTATACCATCTGTTTAATTAATTTTAGTGTTTCCAGTCTTTTGTTTTTAACTCGAGTGTGAAGCTTAATGTGAAGCTGTTTTTGCACTGAAGCCAGCCTTAACATTTTTTTTTTTACTTTTGGTTTACATCTATCATGTTCCAAATAAATAGAGAATAAAATTAAATGAGATGAAATACTTTTCAGCTGTAAAGTGCTTTATTTCACTACTGAATTTACAGCAAAAATACTACCCAGCCCTAGATCACATGACCCATGCTTTGCTCCATTAATGCAAAAAGTGAGTTCACTTTGTCCGTTTGTTTTGCAGCCAGGTTCAGACAGTGGGACCACAGCTGTAGTTGCTCTCATTCGGGGAAAGCAGCTCATCGTGGCCAATGCTGGAGATTCTAGGTGTGTTGTGTCTGAGAAGGGGAAGGCAGTGGACATGTCCTATGACCACAAACCAGAGGACGAGCTAGAGCTGGCCAGAATAAAGAATGCAGGGGGGAAGGTGACAATGGACGGCCGTGTCAATGGAGGCCTTAACCTTTCCAGAGCTATCGGTAACTATAATACTCATCATTGCCTTTTTATTGTTTATTTTTAGAATGTGCTTTCAGTTCATTTTCTGCATCTGCCCTGAATTGTTGTGATTTTATTTTAGGTGATCACTTTTACAAAAGGAACAAGGCTCTTCCTCCAGAGGAACAGATGATCTCAGCTTTACCTGATGTGAAAGTGCTGACACTCAATGAAGACCATGAGTTTATGGTTATTGCCTGTGATGGCATCTGGTAAGACACACAAAAAAAATAAACATGTAGACATTGTAACTCAGCTAATAGAACTAAGAAACATGATTTCATAAATTTATTAGGATTGAGAGGGATATATTTATGATCAGGGTTCCCACGTGTCCTGGAAAAATGCTGTTTTCCATTCATGGATAAGTCATGGAAAATGAGAAAAATACCTATGTCCTGGAAAATAATTATTTGTCCTAGAACTTAAGTATAATAAAACTATTTGACTGTGTGGCTGACATTGTTTTTGTTATATGTTCAGAAATATGGTAACGATTGGGACTCGGGACAGGTGTCAAATACACATTCGTATAGTTTTGTCTAGGGGTGCGCTGATATGAAATGTTTTGGCTGATAGCGATATAAAAACCAAAAAAAACATAGGCCGATACCAATATTTTGATTAATAATGTTGATTAGCACAAAAGTGATTGACTCGTCCCTCCTTTTCTTAAAAAAAAAAAAAAAAAAAAAAAAAAAAGCTAAATTGAGGTTATAGTGAGGCACTTACAATGGAAGTGAATGTATGGTACATTATTCACTTCCATTGTAAGTGCCTCACTGTTACCCAGATTTTATTTTTTTAAGAAAAGGAGAGGGAGTCTAAATTTTTTTGTCGTAATCAATATTATGCCACAAATGCTGTCAATTGAACTTAACTTGTGTTGAACCCGAAATATTCCTTTTAAGCCATTTCGGTGTGAATAAAAAAATATTGAGATATATATTGACTATAATCAAAAGGCTGAAAACTCCCTAATTTCTTTAGCTATATCACCCATCCCTAGTGTTTTTGACCTAGGCTCTCAGGTTTGATGGCTTTGTGCATAAGTTTAGCATGCACAACATGCTAGATTATTGTTGTGGTGTTATTTTAAAATCACGGAATTTAATGGAATTGTTCTCTTGTAATATAACTTTCATTTTAATGCAGATCCTTAATTCTCCATGATTGTTTTACCGCCATCAAAGATGCTTAGTCTCACATCAAGCATTTCCACAATATTCACATATCGATGTAATGAATAGCTAGCTGATTAAATTGTCTGTTTGTTAACATTTGTTATTTGTCTGTTTAAAGGAATGTAATGAGCAGTCAGGAAGTGGTGGACTTTGTAAATGAGAGACTCAAAACTGACAGTGGTAAAAACAGACCATTGTCTGCCATTATTGAGGAGGTAAGTACTGGGATTTGTTTTTGATAAATTGGTCAAGGTCTGGCGAATAAAGCCAATCTTGGGAGAGAAGAAAATCGGTTAACTAAAGCGTTTCATTTGTTCTGTCTAGCTGCTGGACCACTGCTTAGCACCAGACACGTCAGGGGATGGCACAGGATGTGACAACATGACCTGTATGATTATCACCTTCTCTCCACACCTTGGGAGCGAAATGGCTGAAGGCACCAAGAAGCGAAAGCCAGACGAAACCGTGGTGGAGGAAAACGGCAGTGACAGCAAAAAAGCCAAAACTGAATAGATTGGCTGTCATTGAAAGTGCTGATTATTTTGAGGACACTTTCCCCTTTTGAATTCAGACCACATGGGAAAATTTTAAGGATAGCTCCCTTAGAGCGTTTTAGTTTTAAACAATTCAACTAGAACTGTTAAGCAGCCATTCTGTACTTTGTTTTTTTGTTATGATTTGTTCAGAAGGCCCATAAACAACATTTACTTGTTGATAATGGAATGAACACGGCAGTATGTAAGACAAGGTAATGAATGAGCTTGTGTACTTAATCTAGTCCATCAAACCCTTGTTTATGTACATAGTGTCTTTTCCAAAAACCGTCATCTTTGTTTTGATTTCTTTTTTTAATAGAGGATCATTGTGAGTATTTGTGACCTTTTTCTCTGGACACCAGTATGTGATAAATCAAACTAATGAGATGCTGGTCTATTTTCCCCCATGAAGCCATAGGATATAATCCTTTTGAAAAGCTCTCTAAGATGAAAAATGACATTCCTTTCTCCCTTGTTACATGTTAGTAAAGAACCACTTAATGAGTTTGTGTTGTCATTGATCTGTTTAGTCCATAATAAGCTTCTTTCCTTTGGATCTTAAGAACCAATTACTACAGTGTTTGAAGGCTAACAGTGGGATCAATGCCTTAAATTCTGGAGTTATTTAAGTAACTGTTGAGTAAACTGCAGTTGGGTATTGAAGGTCCTCACTGCAAAAGGACATTTCTGTTTTGATTTTATCATCGTCTATGGTCTTGAAGCATCCATCTAATTCTCTGAGGTTTATATACAACGTATTTTGGAATATATATTTTGGTACTTTTTCAGAACATCTTGGGTTGTACAGGGAAAAAAGTCATTGCTCAAAATTACAGCTGTTTTCTGTGTCAATAAACAAGTGGAGACAAATACACCACAATCTTGTTTTTCTTGAGGGGAAATAAGGGTTTATTCAGACAGGCAGTAAAACCTGAAACCTGCCGAATATCTCTAGACTGATTGCTGGCATTGTTTTTAACATGGTTTCCCCTCAAGACTTTTCAGACTTTATGATTGTAATCTTTATCCCCAGAGTCCATGATTAAGGTAGTTAATGATTGCTCCGATCTTATGACAGCCCAAAATATCCAGAGTATGTCATGTTCAAATGTGTGTATAGTGAATTTTTTTTTTTTTTTTGTGATTAATATTTTTTTATTGATCCATCTATTAAACAATGAAAAGCAAAACATATAGAAACAGAATCAATATTTAACCCTCACAATTGCCCCAACAACACCCCAGTGGTTGCATAATTATAGACAAAAATATATATATATATATATATAATCACACACATCCACTACACCTCTCTCTCCACTGTCCCTCCCTGAAAGCCCTTCAAAAAAGTAAGATATATGCCCATTTCTCCACAAACAAGTCTAAATTGCCCAGTCTTATGGATGCCCCCTTCTCAAAAGCTGCCACCCTGCCCATCTCCGAACACCATTCCTGAAATGGGGGCACTCCAGCTGACTTCCAACTCCTTCAAATTATCTGTCTGGCAATCGTAATGCTAGTTAGGACCCAGTTTTTTATGTGCTTATTCTCCATATTAATGACCGCCCCATCACCTAAAATACAGAGTCTGGGGCAAAATAAAATTTGAGAGCCCAATGCCTCACACATCAAACTCTGAATCTTCAACCAAATTTCTTGGATCTTAACACCACCAAAAGACATGGGTTGTGTTTCCATCTTCTGACTGATATCACCAGCAGGTGGGTGTGTCTTTAAGACCAAGCCTATACAATCTAGAAGGGGTCCAATAGACTATGTAAAATCTTAAATTGCATAAGGTGAACCCTTGCATCTCTAGATGCAGACTTAATGTTATTTAGAATTCTAGCCCACACTCCCTCCTCCAATACCAAGTTTAGATCTTTCTCCCATAATCTCTTGAGAGAAGTTGAAGTTCCGTCCCCCAGACTTTGATGTCATACACTGATGACTCATGACCTTTTCCAAAAGCAATAATTACCTCTCCCAGTGTATCTGCCTCTTTAGGTGGGTGTAAACTGCTCCCAAAAACAGTACAGAGTAGGTGGCGCAGCTGTAAATACTTACAGAACTGAGATCTGGGAATCCCAAAATGTTGAACCAAATTTTGAAAGGATCTCAACACTCCACTCTCATATAGGTCACCGAGTGTAGTGTCAGACTGATCCGGGCTTGTGTCATAAGATCTAAACAATTCAACAGCAAAGCCATCTGGCCGCAGAGACTTGCCTGTAGGCAAGGCCTTAATTACCTTGTCAAGCAACTCCAAGTTTATCTCAGAATCAAGAGAATGTTTTTGCTCAGTCGTCAGTTTAGGGAGTTCTAATGGTTCCACAAAGTTTCTAATATCTTCATCAGTAGATGAAGTCGTGGAACTATAGAGATCAAGATAGAATTCTTTAAAAGCATTATTAATAACAATGGCTGAGGTAAAAATTTCACCACCAGCAGATTTCACGGAGGGAATGGTAGAAAAAGACTCTCTCTGCTTTATATATCTAGCCAAAAGCTTCCCTGCTTTGTCCCCCGACTCAAAGTATGACTGTCTTGCCCTGAATAACCAAAACTCCACCTTTCGCGACAAAATAGTATTATATCTGTATTTCAATCAGGTCAATTCTCTAAGACCATCAGACGACATTCAGCGCTTCAGCTCTGCCTCGGCACTTTTAATATTTCCTTCCAACTCCACAAGTTCTCGTGCTTTGGATTTTTTGATAAATGAGGCATACTGTATGAGCCGACCCCTAAGAACAGCCTTAAGTGCCTCCCAAGCCATGCCCACAGAGGATACCGAGGACCAGTTGGTCTCCATAAATACAATGATTTCAGCCTTTAATATTTGTTGGAATTCAAGATTTTGCAAAAGGGATACATTAAAGCGGCAACTATATGATTTATTTTTCTCCGTATGTGGCAACACCTCTAAACTCACCAGGGTGTGACCTGAGACTAAGATGTTTCCAATTGAGTAATCAACAACAGATGAAATGAGGGACTTATATATATATATATATATATATATATATATATATATATATATATATATATATATATATATATATATAAATCTATTCTAGAATAAATCTTATGGACTGATGAAAAAAAATTATAGTCCCTATCAGATGGGTTCAAAAGTCTCCAAATATCTGAGACCAAGATTTTTACACATCCTGTGAAGCATCAGTGTTGCTCTAGGTGGCTAACACACTTTTGCTTCACTATGATCAAGGATTGAGTCCATCAAGAGATTAAAGTCTCCTCCCAATATTATATCATGAGGGGTGCCAGCGGTTTGCAACATCCCTTCAAGATCTATAAAAAAGCCCTGATCATCAGCGTTAGGTGTGTAAATATTAGCCAAAATCAACCTATGCCCTTGAATTTCTGCTAAAACAACAATGACTCTCCCTAATTTATCTTTAATCAGTTTGAGACATTTGAATTGTAGATGTTTACTTATCAGCATAATGATTCCCTTACTCTTACTTGGGCCAGCACTAAAGAAAACATGTTCACACCATATCTTCCCAAATTTTTCAGCTTCCTGTGGGGAAAGATGCATTTCTTGAAGAAAAACTGTATCATATTTCTTACATTTAAGAAGAGAAATAACTTTCCTTCTTTTTATGGGGTGCCCCAACCAATTCACATTCCATGTGGAGAGAGACAATCCACTCATTAACATTTGACATTTTGACATATAAGAAAAAATAGATTGTGTGTCAAAAATAAAATGATAAAGACCACATTCCAATATTAGTGCAACAATCAAACCCCGAACTTCCCCCCGAACCAAACAAACAGAAAAAAGAAAAACGTGTGCATTATCCCCACGCATGACAGCGCCAACTGGGGTCCGTCGCTCCAAACTCAAACAGTCCATGTACGCCTACGAGAGCCCCCGTGACAACTTTGCTGTCGGATTGCTCAAGTCCGGTGCTTCTATACAAAATTTGTGAGACAGAATTACGCAACAGAAAATAATCTATAAAACAAACTCCAGCCAATAGGCAGAATAAACACAAAGAATGTGTAGATTCATCCACATATTGTCCCGAAGGTGTGTTCCTCCCCAAAACAAGCTCCAGCCTCTAGCGGAACCAACACACACACAGACACACACACACACAAAAATAATAATAAATAAATAAAAAATAAAAATAAGAAACCGTTCAGTTTCCTTGGACAGTCAAATGAATGTTCATTGAGCCGGCTGTTTCATAAGTGCAGCAGATGACCTAATCCTTCCAATGTCCTGCAAAAAAAATTCCACAAAACAAACTCCATCCAATAGGAGGCACAAGTACAAAGAATGAGCAGATTCATCCATAACTGTCCTGAAGGAGTGTTATTCCACAAAACAAACTCCAGCTGGTAGGCAGAACCAGTACAAAAAGAAACCAAAAAAAAAAGCGGCCAGTTTCTTTGGACAGTCAAGTGAATGTTCAGCGAGTCAAGCTCACTTGGGAGCAACATGAAAATCACCAAATAACTTACTCATTCCAATGACTTTATGAAAGACATCGCTTGTTGTGGACATGTAAATACTTTGCGGCCATCCTTAGTATCTATTCTCAATTTGGCCGGGAACATCAGTGCAAAAGCGATCTTCCATTGATGTAAGAGTTTCTTACATTCCTTGAATCGATCACGTTTTTCTCTTGCCGAATTCGAAAAGTCTGGGAACAAGAAAATGTTGTGGTTCTTCCAAGAAAGCCTTCCTTTATTCCTTGCCTCACGTAACACAAGATCTTTATCGGATGATCTCAGAAATTTGGCCAGAATTGATTGGGGCCTGTCTCCCTCTGTGGATCTCTGAGCCGGTACTCTGTGAGCTCGCTCGATTTCCAGCTTATGGCCTGTTATGTCGAGCAGACTTGGGAAGAGCTCATCTAGAAATTTCGCCATATCTCGGACTTCCTCGTTCTCAGGAATTCCAACAATTCGGACGTTGTTTTGCCAATTAAGATTCTCAAGGTCTTCCAACTTTTCCCAGATGCACTGCAAATCTGCCTTGGTCGCTAGTGGATTAGCAGCTAATTCCCTCTCCGATGACTCTAGATAATCGATCCGTTTCTCGACATCCTCGATTCTTGTAACCAACTCAGAGAATTTTGCCTCCAGCGCCGTAATTAATCGACGCAAGATCCTCCAAGACCGCAACGACCTTTGTCAGCATCACAGACATGCTGGACAGTTGACGTTGAATTTCTCCCGCCGCACCATCCAAATTGAGTCACTGGTCTGCGGCCCTGTCAGAGGTATCAGCTTGAGCACTTTAGTGTCTTTTAATGTCTCCAGAGCCCGAGGATTTTGAATTCTTTGACATATTGTCTTCATAGAACAGTTATGAAACAGAGTGTATCGAATCTCACCGGTTTATGACACAAAAAGTATTAAAACTAACAAAGTGCGCAGAGCTCGCCGCTCACACGTCCGACCCTCGCATGGCATCACGCAACTCCGTGTATAGTGAATTTAAAGAAAATATTTGCTCAGTATTACCATTACCAATACCATCGCGTTTTATTCAAATTTAACACCTGAAATCATCTTAACACATTCTAGTGTTTAAATGGGCTGTTGATGTCACATGACAATGTGTGTCTATAATGTATCTATCATTTTAAACATTACAGTTTTAAATTTTTTGACAAATTTTAATTTAACTGAATTGAGTAATTTTCAATAATGTACATATCAGTTCAGAATAAATGTGAAATTTTAAGGAGTATGAACTAAAAACTTACAATAGAAAAACAAAGTTCAGATAACAATGCACCTATTTAGAAACATTGGCATCGTAGGAGCAGCTTTAAAAAAGTCTTAAAAGGAATTGGCAGAGGAAGCTGAGAAAGGGAGTTTCTGGCTATGGTTAAGAAGGAAGGACAAAAAGTGGGGGGTTCAGAAGTAGGAAACTGAGGAATAGGGAATCTGGGTGATATGTGCTGAGGTAGTATGCCATACGGAACCGGTAGCACTGAGTTACCGAGAGATACGGTGCCAGTGCCAGTAGGGCACTGAGTACGCATCTCGGTGCCAGTTGGCCAACGGGCTTGAGTGTATGGTCGTGTTGAGGTATTATGACATATAGAACTCTGGTTGCAAGTAATTTGTGAAGGAAGAACGTCTGGATGGGAAGACAAGGATGAGAGGTGTTGGAGGCGATCCGGTGTCCAGCTGCAGGGGGTGGTAGGGAGACGTCCCTGACCACTGCCCCACCACCAGGAGATGTTCCGGGATTAATGGGGTGAAACACTGAAGATTAGTGGCTCCCGGCTGATGACCCCCCCAGCTGGGCTGAAGGCACTGGTGGAGGTGCGGCAGGCAATAATGCCCGGCAGGTTATTACAGCTACATGTACGTCTGTTTAACAATATTTAAATGAATTTAATCAATTTGTCTTAAATATTTGTATAGTATTTTGCAGTATAAATGCAGATTTATGACCCCACAATTAAAATAAAATATATATATATATTATTAATCTGCCACATCACATGACTATTAAGTGAACTGCAATTTATTTTATTTTTTTAAGAAATACTGAAAAACCTGAAATGGTGACTACATCACCTAGAATATACACTTTGCTTTATACATTTGTATAAATTTAACCAAAAAAATGTCATGGAAAATGTATTTGTCAGATACCCATATGCTAATGCACTTTTGATTCATTTTGTCATATAATACTGGCTGACTGATGTAATTGTGTTATTTTCTTGCTGTGTGTAGTCAGACATTATGAACAAATAAATACAAATACATTATCAGATATCATTCATCTTGGAAAAAGAGCATTCAAATTCCCTACAAAACACAACTTAGTTGATTAATTGCAATCTCTAACTGCTCTTTAAGGTGTTGTCAGTCAGTGACATGGATCATTATAAAACTTGAAGTCTTTATAATTCAGTTCAACTAGACTTCAGTATCTAGAAACATCATTCACCACAGTGGAGCTCTTCTAAGTATGCCATCCCAGCAGTAGGACTCAGCCATCTGATATTAATAGAAAGTGAACAGAAATTGTAAATGATCAGAGATAGTCTTATCATTGCAATATCCTGGCACATAATATTACATGACAGTTCCAAGTGAGAATCCATTTGAGCTTTTTATAATTTACAGTAATAATAATCTTGGCATATTTAAATAGTCATTTATTATTCATGAAGAATACATTTTTACCTGCATTCGCTTGTGAAGAAATACCAGCTTTTGGTTCAGTAACTCAATATCCTGTGATGAAAGTAAATATGAATTTATCATTATTTGTAAACATCATTACTTTATTAAAAACCTCATGAAATCAAAAGTGGAGTTTTGTTGATGTCAGTGTTGAGGTCATCTAAATGCTAATGTGCTCCAAAAATCTAACCAAATTAAATTTTAGCAGATATATGCATTTAAAATTAGCAATTTTTATCTTCCGAAAAAAATAAATACAAATAAACTAACCAAAAATATTGATGACTCATCGTGAACTCAGGGGTGTTTACAAAGTTTTGTCCAATAAAATGCTTCCTAGAATGAGAATAACCCCTCCCCCAATACCACCTGGCATCAACTGGCAATAGCAAGTGGCAAATCATGGTATCAGCTGTTACAAAAACAAAAGGCTATTCAAAATGCCCAGGCCTTTTTATTTTATTTTAAAATGTTTCTTAAGATTCACTTATAATATTAGCAAAGTTTTTGGACAAAATATATTTCATATATTTGTAAAACATCATCATTTTCCACCCTCACTGTGACCCTCTGTCAGAAACGCTCGGTTTTGGTGCTGTTTCTCCTTTGAGACTTGACAGTAAACGCCCACTGTTCTGATTGGCTCTCTGCTCTTGACTGACTTGCTCTCTCCTCTTATCATCTCACTGCTCACCGCTAATGGGCGTGCTAAGGAAGTGACAAAAAGGTAAAGTAGGTGTTGATTTGTTGTTGTGGAGGTGGTTAGATGCAAATGTCTACCACAGTGTGACATCACAATGTGGAGGATGTAGAATGAGTAGTTTCGGCAGCTTGGTTTCAACAAATGCTCTTTTTGCAGCGAGGAGGAAGTTTTGAGTTCTGAAACTTACAGTATGTTTTTAAAGTACAATGACCTCTTATATGTCAAAAGATCAAGGAAAATTTGATTCCTCATGTCACGACCCCTTTAACATGTCCCGTCCCAATTTCCTGTTTCAATAGGAAGTACATCAACGAACAAAAGAAAATTTAGCTCATCAAGCCATTTCATGGAGTATTTAACATTTGAATTAAAAAGTAATGGTAATGAATGTATAATTAACTAAATCAAATGTAACATATGTTCAAACGTTCACCTTTGTCATCTTTTCATGGTGTTTTAGCTTGTTTTGAGGCAACAGCTCTTCTAATCTTTCAATCTGAAATAACATCAAACATGTCTTTGAGAAAACACTGATCATATTTTGACATTGGTATTCAAAATATGATCGAACTTGCTTTCGATTTAAAGCAGTAATTTGTGACAAACATCTCACCCTTTTCACAATGCTCTGTAATCTTGATTTCAAGGTTTTATTGATTACAGTCGTGGGAATGGATCTGGGTCTTGGATTGACTGTATTAACAAGGAGAAATGTGAAATAGTTTTTTAGAATGTAGCAATTTTATTTACAGCACAAGCAATATAACAAAAGCCCACAATAAGTTGTCATACCATGCTGGTAATTTTTTGCCACTTCGAGGACATACGGCCTACGTACAAAGAAAACTAACAAATTCAATTTATTTCACACACAGTACATTTAATAGCAGTCATTTTTGAAAACATGACATCTAATAAGGAATAACATTATAAATACACATGAACAAAAATGCCACTGAAAGTTTAAATAGACTTACATTTGTTTACTGTTTGGTAGCATACAGCAGTTTAAAGGAATTAGAGATCCTCTACTGTTTCGTATCTGAAATTGATTACAAATGAATATTCAGCAGATAATTTAATGACATCACAATCTCTATGGTAGGTCTACGTAAAAGTTGCAATCGCCACTGGATGGTTGTGCATGTTTAAATACCTTAAATGTTATCTGAGAAGAGTCAAGTCTGAAAGAATGAGCTAATATCTGTAAAAAGAGAGAACATTAATTTGATATTGAATGTATTGAACGTCAATGACTTACCCAAGAACTGAAAACATACTTGTCTTATAGTGGTTACTTTCGCCCCACTTGGGATGTGTATCTCCCGTAGGGCTATGACCCTGTCATCTGCAAAACAAATAGTTTTTGTCAGCTCAGTATCAAATATTTTTACTTTCAATATTGTCAGTCACATTTCAACACAAAACCATGAACAATTATTAAATGCCATAATCAAAACAATATACATTTGAAGGAATAACTGAATGGGGGGGGTGTTTGCTGTCTTGTGTTGTCACAAACACCTGTTGTTGACTATCCATCCAAATTTGGAACAGTGGGCGGAAGGCCAATTTAATTATTTTATAGTAATTCAGGTTATAATATAAGCATTGTTTTCACAGTATGTAAAAAGGGTGGAAAAAAGATTCTAGGAAAACCTGCTTGTGTTGCCATGGCAACCAGGATGCTATGCTGCATTAAATTAACAGACCTCTGTCAAGCAAAAGCAGTTCAAAAATACTGTGGGAAAATAAAAATACAAAATTCAGACAAACCATTGAGATCAAACCTCTTGAGTGCTATCCAAACTGAATTACAAATGTTTTCAGTGTTGATTCTGGCCATTGACAACTCACTGGTCTAGAGAGAGAGCTTGTGCGTTGACCAGCAGTGTGAAGACAGCCACCACATGACGACATTAAAAGTGTTCTGTTTTCATAATTGAAGTCAAAAATAATTATTTTAAAGGGGTCACTACATGCCTTTTTATTATTATTTTAACATGTTCCTTGAGGTTAACTGATAATATAATTGTTTTGCAAAAAAACAAACAAAAAAACCCAAAACAAAACAAAAAACAAAATATCCATATGTTTGTAAAACATGATGATTTTCTACCTTCATTCTGACCCTCTGCAAAGTCGCTTTCAAGGCAGGTCAGTTTACTCAGCGGCCATCTTTGGAAGGCTCCCGCAAAGCTATTTTCTATGTAAACAAGCGTCATTAAAGTGCCGCTCCTATCAGCTTGACCGGGGAACACTGAAATCTCCAAAATGGTTGATCAAGATTACAATCAAAGAACATATTTAAAATCAGCAGTAAAATCTGACAACATTGGAATAATAAATTGTGCTTCTTTAGCTCAGATCACGCAAAAAGAAAATAAAAATAAATCGACTGGCTTTTCAGGCTGGCTCAGCTAATGCGCATGCGTGTTCTCAAGTTGATTGACAGACGATGTCTGTATCTAAAAGGTGATTGGCTATTTTACCTGTAAGTCAGGATTTCCTTTTCTACATCCGTCCATTTTAATAGAAGTGGTCCATTTCTGCTAAATAGACTCTGCCGTCTCTCAGAAACACTCTCACTGCGTCTGAATATCCATACTTCTCTGCTATATAGTATGCCAAAATCCACAGTATTCATGAAGCAGTAAGCGAGAAATACCCAAACGGTCAAGCCACGCGGCTGTGCTGATGACGCAATTTGCGTCACTCATACTGTGCGTGGAAGGATCCACACTGCGCACAGCCAGAGGATACTTTGGCCCAGGGGCATAGATTCCAGATTCCAATAATCAAATCAAGCAAGGACAACCCCCCCAATATTTATACCATGATCAATGGAAACATATAAATGCTTGACACTGCAACCCCCCCAATGTTCAAGCCAAATCTACGCCCTTGCTTTGGCCTTCACAGTTTACCGCTGCTGGGCGGGCCATGCAAGTGATAAGGTAAAGTAGGAGGAAGTTTTGAGTTCTGAAACATACAGTAACCTCTAATATGTCAAAAGATCAAGGAAAATTTGATTCCTCATGTCATGTATGACTCATGTCCACATGTCTACACCCATAATATGTGTATTTAAAATATTATTTTGTTACATTACTGTAAAAACTGTTGTTTGTGCACAAAAGTAATTGTATCAAATTTATGAATGTAATCTTGAAGAAAAAAATAAAAAACATGGTACAAGTAAGGACATATTTTGATAAAATATCATAAACAAATAAACGTGTATTGTAATAACACAACAAAATCTTTTAAATTTTGTATTTGTTTGTTTATTATCGGCTTTGTTAAAGATGTTGTTAGTGATTTTGCTCATTTCTACTAGCCACTAGATTTGACCCCTTCAACCACACGCTCTCTCTCTCTAAAACCCCGCCCTCCAAAGACATGTCAGCCAACCCAATGGCAGCAAACCCGAGGGCACAGAATGATTGACAGGCAGATAGCGTTTCTGATTGGCTAATAGGGCCGGGCCGCTCCCTTAGTATGGGCGCCGAAATTAAAACTCGCTGTTTACGACTCGCTTACGGAGGATATGTGAAACCGGCGTTATATAATGTGATATTCAGAAAAATTCGCTTTACAGCGCCTTAATTGTTACAAATATTTTTGACCGTTCTAGACTTTTAATGTGAAAAACGCTCCTCGTGTGATTTTGACAGTGTCACATGGTGTCCGTGTTCACGTGTCTGCTGCTGTCGGGACCGGGCGCTGGTCTCTCATGTGCTCGTCATGGACTGCACTGACTTTGCGATGTAGCGAATAATTCCTCGTTTAATGGTTCATTTATCCTTATGTTTGCGTGAACATAGCTGTGAAACTACAGAAAGGGAAAACCCCAACAGACGAGCAGCATGAATGAGCCCGAGGGACTGCGGTTCAGGAGGCTCAACAGACCTCAGGTCATCACAGACGAAACCCATGAACCCCAGCACAAAAGCACAAGGTAAGATTGCGTTCATATTTTTCATTTCCAAGTGCATTTGTATTCATTTATGTGAAATGCGTCCTCTTGGAATAACGTACCCCAATTTGTGAATTCACGTTGGTCTTTTTTTATGCATTGCAGCACTTACAGTGGGAAGGTGTTTCGTGTGACATTACTCACATTGGTGGCATTCCTGCTCTTCCCACTGCTGGTGGTCATTTTCCTCTTCGAGTCTCCTATTCAACCAGACGCGTTCAGGTGAGCTACACCAAATCAAATGAAATCTCTTTATTGTCACTTAACCATATACACAAATGCAACTTGGAAGTGCAACTAAGTCTTGGGTGCAGTTCCGAGCAACACAGCAGTCATGACAGTGATGAGACATATACCAATCTACAGTAAACTTCAGATTTACACAACACAATTTACAAAACGAATATACACATATTTACACACAACACAATACACAAATAATAATATACAGTGTACAGTATACAATACACACTATATAGAATACACAGTATACAATAAAAATAATATATGTAAAATATACAGTAGGTTGTATTGTGTTGTGTTGACATTCAGGCTGTCGGTTGATAGTCAGTTGCCAGTGTGTTGTTAAGAGAGATATAATTATGACAGTCCAGTGTGAGATAATAAGATTAATAAAGTGCAGTGCTGATGTATATTGATCGTGAGAGATCAAGAGTTCAAAAGTCTGATTGTTTGGGGAAAGAAGCTATCATGGAGTCGGCTGGTGCGGGTCCTGATGCTGCGATACCGCCTGCCTGATGGTAGCAGTGAGAGCAGCCCATGGCTCAGGTGGCTGGAGTCTCTGATGATCCTCCGAGCTTTTTTCACACACCGCCTGGTATAGATGTCCTGGAGGGAGGGAAGTGGTGCTATTGCCGTACCAGGCAGTGATGCAGCCAGTCAGGATGCTCTCTACAGTGCTGGTGTAGAACCGTGTGAGGATGTGGCGGTTCATTCCAAACTTCCTCAGCCGTCTCAGGAAGAAGAGGCGCTGATGAGCCTTCTTCACAACGGCCTCAGTGTGGACGGACCATGTGAGTTCCTCAGTGATGTGGACACCCAGGAACTTGAAGCTGCTGACTCTCTCCACTGGTGCTCCATTGATGGTGATGGGACTGTGTTCTCTGTCTTTTCTCCTGAAGTCCACCACAAGCTCCTTTGTCTTACTGATGTTGAGGGAGAGGTTGTGCTCCTGACACCAGTGTGTCAGAGTGTGCACCGCCTCTCTGTAGGCAGTTTCATCATTGTCAGTGATCAGACCTACCACCGTCATATCGTCAGCAATAATAATCAATGTCAACCGTAATCATAAACTGACATAGTAAGGAACAGCACACAGTGTACAGGATACCAGAGACTCAGCGAAACCTAGAAATTTGAGGGAACTTCAAATTTAATATTATTATTTTTTTTAAATCAATTAAATACAATCTTACTTAAGCAATGGTAAGCATGTTTGTACACAGGGTTGGGACAATGTCCCTCAAGCATTGCTCGGATACTATGAGCAGTAGTCATTCTGTTTCTCACTGTCCTAGTCAATGTTTATTGCTAAATGTCTCCCTGGCAATCCTGTATCATATTATTGCAAAATACCTCTTAGAACCTATGGTGAAATTCTGTTGGCAAGCTGGAGATTTTGCAATCCAAGAGAAGCCCCTTTTCAGTATGGTTTTTGAAAGGTTATTTTGGTAATAATCATTAGTCTAGACTTCATATGTTTAGCTTTTTATTTTTAATGGTTGAGGAAATAGTTAACCCCAAAATAAAATTGCTGTTACTATTTACTCTTCCCCCATGTTAAACCAAACCTAAATGCTGCTGTTTTGTTCTGTGGAACTCACCTGGAGAATTTTCATAGATTCTTTACACAGATGTCAAGCTCCAAAAAGGGCAAACAACCACCATAATAGCACTATAAAAGTAGTCTGTATGACTTATGTGCTACATTTCAAGTTTTCTGAAGCTATGTAATAGCTTTGTGTTAGGGACAGACCAAATTTTAGGCAATGCAAGGCAAGTTTATTTAGCACATTTCATACAAAATGGCAATTCAGAGTGCTTTACATATACATTTTAAACAAAATACAAGATACATAAAAAAATAAAAACCAATTAAGAACATGAAATGAGAATAAAAAAGTAATATAATAAAAAAAAAATAATAATAATTAAAATGTTATAACTATTGTTAATATTCCCTGATCAAACAGAGGATAAGCAAAAATTTTTAACACACACATTTAGAAAAAGTTATATAAAAAATAAAATAAAAAGAATATAATATAATAATTAAAATGAAAGAATGACAAAAGCAAAATGATTCAGTGAAATCAATGTCAAATTTTAGGTTGTTATTAATTGAAAATCTCCTTTCTGTGTCAATGGTTAAGTAATAGATCGGCCATTTCAGCTCATATATTCTGTATTCTGTGCACAACTGAAAGCCCTTCTGAACATGAGGCTTCGCTAATGTTTGTGTGTGTGTGTGTGTCTTTTGTGTTTTTCTCCATCCAATTACAATTAATTAGTCTCAATGAACCACCTCTTATGACCGGCTGTTATGAGCCCAACTTAAAACTGAGACAGGCAGAGCGACTGTTTGAGGAGCAGCTTTTCGGCCCAGAATCCATCGCTAACATTGGAGGTCAGTATTTGCAAAGCAATTCAGTCAGTGCTTGACCTTTCACCCAGTTTGTCCCAAATGTTTGCCATTGTACACTGAGGGAGAGACTGCAGCCGCAGTGGCCAAAATAGATGAAATATGAGTTAACTTTGAGTGTGCGGTCAATTATGTTTGTATGGTTTGATATTTTGTTATGCAAGTACATTACAACAAAATGCATTAGGTCTGGATTAAGTGTCTAAATACTCTCTGGGGCCACTGTATATAGTATATTACCCCATTTCAAAGTTGTCATTCTTGTTTTGTAGATGTTTTGTACACTGGGACTGCTGATGGAAAGATTGTGAAAATCGAGGGAAGGAACATTCATGTGCTAACAACACTTGGCAAGCCACCATGTGGTAAGAGCACCAAAAATAGCTGATTACTTCCTCAAAGACTGTGTAATGTGGCATTTCACCATTACCAATGACCTTGTCCGTTGAAACCAGTTGGATCTGTTAATAGATCCACTAACTGTTACAGGTTAGAAAACTGTAACAACTTTTAAAATCAACTAATTGATTAAATGTATATATTTTATAATAATAATGGTACTTGGCAAACAAATACAGTAGATGTCCAAGAAACGAGTTAAAGTTGTGTCTGGAAAACTGGAAAATGCCGCCTTCGGAGGCTGTATACGGAGACAGAATGAAAATAAGGTGTTTTTCAAACTGTTCTGAGACAAGTTTCATTCATTTAAAAATGCTGTCTGTTAAGTTAACTGATTAGGCAGCATGTCAGTTGCCTACGTTGCAGCCAAAGTGAATCAGGAGCTCTTTAAATACGATGCCAACGTAAGCAAACGGTACTGAACTCAGAGCACATCTGTTACTCTGAGCACGAGATGGTGTTGTGGAGCACATAACCGCTCTGAAGACACTGTAATAATTCTGACACAATACAGACAGTACAGAGCAGTCCACATGAACATTAAAGCAAGCAGCACATGCAGACTGTTTACAGTTGTGCTCAAAAGTTTGCATACCCTTGGAGAATTGGTAATATTTGTACCATTTTTAAAGAAAACATGAGTGAGCAGGCAAAACACATTTCTTTTATTTCTTATGGGATTCATATTCAACTGTAGGTTATAACAGAATGGCACAATCATAAAACAAAACATGGCAACAAAGAAAAAAATGAAATGACCCCTGTTCAAAAGTCTGCATACCCTTAGTTCTTAATACTGTGTATTGCCCCCTTTAGCATCAATGACAGCGTGCAGTCTTTTGTAATAGTTGTCTATGAGGCCCCAAATTCTTGCAGGTGGTATAGATGCCCATTTGTCTTGGCAAAATGCCTCCAGGTCATGCAAAGTCTTTGGTCGTCTTGCATGAACCGCACGTTTGAGATCTCCCCAGAGTGGCTCGATGATATTAAGGTCAGGAGACTGTGATGGCCACTCCAGAACCTTCACCTTTTTCTGCTGTAACCACTGGAGGGTCAACTTGGCCTTGTGCTTAGGGTCATTGTCGTGCTGGAAAGTCCAAGAGCGTCCCATGTGCAGCTTTCCTGCAGAAGAATGCAAATTGTCTGCCAGTATTTTCTGATAACATGCTGCATTCATCTTGCCATCAATTTTCACAAGATTCTCATGACTTTAGAGCTAACACACCCCCAAAACATCAGTGAGCCACCACCATGCTTCACAGTGGGGATGATATTCTTTCACTATAGGCCTTGTTGACCCCTCTCCAAACACAGCGCTTATGGTTGTGACCATAAAGCTCTATTTTGGTCTCGTCAATCCAAATTACAGTGTGCCAGAAGCTGTGAGGCGTGTCAAGGTGTTGACGGGCATATTGTAACCGCGCTTTTTTGTGGCATTGGTGCGGTAAAGGCTTCTTTCTGGCAACTCGACCATGCAGCTCATTTTTGTTCAAGTATCGTCATATCGTGCTCCTTGAAACAACCACACCGTCTTTTTCCAGAGCAGCCTGTATTTCTCCTGAGGTTACCTGTGGGTTTTTTTTTTGTATCCCAAGCAATTCTTCTGGCAGTTGTGGCTGAAATCTTTCTTGGTCTACCTGACCTTGGCTTGATATCGAGAGCGATTAAGATGCTCCCTATTTAAGGGGCGTTCACACTACATTTCGCGCACTCTTCACTCTCATTCAAACGCATCCGAATGCAGCAGAGCAGAAATGCAAGCTCATGCGAAGAAATTTTGTACTACGCTGCATACCAAAGTTCAAGCTTGGTGAACTCTGAACCGTGAATTTGCATGACAAATATGAGACTGAACCTTCACACGTTGACCTCTTGGCTCAATTCAAAGGATAAATATTTAAAAGCTGCGAGATTTATTGTTGCAGGAAAGTGAGTAAACAATATATTTGAACATTTTTAATATAATATTATTTGTTTTTTGTGATGTATTATTTACTTACACCAGAAGTCCTCCCGCGTGACATCATATCCTGGTCCGTTGCGTTATATGAAAAAATGTGCATGCTCAAAGCCTAGAACAGTACGAAATGCACCTTATTTTCATTTTAACATATATATATTTATACGTTAATCCATATCCATATAATCCCTATAAAGCCTCTGAAAGCAAAATTGTACATCTTTTGGATGAACCCATTGATTCTCAATGGGACAGTGCACTGTAAATAGTGGATTTCTAAGGAAAAAATTTGCTAAAGTACACATTCATGTACATTGTGTTTAGCAGTGTGGCATTTCGCAATAAATCACTCAAATTTGAAAAATGGCATATCGGATGAAACTAGAGACTCTAATCTTAATCTAATTTTAAAAACACAATAAGGTTTCTTACCAAATGTAGTTTTGTTGCCTTTTGTCCCAAAGTCAGCTCTGCTGTGATTGGCGCCATGTTGTTTTTTCATATGACTCAGTACGTTGAAAGTTTAACCCTTTACTGACAGCCCATAGTCTTCTGAACTGAGATCCGTCGGTTTAAATTAATTTAAATTTATGTGTTGTGTATAGCGAAGCCAAAATACAACGTCCATGCATGTGTATGCAGGGTCGCATGAGGTTAAAGAGCATTTTGACATGTAGTGGATGTTTTCTTTCCATATGTGGGTCTTTATTCAACTTTGGCCACTTTTATATCCCAGGGGTAGATTTTTATTTAAACGATTTCAACTTTTTTTTTTTTTTTTTTGCTATATGAAGGTTACATTAAAATGAAGTTTGAAACATTGTACCAGGCCTTTATCTGTTCTTTTTTTAATTTATTTATTTACTTTTGTTCAAATTTCCTTTAGAATTGACTGTTTGAGCCTTGTCCCAGACCCAGACTTTCAATATTAAATTATGAAAATAGTTCAATACAAAATAAAAATGACTTGATTGATGAAAATCCATTCTAAAATACAAATTATTTAAAACTATAATAATCTTTCAATTTCAATATGTATCGTATGAAATGTATACATTTTTCACCAATTACAATTGTCCCACAGTTGTGCCATCATTTTCACAACAACAAACAATTTTGCCCCAAATAAAAACAAATTCAGAAGTGAGTGTATCTGTTAACAAAGTCAACAAAAGTTTCAGTGTAGACTAGCGCATGCTTGAGATAAAATATGAGACAAGTGATTTTTGAAGAAAACGAAAAACAAAAATCAAGGTAAATATCACTTGAGGAGAATATTTTAATTGAATGTTATTTACAATCAAGCTTTTTTTTTTTTTCAAATTATGCAAATAGTGAGAAAATATTATTTTATTGTGTGTTTTTAGGATATATAAAATGTTATTTTATAAAGTTATAGAATTTGAGATGTGCTGGAAATGACACAGTGGTGGTAATTTTCATGTATTTTTCCTGTGATGCATGTACAGTTGAAGTCAGAAGTTACATACACCTTAGCCAAATACATTTAAACTCAGTTTTTCACAATTCCTGACATTTAATTGTAGAAAACATTCCTTGTCTTAGGTCAGTTAGGATCACTACTTTATTTTAAGAATGTGAAATGTCAGAATAATAGTAGAGAGAATTATATATTTCAGCTTTTCTTTCTTTCATCACATTCCCAGTGGATCAGAAGTTTACATACACTTTGTTAGTATTTAGTAGCATTGCCTTTAAATTGTTTAACTTGGGTCAAATGTTTTGGGTAGTGTTCCACAAGCTTCTCACAATAAGTTGCTGGAAGTTTGGCTCATTTCTCCAGACAGAACTGGTGTAACTGAGTCAGGTTTGTAGGCCTCCTTGCTCACACATGCTTTTTCAGTTCTAGCCACAAATTTTCTATCAGATTGAAGTCAGGGCTTTGTGATGGCCACTCCAATACCTTGACTTTGTGTACTTAAGCCATTTTGCCACAACTTTGGAGGTATGCTTGGAGTCATTGTCCATTTGGAAGGCCCATTTGTGACCGAGCATAAACTTCCTGGCTGATATCGTGAGATGTTGCTTCAATATATCCACATAATTTTCCTTCCTCATGATGCCATCTATTTTGTGAAGTGCACCAGTCCCTCCTGTAGCAAAGCACCCCCACATCATGATGCTGCCACCCCCATGCTTCACAGTTGGGATGGCATTCTTCGGCTTGCAAGCCTCACCCTTTTTCCTCCAAACATAACGATGGTCATTATGGCCAAACAGTTAAATATGTTTCATCAGACCAGAGGACATTTCTCTTCAAAAAGTAAGATCTCTGTGCCCATGTGCACTTGCAAACTATAGTCTGGCTTTTTTATGGTGGTTTTGGAGCAGTGGCTTCTTCCTTGCCGAGCAGCCTTTCAGGTTATGTTGATATAGGATTCGTTTTACTGTGGATATAGATACTTGTCTACCTGTTTCCTTCAGCATCTTCACAAGGTCCTTTGCTGTTGTTCTGGGATTGATTTTTACTTTTCGTACAAAACTACGTTCATCTCTAGGAGACAGAATGTGTCTCCTTCCTGAGCGGTATGATGGCTGCATGGTCCCATGGTGTTTATTCTTGTGTACTATTGTTTGTACAGATGAACGTGGTATCTTCAAGCATTTGGAAATTGCTCCCAAGGATGAACCAGACTTGTGGAGGTCCACAGTTGTTTTCTGAGGTCTTGGCTGATTTCTTTTGATTTTCCCATGATGTCAAGCAAATAGGCACTGAGTTTGAAGGTTGGCCTTAAAATACATCTACAGGTACACCTCCAATTCAGTACACCTCCTATCAGAAGCTAATTGTCTAAAGGCTTGACATCATTTTCTGGAATTTTCCAAGCTGCTTAAAGGCACAGTTAACTTAGTGTATGTTAACATCTGACCCACTGGAAGTGTGATATTGTCAATTAAAAGTGAAACAATCTGTCTGTAAACAACTGTTGGAAAAATTACTTGTGTCATGCGCAAAATAGATGTCCTAAACGACTTGCCAAAACTGTAGTTTACTAATATGAAATCTGTGGAGTGGTTAAAAAATGAGTTTTAATGACTTCAACCTAAGTGTATGTAAACTTCTGACTTCAACTGTACATACCCTGTTGGATGTTTTTAGTAGACAACAACAACAATAACACAAATAGTGAGAGTGTGAGAAACTTTACTATCTAGAATTCCACAATGCAAAAAGTGCTTGAAGTTGAAGAAACACCAGTAAATTCCATCATACACATTGAGCAGGGATGGACTGGCAAAAGGGAGAACTGTGACTTTTCCTGGTGGGCCTGGCAGCATATCAAAATGAAATAAGGATCAATAAAAATGAACTAAACAATTCAGCAAGCAATATATTGTGTTAGGGCAGCATATGACTTGTTTTTTTTAGTCCTAGTCTATCTTTGACATAGAGTTATTTATTAACAATAGAGTTATATTAATAAAGATATTAATTGAGTTATGTTGACTTATCAAATACTGTTTAGTGATGGATAACACAAATTGTTTGTTTCCCAATTCAAAGGTTCTCGTGAACAGGAACACATCTGTGGACGTCCGCTGGGAATTCGTGTGGGACCCAATGGAACCTTGTTTGTGGCTGATGCCTATTTGGGTCTGTTTGAGGTCAATCCTGTCACAGGTAAAGAAAGGGAAAATTCATCTGTTTTAATGAGAAAACCAGATATTCTTCATTAAACTGTCATTCATGAAATTAAGGAAATAGTTCAACCAAAAATAAAAAAGTGTGTGTAACACGAAAGGAGAATTTTCATCCTGCTTTTATCCATACAACGACCATGTCTATCAAGCACCAACAAAAAAAACCCCACATCTTTTAACCTATAGTCCAATCTTCTGAATCATAACAATACATTTGTGTGAGGAACAGACCAAATTTTAAGGAAAATATAAATTTTTCCCTCCGCCAGTGCTCACAAATATGCACTCGCTTTCAAATTGTAAGATGCCGATATTGACATGTCGGGCCAGGTTTGAAGAATTGAGATTTGAGGGGCCTGGGTAGCTCAGTGGTAAAAATACGCTGGCTACCACCCCTGGAGTTCGCTAGTTCAAATCCCAGGGCGTGCTGAGTGACTCCAGCCAGGTCTCCTAAGCAACCAAATTGGTTGCTAGGGAGGGTAGAGTCACATGGGGTAATATCCTCGTGGTCGCTATAATGTGGTTTGTTCTCGGTGGGGCGCATGGTGAATTGAGCGTGGTTGCCGCGGTGGATGGCGTGAAGCCTCCACACGTGCTGTGTCTCCGTGGCAACGCGCTCAGCAAGCCATGTGATAAGATGCACGGGTTGACTGTCTCAGACGCGGAGGCAACTGGGATTCGTCCTCCGCCACCCGGACTGAAGCGAATCACTATGCGACCACGAGGACTCAGAGCGCATTGGGAATTGGGCATTCCAAATTGGGAGAAAAAGGGGAAACCCCCCCCCCCCCCAAAAAAAAAGAAGAATGAGATTTGAGAGGTACAGTGGAGGGGAAGATTATGAGTTAATAACGATGTAAGTTTCTTCTGTTTCTCACACAAAGCTTGACAACTGTGGTTACTTTGAACTAATGGAGTGTGTGTACATTATTTCAAATTTCTCCTCTTGCAATCTGATGAAAAAATAACATCATACGAGTTTGGATTGAGAGAATATATTATGACAAAATGTAAATTTTTGGTTGTACTTTTCCTTTAACATGTTCATTAAACACACAAAAATGCTCATGTCAAGAAAACACATTTGAACACTTGCAGCAGACGGGGACACAACCAATGTATATGAAAAAGTTATAGAAATAGTTCACCCAAAAATGAAAATTCTCTCATCATTTATTTACTCTCATGCCATGCCAGATGTGTATGACTTTCTTTCTTCTGCTGAACTCAAACAAAGACGAATAGAAAGAATATCTCAGCTCTGTAGGTCCATACAATGCAAGTGAATAGTGAATGATTTGAAGCTCCAAAAGGACATAAAGGCTGTATAAAATAATCCATAAGACTCCAGCGGTTAAAATTATATCTTCAGAATAGGGTTGCCACGGTTTTACCGGTTTTACTCTGTACAAGGGACAACACTGGTGTGAAATTTTATACCGAGTAAAAGGAGGAAACATTATGAATGGAACTTCCAATATCAATACAATAGACTAACGAATAGAATAGCCTTAAATAAAGAATAGTTGCCTAATGAAGAGTTTGCTACCCAAGATAAATGAACCTAAATAACGCATTGAAAGCCAGATGTTCTTTACCAACGAATCAAATTACACAGGCAGCAAAGAACGTGCACTGACAGAAGACGTTTAATTGCAGGTAGCGAATATAATGTGCATGGTGGGTAACTGTAAGAGGTCTCTGATTCGGAATGACACAAGAAAAGCTGTTAGAGACACGGACACGCGCTTGAAGAACACACTTTATTATATTTTTAAGAACATATAAAGCTGAAAGGTAATAAAACACCAACATTAAACCCACATCAACCCACAATAAGTGATGTATTTGCCCAGATAACAAAATACCCGACCGGTAGCCCATGATGGAGAGAATGCATGGATGAATTAGGTTTGTTGCTGCCAAAGAGATGTTGCCCTTCACAACTGTTGAAAATCCAAGTTGAACAAAACACATTTTAATTGCACTTTTTTTTTTTTTTTTCATTTGAAATTTTAGCTAAAATAAATAAAAATAAAGTTCAGAGTTTGAAATCAAGCTGCCTTGCGTTATTGTGTAGGCTATTGCTTAACGAAAATGACCCAATAGCGTCCAACCAGCAGTAATACCGGTGTTAGTCAGTTTGAATGTGAACACCGCACTGGTGTGAAAATTATGATATCGTGGCAAGTCTACTTCAGAAGTTATATAAGTGTGGGTGAGAAACAGATCAATATTTAAGTCTTTTTTTTTTCCTTTTTTTTTTTTTTTTTTTTACTATAAATCTCCACCTTCACTTTCTTCTTTTGTTTTTGGCGATTCACATTCTTTGTGAAAATTTCAACCTACTGGGCAGGGAGGAGAGTTTATAGTAAAAAGGACTTAAATATTGATCTGTTTCTCACCCACACCTATTATATAATTTCTGAAGATATGAATTTATCCACTGGAGTCTTATGGATTACTTTCATGCTGCCTTTTATGTGCTTTTTGGAGCTTTAAAGGTCTGGCCACCATTCATTTGCATTGTATGGACCTGCAGAGTAGAGGTCTGCACGTGCCTTAAAATGAAACCCGACCCGTGCCCAAGACCGTGTGGTAAGCAAGACGCGGTCCAAGTCAAAGGCATTAGTCCAGCATGTGTTTACAGAGGAAAACAATGGGAAAACAGAACAGACGCACACAAAAACATGTTCAGTGTGAACGTTCGGTGCCCCTAACTCGTCCGTTTGCGCATCTGTGAGTGAGATCGCGTGCACGAAACAAGTTCGGTAAGCGTGTTTATACAAATCCGAACCCTAAGTCCTACTTGAAAAACCTGTTGGGTTCTCTGGTCCCGTTGGGCCCGGGTCAGGTTGCAGACCTCTACTACAGAGCTGAGATATTCTTCTAAAATCTTTGTTTGTGTTCAGCAGAAGAAAGAAAGTCATACACATCTGGGATGGCATGAGGGTGAGTAAATGATTAGAGAAATTTCATTTGGGTGAACTATCCCACAGCATATAAAAAGAATAAAGTAAAATATCTAAATGTGATAAAGGAGATATACAAATTTGCTGTGGTTGCATATTTATGCGACTAGACTTCTAAAACGGTACTGCTAAACTTTATTTTGTGCTTTGTATTTTTTTGTGGTATGGTAATTCTCCCTCTTTTGCTTTGTTTTTTTGTCCTGTAGGTGATGCAAAATCTCTGGTGAGCACGGGGAAGATGATCGGAGGTCGACGTCTGGCCTTTGTGAATGATCTGGATGTAACTCAGGATGGAAAGAAGGTGTACTTCACTGATTCAAGCAGCAGGTGGCAGCGCAGAGACTTCATGCACCTGATCATGGAAGCCACCGCAGATGGACGGTAAATGGGGCATGAACAATTCTTTCAGTGCATTTTTGGGGCTTTTGCATTTTCCATTGTTGGTTCAAACATTGCACATTATTTCTGAATGAGTGGTTGTTTTGATAGGGAATAAGGTTTTAAAGCAGTGACCAAGGTTGCTGATGTTTGTGTTTTCAGTGTGCTCGAGTATGATACAGAGACCAAGGAAGTTACTGTGATGATGGAGAACTTGCGGTTCCCTAATGGCATACAACTCTTCCCTGATGAGGAGTCCGTTCTAGTGGCTGAAACGACTATGGCAAGAATAAGGAGGTGAATCTCACCATGCTGTTAAAATTCAGTTCATTTTGCCACATCCACACTAATCCATTTAAATTTGAAACCTCCATTTTCACTTTCCTAATGTTATCATTTTCCAAAGAATGCGGTTATGGAGAGCTTTTTTGAAAGTGGAAAAAAATGCCAATTTAGTGCAAATGAGAGTCATAAACAGCTAAATCAATGCATTTTCCATTGAAACATGGCCTCAGAATTGCAAAAAGTTTTCCCAAACACTTGTACCAATGTACCTTGTATCTATGAATAGCTTACTTATAATTGTCTATGCATAATAAGCTTGGATGGGAGAAAGTATTTAATGTCACACTTGACCCACTTCACCTAGTTTTTGGTATGCTTTTCCCCTTTTTTTTTTAATTAATTTTTTTACTTTTTTTAATAAATTTTATTCAGTTATTAAAGAGCAGCTCAACCCTAGGATGTTAATGTTTGATTTGAGACAGCCCATGTTTGTTTTAAAAAAAAAAAAAACATTTGATTAATGATGTTTTGCTGTGCGTCACTGTTACACTTATATTTCTGTTAACTCTGATCTTCCAGTCTTATTTTAAACATTCTGTTTCAGCCTTTGGGCTGACTAATTATCAGGTCAGGTAGAACATGCAAAAATCTCCCTGTCACTTCTGTCTCCTCACTCAAGCTGTACCCAGCGTCTTGTGTCTGCTCAAGGCACAGAGCGTTCTCCTCGGCCATACCTGGATAAATGATGAGAGCATGTAGTTGCCATGGCAACAGTCTCCATCATTAAGCTTCCTGAGTGGAGAGATGAATGGCATGTTTCCTCTCATACCGAAGCTAGTGTGGTCTCAGTGAGATGGACCGTTTCATATTAGAGGTCTGCATGGACCTTAAAATGAAACCCGACCCGTAACCAGGACCGTGTGGCCCAACCCTACCAAGCCCGAATGATTCCGTCAGACCCAAACCTGCTCACTGTCTTTACGATTTCTTCTCCTAGCAAGTACTGTTGCAATATGCTGTATGTTACATTGGCATCGTAGCCAACATTCGTAACAGTATTGTAACAGTAAATATATACAGTTTTAACAAGGCACTGCACCCCCTCAGTACACTAGAGCAAAAGGGAAAAAACATTGCCTTACCATTTATCAAGTGCTGAAACTTTGCTTGGTGCAGAACAATCTGGAATAATGTTAATCATTGTAACAGTCCCTTCTTTGCAGCCTGAACTTGTTCAGAACGTTGAATCTTTGTGACACATGCGCTAAAAACAAGCTATATGCAGCACAACAAATGAAACAGTGCAGGTGTCTCAACATGTTCGACAAATTCTTTTTAACTTGACATGGTGTCTAAAAACATGCCAGTCCTGACGCAGTGCAACAGTCAAAGACATTCGTCCATCTTGTGTTCACAGGGGAAAACAATGGGAAAACGGAGCATGCGCGCAAAAACACCTCCGGTGTGAACAGCCCCAACTCGTCCGTTTGCGCGTGTCTCTGAGTGAGGGCGCGTACGCAAAACAAGTTTGGTAGGCCTGTTTATTTTTTCATTAATTACAAACCCGAACCCGAAGTCCTACTTGAAAAACTGACCCAAACCCAGCCCGAACCCGTCTTGTTCTCAGGTCCCGTCGGGCCCGGGTCAGGTTACAGACCTCTATATTTCATATTAATGGTGTTTTACCCTGGTGATCCGGGATGGCTTTGTTAAATCAGTAGTTTTAAGTTCTGGAGAGACAGCAGTGGGTAAAAGTGAGTCCGGTCCATTCTCATAAACTAGCTTGGGGGTTATTGGCTTTTCCTAAACCCAGTGAGCAGCCTTGCTGTCATACATAGGCAACAACCTATGTGAAATAGAAGTGACTTATTTCAGACGCTCTACATAGGCATACAAATAGCGCTCGGGAGCATGAACTCAACAGTTCATTTCAGTGTTATACTCTTATAAGTACTGCTTAAACAAAGTGACAAACATTAATTATAAAAGCCAATATATTAAATGTTATTGATCAATATTTACTGAGTAATCCATTATTTTTTCAAGGGGGGTTAAAATTTTAATTTTTGCCTATGATTTTGGAGCAAAATCCCTTTCAGTATCCCTTGTTGCCTTACACTGATGAGGAGGGAGTGTGATGCTCTGGGCAATGTTCTGCTGGGAAACCCTGTGTCCGGCCATTCATGTGGACGTCAGTTTGACACGTGCCACCTACCTAAACATCGTTGCAGACCAGGTACACCCCTTCATGGCAATGGTATTCCCTGATGGCAGTGGCCTCTTTCAGCAGGATAATGCACCTTTCCACACTGCACATATTGTTCAGGAATGGTTTGAGGAACATAATGACGAGTTCAAGGTGTTGTCCTGGCCTCCAAACTCCCCAGATCTCAATTTGATTGAGCATCTGTGGGATGTGCTGGACCAACAAGTCCGATCCGTGGCGGCTCCACCTCGCAACTTACAGGACTTGAAGGATCTGCTGCTAATGTCTTGGTGCCAGATACCACAGGACACCTTCAGGGGTCTTGTAGAGTCCATGGCTCAGTGGCTCGGCGCTGTTTTCGTGGCACGCGGAGGACCAACAGCATATTAGACAGGTGGTCGTAATGTTTTGTCTCAACAGTGTATATGACAACGATGCGAATCCAAAACACGGGTAAAAACACCCACTTTTTTGTGTTGTTTTCCTAAAGTTGTAGTGCTCATAACTCCAGAAGTATTAAAGATATCTCAATTTCTTTTCTAGTTTAGATCAAACTTTCCTTTTAGTACCTTCATTTTTAAGGCCCTGTATGGTTAAATACTAGACATATGGGGCTTTCAATGTGGCTCCATCCATAAATTGTGAACTTATATTCATTTTCATTGGTTGAAAACCAAATGTGGGTATGAAGCTAGCTTTTCATGTCCAACAAAACAAAGGTCTGAAGTACAAATAATGTTGAAACTAGCAATGTACCTTTATTTACATAAAAGCAATCATGTCAAAATTTCTATTTTTGAGAGTCCAGAAATACATGCATTTGACAGATGTGGCTTTTCATTTAGTACAATACCTAAATGACGTTTTTGGATTTCAAAAATGAACATCTGCAAAGCTCTGAAATGTTTATGTAATATTTACTCATAAAATTACTAAAATTCATATAAAAAAAACCTGACAACAAGTTGTACATTATCCATTGACAGGACTGTTAGAAGATTTTGGAACTGACACAAGGAAAAGCCAATGCTTCTGTTAATCAGCTAATCCCGAAATAGCCAAATACTGTCCGATTTACCAGCCTACTTTATCACTACTCATATACAAGTGGTGCACATTGGATATTGACTCTTACCTGCAGTGCTCACTTCACTCTTTGTACACTTCACAGAGTCCATGTGTCTGGTCTCAATAAAGGAGGCATGGATACATTCATAGACAACCTCCCAGGATTTCCTGATAACATCCGACGCAGTTCTTCAGGCGGCTACTGGGTGGTCATGTCTGCTGTGCGACCCAACCCTGGTTTCTCAATGCTGGACTTTCTGTCTCAAAGACCATGGATTAAGAAGCTCATATTTAAGGTACCCTGTCTTTGGAAATCACAATGCTTTTTTTCTTTTGAATTCCTCACTTAAACATCTAATATCCAATTCACTAACGTGTTAAAGGAGTAGTTCACCCAAAAATGCCAATTCTATCTGAAATTAATTTGCTTTTCTCTCAATTTTTTGTTTTCAGCTCTTCAGTCAAGATACTCTACTGAAATTTGTGCCACGCTACAGTCTGGTGGTGGAGCTGCAGGATGGCGGAACATGCTTGCGTAGCTTCCACGACCCACATGGCATGGTGGCCGCCTACATCAGTGAGGCACATGAGTACGACGGCTACCTGTATTTAGGCTCCTTCCGCTCCCCTTATTTGTGCAAGCTGGATCTGAGCAAAGTGTGAAACATGCCTACTGCTCCGGCAAAACCATCAAAAGCCAAACAGATTGCTCTACTTGAGTCATTTCACCCTGGCTTCCAAACAAACAGATTTTGAACCAATTAACCCATGGCAACACATCAACAGGAGCACTTATCAAATGCTTCCATATTAGTCAACAAATTAACTAAGTTCCTTCAGTTGATGCCTCTTGTTGTTAATTTAGCTCTGAAAAATGCTTCAATTTGTGTTCCATAAAACCATTTGAGTGTCTTTGTGTTTGATTCTTTTTTAGAGGTGTGCGGTATTATAAGCTTTTTTTATCAAAAGATGTGCCATGACTATTTTTGTTTCCCTCCCTTATGAGAGAAAGTATGCAGTGTCTTTACTTTGATTTTTTTGTTTTATTTGCACCGATCTGTCGTCTGGCCCTTAAAATAGAGCTGCCAAGTGTTTTTCTTAAAGGCGCTGTGATACAGAAAACTAAATGACTCATCATTTCTGTGGGTTTCAGTCGGGGAACTAAAAGGATGTTGTATTATAAAATGAAACTCCTGCAACAATACATATAGCTATTATTATTTATGGTTATCAGAATGAAAATATGTGAAGGTTATGGTTTATTTTTTTGAGTGGTTGAAAGTATTCATTCCATTATGTTTCATCATTATTTGTATATGTTGCAAAATGAAAGCTACTGCTTGCTTTGTAGTATTTAGCATACATTTACTCAAGAGTTTCTGTGCTTTTTCCATTAATATCATATATGATATATAAAGAATTTTCAGCAATAACGTCTATTTAAGTGTTTCTCAACAGGTGGGTCGTGACCCAAAAATGGGCCCCTGGTCTGTTCTGATAGGTTGGCGAATAAGAGGAAATAACAATGCTCAGTGCAAATAATGAAATCATAATAGCCATATAATTGTGCAGAATTAGGATAGCAAATGTAAATGTGGGCGGCAAGGTGGCTCAGTGATTAGCACTGTCGCCTCACAGCAAGAAGGTCCTGGGCTTAACTGGGCCTTTCTGTGTGGAGTTTGCATGTTCTTCCCCAGTTTTCTTGGGTTTCATCCAGGTGCCCTGGTTTTCCCCACAAGTCCAAAAACATGAAGGTTAAGTGAATTGGAGACTCTAAATTGCCCCATAGGTGTGAGTGATGGTCCCTCAGTCATCAGGAAGGGCATATGGCTTAAAATCGGTGCCAAGTCAAGTATGCTGATCATGGATGGTCTGCTGTGGCAACCCCTAATGGGAGCAGCCAAAAGAAGAAGGATAGCAAATGTAAATAGGCTTATCAACTTAAAAAAGGAAGAAATGCTTCCTATATCTTTTGTTGTTGACATCAAAGGTTGAATGTCCAATCAAATTCTACTGTATTTCAAATCACTTTTATTGTCACACAGCCATATACACAAGTGCAGTGGTGTGTGAAATTCTTGGGTGCAGTTCGGATCAACATAGCACATATTTTGGCACAGATTAATCTGTCACTTGGTAATATGGCTAATACTAAAACAGTATTTGGCCCAGTGTTTGCTCCATGTGTTAGGCTGATCAATTGAACTTTTGCTGTAAATTTTCCAATTCAGTCTATCATGTAAATAATTCTGCATTGTTGGGCGATGCAGTTCAAAGTGGCGGAGAGGGAATATGGCAGATTTTGGAAAAACAAATGGTACTGTCAAAATCCTCATGAACCAAGGAACCCATAGACAACAATCTCATGATTTTAGGCAAAACTGTTCAAACATTTTTCATTTCATTTTTAAGATTTCTTGGCCTGTAGGTGGCGCTGTTACCAAACTTGGCATGTACCCTCAGATTATGGTGCTAATGAAGTATATCAAGTTTATTTTGATAGGACAAAGCGTTGCTGAGATACAGCCTCGCTTATTGTTTCATCAACATCATCAACTTTGCACTCTGCACACTTGCACACTGAAAATCTAAATTCTGTATCATAATTTCTTTACAATACGATCTAAAGATCATCTGCGCAATTGTTGTGTGCATCTGATCAAGTTTCTTGGAGTAGTGAAAAAGGGTAAACGTCACAATCCAACATGGTGGCCATTGTAATGGTTGGGTTATTAATGTAAGGGGTCCATTACAATCATCATGAGAATAGAACTTAGACAAACTATACATCTGTTTTAGGTTTGATTTTAGAGACTTTCTTGTGATGTTTGTATAATAAACTATTTAAATAATTTTGCTGGGTCGCCAATATCACTGTGCTTTTATGGCATATCAGCATGGCTGTGATTTGGTGGCTGAGTGCCAGCTGTACTGATATACAGACAAAACAGCATGATTGCGAGTGTGCTAATGCTTTTATACCACAATTCAACGGAAAAGTACATAAGTAAAAACCAAGAAGCTCCCCAAAAACCTTGTGTTTGGAGCTACTTTCTTATGCCACAGATCAGAATCTGCTGTTGCTAATATAAAAGATGTGGCCAAACCTCTGTTACTAATTCAAACGCATTACTTTAGAACTAGTAATGACAGTTTGGGCTGTTTCCAAGTTATTGGAAGTAACAAGGAAGTTTGTGTGTATGTGTGTGAGAGAGAGAGCAACTGAGCGTGTGTGATTATCTGTGTTTGTCACAGTGATGAACAGTAATGCTGACACAGTTAGTTTAATTCTATTCCTCAGCTGTAGTGTGGTAGTAATCCGCTCTGAGCGATCATGAAGTTATGCAGCCATCGGAATTATCCTTCTTCCCACTTCAGAAGCCGCAATTACGAGTGTCACATTCAAGTGTTTTGTTGACAGAGAAAAAAATAACATGGAGGACGCCAGTTTCATTCTTGCATATTTCATGGGGAACTCTTATTTTGACACAGAGAAACTCTGCCATGTTGAAAGTGTTTGTCTACTTCCCACTTGCAAACTCAAAGGTATAAACTTATCTCAGCATTTTCCAATTATAATTATAAACTTGTATCATAATTCCAATAGCACGTGAAGGCAGCATCAAAAACAATGCCAATGTTCTGACTAAGTAAATCTGCTCACTGACAGACAACGTCGATTCTCTCACAAGAAAATCGCTCGTAACACAAAAGATGATCATTTGTTGCCATCTCTTGGTGTAAATGTGTAATTTCACAGATAAATTAAAAATCTCTATACTCTGGTTTAGAATGTCACAAATAAAAGCAGAGTGATACAAACAGTGAAGCATCCCAGTGCTGTTATCAGCACTCTCGGAATGCCTCACGTCCAATCAGATTCGAGGACCAGAACTAACTGTTGTATAATGTACAATCAGAGATTCTATTATACTGAGATATCAACCTCTGTGGCTCTAGAGAGCGTTATGATCAACTAGCATGTTTCAACAGTAAGTCACCATTTGTGGATACTATACAAATGAATGGGGAGGGCCATAAACTGACACCTATCTGTCGCAAAATTTTCTGTCTTCTCTTATAAAACAGCAATTTTATCATAGTAAACTCCACGCATAGTTCATTCCAAAAGGATTGTTTTGTGTAAAACATGTTGAAGATTACTGGATAGGCAATTAATTTCCTCACAGTTTATTAGCAGTTTACTTAGCATACTTAAGCATCTCCATTAACATCCAGTCAAAGCGAACGGCCTCTGGTCTCACCAGTGTACTGCCCCATTACTCTACGTTTTTCTAAACTTGAAGGCTCCACCTTAGTAGAGGGGTTCTGGTAAACTATCTGTCCTGACACAAAACCAGTTGAGAACCACTGTCCTATTGGGTGCTTGTACCCATTTAATGGTCATATGTTATGAATCTAGGGCAAATATGTCATGCACATTACACAGCAAATAAATAAATAAAAGTACATGAGTAGTCAAAATGTGTTGAAATGGATAAATCTCTTCATATAAACCTATTAGAAGTGTCTTTAATCAGTGCTAGTGTGTTGCTATGGCAAAAACGCCAAAGAGCTTTGAGATGGGAGCGATAAACCCCTGATCTAGTATTTTACCTCAAAGCTGCCCCTGTACATCAGAGAGCCCCTTTTTCATAAGAGTCACTGAATAATTTACACCCTGCATCAGTTTAAACACAAGCTTAGCATTTTATGAACTGAAGGTCACTTGTATGTAGAGATGAATGATAACCAGTCACTGCACTTGAAGATTTTTGAAATCACATTATGTACTACACTATTCATTGCCTCTAGTTTTATTTTCACAGTCAGCATGGTAATAAGGTCAATTCAGAGTTTATCAATAGAAAGACAGTTAAAATATGTGGTTGACATTGTCTTCATCCATGGAATGGACCATACCTCAAAATGACAGAGAAATGTCTAGAAGAACAAAAAAGAAAGGAAATATCATGTTAATAAGAGTTAATTTACAATTTAAAAATGCAGTTTGTAAATGTAACAATAATACAGTGATTTTTACGAAACCTGTCAAGAAAACATCTGTGTCCTATTTACTTCAAAATCAAAAGACACAAATAAGAAATTATACTCTGAAACCTATATTAAAGTCCATAAAGATTTTTTTTTACACTGTGACATTATTTTCATGGCAGTTGTGCACATTTTACCCTAAATGTAAAATGTTTGTCTTCATGCAAAACATAATTTCCTATTTTTTTTTATATCGAGTTGGAGTTAAATATGAAAAGGACATTTTCTTGTCAGGTTTTGAGAGAATCGCCCAGTATCTCTACTAATAAGTTTGATAATTTTAATGCACATTTTACACCATCATGGAAAACCTGGAAATATTAGGGAATTGTAAAATTTTCAGGTCTGGAAAAATAATTGAAATTAAAATAATCCTAGAAAGTCAATAACATTTCTATAGTGAATAAAGAGTGTCTAGTTATGCTTGGCTCTAAAATATTTCACCAGCTAGAAATTGCTCTTTATGAGTGCATATCCACACAAACGACTGGAAAATCATGGAAATTCATTGGTCCAACAGTGTGAATCCTGATCTTGGCTTCACTGAGTATTTGCAGAGCAAGAAACTTCTTAAGTTCCATAGAAAATCATACATACCTGCTTTAACAGACTATCTTTCTGGAATGGACAGTTACTGACGTCATCATCGCTGCCCATCTTCCTGCACATAGTTCGAGAGATCTCTACTTCCAGAACGTAGCGGATACCTTTCACTATCTATAGTAAAACAGAAACTGGATGAAATACTGAATTACACTAAGAGTTTATATGCATACAGTGAGAATAATACAAATGAGCACTGAACTGTTGAACTGTACCTGTCTTTTTGCCTCATCAACAGCTGATGCTTTGAATAGAAAAGCATCGTTGGATTTATTGTTAAATGAGTAGGTTCCCATCAGAACAGCATTCTTTACCCCAGTGTCATTCTTACTGACATTTTGTAGAGCTCCGGGGATTGGCCAACTGAAAAATGCGTGAACTGGAACTTTCTCTGTAGTCATAAAACATGTTAGAATTTATTAGTGTTCTTTTCACAAATATTGAAATAGGCAACAAAGTATTAACTAATAAGAAAGAGGAGGTCATGTGATGCCATGCAAGAAGCAGACGTGTGAGCGACGAGCTCTGTACACAAATGTTACACATTTGCTCTTTGAGGCAAAACATGGCAAAGAAGTCAAAATCCTCGGGCTCTGGAGACATTAAAAGACACTTATGTGTTCAGGATGAAAGCCCCGACAGGCCTACAGACCGGGGACTCGATTTGGATGGCGCGGCGGGAGAGGTGATCCAGCATCAGTTGTCCAACATGTCGGTTATGTTGACGAAGGTTCTTGCTGACTTGGAGGATCTCGCTGTAATACGTCGATTGATTACGGTGATGGAAATAAAATTCTCTGAGTTAGTTACAAGAGTGACTGATGTTGAGAGACGAATCAATTGTCTGGAATCTTCGGAGAGGGAATTAACTGCTAATCTGCCCGCGACCAAAGTTGATTTGGAACACTTCCTTGAAAAGCTTGAAAATCTTGAGAATAGAAGCCGCAGGAATAACGTTCGAATTGTTGGAATTCCTGAGCATGAGGAGGGCGGAGATATGGTGAAATTCCTAGACAAGCTTTTCCCGAGTCTGCTCGACATAACAGGCCACAAGCTGGAAATCGAGCGAGCTCACAGAGTCCCAGCTCACAGATTTGCTGAGGGAGATAGGCCCCGACCAATTCTGGCCAGATTTCTGAGATCATCCGATAAAGATCTTGTGTTGCACCAGGCAAGGAGCAAAGGGAAGCTTTCTTGGAAGAACCATAATATTTTCTTGTTCCCGGACTTTGCGAGTTCGACAAGAGAGAAACGCAATCGGTTCAAGGAATGTAAGAAACTCTTACATCAGCGAAAGATCACTTTTGCTCTGATGTTTCCGGCCAAACTGAGAATAGAAACGAAGGACGGTCGCAAAGTATTTACATGTCCCAATCAGGCAATATCTTTTATTGAATCAATGGGTGAGTAAACCATTGGGTGTTTCTCATGTGAGTGGGTCGACTCGCTGTACTTACTCTGGCTTTTGAGGAAGCTGGGCGTCATTTTGGTTTCTTTTTTTTTTTTGCATTGGCTCCGCCGAGCGGCTGGAGTTTGTTTTGTGAATAACACTTTTCCTTAAAGAAACTTTTGCATTGACGAAAACTTACATTTGCATTGAAGTTCCCAGCCAGTTTGAGAGTGGACACTATGGA
This sequence comes from Myxocyprinus asiaticus, assembly GCF_019703515.2. NCBI lineage: Eukaryota > Metazoa > Chordata > Actinopteri > Cypriniformes > Catostomidae > Myxocyprinus > Myxocyprinus asiaticus. The sequence goes on along the minus strand of NC_059364.1, from coordinate 39,343,906 downwards.
CGACCACAAAATATCTACATGCTCACACAAAGGATGTCTTTTATAAAGTTGACGGATTGTGTAAGTCATGGTATATACTTTTATGTGACTTCCGAGTGAATTGACTCGACCATCCGGGGAACCGGGTGTGCCGGTTTTGTTTCTTTTTGTATTGGTTCCGCCTAGCGGCTGGAGCTTGTTCTATTGAATAACACTCCTTTGGAACAGCTGTGGATTAATCTGTTTGTTCTTCGTGCTTATTCCTCCTGCTGGCTGGAGTTTGTTTTGTTGAGTATTTTTATGGGACATTGGAATGATTACGTCATCCGCTGAACTCATAACAGCCGGCTCACTGAACATTTGTTTGTCTGTCCGAGGAATATGAACGGTTTTATATCAGCTGGAATTTGTTTTGTGGAAGATCATACCTTTGAGACAGTTCTGTGAATGAATCTACACATTCTTTGTGTTCATTCTTCCTATTGGCTGGGGTTTATTTTACAAAGTATTTTCTGTTATGTAATTTTGCCTCACAAATTTGTGAAGCAAAATTGAGCAATCCGATGGCAAATTTGTCGTGGGGGCTCGTGGGCATTCATGGACCTTTTGAGTTTAGAGGGATTGTTGCTGGTTGGCGCTTTCGTGTGCAGGGTTAATGCGCACATTTTTCTTTTTTCTGTTTGTTTTGTTTGGGGGGGAAGTTCGGGGTTTGATTGTTTCACTAATGGGGAATGTGGTCTGTATAATTTTGTTTTTGACACACAATTTATTTTTTCTACTATATCAAAATGTCAAATGTTAATATGAGTGTACTATCTCTCTCCACATGGAATGTAAATGGGTTGGGGCACCCCATAAAAGAAGGAACGTTATTAATTTTCTTAAACGTAAGAAATATGATATAATGTTTCTTCAAGAAACACATCTCTCCCCGCAGGAAGCTGAAAAATTTGGGAAGATATGGGGTGGACATGTTTTTTTTAGTGCTGGCTCAAGTAAGAGCAAGGGAGTCATTATATTGATGAATAAACATCTACAATTCAAATGTCTCAAACAGACTAAAGATAAATTAGGGAGAGTCATTATTGTTTTAGCTGAAATTCAAAGGCAAAGGTTGATTTTGGCTAATATTTACGCACCTAACGCTGATGATCAGGGCTTTTTTATAGATCTTGAAGGGATGCTGCAAACTGCTGGCACCCCTCATGATTTAATATTGGGAGGAGACTTTAATCTTTTGATGGACTCAGTCCTTGATCACAGTGAAGCAAATGTGTGTAACCCCCCTAAAGCAACATTGACACTTCACAGGATGTGTAAAAATCTTGGTCTTACAGATATTTGGAGACTTTTGAACCCATCTGGTAGGGACTATACATTTTTTTTCCATCAGTCCATAAGATATCCAAATCCCTCATTTCATCTGTTGTTGATTGCTCAATTGGAAATATCTCAGATCATGCCCTGGTGAGTTTAGAGGTGTTGCCATATACAGAGAAAAATAAATCATATAGTTGGCACCTTAATGTGTCCCTTTTGCAAAATCCTGATTTCCAACAAATGTTAAAGACTGAAATCAATGTTTATATGGAGACCAACTGGTCCTCAGTATCGTCTGTGGGCATGGCTTGGGAGGCACTTAAGGTGGTTCTTAGGGGTCAGATAATACAGTATGCCTCATTCACCAAAAAATCCAAAGCATGAGAACTTGTGGAGTTGGAAGGAAATATTAAAAATGCAGAGGCAGAGCTGAAGCGCCGTTTGTCATCTGATGGCCTCAGAGAATTGACCCGATTGAAATACAGATATAATACTATTTTGTCATGGAAAGTGGAGTTTTGGCTATTCAGGGCAAGACAGTCATACTTTGTGTTGGGGGACAAAGCAGGAAAACTTTTGGCTAGATATATAAAGCAGAGAGAGTCTTTTTCTACCATTCCCTCAGTGAAATCTGCTGGTGGTGAAATATTTACCTCGGCCATTGATATTAATTAATTAATAATGCTTTTAAAGAATTCTACTCTGATCTTTATAGTTCCACATCTTCGTCTACTGATGAAGATATTAGAAACTTTGTGGAACCATTAGATCTCCCTAAACTGATGACTGAGCAAAAAAATTATCTTGATTCTGAGATAAACTTGGAGGAGCTTGGCGAGGTTATTAACGCCTTACCTACAGGCAAGGCTGTGGGGCCTGACGGCTTTGCTGCTGAGTTTTTCAAATCTTATGCTACAGAACTGGCTCCACATTTGCTAGAAGTTTATACTGAATCATTAAAGAATGGAAAGCTCCCACCAACCATGACACAAGCCCGGATCAGTCTGATTCTTAAAAAGAACAAAGATCCAAGCGAGTGTAAAGGTTATCATCCAATTTCCCTCATCCAGTTAGATGTAAAAAAAAAAATTCAAAAATTCTGGCTAATCGATTAAGTAAAGTTATGACATCTCTTATACATATAGATCAGGTGAGGTTTATTCGAGGCTGTAGCTCTTCTGATAACATTAGGCGTCTCATCAATATCATGTGGTCAGTAGCGAATGAACAATCTCCGGTCGCTGCCAGCTCACTTGATGCCGAAAAGGCATTTGATATGGTAGAATGGGATTATCTTTTTAAGATTTTGGAAATGTATGGGTTCGGGAGTACTTTTATTGGTTGGATTAAGCTACTTTATAGACACCCTGTAGCGGCGGTACAAACAAATGGACTAATTTCAGATTATTTTACTCTGGATAGGGGCACCCGGCAGGGTTGCCCTCTTTCCCCATTATTGTTCTGTCTTGCCCTGGAACCATTAGCAGCCACAATAAGAAAGGAGGATGATTTTCCAGGGGTGATTGCGGGAGGTATGGCGCATAAGCTTTTGCTTTACGCAGATGATATTTTATTATTCGTCTCTGACCTCACTAGATCTATGCCTTGCCTCCACAGAATTATTAATTCCTTATCCAAGTTCTCAGGATACAAAGTCAATTGGTCTAAATCCGAAGCTTTGGCTTTGACAGCATACTGCCCAATAACGGCTTTTCAGCCGGGCGACTTCCAGTGGCCCAAACAGGGAATTAAGTATTTGGGAATTTTATTCCCATCAAATATGTCTGATTTAGTTAGAGTTAATTTTGACGCCTTAATAAAAAAGTTTTCGAATGATGTGAACAGGTGGGCTTCATTACACTTATTGATGACTGTGAAGGTTAATGTTATTAAAATTAATTGTATTCCAAAATTCAACTACCTACTACAATCTCTACCTGTAGATGTCCCCCTCTCTTATTTTAAGCAATTTGATAGTATAGTGAAGTCTTTCATTTGGAATGGAAAGCGTCCCAGGTTACATTGCAACAAGTTACATAGGCATATCCCACCTTTGTCAATCGGCCTACCCAAGATTTTGTTTTATTATTATGCGTTTGGTCTCTTCCACCTGAGAGAGCCCCTCCCTGGTTTGGAATTGAACAGAAAGTTATTGCCCCTATTTTACTATTACAAAGACTTTCTATTAAACTAATTGGAGAAGTTAAGTCGCACCCCATTATCTCACATCTGCACGCGCTATGGACAAAAGTGTCCAGAGTGTTTAACTTAGAAATTTTTTAAAATGTTGCCTCAAGCATATGGCTAAACCCAAAGTTGCGTATTGGTGAGTCCCCTTTCTGTTGGTCGGAGTGGATTGAGAGGGGTGTTAATACACTCTGTGACCTATATGAGAGTGGTGGGTTGAGATCGTTTGAAAATTTGGTCCAACATTTCAGGATTCCTAGATCTCAGTTCTTCAGGTACTTAGAGCTGCGCCACCTGCTTTGTACTATTTTTGGGAGTAGCATACACCCCCCTAAAAGGTCAGATACTCTAGAAGTGGTGATCAGAATCTGGGGGATAGAGCTTCAACTTCTCTCAAGTGATTATGGGAGAGAGATTTAAATTTGGTATTGGAGGAGGCAGTGTGGGCAAAGATTCTAAAAAACGTCAAGTCTACATCTAGAGATTCGAGGGTGCGTCTGATGCAATTTAAGATTTTGAATCGATTATATTGGACCCCCTCTAGATTGTATAGACTTGGTCTTAAAGACACACCCACCTGCTGGCACTGCCAATCAGAAGACGGGGACACAACCCATGTTTTTTGGGGATGTGTTAAAATACAGGAATTTTGGATAAAGATTCAGGGATTTATGTGTGATGTGTTGGACACAAGGTTTTCATTTTGCCCCAGACTCTGCATTTTGGGTGATGGGGAAGACATACATTTTGGTGATAGCCACTTGAGAGGTTGGGTCCTGGCCAGAGTTATGGTGGCCAGGCGAATAATACTCAGGGGGTGGAAGACGGCTGGGGCACCCTCGTTTCGGGTGTGGTGTGGTGAGATGAGCGAGGTTGCGGCATTTGAGGAGGCAATCTTCAGAAGGTTAGGAAAGTGGGATTTGTTTAATAGGAAGCGGGGTGGATATTTGGATTTTTTGGAGGGTTCTCGGGGAGGGGCAGTGGAGAGGGATTTTTGATTTTTAATTTGATGTGTATGTGCATTCTTGCTTTTTGAAAGTATTTTTTTTTAGTTTGTTTCAAATTGTTTGCTATAATTGTAAGAGACCACTGTAATGCATGTTTGTGTCAGGTGGGGGGGATGTTCGTGGGGAAGGGTTTAATTTATATAGCTGATTCTGTATTTTATGTTGTGTCTATTGGTTTTTATGAATGGAATCAATAAAAATGTTAATAACAAAACTAATAAGAAAGAAGAAATTAACATAAAACTCTGAGGTACCAGACTGGACAGACTTTTTGGGTGTGTACAATAGTACACATTGGGGAAAGTGGGATAGGATGTGTCGACCCCTTAAAGGAATAGTTCTCCCAAAAATTACAATTCTGTTAGGGGTGTAAAAATGCATTGATGCATCGCAGTGCATCGATCTATCAAAGAAATTTCAATGCATCGATTATGGAATTTAAGAATCGATTATCATTACTACATTAATACCCAGTGGGACAGTCTAATATTACATTAAAGTTCTCGCAACAGACACTGAACTGAGCATACAAGATTGAAGGGAAAGAAAGCACACTTTGAAATAAAGAAAGTTTATGCTGCCTAGGTCACCCCGCAAACCTACATAAGATAAAATGGATGGATGGATGCTGCTGTGTTCGGCTTTCTGTGTCATTATTCAAAACTATTTGCATGAAATTTGCTGAAAGTAAGTTAATTGTTGCTTTCTTCCCCGATTACGATATATTATGTTAATATTACTTTTTTATCTCCATAAAATGTGTTATTTCTCCATAAAAGAGTTTAACCACGAATAGAACTCATCTTAAATGTGTACTCAGAAACTTTTGTCTTTGTGTCATCTTGGATTTACACTGACACTTAGCAGCTTGGATGCAGCATCATTTAAAATCAATAGATTTCAGTTTCAGATGCCATTGTAGAAATTTAGTATTCACAGTCAGCCATGATTAATTTAATTTAATTAATTAAAAGTGTAAAATATCAGGACGGTTACCGAGATTAAGCGAGTAGTATTCAGCTGGTCATGTGATTCTAAAATGGCAGCCCCCATGTGGGGATCCTCTCCATGTAAAATAAAACAGCTTTTATAAGGTTACTGATATGACTGGGGTCTTCATTTTAATGTGAGTGGTCATGATTTCCTACACATATTGCAAAATTACAACTCATGTCTTAAGTAGTTCAACATTTTTAATGAGGAAAAAAATTACTGAGTGCACCTTTAAATATATATGATTGGTGGGCAGACATTGGCTGAAGGGCACCTTTAGATTTGTGTAGCGGTGTTTTTTGGCGGCATGAGGGGGACCTACACAATAGTAGGCAGGTGGTTTTAATGTTGTGGCTGATCGGTGTATATTTACCACATTATGTCTATATGTAACATTTTCATGTCTATAATGCATGCACCGATGAGCCAAAACATTATGACAACATGCCTAATATGCTGTTGGTCCTCCACATGCTGCCAAAAAAGTGCTGACCTGCTGAGGCATGGACTCTACAAGACCCCTGAAGGTGTCCTGTGGTATCTGACACCAAGACATTAAGAGCAGATCCTTTAAGTCCAAATCGGATTGAGATCTGGGGAATTTGGAGGCCAGGGCAACACCTTGAACACTTCATCATGTTAATCAAACCATTCCCGAACAATGTGTGCAGTGTGGCAAGGTGCATTATCCTGCAGAAAGAGGCCACTGTCATCAAGGAATACCATTGCCATTAAGGGGTGTACCTGGTCTGCAACGATGTTTAGGTAGGTGGCACGTGTCAAATTATTCATCCACATGAATGGCTGGACCCAGTGTTTCCCAGCAGAACATTGCCCAGAGCATCATACTCCCTCCACTGGCTTGTCGTCTTCCCACAGTGCATCCTGGTGCCATAACTTCCCCAGGTAAACTGTGCACACGTACACACTGTCCACGTGATGTAAAAGAAAACGGGACTCATTGGACCAGGCAACTTTCTTCCACTGCTCCAAGGTCCATTGTAGGTACTTTCAACAGTGTTGTGACACATTCCTCTTGTAAGCATCATTACAATTTTCTGTGACTTAGGCCACAGCAGACCTTCTGTCGGTTCGGACCAGACGGGATAGCTTTCATTGCCCTCACACATAGATGAGCCTTGGGTGCCCAACACCCTGTCGCCGGAATGTGGTCTGTCCCTCCTAGGACCACTGTCGGTAGGTACTCACCACTGCTGACTAGGAACACCACACAAGCCTTACCGTTTCAGAGATGTTGTCTGGCCATAACAATCTGGCCCTTGTCAAAGTCGCTCAGGTCTTTACTCCTGTCCATTTCTCCTGCATTCAACACATTGACTACAAGAACTGATTGTTCGCTTACCATCTCATCTACTCAGACCTTGGCATGTGGCTTGTTAGGAGATGATCAACGTCCTTCACTTCACCTGTGAGTCGTCATAATGTTTTGGAGCATCAGTGTATCATGTAATGCATTTTTTGTTAATATCGCGTATAAATAAGCCAAACCTCCTTGGTCCTAAATGCATCTGTGACTCAAGTCTGGTGCATTTCTGTACTGTCTAAATTAGGAATGTTCAGTAAAATTGAATCTTTTTTGAAAATAATTATTAATCGTTCCAAAATGATAAAATCGAATCGTAACCAAATTTCAGATTTCATAGTAATAGTTCACAAATGTCCTGCATACAAATATTAATACAAAATGTTGAAAATTGTTTCACTTCATTGAAATATTCTGAACCTTTTCCTGGTTGCTTTATGAAAATGTGAATAATGTGCAGCAAAATAAGATTTTGGAAAAAAGTTTGCTCATCTGGAATACATCTATGTCAATAAACATGTCTCGGATGTCAATAAGCAGATGTCTTTGAGATGTTTATGATTTAGAATGTTTGTAAATCTGATCTTTTTAAGATGTTTAGCAGATGTTAATTAGATTGTGATGCTTTCCAGATGAAAAGTTCTATAACAGACATCACAGAGATTTACATGTGCTATCTGGAAACCCTTAAGGTGGGGCAAGTTGTGTCACTGGACCACTTATTTTGCAATGTTGTACTTATATGGCCCTATGTTATAGAATATAGACACTTTCAACAGACATCCAGAAATATTAGTTTTACTTCAATCTCATTTCTTCTTGCCTACAGGACAACGTCAAGAAAAAGTGACACAGCATACCCCATTCTCCCTTACTATTAACCATTTAAGTGAGCATACAGGACACTCTTAGAAAGAAAAGAGCACACAGAAGTAAACAAACAACTTCATCCACACAAAGAAGAAACAATGGAGATGTTGATGAAAATTTCTTACCGAGTAAACTGACGTCTGCTAAGAAAAACAAGACGAGAACATGACAGGAGACCCTCATATCTGCTGGAGCTGTCTCAAATCTACTCAGCAACTTCCTGTTCAGCAACACTTCAACCACCAGGCAGCATGTTGCAGTCCTCCAAAGTGCAGTCACATTTTCCACTGGTCGAGAGCATTGCTTCTACACCTACAGGGTATCCCAGATGCTCCAATATCAAGCACAGGTGAAACCAATCAACTATGTTGATTACTGGTTGATTAAACTATGATATTCCATTGTGGTAAAGGACACTGCAAGACTTAACATGTTTTAGTTTAGTCATTTTTGTTGTTTTCTAGCTTTCCTCGAAGAGACATCAAGGATTTGTTTCTATAAATATCAAACTTTGATAGAGACCACCGAAATCAAGAAAAAATCACTGAATGCTTCCTCAAACTGGACCGAAAGAGCCTGTGTGTGTTGAAGTGCTTTGAAAGATGCAAGCGAACTTCTGTGTTTTCCACCAACATCCTGTGATGAAACTGACCGATAACCATACAGCACTTGTATACTTGTACTCACGTATTGCTTATCTGACTAATTATTCAGTCACAAAAGTTGCTGTCAGCCAAGCAGAGCAAACCTTAAAATCCCCATTAAATGACCTTGACAAATGCAGTTTTCTTTCCTGTGTTGACTAGTTACAGGTTTATTTGAAATTACAAATATACCTGGAGAGCGCTGTCTGTTAGCATATCCATTCATCTCAATGGTAGTTGCTTGGCTGGTGCATGCTAGGGATGGGCAGATCGATACTAAAGTATTGATACTTCCGATACTTATGTGGTATCAAGAATATCGATCCTCATATAAAAATATCAATTCTGAAGTTGTTGTTTTTTTTTTTTTAAATTAGTGATCTTATTATTTAGATTACATGAATATTAATGCATCTCATAAGCTTCGAAGTGAAGGAAAAAAAAAAATTATATTAGCAAATAGTTGCATGGCACCAGAACTATTTTTTTCTTCCGCTCATCTTGACGCGCAGAAATGCTAAAATACACTAGCAGTCAGACAGTACTTACACTTTCAGTCATAGCGCTCGTTCAAAAAAGGAGCAGTGCTTTCCTGAGGTAATGACAGAAAAACGGCATTATTCACACTAAGTAATGACAAACCTAGACATAACATGTATTATAATGGGCTTGTGTGACAATTTTTACAGGTTTATTTAAATTCAGAGTTGTTGATAATGATCTGTAATCCTCGTTAATAAATGATACCCGTATGAAAACTACCCATGGATTTACTGCAGTAATATTGTGTTGACCATGACTGTAGTAACCACGACTGTAGTAACCATGTTTTTCTTTTTCTTTTTGGCAGTACGTTTTGATACAGTTAACCATGGTTTTACTACAGCATTACTGTAGAATTTCATATGGTAACTTGGTTTTGGTAATGGTAACCATATAATAATATTTATGGTTAATTTTGAGGTTTTATGTGGCTTACACTAATTTTTAAAGGGTAAACAAAGCAGCCTAATAATTTTCAAAGAATTCGTAAATATTCAATTTAAGAGGTATTGATATCGGCAAAATTGGCCTAAAAGCAGGCTACTTGCTATCAGATTGAAAATAAGTGGTATCACCCATCCCTAGTGCATGCAAGTATGCGATCAGCCATCTTTGCTTCATGGGCCTTCAGCCAATCACCTCAGCCGTAAATGTCATGTGACTGATCACTTATCACATCATATCATTCTTGCAGCAAACAGGGAAAATCACAAGTCCATTTTTTTTTTTGTTGTTAAGCGCCATCCAAAAAGAATCTATCACTGGTGTAACTTAAAGGTGCACTCAGTAATTTGTTAAAGTTTAACTCCTAACGAAATTAATTGTAATTTTGTAATATGTAGGAAATCATGAGCACTCACATTAAAATGAAGAGACCAGTCATATCAGTAACCTTATAAAAGCTGTTTTATTTTACATGGAGAGGGTCTGCATATGGGGGCTGCCATGTTAGAATCACATGACCAGCCGAATACTACTCGCTTAATCTCAGTAACCGTCCTGTTATTTGACACTTCACATGCAAGTGGACCTACAGTACTTCCTAATAAAAATTACTGTAGTTCATGCAACATCTTTTTCTTCTGTTAGGGTGTTACAAGGCATGCAGAGGTGATGCACTTGATCAAAGGGGGGATGAGTCATGTTCGTAGGTGTCATACCCTCAGTAATTGCATGCGACGGTTTTTCACAAATGTTTTTTTGTGTACAGTAACAAGTTATATTGTTTGTCAAATATCAGATTATGTACGGGATTGTTTCTTTTGAAAAAGGCTCTCAACGTTGCTATTGAGCCACATTTACAGGCTTGTGGTTATGCACCTCATTAGGGTCTGCAGGAGCTGTATCTGTTAGCATTCAATCCATCAGATGGCGCTGTGTCGTCACTGTATTGTAAATGCATCCTGTTGCACAGGAAATGGCTCATGATTTGTTGTGGCTCACAAAAGGTGAAATTCTAATCAAGAATTCATCCTGTCACTGCTCTTGTAAGTCCTTCAATGCCAGAAACTATTTTCCTAGCTTTTTCAGAACGTCACAAGTGAAGAAATGTGCCATCTTCTCGGCTTACTTCAGCTTGTGGACCCTCCCCAGTTTGCCACAACCTCTACACTCCAACAAAACTTCTAGAAGGGTCCTCTTACCCTTGTGTTAAGGACAGTAGACAAAGAGTAGTTAAGCAATGTCAAATCCTTCACCAATCTCTTGTCTGCTCATTATTTTGCCTGAGTAACTGCTTTTGCACTTTGAAGGCTATTGTTGCTCAGACTATTCAGCCTCTTCAGATGAATACACTGCTTCAGAAGTAAAGCCATAAGATGTAAACATTGTGTTAACAGGATTTAATATTGTAGTATTGTAAAAATTATTTAATGGGCACAATTCTGGCCCCCAAAAACATTTTCTTAAATTAATTTGAGCATTTAAGAAACAAGCCTATTAGATCCAAAGGTTTTTAAGATCATGAGAAATTAATTCAATCAACAGCACACTTTTGACTTGTACCACATATGATGTATTTATTGTATGTGTTAAATACCCTTAAGGCACAAGGCTATTGGATTTGAAGAGATGTCTCCATTTTAATTTAGTTGTAATTTTGTCTTTTCAGTTATCTGATATCTGCATAATGGTTTTGGGTGGTACATACAGTTGAAGTCAGAAGTTTACATACACTTAGGTTGAAGTAATTAAAACAAAATATTTATTTTTTTAACCACTCCACAGATTTAATATTAGCTTAAACTATAGTTTTGGCAAGTCGTTTAGGACATCTACTTTGTGCATGACACAAGTAATTTTTCCAACAATTGTTTACAGACAGATTGTTTCACTTTTAATTGACTATAGCATACTTCCATTGGGTCAGAAGTTTACAGACAACTGAAAGTATGTGCGAGCAAAAACCTGACTTGGTTACACCAGTTCTGTCTGGAGGAATGGACCAAAATTTCTGCAACTTATTGTGAGAAGCTTGTGGAAGGCCAACAAAAACATTTGACCCAAGTTAAAGAATTAAGGCAATGCTACCAAATACTAACAAGTGTATGTAAACTTCTGACCCACTGGGAATGTGATGAAAGAAATAAAAGCTGAAATAAATAATTCTCTACTATTATTCTGACATTTCACTTTCTCAAAATAAAGTAGTGATCCTAACTGACCTAAGACAGGGAATGTTTTCTATGATTAAATGTCAGGAATTATGAAAAACGGAGTTGAAATGTATTTGGCTAATATGTATGTAAACTTCTGACTTCAACTGTATATATTGCTTCCTTAAGTTATAGCCCTAAATGAATGCAAATGGATATGAGAAGAGAGAATATAAAAAAGCCTGCTTCATTTGCCCAATTACTTCCATGATTTGCTTTCATAATGGTGATCAAAACAGCTAGATACTTATAGGCCAGATTCAAGCGCATGGGAAAACTATTTCAAGTTTATCCACAGAGAACTACAGTGCTGTGAATGTATTTATTATATATTCCTGATTTCTTGTATTTTTCATACTATATTGTTTTAGATCTTCAAACAAGATATAACATAAAACAATGGCAACCGGAGTAAACACAAAATACAGTTTTCAAATATATATATACACACACACACACGCGCGCACACACACACTTTTTTTTTTTGATGGAAGCAAAAAGTTATCCAACACCTATATCACCCATGTGAAAAACTAACTCCCCCCTTAAACTTAATGGCTGGTTGTGCCACCTTTTAGCAGCAACAACTGCAACCAAACGCTTCCGATAACTGGAGATCAGCCTTTCACAATGCTGTGGTGGAATTTTGGCCCACTCTTCTTTAGTTCAGCCACATTGGAGGGTTTTCAAACATGAACTGCCCATTTAAGATCCTGCCACAGCATCTCAATCAGGTTCAAGTCAGGACTTTGACTAGGCCACTCAAATTTAAATTTTGCTTCTTTTGAGCCATTCAGGGTGGACTTGCGTGCTTTTGTATCATTATCTTGCTGCATAATCCAGTTGCTTTTGAGCTTCAACTCATGGACTGATGACTGGAGATTCTCCTTGAGGATTTTCTAGTAGAGAGCAGAATTAATGTTTCCCTCAGTTATTGCAAGTCGCCCTGGCCCTGAAGCAGCAAAGCATCCCCACACCATCACACTACCACCACCACCATGCTTGGCCATAAGTATGATGTTGTTTTTGTGGAATTCTGTGTTTTATTTATGCCAGATGTAACGGGACCACTGTCTTCCAAACAGTTCCACTTTCGACGACTCAGTCCACAGAACATTCTCCCAAAAGTTTTGAGGATCATCAAGGTGTTTTGGCAAAATTCAGATGATCCTTGGTGTTCTTCTGGGTTAGCAGTGGTTTTTGCTTGTCAATCTTCCATGGATGCCATTTTTGGCCAGTGTCTTTCTGATAGTGGAGTCATGAACAGTGACCTTTTATTGATGTGAAAGGGGCCTGCAGTTCCTTGAAAGTTGTCCTTGGCTTTTTTGTGACTTCCTGGATGAGTCGTCACTGTGCTCTTGGAGGAATTTTGGAAGGTCGGCCACTTCTGGGAAGGTTCACTACTGTGCCAGGTTTTTTCCATTTGGAGATAATGGCTCTCACTGTGGTTCTTTGGAGGCCTAGAGCCTTGGAAATAGCTATGTAACCCTTCCCAGACTGATGTATTTCTATCACCGTTTTCCTCATTTTGGGAATTTCTTTCGACCTTGGCATAGTATGCTACTGGGTGAGACCTTTTAGCCAACTTCATGCTGCTGAAAAAGTTCTACTGGGTGTTGATTTGATTGAACAGTGCTGGCAGTAATCAGGCCTGGGTGTGTCTTGTCCAACTGAACGCCACTGTGAATGCAATTTCATAGATTTGGGGATTTAGTAACCAAGGGAGCAAATACTTTTCCACACAGGTCCAGTTGGTATTGGATAAACTTATTTGCTTCAATAAATTTATTTAAACTGTATTTTGTTTACTCAGATTGCCTTTGTTTTATGTAAGATTTTTGTTGTTGAAGATAAACATCATAAAGGTAGGGCTACAAAACATTAGATCTCTTTCTACCAAAGCACTAATTGTAAATTAAATTACAGAGATATTCCATTTCTCTAATTTAATGAACAATTTCAGTCAGGATTTAGGCCCCATCACAGTACATAGACTGCACTTAGAGTTAAAAATGACTTGCTCTTATCATCTGATCACGGCTGCTTTTCTCTTCTAGTGCTTTTAGATCTAAGTGCTATCTTCGACACGATAGATCACGACATTCTCTTGAATAGGCTGGAGAATTATGTTGGCATTAGTGGACTTGCATTAACATGGTTTAGGTCTTATTTATCAGACCGCTACCACTTTGTGTAAATGAGGAATTGTCAAATCAAACAAAAGTATGGAGTGCCACAGGGATCAGTTTTAGGGCCTCTGCTTTTCTCCTTATACATGCTTCCCCTGGGAGATATTATCAGGAATCATGGAATAAGTTTCCACTTATGCCGATGATACCCAACATTATTTTTCTTCTAAACCCAATGAAACTTCACAATTCTCCAAATTAGCAGAGTGCATCAATTAAATCAAAGACTGGATGGCTAGGAATTTCCTTCTACTCAATTCCGATAAAACAAAGTTTTATTTATTTAACCAGGAAAGGTTCTTGAGATTACAAATCTTTTTCAAGAGCATCCTGGCCAAGATAGGCAGCAGTAAGTCATTTCACATTTACAAACAGACAACATAAGTCAGAAAATGCAATCAAAAACCTAACAATACTAGTTAAAAACATTGACAGGACAAAGAATCAGTCTCCAAAGCTTTCAATGACTTAAACACTTAGTGGGACAAGTTTTAAAATTTTTAGGCTACCTTGTAAGGTACTAATTATTGTTGCAAGTGCTACAGGAAGTGTGGAGTGACATGTTAGCTGAGTATCTGGACAAACTGACAGCTAGAATGTCAAGGATCTGCAAAGCTGTCATTGCTGCACGTGGAGGATTTTTTGATAAGAAATCTTTGAAGTAGTTTAAGAAGTTCTGAACATTTTTTTCAAATTGTAATAGTAATTTTTCACGTTATTAAAGTCCTGACTATACATTGATCAGTTGAATGCCACTGATGAATAAAAGTACCAATTTCTTTCCATAAGAGCAAAATCTGTACATTATTCCAAACTTTGTGTGTAAAATTTATATATATATATATATATATATATATATATATATATATATATATATATATATATATATATATATTTATTAATTAGCTTTTTTTTTTGTTTTTGATGGTCTTGACAAAGTCACAACGTTTGGTTCCAGTACCAATGTATTATTTACCTGTCCCTGGTCAGAAATGACCCTAAGACAATAGGAGGGCTAGATGGTGAATTGCAGCAGTTGTATCCGAAAGGGTCTAAGTGAAAGGTGGCTTTAGAATTTGGCTAAAACAAGATATTTTAGGAGGCAGCATAGAGAGCAACAGTCTGGTTCTGGAAGTAAAAATCCCATTCTTTTTTTGCTTTAGGGGAATTGATTATTAACGATAACATAAACCTTTAAAGACAGACCTAATGTGAGCATCGAGGCTGTTAATCTATGGTATATGCTTCTGTTCGTGTTATTTCAACTTTAATAGCAGAATTCTTTATGAAATACACTAGCTATGATCCGGCAAAGAATGATCCACCAGAGAATCACGGCCAACAAAGCTTTCCAAAAGAGCTCCTCAGCGACCGCCCACTCTCATGGTGCACTGTGAATGATGCAATCGAGTCGGTTTTCCTACAATATCAAACTACTTGTGTATTTTATATACAGTATATCCGAATATTTTGCAATAAACATTAAATTTATTGATTCTACACGATAATAATAAAAGATGTTTAGCAATTGTCTTTGTCCGATTTTTCAAATACTTGTTTTTTTTTTTTTTGCTTAAAATCCAAGTTATGTTGTGAATTTAAATGTTGCTAGTTTGGTTCATGGCGTAGAACTCATGATTTTTTTTTATTTTTAAATCCCTATGGAAAAAAGAATGGAAAATATACTTCTGGAGCCAAGAAGGCTGTAAAATTACAGTGCCACCATTTCAGTGACTGCTACCTGGTGTGGGCTGGCCAAGCACTTATCGCCGTTAGATGTACAAAGGCCCTTGACGGGCAATAATAGAGGAAGCACTGAAGCGATATGCAATAAAAATGTGTCTTGTGTCCCAAGGTCATAAAGGCATGATGGGCTATATAAAACTTCTCCTTGGTAACTGTTTCTCGCTCGGACAAGTTTGACAGAACTTCTCATTGGATTGAATCAGAGATATCCATGAATGGCACAATTTTCAATAAAATGTGCTTACAAGCAGGTAAATATTGATTTTAAATTGTTCTGATGTTGGCTGGAATGATGTGACATTGCAAAGTTTTTCTTTTGAAGAAATGGTTAAATTATACATTAAATTGGTGAATCAGAATTAAGGCAAACTGAATTTACTGACAAGAGAAAAGCCTCATTGAATAATGATTAAAACATAACGTTAGTATAAGTAAACATAACTGTTTCTAGAACATGTGACTCTGAACTCTTTAGTTACTATCGCCTATACTATATGGTCCGAATCCATATGTACATTAACGTTAAGTTATTAACAAATTTATCTTGAAGCAAATGTAGGTGTCTTTACTGATGTAAGACATGTTCATTTGGATTTGAAGGCTGACACATAGTTTAATCTACAGCATGCACTTCTTCTAAAAATGTATTTATTTTGAATAGGGGAAAAAAAAACAGCATGCATCTTTGGGTTTGTGTCAAAATTTAGTTACAATCTATTTAAACACACAGAACGTCCTTAGACTTGCATTATAATGGAGCAAAAACTTGTTTGATAAGCTTGCTAAGGAAGCATTGATCAGAAACATTATTAAGGTGGGACTTAGTGGGCCAGTTTTTCTCATTCTGGTCCATATTTATCAAAGTGAATCTTTGAAAGGATAATCATCACTTTATTAATATCATATTGCTCTGAATCTCACATGAATGGTGCATTCATTTGGTTTCTAATATCATGTTCTTCTATTAGGATCATCT
This sequence comes from Myxocyprinus asiaticus, assembly GCF_019703515.2. Classification (NCBI taxonomy): domain Eukaryota; kingdom Metazoa; phylum Chordata; class Actinopteri; order Cypriniformes; family Catostomidae; genus Myxocyprinus; species Myxocyprinus asiaticus. The sequence continues at coordinate 39,327,474 of NC_059364.1, read as the reverse complement.
GGCATTTGGAATTCTTCATGAGTAGGCCTAGTCAATTTTAATAAAGTAATCTAACTAACAATCCTTTTGTCCCAAAGTGTGAATGCTCTATCCGTGGATGATGCGTCAGAAGGTCGGATGGGGAACATGCAAGGATTTGCGATAGTGACGCTCCGCCATGTGACAAAGTTGAGAGCATATTTATTTTTTTTTTTTTTTAAATAGTTGAAAGCATTTTGACTTTTGCTGCAATGCTCTCTGACGTAGGTATGCATTGTCCAATGAGAATCTCATAAAGGCGGGACTAGTTGCGCTGTGAAATAAAAAAAAAAAAAACATGGCGGGAAAACTCACTTGTGGTGTGTTCATTCGCAGTTCTTTATTTTTCTCTGCCAGGCTAAAAAGATAGTAATAGATTGCAACAGTCTTCTACGGAAGTACAAATCCTATTAATTTTTTTCCGTAGATGAACAGATTTTCAGCAATAACTTAACCTTTAAAGACTGACCTGCCATGAGCTCCGAGGTTGTTCATCGATGGTGTAATGCTTCTGTTGAAGCAATCAGTTCACATTATTTCAATTTCTTTGTTTAAAAATTGTTTGATAGTGAAATTCATGGTAAACAACTACATTACCCATGGCACAGCAGGGAATTCACAAATGACAACAAAGCACCATTAAAGCAGGCAAGGCTTGAGTACTATGTTCCAAGTCTTCTTAAGCCATATGCAAGCTTTGCGGTAGTTACGGACCAAAATCTAAGCTGTTATTCTCTGATCTTTCCCTCAACCAGAGCTCTCGGAGCAAATCTCCATCCTCTATAAATGGAACAGAGCATCTTGGATATTCTGCATAATATCTCTTCTTTTCATGGAAGAAAGAAAATAATGCAGGTTCAGAATGACATGAGGGTGAATAAATGATGATATTTTTTTTTTTTGGTGAACTATTCCTTTGACCAGTCAAGCAACCTATGTTTCAGTTCTTTAATTTAATTTATATTTTTTTCACACATTATACATTTGCACATATACAGTGAAATTCTTTTTTTCACATATCCCAGCCAAGCTGGGGTCAGAGTGCAGGGTCAGCCATGATACAGCACCCCTAGAGCAGATAGGGTCAAGGGCCTTGCTCAAGGGCCCAACAGTGGCATCTTGGCAGTGCTAGGGCTTGAACCCACAACCTTCTGATCAGTAACCCAGAGCCTTAACCACTGAGCCACCACTGCGAAGTAGAGAGGTGTCAGCTGACTTAAATATTGATCTGATTCTCTCCCATAGTCATAGAACTGGGGGAGACGGGGGAGACACGTCATTTATTATTACTGGATGAGGATTTTTAAAAAGGCGGATTTTAGTCACAGGTATGAATCCTTGCAATTATCAGTTTTTATTAAAAATAACTATCCAATTTAAAATGTCTCCAAATGGATATAAAGTGTTCTTAGAATTCAATGCGTATGAATGGAAGATTCGGTTTTGAAGTGGCTGACAATGTGCAATTTCGGTCTGTAGGTCTGTTACCCACACACAACTTTTGTATGAATTTAGAAAACAAGAAATACATCACATGAGTCATATGTGGCGTCAGTGAATATGTTAAAGGCCTCAACATCAGTTGTTTTTCATGGTGAGAAAGGCCTTTCTGATGAGCAGGTAAGAATGGTACAATTCTTAAATGCTTTTTCTGAATGTTTGATAAGACATATACTAAATGTTTGATATGATACAGTATATAAATATTTAAGAGTATTCAATGAATATATTTTTTATTTATCTGTGCATTCATTTGAACTGTTATTATGCACTGTGCAATGAAACATTACAACCGTCCCTCCCACACCACCCATGGATTACCAACTACATTTTCTAAAATGTTCTGTTTAGGAAAACTGTATTAAAACAGCCTTTTATAATAATAATAATAATAATTAATAATAATGATTATTGTTATTTGTTTTATAATATTTAAATATTGTGTATGAATTAATATTTTTATAATATGTGTTTCACTGCAGCGGGTGATATGAACATGATTGATAATTTGCTGTGTGATATGGATGTTAAATTAAAAATTTAAAAAATGGTTTGGTAACACTTTACAATAAGGTTCCATTTGTTAACATTAACAACATTAGTTAACATTAACCAAAATTAATAAATGCTGTCAAATTATTGTTCATTGTTAGTTCATGTTAATTTCAACATATGCAACTTTTGATTTTAAAAATGTATATGTTAACATTAGTTAATTCACTATGAACTAACAGGAACTAACAATGAACAATTGTATTTTTATTAACTAACATTAGCAATGATGAATAATCGCTGTAAAAAACATATTGATCATTGTTAGTTCATGATACCTAATGCATTTACAAATGTTAACTAATGGAATCTTGTTGTAAAGTGTTACCAATGTTTTGTGTAGCTAACATACAATTTCAAACCACAAGAAAAAATTTGGGGAGGTGTTTTAATGGCATACTTTTTCAGAAGGCAAAATATAGCATTTGAGATCACGCATGAGCAAACCTAAAAATTCTACCTTCCTGAGTTATGATACTGTTTCTATTTGTTTATTGTGAAAAGGGACAGTGCTATTTAAACACTGAGCCTAAATTACAGATTGCTTAAAACATAAGATGGTTTTGCTGATGGAAATACTTTTAAATTACAAAAAATGCTGAGAAAACAAATCTGGATTTTCACTTAATTCAGGAAAAAAAAGGCTTTCACAGCAAAAAGCAGCTAAGACATTTTGACCACACAGGTATATTTACAGAATGAATCAGATGGATAGTGACAGTCCTCATAGTCAGCACTTGATATACGTTGCCCACTTGCATTCAATAGTTGGACCGAACTAGATTAGATGCATTCTCTGAGCTAAAGGAGCAATCTCCATCTAGACCTTTTCTAAACAAAAAGAGAAATGCATTTGCACATAGGTTTTATCTTATGTTTACCACCTACTGTATTCTTTCCTCCTGCTAAGTCATGGATGCTTTGCCTTTTCCAGTGTGAATATTACACAACGATGTGTGACTGAATACAATTGTTTTACGAAGAAAACCATGAAGATTATGCCATGCGGAACACAGATGAATGCCTCTTCATGTCAAAAATTTATATAATGCATAATGCCTGTAGGATTATATCTGACACTCTGTTTGTGCTGATCTCATTTTATTTGCTGCTACTTATCTAATACATACAAATATAAACAACATGACTGGGAGGGATCATGTTTATAAGGCGTTTAAGCAGCATTGAAGTTCTTAATTACTTGAGCAGGCCCTGTCCTATAATTTGACACATGGCAATCCATGGTTGCAAAGTACTTTGTTAAATGACACAAAAACAATTTGAATTCATCACACAAGTAGTCTTTTTTTGGATATCAAAACAGGCTTTAAAAAAAAAACACTTAGTTTGAAGGACTGTAACGTTCATTAACACCCTTTCTCAGTCATAAATACAGGACATTATACTGTCAAATTTTCATGATATATTTGCAATTCATTTGCTGCTGATCGTGAATATAGCTATAATTGTAATGTGCTGTTTATTTTGACATTAGGCTAAGTTTCCTAAAGAGTATCATTAGATGAGTTTCGTGACCTTTTAATGCTGTTTCATCTGATTTGTTTGCATCCAAAAATGCTGTTAAAAAATATTGACATTTTTCATTAATGTTTTAGAAAAAATATTGTAAATATTTTTTTAAATATTGCCTTTTACGATGCGTTGCTATATTTCTGTGAAAATTATTATTTTGTTCATTTGGTCAAAAGCAGTATAGAGAACAGGCCAGGATTTGTACTGTATTTTACTTCTTGCATTACATATTTTGAAATGAACTTGGCAACAGTGGTTATTTGGTTGACATGATGGTTTCTCTGAAAAAAATAAATCTGCCTTTTTAAGCCATAACAAATACATTAATATCGATATATACAGTATATTTAATATCGTCAAAAGACTGAAAAATATTTAGATATATATATATGACCCAGCCCATTTGTGTCACTTGTAGAAAAACTTAACACTGTTGAAACATTATGTGGTATATTGTTAGAGATGTGTATAGCAAAATCTGTATACAAATACTTGATCTATACCCAAGTAAATGTTTTGCATATTTGTTCTTTACTTGAGTATAAATATTTCTAACAACATTTTGAAGAGAAAATGTATTATTATAATCCGATAATGTTTTTTTTTTTTAAAACCCTTTTGCTATATTTACAACTAAACAAAGCAAAAAATAACACTGCTTTAAATGTAAACTGCATTTTAATTCTTTTGAATCGTTAAAATCGGTTTGAAAAGTCGTCTGAACAGTTAATTTAGCAAACCAGTTCTCAAAACTAAATCGCCCGGATTCTCAGACATGTGTTGTGTCTCTACCCCAGAACCTAAAGAGAAGAGACAGTTCAAGTACGTTTTTTTTGTTTTTGTGTGTGTGTGTGTGTGTGTGTGTGTGTTTGGCTATAAATTAACTTGACACATTTTTGGCTTAAACATTAAGAACGTTATGAAGTTAAGTGCCTTATTTTGTTTAAGTCTTCCGCCTTTCCTGGACAATTGTTCCTATGTGTAGTATTTCAGGTCGTAAGTAACTAAAATGTGGTTACCATTTAACCTACATTTAACTTTATTTAACTAAAATTTAACTTCATTACGCGTATGAATCAACAATGACCAGTTGTTTATGCCATTACTTGTACTGTTGATATAAGTACATTTAATATTAATTACTTTAAATATACTTAAATATTTTTCTCATTAGCTTCTTTAACGTGTACTTAAGTGAATTTCCATAAAGGTATCTTTTACATAAGCGACTGGGTACTTCATACAACACTCTGGATTGATTTAAATTTTTCCAGCTCTTATGTAATGTCTGTTATTTCCTTCAGAGAAGATTCACATCAATACCAACAAACCCAAGAGTATTTATGCTCCATCTGTATGTTTGTAGGGATTACACAATATCCTTAATTACATGGTTATTAAACATGTATGGTAGAGAGAAGTCTTTTGATGGTTGTTGGAACAGGAAAGGATTTAAGGATACAGGATTTAACACTGGATTTTTAAGTTTCTTAAAAGTGTCATGAAACCCCCCTAGTCCCGTACCAATCGTTCACCCTTCAGATTAAAAAAAAAAAAAAATGTGTGTGGGAGGGGGTGAAAATAGCTATAGAGATGGCTGAACATCAAAATGTGAGAGGAAATAACAGTTTTGGGCACTTTGCTGTATATCAATCATGGGACAAAAGTATGAACATATAAAGAGTGAAGATGATGGAACAAATATTCAAAGATTAAAATATTTTGTTCAAACTTTTGAGAATTAAGTGAAAGCAGATATTGCCACCAAAACCAGGACTGCTTATAGAGACCTAATGTAAATTAATTGGTATTTATTCTTACAAGAGTCTTTCAAGTTGAATACAAGTTCAACTCTTTTGACAATGTTTGTGGCATAATGTTGATTACCACAGAAAATAATTTTAACTCCTCCCTCTTTTTCTAAAGATAGAAATCACGCTCAGTAAGCGACACATATAAAAGTAAATGTGTCCAATACACATAACCTTAAATGCACACAGTTTCAAAAGTAAAGCCGTAATACTTAAAGATAGTACATGTTAACATGACTCTAGTGTGATCAAATTGCTTACTAACCTTGTCTGTGTAAAGTTATCCAGTATTTCAACTTCAGTCTTGGCAAAGTTACAGGCTTAATGTTACACCCGCAGCGCCTGCCATCTCCCCCGAACACCGCCAGAGGTCGCCATCACCTGAGTTTTAACATTTCACGAACTACATTTCCCATAATCCTCCAGTCAGACTGATTACTGTTCCACCTGTGTCACATTTAACCCGGTCTATTTAAGTTCCCAGTTTCCACACATTCAAGGCGAAGTCTTGTTTACAATTCTGAGCGTTATTACTATCATTGATTACCCTGTGTTTGACTCCTGCCTGTTCTCCGAATTCCCCATTGTGTGTGTTTTGGATTTACTGCCTGTTTATTGAATTACCCCTCTGCCTATCGGACTTACTTTGTTTGCCTTTCTGGACTGCCTATCTGTGTACCGATCCCTTGCCTGCCTTTGCTTTTGCTCTTTGTTTTGTTACTTTTTACTATTTATTTGCCTTATTAAACTACACATTAAAACTACTGCCCCGGCATCTTTGCTACACTTCAATTCCGGTAACTTTTGCACAATGTGAAGAAAACCAAAAAGAGAGTAGACGTGACCTGAGAGTTTGACCTGTGAATGCAGATATGCTAACTAGATTGCATTTGGATTACACTGATATCCGATCCAACTAACTCGGAATCAGGAAAAGCAGATCAGAACACATTTACACTTGTCTTGATGTGGACAACATCGAGATACAGGTTGCATTTTAATGTCATAAATGGGGCCATTGTTTTCAATGATGTGCAACCTGTACATATCTGTTAAAGCTACACTACGTAAGATTTCTTTGTTAGAAATGAAGAGAAAATTTCATTTAATGAGCAAGTACACCAACAATCAGTCTTCCAAACCATGTTTTTGCCTTACCCCGATTCACTATGGTAAGCCTATAATAATGGTTTATATTTTAGAGCTGTCGGGATGGATTTGGCGGGAAATTGCATGCTTCCATCATTTGTCCATGTATGTTAACATCATGTACGTAAAGAAAATAAGATCCGGTTTCTACAGCGCATGTACTATGTGTGTGCTGAATGGCATGGTAGTAGTTTGTAGCTGAAAGCTTGTAGCCACAACAAATGAGCGACATTGATCATGGATCATTCAAAAAGGAAACCTCGAATCGCAAAGAGTCTGCAAGCAAAAATGGAAACGCATAACAAAACAAGAAACAACATCGGATTGGCTTTTTAGAGGTGGCAAGATCTCCGAGATCTTAAAGGATTTAAAACCGACCTAGAGATGGAGTTTTTATTGCTGGACAGGTAAGATATTTTATTGGACCGATAGTGAGCCAGGTAACTCTCTTAGCGCAGTAGTTCATTAAACGGCATTAGCCACTCTAATGGGGCATGGACTGTGGTACTGCTGTGCTTTTCATTTTCGAGGAAGGACTACTAACTTATGCTGGTGACAATGCCAATCTCTAAACTAGTTACTACCTTGGTATATTTGCCTTCTACCTAAGTTATAATAGTTTCCACCATTTGATTTTATCCGATATGACTAGCAATCGTTATGTCTAATGTCTTTATTTATTTATGTCTAATAACTTTTGTAACGTTATTTATTTTAAAACAATTGTTTTCAATAAGTCAAAACAACAGTGGAAGATATGCTTACCTGCTCATAAGACATATTTACATATTTGGATATCCGTCTTTCTCTTTCTTTTGTTATTTTATGAGGGGAGGGGGCGAGTTTTAGTGACAATCGTTCTGATAAGATGATCACCTGTAAACGTGGTTACTCCTTAGACCATCAGATTCATCTGCGCAGAAAAGCAGAGTTGAAGCCCAACTCACAGAATTACCAAAACAATGTTCCTCCACAAGCAACTCGCAGTTTTATGTTTCAAGTGCTAGGGGGCCAAAAGTTACTTGGGCTATGTTCAGACTGCCACTAAAAATCAGATTTTTTGCATATCCAGATTGTAATCAGATGAGTTTTGATATTCTGGACAGCAAAAAAACCACATGAAATCAGATTTTTCTAAATCCGATTCAAACCACATCGGGAGGTGGTTTGAAATGTGATTTAAATCAGATTTTTTCAGATGTGTCTCAGTCTGGACACTCTGGCTGCTCAAGTCGGATTTCAAATAGTCTTTGGCGTCACTCTTAACACGACACACAATGATGACGTCAAAAATCGGTGATGGAAATACCGGAAGTATTCATAAGTCGGCCGTGACTGCAGCACGGAACATCACAATATTTACCAGTCTCCTCCGTCGCTGAGTTTTTCTTGTGTGACAGAGGAGTTCTGCACCGCGACTGGACAGGGCGCTTATTTGGAGAGCGAGATGATGCACCTCCATTTTTCCCGCATCTGTTTTGAAAGCATCGTCACGTGGGTACGCCTACGTCATTACCAAAGCAACCCATGCAGATAGGTTGGTTATGTCTGAATGCGCAAATCTGATTTGATCACTTGCAAATAATAGTGTGGACAGTCTGCCTGAAAAGATCTGATTTGTGAAAAAATCAGATTTGCCTGCTGTCTGAACATAGCCATAGTGTAGCTTGAACATTTTGAGGTTTCATGACCCTTTAAGAAAATGTAAGTGGTGCTTGCCCTTGCGAAACTCAACACCATGACCAAAGGTGTTCTGAGTAATGATTAGATGTTCTGAGTGGTGATCAGATGCTGGGCAATTGCTAGGGTGTCCTGGGTGGTTGCTTGGGCATTACTAAGCAGTTGCTTGCTGGCCCAAAGTCAAAAGAGCCCACCCCCACATGTCTATAATGTTGTGGTCCCCAAAAATATGGCTTGGGTCCCTTCTTCACTGTAAATCTATGGGATTTTTTTTTTTTTAAGTCTGGTCTCTTAGAAAAGTAGAGACCACACCTCTCCTTATCAAGCCATGTGATTTGAGGTATGATTAATGTCCGTAGCACAAACAATGCATGAGTTACACACCAAAGCGTAATTCTTAGAGATAGGGTTTATTCAAATATCTTGTTACTATGAGCAATAATAATGATGCTTGCCTTAGCAAACAAATGTGACAAATGGTTTAAAAGTATAAAAATATCAAGTACACCTTTTCAAGTGGGTGTTTCAAGACAGAAATGACCTCATCATCATTCTCTATGACTATCACATCTGCACAATTGACACTTTAAAAACAAATTCAGATCCATGTTCCTCACCCGTTTAAACAAGGACCGACTGCTCTACTGCAAAAAGGTAACCTAGCAACAGTTTTGATGCTGGATTAATGTTCTACAACAAATCCCAGGATGCTGGCTGAGATGTACAAAGGGCATTGAAACAAAGTTCTTGATGGGGTACAAGGAGGAAGCAGGAGATGGCGAAAATCAACTCAAAAAGGTCAATTATTTGTATAAACAACACAAAACTCGCTTTTCAGCCGAGTGTCAGAACACGCTCTCTCTGTGCGTGCGTAGGTCGCTCTCTCACTGGCGTCTGGCTCGCTCTTAAAGCCCGTCTCCACTCTCACTGCAATGAAAAACAGCTGTTAGAGACAATCATTGTCAGGTGATGATCCTTACCGTTCTCATCTCCTGATCTCGCTGTCACTCCACAAGCCTGCGCTCAACCACACCCCTACCACCACAGGCATCTACTCAAATCTTGACATCCAGGTCTGAATTTTACGCAGGGTTTATGCTGACAATCAACATGTGGGACAGCATTATATAATGAAACCTTATAATGAAAATACATTTCACAAGGCTTTCTTTTGCCAGTTTTAGGTCATTTTCATGTTTATTAATGATCTAACCTCTTTCATCCATTCTGTGAGTGTTAAAAAACAAAGAATACATGTGAATGGAAGAAATAGTAGCGCTGAAAATGGCAGCTGTAGGAATGGAAGGCCTGCCTTACAATTAAAAGAGCCAATCACCTTATTGACAGTTTATCGAATGTGCATGCGCATTAGCTAGAACAGCTTGTTAAAATGTGTTTTTAGTGTGATCTGAGCTGAAGAAGCGCAATGTATGATACTTTTGTGGTAAGATTTTACTGCTGATTTGAAACGTGATTTGAACTTAATATTGACCAACATATTTCTGTTTTTCCACTTTAAAGTAGATAGGAACTGTATTTCGAACATGGCCGCAAAGTGACCTGACTTGCACTAAAGGGACTTTGGTTAAAATCATTTGTAGGCATCACTAACATAAGGACTGCCTGATTTTAAGTAATGATGATTTTAAATAATTTTATGTTGATCAAACTCTCAGATAATAATAACGCACTCATGGAGTGTTGTATTTCACAAAACCAGTCAGCTACTGGACGTGTCCAGGGGCCTCATGTATAAAACTTTGCGTAGATTTCATCCTGATAGTATGCGTACACACAAAAGTCAGATTTTGCATATGCACAAAAGTTTTCGGTGTTTTAAAACCGTACAAACATCAGAACCTGTGCACAGTTCATTTTATAAATCCCAGTTAGCAGAAGAATGAGCGTACATGCACATGCTTTATTCTTTACTGTCTCCTCCCAAAATAACCATATATGGAGCATACAACGCCTGTTTTTACTATGTATAACCTCATCTGCATATAAATACGATATGCATTTCGCCATCCAGACACGTGATACTACCACATTTAAAGTCGGCATTAAATCAAAATTTACCCTATTTATTTTATTAATACATGTAACTGGTTTTCTTGTGAAAGATTCATTCATATATATTTGCTATTTTATAAAAAAAAATTGACCTCGTAATCTTACGGTGATATGACTCTGTAAGGCTGCGCATTAGTTAAGTCAAGTTTTTAGTCAGTTTTAACCACGCCCCTTCAAGAGCCTGTCATGTAAACAAACCTGCCGTTAAAGCACCTAATGCAGAAAAATCCTGTTTTCTACCCCAAACTACCTTGGTTACGGACCCGCTGGCTTGGATTTACATTTAAAAGGAGGAATAACTGCAAATTCGTGGTTGAGTTTGAGACATTTCATGCCTGAATGCTTTCAGAGGTGATCAGTTCTGAACACAATGTGAGTCGGATGAATCTGGAGTTTATTCATATTTTTTAATACAGGCACCTTGGGATGTACAGCACGAGTAAGTGTTCTTTTTTCCACTTTAGTATATCGTAATTCAAAACCTTGAAATATTGTAATATTTTTCTTGCTTTATTCTCATTCATCTGCATTTGGCTCCAGCCTCATGGTAAGCAAAGACCACAATGTGCTGCATGTGTTTGTGGGCTGGTTATGGATAAATGTTGTCAGTTAGATCATCGTTCGGTTTCTAAGTCAGTGGGGCATGGTGGAAAGTTTGTGTGAGTGTCTGTGTGTAGACTGCAAACTCACATTTAGGTCAGCCTTCATTCCAGCATGCAATGCCCACTTTCCACAATCCAATCAGCAACCGATGGATAAAATCAAGTCCCCGTCCTACATTTTTTTTCTTGTTTGATAAGCCGCTTTACTCGGAAATATGTCACAATAAGGTAGAAAGTACGGTCGCAATTTCCATTTACATGCTGACTTTACGAGAAACTTGGAACAAAGGAGGTGATACAGTCTGTAAATGCTTCATCTGCCCACTAGATGTGCTAAAATAATTTCTTAATCTTTGTCTTGTTTCAGAGTTGAATATCAAGACATTCCTTAAGTAAGATCAATTTACTTGATAAACATTATTTTATAAGGTATTGTTTTCATAATATATATCTTGAATATAGGCTAGCTGCATTATTTGCACCCCCTTAGCAACCCCCGTATTCACTTTAGTTGTAAGTGTCTCATTGTAACCTTAAGAAGGGAATGAGTCAAAATATATTTTTTTTAAGGTAATCAAGATTATGCCACAAATGCTGTCGACTGAGTTTAACTTCTATTGAACCTGGAATATTCCTTGAATTGGTCACCATCTTGCACACAGTTTAAGGAATAGTTCACCAAAACTTGAAAATCCCTACCAAACCTGTATGACTTTCTATCTTCTGTGGAACACAAAAGGAGGTTTGCTCTATTCCATACAACAAAGACAAGTCTGAATGTGTGGGAATGAAATTTGAGAGCTACAGTAGAGGGGAAGATTTTTACCAAATAAGTTTATATTTCAATGTGTTTCTCAGACAAAGCTTATGGCTTCAGAAGACTGAGGTGATCACATATGAGTCATATGGACTACTTTTATGATACAGTACATTTGTGGTGCTTTTATGCTCATTTTGAAGCTTGACAGCCAATGGTCACTGTCTGCTTTCATTATATTGAAAAGAGCAGCTTGGACATTCTGCATAATATCTCCTTTGGTGTTCCATAAAAGAACGAAAGTCAAACAGAGTTTGCAATTATCTGAGCATTTGCATAGAACTGGGGGGTGGGAGGTGAATTGCCCTTAAGTGGATATGCGTTGGACATGTTCTTCTTATATATGATCTGAGGTGAATGTAGCTGCAGGGTAAACCAGTCAGAAGAGGAGGAACAGTTAGTTCGGTGTCATACTGTATATGGGATTTTCCGTAGCACTCATTAGAAGGCGTTAGGTTTATTATGTGTCTTTTATTTTGAAGTCCTGCACTTGTTTCCTGTTTTTCTTGTTGATTGTCTCCCAGGTTTGTCTTGTCTATAAGCCTTGTTATCCTCGTTAGTCTCTGTGTATTAATGCCCTCATTTTCTCTTTGTCTTGTTCAGTTCTTATCCTTTGTATGCTGTACTGTATGGTTTCCGGTGTTTCTCGGATTCTTGTTTTGTTTGCATTCTTTAGCAAAGGTGCACTTAGATCCTACATTCTCTGCTTCTTCAGACTGCCAGCATTACAGGAGAACTGAACACAAAATGGATCTCTGGCAGGAAACTGACACCATTGAGAAGTATGTTGAACTGTTTTGTGCCTAAGCTCGTGTGCTTGATTGGGATGATGTAAACCTCAAAGACATTTTTTGATTTGTTCTAAATGAGCCGGTTAAATCGTGTCTGCCAGTGGGGTAGATGTGATGTCCCGGAGACTCCTACAATGGAGGCCCCTGTGCTCTCAGCTTTGGTAGTCTTGGTGGTCTTAAGCTTCAGTAGACCTGGTGATCCTAGCTTTGGTGGCCCAGAGGTTTCTGGTTCAGTGCCTTTACATTGAGTCCCCTAGCGCCAGGACTGTGCCTGAGTCCCCTAGTTCTATATAGTTATACATGGGAGGTTCCCTAGCATCTATTAGAGGGCACTAGGTTTATGTGTCTTATTTTGAAATCCTGCCCTTGTTTCCTGTTTCCCTTGTTGATTGCATCCCAGGTGTGTCTTGTCTGTTAACCTTGTTATCCTCGTTAGTTTCTGTGTAAATAATGCCCTCATGTTCTCTGTGTCTGTTTCAGTTCTTATCTTTTTGTAGGCTATAGTGTATGGTTTCTGGTGTTTCTCGTGTTTTGTCGTGCCCAATTCCCAATGCACTAAGTCCTCGTGGTGGCGTAGTGTCTCGCCTCAATCCAGGTGGTGGAGGACGAATCTCACTACTGAAAAATACCAGTGATCAAGTAATTTTTTTTTTTTTTTTGTATAGTTCATTTAACAATACACATTTCAAAAGCAACTTCACAGAAAGTTATGCATAATGTCTTAAAGCCCCCGTGGACAAATGTCAGTATAACTGAGATACTGTATATAGTATGTGTAATACAAGTCATATGTTCAATGGAGATGTTAAAGGCATCCATAGACAAATTTGTTTGTTTTTTTTCCTCTGGCTTTAGTGGATGTAGGACCTGGTGTGAGGGCAGCAAACTGAACTGGTTGTGACATTACAACATTCCGCAGTCAGTATGGCCAATTTATATTAAAAAAATTATATTGCCTATTTATACCAGACCAGCTTCCAAGATTGTCAAAATCACGGTGAATGACTAGTTATTTATAAACATACACAGTTAGAATGCTGAAGTAATCTAACTAAAGTGATTCAAATCTGCTTCCGTGCTGAAACAGAGAGAGACTGGCTATGCACTTTATTTCATTATATTCACAGTTCACACATACCTTTTAATGAGGCAGATGTCTTCAGTTTCGGATACTACTGGAAAACTTTATTAGTTCAACTGCGTGTTCTTGTGTATAGGTCCCTCTTTTTATGTGTCTATTAAATCATTTGACAGTCGTTTTATTGTTTGTCTACATTCAACAACATTACACAAGCACAATATGCCCTGTGTTTTATACCTTTTTAAAGCAGCATATTGCATTCGGCATTGTGTGACTTGAAGAGGTAAGGGTTACATTTATTTCCTCATCCCCAATAATAGGATACAAAGCAATATTTGTTCATTTATCCCACTTTGTCTAATTCTGCTGACTTTATGACTTATCTTCGATATCAATCTTGCCTTACTGTGAATTAAGTCAAATTTCCCTCTTCCCTAGAAGAATAACACAAAACCGACATAGGTTTAAAACACTGTTATTTGACTTGATAAGCTTGATAACATTGTGCAAAAAATATATGGTCATTCTACGACTATCATATAAGTTATATCATGCAAGTTATAACTACTTACATAAACATCTGGACTTGTGTATAACAGAACATCTTCAACACACGTCTACAAACAACATAGAATGGCAGTGACAACTTGCCAGTGCGCCCTCATCCATTTTTCCATCCATTAATTTCTTGCTTGTTTTATTCATGTTCCGGTGAGTTTGTAGATCAGTAACTTTTCTTAGTGCAAAGGGCAAAATGGCACATTTACCTATTAAAATTAATATCAAATGCTAAAACTACATCGAATTATAGACCTTACCAGAAATTTCTTTAATGTCTGTTGTTGTTTATGCTTGAGGACTTGCTATTGGCAGTTATCACTGCATAATTAATGAGGTATATCTGTGCAGGTTTTGGGGACTGTTTGGGGGTGTTATTAATTAACATTTAAAAGTTATTGGGGTTATAGTTATGTTTTAAGTTCCATTTAATTCTGTTTGACAGAATGAGGGCTAGGGATGGGCAATACCACTTATTTTCTTTTCGATCCGATATCAAACATTTCAAGTCCAATTTTGTCTATATCGATACTTCTATAAAATGTATTGTTTATTTATTTTTGCGAATTCTTGGGATTTAATGGGTAATTTAAAATATTATTTTTAATCATAATTTGTCATTATTATTATTTATGTATTTATTTTTTTACATTTGTGAGTCTAAACAGAAAATTAGACTTCTGTTTTGTTTACCCTTACAAAAATTAACCATGTTTTCAAAACATTTACTATAGTTTAACCATGGGATTTAGTTAAACCATAGATACCACACAATTAACCATGGTTACTACTTCAGTATTACTGTAGTAAAACCATGGTTAACTATTCAATTATTTATTAACAACAGTTACTCACAAAGTCATAAGAAATGTCAACTTTACATATGTTGTTATTTTAGCATGAATTTACTCCAGAAGAAGCTGTTTCTCTGATTTTCTATCATTACCTCTGCAAGGCACTGATCCCTCTTGTTTCGACGAGCCTTGTGACGGCGCAAGCGCTTGTCTGCTTGTCTTTCAGCGTGTATGTTAAGATGAGCAGAAGAAGAAATAGTTCCCATCCTGCACAAGTATTTGCTAATATAACCTAATCCTTTTTATTTCACTTTGAAGCTTATGATTATTGTTCATGTTCACGGTAACCAAATGATAATATCCCTAGTTTAAAAAAAGAATTTGTGTGAGGATCGATATTTTTGATATACTTCATTATCGGAAGTATCGATACTTTAGGATCGATCCGCCCATCCCTAATGAGGGCTGACATAAAGCTTTTCGGAGCTCTGAATCAAGTGAATCAATTGATTTGTTAAACAATTTGGTAAGTGAATCTGTGTTTTGAATCACTTGAACTGCCACACAGTGGTAACACCTGTTGGTAAAATCACATGACTTGACCAGTGTGATGTATGCTTAGAAGCATTAGATCAAAACAAATTGTTTGTTAAAAGCCTTACAAACCCTGTTTCTTAAGTGCTCATCACTTGTTAAAGTTTGCTGAAACCTGACCATTAAATAAAGAAACCGTTTAAACAAACAGCACAGTACAGTATTACGCTGACTGCGGACTCTCAAAAACATGAAGGTGGTGCTTCAAGACTGAAATACTCTGATTAGGAAAATTCCTTATTACAGAATTTACTTGGGATACTTAGGACCATGATTATTTGCATGAATTTTTATTATGTTATTTTCTTCAGAATTATAAAATTGAAACACACTGATACAGCATTTAATTCATTGGTCAGGTTAACATTCTGAATAAAAAGTCATGTAAGCCATGAACCTGTCTGAGATACTTTGCTGTGATCGGTGTTGACGTGCACGACTCCCCTCATGAGAGGGCCCGAGGCACAAATAAGTTTCGTCCTCATCCAGGATGAGTGCTGATAGGTGCTGTGTCTCAGCAGACGAGACAGACAGTCAGGAACATTTGGTTCTTCTCTTTTGATCTTCAGACAGTGCAACTCAACATTATTTATGTGCTTACTAAGATTGATAGAGCTAGTAAAAAAAGACAATATAGGGGGATTCGACTCCCTGTGGCATATTTGCCAAATACCAAATATTTTTACATAAATCATATTTTCTTTAATCGGTGAACAACATTGAAAAAAGGGAGATTTTATGAAATCGAAAGTGGATAGTGATTTTAAATGCCAGTCTCCAACCAAGACAAAAAAGCATCATGAAACTTTTTATGAAAGTTGTTCATAAAACAGCATAAATTCTCCTTTTGTGTATAACAGCAGAAATAAAATAATACTGGGTTGTAACGGCGTGGGGGTAATGATGGATTAAATGATGACAAAATCTTATCAGATTTAGTTATTTTCTTTATTTTAACAATGTCCTTGATATTATAATAATAAATAGTTATGACACATTTTGCACAAACCTATGTAGTTTAATTAAAAGCAATCTGAAAGAAATTAGTTGTTTCAGCTAAGGTTGGGGGGAGGGGCCATAAGCTCTTGTACCTGAACATTTAATTATTTAGGCAAGGTATGGGGACTTATGGAGGATATAGTCGTTGATGGTAATTAACAGGGTTTATAGTTTACTTTTCTGTTTAGTGTTTTATTTTTTTAATCAGAATGCCATTTTCTTTCACTGAAGTTTATTTCTCAAACCACACATCCAATAGTAATTGGAGTAACTTTGTTTATTTATTTTATTTAAAATATGTATTAAGTTTCATTTTTCAGTGCAATTAACCTTCAAGTCATGCCTGGTGTTCACAATGGTTATTTAATTTAATTTAATTACCTTTTGGTTATGGATGAGGTGGTTTCAAATAATGTAACTGTAATACATGGTACAAGATGAATAAGTTAATTAATACAGTGCATTCAGAAAGTATTCAGACCCCTTCATTTTTTTCACATTTAATGTTGCAGCCTTATTCTAAAATGCTTTCACATCAATCTACACTCCACACCCCATAATGACAAAGCAAAAAACAGATTTTTGATAACTTGAAATATCATATTGATATAAGTATTCAGACCCTTTGCTATAACACTTGAATTTTAGCTCAGATGCATCCGATTTCTTTGGATCATCTTTGAGATGTTTCTACAACTTGATTGGAGTCCACCTGTGGCAAATCCAATTGATTGGACATGATTTGAAAAGGCACACCCCTGTCTATATAAGGTCTCACAGCTGAAAATGCAAAGAAACTGCCTGCAGAGCTCAGAGACAGAACTGTGTCGAGGCACAGATCTGGGGAAGGCTATAAAAAAATGTTGGCTGCATTGAAGGTTCCCAAGAGCACAGTGGCCTCCATAATTCTTACATGTAAGAAGTTTGGAACAACCAGGACTCTTTCTAGAGCTGGCCCATGGCCAAACTGATCAATCGGGGGAGAAGAGTCTTGGTAAGAGAGGTGACCAAGAACCCGATGGTCACTCTGGTTGAGCTCCAGAGATCATGTGTAGAGATGGGAGAAACTTGCAGAAGGACAACCATCACTGCAACACTCCACCAATCTGGGCTTTATGGCAGAGTGGTCAGACAGAAGCCTCTCCTCAGCACAAGACACATAAAAAGCACCTAAAGGACTCTCAGACTGTGAGAAACAAGATTCTCTGGTCTGATGAAATGAAGATTGAACTGTTTGGCCTCAATTCCAAGCATCATGTCTGGAGGAAACCAGGCACCGTTCATCACCTGCACAATACCATCCCAGCAGTGAAGCATAGTGGTGGCAGCATCATGCTGTGGGGGTGTTTTTCAGCCGCAGGGACTGGGGGACTGGTCAGGGTTGAAGGAAAGCTGTATGCAGCAAAATACAGAGATATCCTTAATGAAAACCTGGTCCAGAGCGCTCAGGACCTCAGACTGGGCTACGGTTCACCTTCCAACTGGACAATGACCCTAAGCACACAGCCAAGACAATGCAAGAGTGGCTTAGGGACAACTCTGTGAATGTCCTTGAGTGGCCCAGCCAGAGCCTGGACTTGAACCCAATCGAACATCTCTGGAGAGACCTGAAAATGGCTGTCCACCGATGATCCCCATCCAACCTGACAGAGCTTGAGAGGATCTGCTGAGAAAAATGGCAGAAAATCCCCAAATCCAGGTATGCAAAGCTTGTCACATCATACCCAAAAAGACTTGAGGCTGTAATCGCTGCCAAAGGTGCTTCAACTCAGTTAAGGGTCCGAATACTTATGTCAATGTGATATTTCAGTTTTTTCTTTTTAATAAATTTGCAAAGTTATCAAAAATCTGTTTTTTGCTTTGTCATTATGCGGTATGGAGTGTAGATTGATGTAAAAAAATAAAAAAAATACAATAATTTAAAGCATTTCAGCATAAAGCTGCAAAATAACAAAATGTGAAAAATTAAGGGGTCTGAATACTTTCTGAATGCATTGTGCATAATCATGGGAATTAGTTGTGGCTATCCTAGGTGAAATCCTTTTTTACTGTTTGATTGTTCCTTTTAAATCTTTTTCCCCTTTTAAGTTCTGCATTCTTGTCCCAAAGCATGGAATAACTTTCAAAATGCAATTAGAGCAGTCTGCTCTCTTACTGAACTGTGCCAAAGGCATTTTCAGCTTGATAAAATTGTTGGCATATATATATATATATTTAAGCAATATCACACGAGCAAGAGTGCTATATGGCCCTACATCAGCACTGCTGTGATTCGGCCGCAGGTAATCACAGCAGTGCTGATTTAGGGCCATATAGCATGATTGCGAGTGTGATATTGCTTATATACAACAGTTCAATGAACAAGTACATTTGAAAAAATTAGGAAAAACTGAGTACGGTCATAAAAACGCATTTGTGCCTGGAACTACTTTCTTATGCGCGATGGATCAGAATCTGCTATTGCTGGTTCAAACCAAATGATGCGTCCAAGCCTAGTAATTCAAAAATGTCACTTCAGAAATAGTGTCAGGGCTTGTGCTGTTTCTAACAAGTTATTGGATAAACAAGGGTGGGTGTGTGTGAGGGGGGGGGGGGGGAGAGAGAGAGAGCGCGAGAGAGAGAGCGAGAGAGAGAGAGCGAGAGCGAGCGATCACCTGTTGCCACTCCCAAGCAGAAATGCTGTCAGCTTTCTGAAGATCTGCTTTCTCAGTGAAAAAATAGCTGTCCAAGCGGGGGTATTCCTCTCTATTTTGCAGTAGCCGGTGCGCTAGAGTCATTCACTATAGAAACCGCAATGTCCTCCGCCATTTTAAAAATTATGTATCCAAATGTGGAAACTCCGGTAAGAGGTAAGAGCCTTGAGTTCTGTAATCAGTCAGTCTGTTGTGTCTTTCAGCTGTGATGAGCCGTAATGCTGATGTTGTTCGTTTAAAGCTATTTCCTAGCTTTAGTAGTGTAGTAGCGATCACGGAGCGCTGTTGTATGTAAACAGTGGCTGACGCGGATTCACTTCACGTCACCAACTGGCTCATATTACACACAAAAATGATCTATTGCCACCACCTGCTGGCTAACATATGTAATGTAAAAAAAAAAAGACAAACCATAGCTCTTAACACATCTGCACTGCTCTTACACTTTAGTTTAGAACAGCACGAACACAAGCGGAGTGATACACACACAGTGAAGCCTCCGAGTGCTGATGGTGTCAGACCATCAGTGCTCATGGAACGTCTCTCACTAACTGGTGTGTGTGTGTAATATATATATATTATTATTATATATATATATATATATATATATATATATATATATATATATATATATATATATATATAATTCCATTCCAACAATTCAATCTCTTTAAGATTGCAAATCGACTGATTGTCAGGATCCTGCCATTTTGGTTTGGTTTTTGTTTTTCAGTTTTGTAGTAGGATCCAGTCATCTCTGTATTTTTGCTTGTTTATCCAGCCCTGTCCTACTTGTGTTTTGTGTTGTGTCTTTAAGATCTCCTTGCTCTTCCTGCTAGTTAGCTCCCCAGCCACACCCCCTTATCTCTGATTTGTTAGTTGTTCCCACCTGTTCCCGATTACATCATGTGTATTTAAGTCTTGTTTGGTTGTTCAGTGCTAATAATAATAATAATACTAATACTTTTTTTTTTTTTAATTAAGTGCCTTTCCCACAGCTCAAGGCTGCTTTACAATATAATGAAAACAACAACAAAAGAGCATAGCAACAAAGTGACAACTACAACAGTCACAAGAGCAAATATCTACAAAAACATACAAACATTTAAGAGGTAGGGAAAAAGTACTGTGCAAATAGATGAGCTTTCAATTAGGACTTGAAAGCAGAGATGGAGGAAATGCTTCAGAGATCCAAAGGGATTGAATTCCAGAGATATGGTGCCTTGACACTAAAGGATCTACCACCCATAGAGTAAAGTCGATATCTAGGGACAGCAAGTTTAGAATCAGATGACCTGAGAGAATGCACAGGTGTATAAGGCTGCAGTAGCTCAAAGAGATATTGAGGTGCTAGGCCAATGAGACATTTAAAGGTTAGTAGAAGGATCTTGTAATGGATGTGAGAAGAGACCAATGTAAATCACAGAGAATTGGAGTAAGGTGGGCAGTCTGTTTGGTATGGGTAACAACTCTTGCTGCAGAGTTTTGAACATATTGCAGCCTGGCAGTGATTTTAGTGGGTAAACCAATCAAGAGGGAATTACAGTAATCAAGACGAGTGGACATAAAAGCATCGACCAGGGTTTCAGTGTCTTTCTGGCTTAACAGTGTGTGAAGACGTGCAATGTTACAAAAGTGAAAGAACGCAACCTTAACAAGGCAATTTATGTGAGGTTGAAAGTACAGGGATGGGTCCAGAATAACACCCAGGAACAAAATGTAATAAAACTTTAATATTGGTCAAATAATTCAACATCTGTATCATGTAGTATATATGCATTTATTTATATTTTGCACATGATTTGTTTAACCGTTACAGTGATAAATTAGATAAAGTTGACATTAGGCTACCTATTAAGCCTTTTTTAGTATAGTAAAGTAAAAAAAATAAAATAATAATTTGTCCCCATAAAATAATCCCCCAAACAGCTGTCAATATCAAACAAAAATATTTTCATTTATCAATGTATATTAGTTGCAATGACACAATCATCAGAGATAAACCAGTCAAAAGTAGTTTCTAACAACTGCATCCCTTATTGCACGTCCAGTAAGTCCCTCATTCTGAGAGAATGCCAGAGGTTGGTCTGGGTCTTCAACAGGCTCAGGTGCATCATAAATGTCATCAGAGAAAGGGACATTTAGCCTTTTTATGATTTAAAACATGTGTTCAAAATATCCACAATGTATTTGTGAATAATGTGTATTTGTTTGTTTTTATTTACTGTATTTGTTGTGGGTCAGATGAGGGGTCTGACTGTTTAAAAGAAACTGTAAATGGAAGGGCATGTTTGTATTGTTTTATTGTGCTGTTTTCTGTCTCTTCAAATAAAAACACTTAAAGTGACCCCATGCTGGCTATTCACCAGTGGTGGCTCAGCGGTTAAGGCTCTGGGTTACTGATCAGAAGGTCAGGGGTTCAAGCCCCAGCACTGCCAAGATGCCACTGTTGGGCCCTTGAGCAAGGCCCTTGACCCTATCTGCTCCAGGAGCGCCGTATCATGGCTGACCCTGCACTCTGACCCCAGCCTAGCTGAGATATACAGTGAAATTCTTCTTTTTCACATATGTGCAAATGTATAATGTGTGATAAATAAAGAAAATTATTAATTATTACATAGCTAGTAGCCTACATTGTGAAATATAGTCCCATTTAGAACACTGGTAATCCAGATTTGGTAATCTTGAAAAGTTTGTATCTGAATCAGGGTGATCCAATCCAATTTTGCTTTGAAAAACCAGCACAAAAGTAAAATGGATTACCTGATCCTGGATAGCAAAACATGGGATTTCCAAATCCGGGTCATTCTGATCCAGATTAAACATTTGAAAAACTGGGCCCAGATTACAAATGGTTTGAGAAGGTTTTGAAAAATACTCCATCTATGTCAATACTCATGTTAGACTTTTTAACAAGAGTTGGTGGTCCGAAAAGCATAATCTCAGTTTTATCCATGTTAAATCTGAGGCAATTAGAGTGCAACCAGATCTTGATTTTATTGATACAGGCATTAAATGAGAATAGTGGAAGGGCAATTTTAGAACGAGCAGATATATACAGTAGATCTGCAGGTCATCAGAGTAACAGTGGTAACTTTAGCCATAACAGCGGATAATATGACAGAGTGGAAGCACATAAATATTAAAGAGCAAAGGGCCAAGAACAGAGCCCTGTGGGACTCCACGGGTTACAGGGGCACTGTGAGATTTACACTTCCGAATAGAAATAAAACATCGTCAGTGAGATTATTTTTGACTTGGTACATCTTTGAATTTTATTAATGATAAATAATTTTTGCACCCATTCCCTGCAATTGAGTCCTTTCTTCCCAGATCCCTGACATTACAATATGACCTGTTTTGGAGTCAGCAGGAATGGAGATTTTTCAGAGAAAGGCTGCAGTTCAGAGGTCGGCCCTCCACCACTCTACTTCCATCATGGCCAGACTCCTTCGACAGGGTGAGGGCTAGGGGATGGGATAACATAGGGAAGTTTGTGAAATTAGCCTCAGGAAAATAATATAATGACACCTGCCTGAAAGATATTTTCTGGGCCTGTCTCAACGAGCCTCTGAGATTGTGCTTGCCGACGGGCGGAGTGAGATGAGTTTCTTAGAAATGAAAGACTTAACCATCCACTTGAGCTATTATTTTTTTTTTAATCTGATTTCTGGAGGACCCTTTCACTCTGACCTCCCACGTGGATTACTCCAACTCCTTGCCTGTGACTCCAGCTGGTGCTGTTAATCCCCAGTCATCAGATTTGGAGGAGGAGAGGATGTAGGAAGTCTTACACCACTGCTGTAGCTCTCCTGGAGATGCCCGCCCTCACTGCTGCAGCCCCCCTGAAGGTGCCAAGGAAGATGAGTTTACGGCGCAGAAGGGTCTCTGCTGCGGAAGCCCCTTCATTCCCTGCTCCGGTGGTCCTCGAGGTCCCTGCTGTGGAAGCTCTTCCGTTCCTTGCTCCGATTGTCCTGAAGGTTCCTGCTGCAGAGGTCCCTCTGCTCCCTGCTCCGGTGACCTCAGAGGTTCCTGCTGCAGTGACCCCTCTGTTTCCTCCTTTCCCTGTTCAGGCCACAGTGGCCACTCAAGCCCTTTCCCCAGTGGTCACTCCTGTCAGACTTGCCAGATCTCAAGCTCCCTGCCCCATCCCAGCAGCCGTCCACCACTCCCCAGTGGCTGCCACCAACCCAGTCCAGTACCCTGCTGCCGCCTCTGTCTTTGTTGCTACCCTATCCTTTCCTTGGAGCTGCCCAATCTCATCCCCACTTGGCCCTTTTCCTGCTTCGTTGCCACCGGACTTCATCCCCACTCTAAAGCCACCCGATCCTCTTCCCACTCGGGAGCCGCCCGAACTTATTCCCGCTCTAGAGCCCGCCAATCCTCTTTCCTGCATTGTCACCACCATGGGCCCGCCTGGTTCCCCTCCATGGTTTCCCTCACCCTCCCCCTCTTGGTTGGTACCATCTGCACCCTCTTGGTCTGCCCTGTTGGAGCTCCCTTCATCTGCTCCTTGCCCTTTAGCTCCATTGTGTCCAGCTCTCTCCTGGTTTGGCTGGCCACGCTCTGGTCTGTTCCACCAGTGCCTACCTGGACTACTCCGTCGACACCCACCAGGACCACTCCTTCATTTATCTTCTATTAGTTTTGTTCTCTTTTGATCATGTTGATCAGGGTGGCAGGTGGCCTTAGAAAGGAGGGTAATGTCAGGATCCTGCCATCTTGGTTTGGTTTTTGTTTTATATTTTTGAAGTAGGACCCTGTCATCTCTGTAGTTTTGCTTTATTTTTTTGGTTTGTTTTAGTTGTAACACATTATTTTACAGTGTCTTTGTTATACATATTACATGTATTGACTATTGTAATAACAGTAAATTATGCATAAGTACAAGTAACTAACTCTAATCCAATAATAATAATGTGTTGTACAGAATATAGGGATATAGAGAAAATACAACTAAATGCTATATTTATGTTAAGAACATCTCAGTGATTATCTCAGATTTATTTCAAAGTGGTATGTTGCTATTTTCAACACTAATAGGACATGTTTTGTCACATCTCAAGAATCAGTTAGTTTATTGTGACTGTTGAATTTTCACAATACACAATTTCGCTTTACTATGAAAGTTTCACATTGACAATAAATGTACAGTACATGCACAATGCATATTCCATTGAAATGGAAAAAAGACTCATCACTTTAATGTAAGAGTTAGCTACAGAGCTGGATTGTCTACAGAAGGCAGAGATGTTTGAGTCTCTAGGCTATATAAGACCCAGTGTTTGTGTACAAGGGAAACTCAATCATTGTTCATTTCAAATTATTGGCCCTCGAGGAAAGACTGCATCAATGATTCCTTGGCCAGACACCTCAGCGCAAGGCCTTGCCATTGTGATGAATGTGCCAACCATTTTCTTTTTTCTATTTCAGTGAGTAATTTATTTATCTGTCTATTGATTTTTCATGTTGTTCAACTCATAGACATGACTGTGAATTATTACTGCAGAAAAGAGTTTCAACAGAGGTGGGATAAGCCAAAGCAATGCAATGTGATCTGTCATTTATAGAACAGATGTGGTGTAGAACATTCTATAATAAGCTGTGCTGTTGAGAGATTATGGCTGTTTTCCAAAAAGTGAGCTGCCTACATAGACAGCATGTTAAGGCATCACAGGCACACTTCTGTTGTGAAGGCTGTTCCTAAAGATAGCCTAATTTGGCGGCATTCCAAGATATTTTCTTTTGGCCAAATTCTAAGGCAGGATTGCATGTGTTGGTTGGTGGATGAAGAAATGTCAATTTTACTTTATTTAACCCCTCTGGTGCATTATTAGGCTGTCGCCTGCAATTTTTCACACTCAAATTTAAAACCTCACCATTCACACATACTGTGGACTAATTGCAAAATTGGTCTCATTTTTCAGAAACCCCCAAATATTATTTTTTAAAAAAAAAATTTGTCCTGACTTTGTAAACATGTAATTCTGGTTCTGTTCACTCTACCTCACTTTGAAAAGTCTCATTTTATTCCACAAGATGGTGGTAAGCACTAGAAAAAACAATGTTTTCTCTATCACATTCCATCACAATATACAGATCTGAAATGTAGGTGGCGCTCTAATGCATTTTAGCCCTCACAGATGTGCTCATCCATAGACATTCAGTCTAATTTTCAGTTCAAGCACCACCCTCGTAGTTTCATTGAATATCTTAGCCTCTGAGTGGACTAGAAGATCAATCTAGGTGTCATTAGAAAGCTAAGCATATCCTGCAACATCTGGACAGACCAGGGACATGCAGGGATATGCAAGGATCCTTTTGTGGACTTCAGTTCGGCTTTCAACACCATCATCCCAGCTATTCTATGGAATAAATTAAACCAAATCTCTGTTCCCACCTCTATCAGTCAGTGGATCACCAGCTTTCTGACAGATAGGCAGCAGCTAGTGAGACTGGGGAAATTCACTTCTAGCACCTGTACGATCAGTACTGGTTCCCCCAGGGATGTGTGCTCTCCCAACTACTCTTCTCCCTGTTCACAAATGACTGCACCGCCAAGGACCCCTCTGTCAAGCTCCTGAAGTTTGCAGATGACACCACTGTCATCGGACTCATCCGAGATGACGATGAGTCTGCATTCAGAAGGGAGGCTGAACAGCTGGCTGTCTGGTGCAGTCAAAACTACCTGGAGCTGTACACATTCAAAACAGTGGAGATGATAGTGGACTTTAGGAGGAACACACCAACATTGACCCCATTTACTATTCTGAACAGCACTGTGGCAGCAGTGGAGACATTCATGTTCCTGGGCTCTACCATCTCATAGGACCTGAAGTGGGAGACTCACACTGACTCCATTGTTAAAAAGGCCCAGCAGAGGTTGTACTTACTTCACCAGTTGAGGAAGTTCAACCTGCCACAGGCGCTGCTGATACAGTTCTACTCAGCAGTCATTGAGTCTGTCCTCTGGCACTGCAATAACTGTCTGGTTTGGTTCAGCTACGGAATCAGACATCAGAAGACTACAAAGGACAGTTTGGACTGCTGAGTGGATTATTGGTTGCCCCTGCCCCCCTTCAAGAACTGTACACTTCCAGAGTGAGGAAAAGGGCTGGAAAAATCACTCTGGACCCCACTCACCCTGCCCACTACCTTTTTGAACTGTTGCCTTCTGGCTGACACTTCAGAGCTCTGACCACCAGAACCGTCAGGCACAGGAACAGTTTTTTCCCTCAGGCTATCCATCTCATGAACAGTTAAAACTGCCCCATTGAGCAATAATTATGTGCAATACACAGCTTAGTCTATTTACAGTAATCCAACATATCCTACCTCTTCTGCCATACATTCCCTTGCACTATCTGTATATAACAGATTTGTATTTGTACACGCATATACAGTAAACTGTATATATATTTTTTGTCTTATTGTGTATTTCTATATATACTTCTATTTTCTATTTGCTTTTTATTTTTATTAAATTTTTTTAATATCTCTGTCTTGTTGTATTGTTTGTGCACTGGAAGCTTCTGTCACCAAGACAAATTCCTTGTATGTGTAAGCATACTTGGCAATAAAGCTCATCCTGATTCTGATTCTGATACCTCATATGCCTGACTTATGTATACGGAGACTTTAATGTTTTAAACAAACTTTTCGCGATATAGCGCCCCCACCGGCGGATCCATAGAGTTTAAATATTGATAAATGTTTTACGAAAATGTACTATTTTACCCAATATTCAAGTGTAAAATAATTTTTTCAGTTTCAGTGTAGGGGTAGTTATTACCTTTTGCTCTTGTAGGGCGGTATTCCGACCACAGCCTGTCATTTATTGAACAGATGCTGTATGTGGTGCAGAACATTCTAAGCAGTGCTGTTGACAGAGTCCATACATTTGATCAGCTCAATTGACATGCACCCCACATAAACCAGAAAGAACATGGCTTATTTTCTCCAATAATGCCCTCTGGCAAAGCAGGATTCACAGCTAAATCTGCTTTCACTAACAGATGAATTTCCAATCTTCAGGTGCTCATTTAAATAATAAATTCACTGGACAGTCTGATAAGGCCACAAGAGTCATTTAGATTTGCCAGTTATGAGACAGTGAACCACAGTGTTTACAAAGCTGCCTCTGCCTCTGACTCAGTCAGTACAACAGGTATTATGCTGTCAGAGTTACAACCCCTTTTTTAACTACCAAATTGTTTGGGTTTTAAAGCCCACAGATGCAGTAAACACATTCAACCCCTTGTAACATTATTAAAGCTCTTGAGATCACATCTCAGCAAATGATCATAAACATGAACAACTGTGCATTAGGCTAATTGCACTCTTACGCCCATCTTCCATTGAACCCTTTTAGCAGAATGAGAGCTGAAACTACTGCATAGACACAGATGCTTGTGCTATGAATAACAACCGTGTTTGTCGTGAACGACGCTTGCAGGTTCACTACAACAGATGGATGGTTGTAACATTTTTGTTTCTGGTCTTGTCAACACAACCATTTCATATCTCCACCGTTTTAAAGTAATAGTTTATGCAAAATGAATTCTGTCATTAATTACTCACCCTCATGTCATCTCAAATCCATATGCTGGAGGAATTTTCCATAAATTGCCCTTACAACTGGTGTACTATATTCCAAGTCTTCTGAAGCCATACAATATCGAAATTTAGGTTGCTGTTCACTGATAATGTTCCTCTCTGCCAAAACTCTGAAATCTCATCTGTGTTTACGGTCAGGTTCAAAAATGGCGTGTTAATAGGTTGTGTACTTTTTATATAAATTATATATGACACTATTAATGTCAAGTACAGTATTTTATATTAAGCACTATTTCTTTAGATGTAAAAAGTTTAAGTGGCAAAAAAAAAAAAAAAAAATACACAAGTATATTTTAAAGCTGTAGATAAAAATACATTTAATTATGCAAACAATATAAGCTTAAGTAATTATAGTATGCATAATAAATGCTAGAAAATCCCCTTCAGATCATTTTTGAATACGTTTTAATAAATGGCTTCAAATAAACTGATATCTGAAATTTGATTACATTATCATGATTTATTACACCTGCATATAAGTAAAGGGATAATGTGATCATTACGCATAATAACCACAGAGCGGGTTATCAATGAGTTTATTTTGCAATAAAGATCGCCTGACTGCACATTATCCCACTTATTACACAGCTACTTGCCAAATAATGAAATAAATGGGCATGAAATATCAATATGAGCTGAAATGATTTCATTATTTAAAAAGAAAGAGACCATAGAGTGATATGAGAAACTAGTCCAACCATGTATAAAACAGGTTGTCTGTGACAACGGTCAATTATACAATTTATTGGTCAACATACAAATATATTTGACCACAGAATGCTGCGATTGACCAATCAGAATCAAGTATTCCACAGAGACATGTAATAATTGTTTATTTGAGTAATAAGTCTGGTGTGGTGCTTTCCTTCTTTGCTAGTGGAAAGCTGCAGATGTCAATTCCAATGAATGACTCATCTCTGTAACAGATGATGCTGTAAGCTTTCTCTCTCTCTCTCTCTCTCTCTCTCTCTCTCTCTCTCTCTCTCTCTCTCTCTCTCTCTCTCTCTCTCTCTTTCTTTGTATATTAAGCCATGGGTTTTCAAACTGTGGTCCGGGAACCCCCAGGGGGCTGTGTATGTTATAAAGGTAACATATACTCAATTTGAAATTGTTACTTCTTCCATATGCTCTGATTTTATTCTATTATTCTAATTTCTCCTCACCACTTTTTTCGCCTTCTCAAAGGGGTCATAAGACAATATTATATGTAAAGCTACTTTGGGATGATATTCTTTTGTGAAAAGCGTTATACAAATAAATTTGTATTGAACTGAAAATTTTTCTCCTGAGGTTTATACATCTAACATTAATTACGGGTACAAAAAAGTTTTTCTGCTTCAAAACAAGAATAGAAAACTGAGGCTGCAGTGGGCCTACCATCTGTGTACCTCAGCAGAAATCGAGATTCATCAGACCAGGCTATGTTTTTCAAGTCTTAACTGTCCAGTTTTGGTGAGCTTGTGCCCACTGCAGCCTCAGTTTTCTGTTGTAGGCTGACAGAAGTGGAACCTGACGTGGACTTCTGCTGTTGTAGCCCATTCACCTCAAGGTTTGACGTGTTGTGCATTCTGAGATGCTATCTGCTCACTACAATTTTACAGAGTGCTTATCTGAGTTGGCGGCACTGTGGCTCAGTGGGTAGCACTGTCACCTCACTGCAAGAAGGTACCCAGTCCAAGTCCCGGCTCACTCAGGGTCTTTCTGTGTGGAGTTTGCATGTTCTCCCCGTGTTCAGGTGGGTTTCCTCCTGGTGCTCCGGTTTCGAACCAGTCTGGCCATTCTCCGTTGACCTCTCTCATCAACAAGGCATTTCCATCTGCAGAACTGCCGCTCACTGAATGTTTTTGTTTTTGGCACCATTCTGAGTAAATTCTAGAGACCGTTGTGTGTGAAAATCCCAGGAGATTAGCAGTTATGGAAATACTCAAACCAGCCCATCTGGCACCAACAATCATGCCACACTCGAAATCACTGAGATCATATTTTTTTCCCCATACTGATGGTTGATGTGAACATTAACTGAAGCTCCTGACCCGTATCTGCATGATTTTATGCACTGCACTGCTGCCACACGATTGGCTGATTAGATAATCGCATGAATAAGTAGGTGTGCAGGTGACCCTAATAAAGTGGTCGTTGAGTGTATATATGATTATATATGTAAGTATTTTGTAATATGTAATGGATTACTAATTTGAGTAACTTACTCAACACTGTTTATGATTCATTCAAATAAAAACACTCATTCAGCTGTTACATGGGTAGCTGCACTGAAATTATTTTGGAAAGTGGTGTAAAAATGTTTATACCATATCTAAAACCATATTAAACAGCATTTTGCAACATCATTATTATGCATGCAGTTTTCATGACCATATTAATTGGGAGACTAAATGAAATACTTGTACTTTTATAGATTAATTTGTCATTATTTAAATAGAGTGAGGGCAAAAAGATGATTAAAACCAGAGACTATATAGCAGACATGGGCTACTTCTATTAAAATGAATGGGATAAATTGGAATGCCCAACGATCAACGGATGTAGAAAGAAGTCCCACCTTACAGGGAAAAGAGCCAATCACCTTTTAGATACAGACATCGCCTGTCAATCAACTCGAGAACGCGCATGCGCATTAGCTAAACAAGTCAGGGAAATTGCGTTTTTTTTTTTTTTTTTTTCGTAATCTGAGGTAAAGAAGCACAATTTATCATTCTGGTGTTGTCAGATTTTACTGCTGATTTGAAATATGTTCTTTGATCATAATCTTGACCAACCGTTTAGGAGATTTCGGTCTTTCCCCATTCAAGTAAATGGGAGCTGTACTTTTATGACTGGAATAGCTATGGCCGCCAGTGGACTGACTTGCTAGAAAGACTTTGTTAAAAAGTACAAATTCTGTTATTGTTTACTCATCCTCATGTTCCAAACCCATATGACTTTCTTCCATGTAACACAAAAGATGATCTTGGGCAGAATGCTACAGAAGAATGTAAATAACATTTTTTGTGTGAACTTCTCCTTTAAGACAAATGGTGACCAAGTACAGCACCTAAAATAAACACTTTACCTTATACATTCCTATAAATTTTAACCTAAAATCTATGATTAAAAAGGTTCATTGACATGTTATGCCTCAATTACATCCCCTTTCACCCCCTCCTTCCCCACCCATGCACACTCTCTCAATTTTGTCTTTCCATCCACAGCTAATAATTTATTATGTCTAGATGAGCATCCTGCTCTGGCAATATGAGAGTTTCCTTAATTAAGAAGCAATTTGTTTGTCATTTAATCACCATCTATAGAGAGAAGCCCATGCTGCTTTAGTAGGATAGCTGAATACAGATCCTACTTTCAGTCCTCCCTGCATGTAAAATACATGAATCACCTTGAAGTTGAGGTATAGCTAATGTCTCTGGCAAACTGTGATGATATATCTGCCACTATGAAATATGCAAAAGTGATTAGTGATTCAGCCGTCCCATGGGAGCTACTGTACTTGAATGAAAAATTAAGGAAAGAGAACAGAGACAGAACTAGTCAAGGGACAAATGTTGCTGTCCGTTTTTAAAGGATTAAGTAATCATCCATCCATCTGCCCGCAATACTCATGTAAACATTCAGAAAAGGCTTTCTCAATCCAGCATCAAAGTTTGTCTTTCCAAAGTTTCCTTTTCTAGTTTTTTTTTTGTTTTTGTTTTTGTTTTTTTGTATTGTTGATGGCATTTTACATGTCACCTAACTGTTCAGACAATTTTACACTGTAATTTAATTCATTCAGTGTGTTTACATGCACACCAATACGCATAAACAGTGTAACATTTTTGTGAAAATTTAGACGTTTTTCCTGGATGACACTTGAGGTGGTTCCCAGATAATGGGAGACAATTTGACAGCAAACTCATTTACAGCTTTATACAATGACATATAGAAACTGAAAGCATCAGAACATATTTACAGAGTACTTAAGAAAATCCATCTATATGGCTTTATGTTCATTTAGTGTATGTAATATCAAAAAGAGAGTAACAGACCTTGAGATTCAGTAGCTCTTATTAAAAATGCTTGAAAGCACTTTGGCACTTCATATAGACTGTGTTCTCGATAAGCATCACACACCCCAAAAAAACATTCAGTAAAATCATTGATTGTTTAGATCTTTTGACAGTTTAGATCGGCATCCTAAATGTTGTGTTTGTGACAAACTGAGATTAAAGTCAACATGAAACCGTGTTTGTAACTCATTTTACTTCTGTTATCTGATATATATGCAAGGTGTAGGGCCTTGGCCCACTTAAAATGGCAGCAGAGACCGCATGGCCCTTTGTTCTATGGTCAAAAGGAGAGACATTGAACTCAGTTTCCCAAGGTCCTTCACAAATTCACAACTGGATGCGAAGTCCCGCCCATGGACCCAGGCTTAAAAGCCATTGGTCGAGTGGCCTACGACCGATGACGTCATCTCGTCAACAAAACCCGCGGACAGATGAATTTCGCTCTCTCTGTGCTAAGCTCTGCCTGGCTCTAAAGGGACATCTGTACTGTGCACGTACTGAAGGAGTTTTCCCTCCGTTTGGACTGAGAACAAAGTGACCACGTTTTTCTAACCTCGCCATTTGGCCACGGTAGAGTAAGATTAACTTAGCTTTGTTCAAGTCTTATAGTATACTTATATCAACCGGTTCAGTTTCACTGTAAAGCAACAGTGAATTCATTTTGAAAAACGGAAAGGCGACCAGTTTCCCTTCTCCCTCTTTTTCATTCAACGTTGACTATCTGCATTCTTCCCCACCGCTGGATCCGAAGAATAAAGCAGAGACGCGTCTTTCCGCTAACGAGCGTAAGACAAGGAACCATCCAGACCGTTTCTCCTGACCGCTCAATGCAACAGGAATTCCAACGGACAAACCTACTGAAATCACACAGGATTTCCCAAGTAAGGCTTGATATCTGGGCAGATTTAGTTTAGAAACTGTGACTTTTCTTGTGAATCTAAATCGTATTTTTGATTCTAAATGCTGATGTTTTGAATATATATATATCTGTATGTTAAACTCTGCTCGCTGTTTCAAGTGGGGATATTTGTTTTAGTTTCTTTTGGGGTTACGTTTGTTTTGTTGAGTGATTTGAACTAGTAATTCAGTCCCGCTGTTACGAGCGGTTACCCTTAACTAAACTGCATGCATTCTTCCTCGCTCCCGCTCGCTCTCACTCTCTCTCTCTCATTGATATTCATTGAGTGAGCGGCGCCTCAGTTCGTGTTCGACTCAGGCTGGTGAACCAAATTCTCCCGCCTGTTTCGTCAGTTCCTTTGTGTGTCCGCTCATTTCCATTCGCACATGGGATCAGCTCCATTTTGGACTTAACCCTCCATTCTGAACCTGATCCTCCATTTTTTTTTATTCCTTTGTTACCACACCTAGACACACACACACACACACACACACACACATACACTATCATATAGCTCCACTGTTATCTTAGGATATCATTGATTTTATTTTTGGATTATATTCAGATAGTATTGGCTGTGTTCACTGGCTGGCCGCCAAATTCTCCCGCCTGTTCCGTCAGTCCCTTAGTGTGTCCGCTCATTTCCACCCACACGTGGTATTAGCTTCATTTTGGATTTAACCCTCCATTTTGAATCTGATCCTCCATTTTGATTCCTTGGTTACCACACCGGGACACACACACACACACACACACACACACTAGCATATAGCTCCACTGTTAGCTTAGGATATCATTGATTTTAACTGGATTATATTCGGATAGTATTGGCTGTGTTCACTACTGCTTGTTTATAATAAATCTTGTTATATTATAAGTACTCCTGTTTGTTTTTGTTTGAATGTTGTGTTGAAGCCAACCTCTGCCACGTGAAGAACTCCCAAGTTACCTCAGAGTACTATTATGTTGTTGGTATTAGAAACTAACTGTAACTAGATTACTGTTGGATTTGCGTATCAAAATAATTGAACTAGGTTTCCCCTTTGATTATTTTGATTAACAATTAAGACACTCAAACTACAGGGTAGATTTTATTCTATGAGACTCAGTCAGTAACTTGCTATCATTTTTCTCTTTTCAAAGAGTGGTGCCCCGAGAATAGAGTTTAATGAATTAAATTCTATTTAATTACTATTTAGCTACTTGATTATTCCATAATTAATAACAATTAATTATTGATCATTTCTGGAGAATAGTTTGTTAAATTCTATTTAGTTATTTAATTGTTATTTGATTATTCCATAATTAATAACAATTAATTATCGATTATTTCTGATAGTAAAACTGATTTAAACAACCAGTAGCACCTACAAAGCGAAACAGGATATTCAACACTAGGACGGGACTAGTTTTTTTCTCTGCTTTTTTAATCCATCTGAAATGTATTGGATTGTGAAAAGTTGGCATATCTAGTTTATTTCATGCTGATAAGATAATTTTTAGCAATTTATGTAACTTGCAAAAATGCTTTTTCTGTATGTGTAGTAACCAAGTAATTTTGATTTCGTGTTGACTTTAACTGCTAAAATTTCATATGAGTAGCATTAGATTTGCCGTTTCACAAACAGTTAGCATAACAAACAATACTGGTGATGTCACATGACACACGGTCACATGATGGAAAAATGCTGAAAGGTGATCATGACATTTGCGCAAATGATGATCTTCCCTGAGTGACTCCAGCCAGGTCTCCTAAGCAACCAAATTGGCCCAGTTGCTAGGGAGGGTAGAGTCACATGGGGTAACCTCCTCGTGGTCACGATTAGTGGTTCTCGCTCTCATTGGGGCGCATGGTAAGTTGTGGGTGGATCGCAGAGAGCCTCCACATGCTGTGAGTCTCCACGGTGTCATGCACAACAAGCCACGTGATAAAATGCGTGGATTGACTGTCTCAGAAGCATAGGCAACTGAGACTTGTCCTCCGCCACATGGATTGAGGTGAGTAACCGCGCCACCACGAGGACCTGCTAAGTAGTGGGAACTGGGCATTCCAAATTGGGAGAAAAGGGGATAAAAAAAAAGGATGATCTTCCCAATCAAATGGGGCAACTCTTAAAAGTGCAGGAGTGGAACACATTGCTGGTGAGTCCCATATCGTGACCATTGTGTGTTTTCCCAAACAGCTCAGCTGGCCTTATAGTGAACTCTGTCTGTTTGCTGAAAGGTAAGATTGGGGTATGCATGGGAAGGCTACAAGAGATTGTTTTTGGAGAGGTATGCGATAAGGGCCACAGCCACACCCACGTAGATGCCAGTCCCGATGGTGATGGATAGCACAGCGAAGAAAAGTGCACGTCTGGAGCTGGAGCTGGCGTGGTGAAAGTCCCCTTTAGTCACCGCTTTGTTTGTCTGCGTGAGAGACAAGAAGACAGAAATAGCAAACATTGACATGTACTGTAAGACCAGTGCAAGTTTATTATAGTTTTACATTTTAAAATGTGTTTTTATTTTAATACGATTGTCAAATTTACTTGAAATGTCGGTAGCAATAAATGTAATTATTGCAATGATCTTAATGCGCTTTTCATGCTAGTCACTACACTAGTTTTATAATCCTTCCTTGTCTTGTGACTCTCAAATATTAGATCGGATTGACTATTTGCACTAGGTGTAAACAGAGTAGCACTGAAATAGCCTAGTAGAAACAAACAAATGAAAGACAAACTGCACCCCAAGTGTCGCTACAGTGGCATAGTAGTGTGTAAATACGGTGTGGATGTGCGTTTTTCCTGGGTGTAATTAGTGCTGGGTGGATTACTTGTGAATTGTAATCAGGTACTGATTACAAATTACATGACAAAAAATGCAATCTGTAACAATCTCATAGATTAAACATTTGGGGTTATCTAATCCGATTACTTTGGATTACTTTTGGATTACTTTCGACCTAATTCTATTATATTTTATGTCACATGCATTTGAGTAGGATAATCATTTTAACATAAAAGTACAAAAAGGAAGAAAATGTATTCCATTCCCTATTACTTACAAAAAAGAGCCTCACAAAAAAAACAACTCCTAATGACATTTTTTAAAAGTGCATTAAACATTACTTAAATTAAATAAACGTATTAAATTAAATAAACAAACGTAAATGTCACTGAGACATCAACTTCATTTTAAGTGCATAAAACAATAGCAGCATTCAAACATTAATGACCATAAAATCAACATACAATGAAAGAAAATGAATGACCATAAAATCAACAGCAACGAGGTTGCCTATATGTCAAAGCTTTCACCTAAAAACACTGAAACACGTTTAACCCTTACTGCTTAATCATAGTCCATATTCCAAAGACTCCACTGCATCAGCAGCAACAGTAGAGCGATGGGCTTTGTTTCATATTGCTGCACATTTTGCAGTTGAATTTGTGTACCCTGTGGGCAGGACCCTTAGAGATGGCATCCACTAGATCCTTTGAAGCAGTTAAATTCAGTGTATGAGCTGCACACCATTGTTGAGGTAGTAAGAAATATATATACAGTGGCGCTTTCCACTCTGAATTAATCTACAAACAAATAGAGAAAAACTATTTAGTTTATCCAGTCAGAATTTATTCCTTGATGCTTACAAGCAAAGTGTGACAACTGTTTCACAAATCGCATGCCCGAAGCCGAAGCAGTGCGTGAGTTTGGGCTCCACCCCTTCAGGCCTTCAGAATTTCTTCAGAATCCCTAAACAGTGCAAATGAATGAGCAACTAAACCGGTCGAGGCCTTCTAGCTGGCCTTGAGTGATGCAATCACGCTTTAAATGATGTACATAATTCAAGAGCAAAAAGTGTATGATCAAGCTGTCTGATGAGTCGGCTGTCATCACTGCTGGTATTGCCGTTGAGAAAGAGATCCTTATGGATTTAAAAACAGGAGCTGTTCTGCATGACTGTGTGATTGCTTAATTTATTAAACAGGAAAGGAGGACTGATTTTCACTTCAAGTAAATTGGTAAGTGCTTTTTGCATTGTTATAGCAACATCAGGAGTTTTCTAAGTGTAAATTAGGCTGCTGGAGCATTCAGTGTCATGTTAAGTTTTGAAAAGTAGTACTGCATTCCATTCAACTCAGAAAGTTGGATTTGGCAACTTCCTAATAGGAAAAGTGCATCTCGAAGTCAGAATTGCAACTTGTAGGCTCGTGCAGAAATTCTCAACTCTGATTTCGCTGAGATGCAGGGGCATGATGTCACACAAACATGTGGACACTCAGGGAGATATACAAAGTAAGTGATAAACATTCACTTTATTAAGTAATATCAATAAATGAGTTTGTTTCCACATTACATGATATTAAACCTTGTTTAACAAACGCCTGCAGAAACAGGTATATAAAACATTATAATCTCTTTTGATAATTGTACACCTGAAGCACAAATGCTAGCGCTGCAGCATTGTTTATCAGTTGGGTTGCTAGGAGACATCTCTAATGAGAGTCAAACCCCTGCTATGCAAACGGGAGCATTGCAGTTCTGAATATCTGGGAATGGAATGCATTTATTGTCGGAGATATCAAGTAGGAATATCCAACATCCAACTTGAATGGAACGCAGCATAACCGGGTACCCTGACGAAACGAAATGTATTGCAAGCAACATTTAAATCACAAATATTATTAGATAGATTTTTCCAGGTATTATAGACCTCCTTAGTAGATTCATATGAAAAATTATGATTTTTGAATGTCTGTTCGGGAGACGTTCATTTCACAAACCGTCATGCTGCAGTTAAATTTAGGCTTGCTTGATCATTAAGTGTCGTTTCAAGTTCTGGCTTTCATGCGTGGACGTTTTTTTAAAATGTCAATTGGTATTACTAGTTATCTGCGACATAATGTATGATGCCCAAAGGCATTGGGTGTCTTATTCATTGTGAAACTGTGTTTTCTTAATGGCATGAATCACACTGAAGGCCTAGATTTAAAATGCACAGCCCGCCACTGTATATATATATATATATATATATATATATATATAAAAACATATCTAGTTCATTCAGTGAACCTGAAATCAACAGCAATGACAAAGCTAGGTCTTAGTAATAGTCCATCACCTATTCCTTAGCTGAGGTGCATATCTGACTGTTGTAACGTAAAAGGAGCACATGCTCAAAATGTTCATCTGTAAGACTTCGGGGTAAGAATATGATGATATTGATCTGAAAATGATTAATAAATTATTAACAATTTACTGTGTTGCCTTGCTAATATGTAATCATGTAATCTATAAAATGTAACTGTAGTCCGATTATGAGTATTTTAAAATATGATTTAATCCAAGTACTTGATTTTTGGAATCTGATTATATAATCCAGATTACATGTAATCCATTACTACCCAGCACTGGATGTAATTTAGAAATATACAGGTAAATAAGATATAAATAGCATAAAATGTATATTAAAGTGTATATTTTTGTTATTACTTCAGGGAAGAAGAAATGTTACCATTTCTTTAAAAAACAAAAACAAAAA
This sequence comes from Myxocyprinus asiaticus, assembly GCF_019703515.2. Classification (NCBI taxonomy): domain Eukaryota; kingdom Metazoa; phylum Chordata; class Actinopteri; order Cypriniformes; family Catostomidae; genus Myxocyprinus; species Myxocyprinus asiaticus. The sequence goes on along the minus strand of NC_059364.1, from coordinate 39,289,130 downwards.
CAAAGTTACACCTGTTCTGTTTCCAGTCAAAAAAAATATTTTGTGGTTACTATGATTTAATTGCAAAATACCATGGTGATACTGTGGTTACTATAGTAAAACCATGGTTAATTTTTGTAAGGGAATGTTAGGGTTAGGGGAAGGGATTGGTGTAGGGTGTCTGTGGTACTCTAAATAAACACAATAAATATGCTACAGTGATGCCACTATACTGTGTGTTATTATTTCATTAAGAGCATCAAATAGCATCTAACACTATTTGCACTTAGTGCAAAGAAGATGCTTTTTGTTGCTATTTTCACTAATATTTTTTTAGCTATATGCAGTAAGTGATAAGATGCTATTTACACTATTAAATAGCATCTTATCACTTAGTGCAAATAGCCTCTGCCATATTAGATTTTTGCAGATTTTAAAACCAGCTTTAAAATAGATTTAAAATGTAGACCGTTAAAAGTGTTAAAACTGTTGTAATAGTGTCTCTAATACAAAGTACAGTAGCAATAATGCTTTTGGTAAGTTCAATTAATTTACGTGAATCAGTTCAAACAAGATTATTATAGTTTTGCTTTTTCCAATTCATTTTTGTATAACTACTATTTTAAAGTGTATTTTTAATTTCAGTTTATTTTTAGTTTGTTTCAGCAATGGCTTTATTAGCTACAGTTTAGTTTTTATTTCATGCAGTGGTTCTCAAACTTTTTGACTCCAAGGTCGCTCTTTGTCCAAGACAGAATTTGAAGGACCCCTCCCCCAAGAAACTAGTAGAGTCAATAGATTAAAATAAATAATCACAATTAATTTCATGATTCCAGACTTTGCCCAGCAGTTCTCGATGGTGAAGCAGCAGACGGAGGCTATCCAGCACATCCTGCCCTGGCGCGGCTCAAGATCCCACACCCCGCGTGCTTGTCGCCAAGGGTGTCCCCCTGCGGTGACTGCACCGGCTCCGCCGCAGCCCGCCCCTTCGGCCCGGCCCCGGCGTGGAGCCCACTGCAGGAAGCAGATGCCACCCGTCTCACAGCCGGCTGCCAAGCACCCACGATAGGCTTCAAAGTGCCCCTGAGACCGGTGACCCAGGGACGACGAAACCCACTGCCTTGGAGCTGGTAAGCAGACCATTCCATCCCCAGGTGGAGGGCCGGGAGGAGAATCTTTTGTTGCCTTCTCATTTAATTTCACCACATGCCCAAGTGGCTGCAGTACCCAAGCTGTTCTGGGGGTGGTCACAAGGAGCCAGGTAAGTGCTTCGATGTCCCTGAACTCAGCACAGCCACAACATGGCGTGGCACCTCAGGCTCCGCCCCGCCGCGAGGCCCCACCCGCCGGTACGTCCAACGAGATTGTCCCCTTGGTCCCCCTCGCCCGGAGCTTGGACACGTGGCTTGCGCTTTCCAATCCGTCGCGATGGCTGATCCAGACCGTCCGACTCGGCTACGCGATTCAGTTCACCAGGCATCCGCCCAGGTTCAGCGGTATCCACTTCACCTCGGTGAAGGGCGAGAACGCTGCTACCTTGCGCACGAAGATCGCTACCCTCCTACGGAAGGATGCAATAAAGCCTGTTCCTCCGGCCGAGATGAAGAAGGGGTTTTACAGCCCCTAATTCATTGTACCGAAAAAAGGCGGTGGGTTGCGGCCAATCTTGGACCTGCGAGTACTGAACTGGGCTTTACACAGTTGGACTCAGTTTCGTTGATGGCGCGCCTCACGAACGAGCGCGCACAGTCGGTGCTGACCTGTTTGAAGGCGTTCAGACAGAAGACAGCGGTTCCACTGAAACTGTTTCAGAGGCTCCTGGGGCATATGGCATCCTCAGTGGTGGCCACTCCACTCGGGTTGATGCATATGAGACCGCTTCAGCACTGGCTTCAGACTCGAGTCCCGAGATGGGCATGGCGCCGCAGGACATATCGCGTGGCCATCACGCCAATCTGTCACCGCCTCTTCAGCCCTTGGACCGACCTCATGTTTCTACGAGCAGGCGTTCCCCTAGAGCAGGTCTCCAGGCGCGTCGTGGTTACGACAGGCGCCTCCAAAACGGGCTGGGGCACTGTATGCAATGGGCACGCAGCCGCTGGCTCATGGACGGGCCCGCGGCTGCGTTTGCACATCAACTGCCTCGAGTTGCTGGCAATTCTGCTCGCCCTGCAGAGGTTTCGGTCCTTGATCCAGGGCAAGCATGTGTTAGTTCGGACAGACAACACGGCAATGGTAGAATATGTCAACTGTCAAGGCAGTCTGCGCTCCCGTTGTTTGTCACAACTCCCCCGCCGTCTCCTCCTCTGGAGTCAGCAGCACCTCAAGTCGGTGCGAGCCACTCACATCCCGGGCGACCTCAACACTGCAGCGGACGCGCTGTCACGGCAGGTTACCCTCAGGTGGTCCAGCTGATTTGGAGTCGATTCGGGCAGGCACAGGTAGATCTGTTCGCCTCCCAAGAATCCTCCCACTCTGGTACGCCCTGTCGGAGGCACCTCTCGGTATAGACATGCTGGCACACAGCTGGCCCCCTGGACTTCACAAATATGCGTTTCCCCCAGTGAGCCTATTTGCACAGACCCTGTGCAAGGACAGGGAGGACGAGGAGCAGGTCATCCTGGCAGCACCCTACTGGCCCACCCAGACGTGGTTCTTGGACCTCACGCTCCTCGCAACACCCCCCCCCCCCCGGTGAATTCCCCTGAGGAAGAACCTTCTTTCTCAGGGACGGGGCACCATCTGGCACCCGTGACCAGACCTCTGGAATCTTCACGTCTGGCCCCTGGATGGGATGCGGAAGACTTAAGCGGCCTACCACCCGCAGTGGTAGACACCATCACTCAGGCTAGGGCCCCCTCTACGAAGCGCCTGTATGCCTTGAAGTGGCATCTGTTCGCTAAGTGGTGTTCTTCCCGATGCGAAGACCCCCAGAGATGCGCAGTCGGATCAGTGCTTTCCTTCCTGCAGGAGAGGTTGGAAGGGCGGCTGTCCCCCTCCACCTTGAAGGTGTATGTAGCCGCTAGAGCGGCACACCACGACACAGTGGACGGTAAGTCCTTAGGGAAGCACGACCTGATCATCAGGTTCCTGAGAGGCGCCAGGAGGTTGAATCCCTCCAGACCATGCCTCGTCCCCTCATGGGACCTCTCTGTAGTCCTTCAGGGTCTACAGAGAGCTCCCTTTGAGCCCTTGAGTCAGCTGAGCTTAAGGCACTCTCTTTGGAGACTGCCCTCCTGACTACGCTCACTTCCATCAAAAGGGTAGGGGACATGAAGGCGTTCTCTGTTAGCGAATCATGCCTGGAGTTCGGTCCGGGATACTTTCACATAATCCTGAGACCCCGATCGGGCTATGTGCCCAAGGTTCCCACGACCCCTTTTAGGGATCAGGTGGTGAAGCTGCAAGCGCTGCCCCAGGAGGAGGCAGACCCAGCCTTGGTGTTGCTGTGTCCAGTGCGAGCTTTACGCATCTATTTGGATCGCACGCAGAGCCTTAGTAGCTCTGTGCAGCTCTTTGTCTGCTTTGGTGGACAGCGGAAAGGAAGCGCTGTCTCCAAACAGAGGATCGCCCACTGGGTCATTGATGCCATTGTGATGGCATATCAGGATCAGGACAAGCCACCCCCTGCGGGGTTACGAGCCCACTCTACCAGGAGTGAGGTGGCCTCCTGGGCCCTGGCCAGTGGCGCCTCTTTGGCAGACAGCTGCAGAGCAGTGGGCTGGGCAACACCCAACACCTTTGCGAGGTTCTACAATCTTCAGGTTGAGCCGGTCTCATCCCGTGTATTGGCAGGCGTGAGCAGGTAAGTTCCGGGACAACTGGCCGGGTGTACCGCTTGCGCATAGCGCCTTTCCCCTCCCTTGAGGTGAAGACATGCACTCTTGACTCCCAGTCATGTTCACAGACAGTGTTCCCTGGATGACTTTCCTCCTTAGCCCTCTTGCAGTTGAGTTTGAGGAGAAACTTGCTGACCAGCCCAGTAAATGCGTTTATGAGCCCCTGTACTGAGGTAGGTGCTCCACAAGTGCTGGTTCCCTGAAGGTGACCCCATGTGATATCTTCCGCAAAATCGTTTCCCTGTCGGCAAACTGCGTCTTCCTTGAGCAGAGGCCCCTCTGCCCCCGGTCACCATGCTCTGTAGAAACTCCTCCCCTTTGGGGTAGGATCTACCATGGGACCTCTCCACTTGACATACTTCTGACAAGACTTGGTAAGACCATGTGACGTATTCCACTCAAAATACCCCCCCCCCCTTTTTGGGCGGGGTGTGGTCTCTGCGGTGTCTTCCCCTTGGGAGGGACATCCCCTGACACAGACACTTATGGCTCCCAGTCAGTTAACAAATTCCACTCTTTTTGGGGAGAAAAGAGAGGAAAAGAAGCCTCGGCTGGGCTAGCCTGTCCCTATAGTTGGGCAGTTGACTTGTTCCTGATGGACCGTTCGACACTCATAAGAGCGTCGGGGGAGGTTATGTGACGGCCTGGTGTGCTGGCTACGAGGCACACAGCGGTCTGCCCATCACACACCACCAGTTCACGTAACACAGTTCAGATAGTTGTGGCATTTTGTATAGGGATCCCTAGTGTCACTACATCGACACAACGTCGAGTGAGTGACAGACAGGGAACGTACTGGTTATTTTTGTAACCTCCGTTCCCTGATGGAGGGAATGAGACGTTGTGTCCCTCTTGCCACAACGCTGTACTACCCGCTGAAATGGCCGGGACCTGGTCTCAGCTCCTCAGCACAAAACCTGAATGAGTGGTTGCGTACCAGCTCCTTTTATACCCGTATGTCTGGGGGAGTGGCATGCAAATTCCACTCGCAGTTCTCATTGGCCTTTTTTTTAAAAAGCAGAGGTGTTTGGGGCTCCAAAGAGTGACCCCTAGTGTCACTACATTGACACAACGTCTTGTTCCCTCCATCATGGAACGGAGGTTACGAAAGTAACCAGGATGTTTTCTCCAGATATAGCACTTGGATTTCAATCCAAAAAGTTATATTTTTGTCTCATATGACCATAAAACATTTTGCCACATGGCATCAGAATCCTCCAAGTGTTTTTTCACAGTGTGCAAACTAGATTTAGTATGGCACTTTTCAGAAGAGGCTTCTTTCTTACCACCCTGCCATACAGGCCAGCTTTGTGTAAAGCTTGGGAGATTATTGTCACATGTGCAGACCGGTCAATCTCAGCCAAAACGGCTTGTAAATCCTTCAAAGTTGCCTTTGGCCTCTTGATAACTTCCCTGATCAATTTCATCCTAGCACAGTCATCCGGTTTGGAGGAACAGCCTGATCTAGGCAAGAATTTGGTGGTCCCATGCGCTTTCCACTTTTTAGTAATGCTCTGAACGGTACTCTATGGTGTATTGCTTTATTTTTTCAGTGTATCAGTGTATAAAATTGTTTTTAAATCAATAATTTTTGTCTTATACCATGTCAAACCAGACATGACATAATAAAGTGACAAGAGCTAAAAGGTTTCTCTTCTATGCAGTGTGGGTGTAATCTGATTACAAATTAAATAGTTACTGTAATCTACAGTAATTACTTTCTAGTCAAAAAGTAGTGTAGCACATTGCATTTTAAATTAATGTATGAGATTACAATTACTGACTTAAATTTACATGCACATTTACATTTAGTCATTTATCCAAAGTGACTTACTAATGAGGACTTTCAAATAAGAAGTACTGTACATTACTTGGGCTATACATTTCTTAAATAATATTATTCATGTACAATACCTTTAAAACATGAATTAAGTTCATTTGTACATTTCATTTCTATGACTAACGATTCACTTAGTTGTTGTAAGGAAGAAACGTGTGGTGCTAAGTGTATGACTTGAGTGCAACAATAAACATGGAAATATAGACATCTGAATTAGAATTTATAACCAAAAATATTTTCTGTGAAACGTCCAATGTGAGCTCACTGGTCCAAAATCCAAATTCTCAGTACGTAAAACATCAAATATGTTGTGATTGGCTGTGATTGTCAGTGTCATGTTCAGACAAATTGCTTGTCGCTGGAATTACCGCATCATGTTTGGTTAGAGCACAGTATTAGTTTTAGTGTACGAAAATAAGCCTGGTCTATTGAAAAGGAGCAGCAGGAGTAAGATCGCACAAGAGAAACGCATAGAGAGAGATTCCACTGAAGAAAACAGAAGAGAAATGATTAATTGGATGCTCTCCAGCAGCAGACTGACAGAGAGCTGCACATGGTAAAGAGCTAGTGCATAAATAATAAGAGTGCATGACTCAGAGCTCTCCTACGGGGCCCGGCAGCCTTTGAAGTCCAGGAAATGTTGCCAAGATTAAGGACAGATATTTTTGATGAATTCATATACAGCTCAACACCCTCTGCTTGTTTTCCTTCCCCTGCTAGCTTACAAATGCTACTTCCTGACCGTACTGAGACAGTGCTCCATCTATTTTGTTGATTTATTGTATAATGGTAGAAACTGCATGCAGAGAAAAGCTGGACTGTTTGTCTGTAGGCTTCTGTCTTTCATCTTTGCCTATGTAAACATTCATCAAACAGACCGGACCACAAAAATAACCTGAAGATGCTAATCGTGCCATATTGAACTTGCCCTCACATTTAGCGGCCAATCACAATACAGGTACTTCAGACCTAGTCAACATGAGGAAGTAACAAAAGCATGCTTGACCTAGATCACAAATCTCAAATTTTCATTTTGCTTTGCCTGGGTCAAGGGCTGGGTGATATATAGAATATTCATGATATATTTGCCATTATTTTGTTGGCAATATATAATTAATAGAAGAAAAAAAAAATAACAACACTGTGATGAGGAGGAGGGTGTGGTCGGGCCATGAGGGTGCATGGCCGGCGCTGAGTCAACTAATCAATGGGAGAGAGAGAGATAAAGGGGAGCTGGAGATGCCAGTTCGGGAGAGAAAGAGACACACGCGGCCGCTGTGTGGGTGCGCATCTATGTGTTTTATGTTGTTTTAAGTTCATTTCTGTCATTAAAGTTTATGTTGACTGTTCTGTCGGTTGCCGCCTCTTCCTTGCCCATCCTTTACCTTTTACAAACACATGAATTCAAATTGCACAATTAATCATGCCCTCGGACCCATAATAGGAAATATTCCTACCATTTCAAGAGCAGTTCAAGTTTGAAGTACCACCTTCATGTTTTTGCGAGTCTCAGTCAGCAGTGGGCAGTAAGCTCAACTACAGCTGTATATGCAACAAACCACACTTACAGACAGCAGACAACACAAGATGAGGAGGCGTTTTTGTGTTCAAACACAGCTGGACGAAGCGCAAATCTGACTGCATGGGTCTTGTGACATTTGTTTTGACACATCCTAAAAATGCTGTTTATGATGCCACAATATTGTAATCTCTTTTAATTATCTGAATTATTATATTTATTATACATATTTATAATTTATAAATGCAGTTCTTTATAATTATTTAATTATAATATATATTAAATATATTATATATTTTCTCATGAAATACAGATTTTTTGGATATTGATTAAAAATATTTTAATTGATTGACAATGATTAAGCAACGTTATGAATGTTACAATGATTTTAATGCACTATTTGGCCATTACGTTTTCTAAAGGCCATGTCATAACCCCTTAAACTCTTTAGACCCCGCTGGTGGGTCCAAGGCCCCACTGCTATATCGCAAAAATAATAAATTCCGCTTAAAACTTTAAAATCTCCATATACATAAGTCAGGCATATGAGTAATCATTTGAGAGTTTAGAATCTGAACTTTTCAGAGATAACTGAGAGATCAGAGATCACTTCTGCATTTATGTTCCTTAAAATAACAAAATAAGGCCTCAAAACATTTGCATTGAAAATTAGCACCCCCCAGAGGAAATGGGGTAGAAATATTTATATAAACATAAAAGTCATTCACATAGAACATAAATTGGCAAGTCATATATCAAATGAAAGCTCTCACTCTCAGGAATGTGACTGTACAGTTGTCTTGTTGCCCTAATACCACAGTTCGAAAGATTTTCAAAAGAATCACAATGTGAAATATGATTTCTGTAAGACTTCAAATACAAAGTCTATTTTATGCTCCAATAACTGCGGCTGAAAGCCCCAAATAGCTTACCTTAGGAAGTTGTCTAAAAATTGAGCCATTGTTTACTTGTCTGTGAGCTTGCTTGGTTGAATAATCTAATGTTATATATTAGATGTCCAGAATAAAATGTGCCATCCAGAAGGAAAAGCATGCAAAACAAATCATCAGACAAATATGTTTTCAACTATTGATGATAAAACTTTATAAAATTAGACTGAATGTCTATGGACGAGCACATCTTTGAGGGCTAAAATGCATTAGAGTGCCACCTATATTTCAGATCTGTATAATGTGCTGGAATGTGATAGAGAATTTTTTTTCTAGTGCTTACTTCCATCTAGTGGAATAAAATTTGACTTTTCAAAGTGTGGTAGAATGAACAGAACCATAACTACATGTTTACAAATTAGGACAACAACAAAAAAAGTTTTTAAAAAATAAATAAATAAATCAGTTTATCATAAGATTATAAACACATGCAATATTATTTAATAACAATTGGAGTCTTTTTTTTATTTTATTTAGGCCATTGGGCAAAAATGCACCAGAGTTTAAGAGTTTTTATGTCCAGTGTCTCTGATTTAACCCTCAGAGACCCACTGAAGCACAATTACAACGTTTGTTTAAAGCAATTAAATACTACTTTTTTTAAATAATAATAAAATGTGCCTAAAAATCAAGATTTGCACACTGAATGCCTCAGCTTGCTAAAGTCACAAAAAGTTCAGACCAAGACAAAATATGCTTATGTGTATGATTTTAATATGATTTTTATTATCAGTGGCCTCCTAAAAACACTTTTTAGATGTAAAAAAGACAATATATCATGAATATCAATGATTGGGTCTCAAAAATGGCATTAGAGTTGGTAAATTCAATTCATTTCTTTGAATCAGTTCCAACTGTTTCAGTGAATCAAAACTCTGATTCACCAATTTGTTTGTGTTGTCAATTTAAAGTTAATCAACCTTTCTCTAAATATTATACAAAAGCTTGAACTGAACAGTTTATGACCTTCTTATCATTACTTACCTAACTCTAACCTATCCTCTGGAAAAAGCTATCCACTGGAAATCTTGCTCTTAATTTTTTGTTGAACAGAACAGAAATGACAGCTGAAACAATATGAAGTAAAAAATAGTCTTGAAGCACTTCCCTCTGTGGAATTTTTATTGTGATTACTTCAGTAAATCTAAAGTATGAGTGTGACGAGGAGGAGGGCGTGGCCGGGCCGAGAGGATGCACGCCTGGTGCTGAGTTGCCCCAATCAGCAGGAGAGAGAGATAAGGAGGAGCTGGAGATGCCAGAGGGAGAGAGGGAGACACACAGTGCTGTGTGTGTGTCGATGTGTGTGTTGGTTACGCTGAAAAGCAGTTTTATGTTGTGTTTTGTTTATTAAAAGTCTTTTTGGTTGATAGCTAAGACTAAAAAATAGTCTTGAAGCACTTCCCTCTGTGGAATTTTTATTGTGATTACTTCAGTAAATCTAAAGTATGAGTGTGATGAGGAGGAGGGCGTGGCCGGGCGGAGAGGATGCACGCCTGGTGCTGAGTTGCCCCAATCAGCAGGAGAGAGAGATAAGGAGGAGCCTGAGACGCCAGAGGGAGAGAGGGAGAAACACAGTGCTGTGTGTGTCGATGTGTGTGTTGGTTACGCTGAAAAGCAGTTTTATGTTGTGTTTTGTTTATTAAAAATCTTTTTGGTTGATAACTCGGTTCCCACTTCCTCCTTTCCGATGAACATGAGGCGTGTCTGCCACAGTGGTGTTGAAACCCAGGATTGGAGGAAGATGTGCCATCAGAGAGCCCTCGCTGCTGACGGAAGATCGTGACACCAAGGATACATGATCAGGTGGTACTGGAGTGGTTCGCCAGGAGGCGGAGGAGCCTGCTGCCGTTCGCCAGGAGGCGGAGGAGCCTGCTGCCGTTCGCCAGGAGGCGGAGGAGCCTGATGCCATTTGCCAGGAGGTGGAGGAGCCGCTGCCGTTCGCCATGAGTCAGAGGAGCCCGCTGCCGTCCCCCAGGAGGCGGAGGAGCTGCTGCCGTTCGCCAGGTGAAAAATCACATGCAAGATTTTTCACATGCAGGTTTTGCTAAAAAATTTCACTCAAACTGATATCATTTGTAATGAAAAATAAATAATTAAAATAGAAAAATGCAAAATCAAATATTTTCACAAGTGGACTCAAACTTCGGAAAATCACATACATACACGTTTTTTGTGGGGGGGTCTTGGGTACTGCCATTGACCAGGAAAATAAAAAATGGCACTTCATGTCAAAGTTTTCCGACCTCTGCTATAGACTTTAATAAGTCCTTTTGGGGTGTGTTGGGGACAGATCTTTTGGCAGTGATCAGTGAGAGTCTTGCTGAGGGGCAGCTGCCATTAAGCTGTAAAAGAGCTGTTCTTACTTTAATACCCAAAAAAAGGTGATTTAAAGAGGCCCTATTATGCTTTTGGGGATTTTACCTTTCCTTTAGTGTGTAACATAGCTCTTTGTGCATGTAAACAGTCTGCAAAGTTACAAAGCACAAATTCCACACAAAAGGGAGTTATTCTCTCCCACAGACAACACTGCTCAAGAACTACATGAAACGGCTGGATTGTAGTCTGCCGTAAAGTATCTACGCCACTATGTAACACATTTGCATAATGCCAGCCTATGGGCTAATTTGGCCCGCCCTTGAACAAACGTAGTTATAGCAGAGGCCAGGATGAGTTGGGTTAGTGTTGTCGCGATGTCGAGAAGATGCTATTTTCTTCACTGCGAAAGCAAAACCTCGGACTCGGACTCAAACTGGTGCAGCAAAAACAGACGCCACTGTTACCATCGTTACACTAGTGTTTACAGCTGTTAAGGAGGCCTGAAACTCAGTTATGGTAAAGGGTGTTACAATTCTGACATGCGGTTGACCAATCACAACAGACTGGGCCAACTGACCAATCAGAAAGGGGGGCTTTACTGAGACAGGAGTTAAAAAAGAGTGTTTCAGACAGATTATGAAGAGGGAGGAAAAGCAATGTACAGTATGAGAAAAAGAATGTGTTTTTTGAACATTAAAGCATGTAAACCTATTCTAGTAGACCCCCAAAATAAAATTATGAACCTGTAAATTAGCATAATATGAGCTCATTAAGAGAAATGGGTAACTAGCGACCTGTGTCCTTACTCTGTGCAGATATGAACGCTCTATCTAAGGCTCTTGCTCTCAGATTAAGAAAAGTAATATGATTCACACAGATCAATCTTATTGTCTACCTGGTAGATCTATTGTAAATAATATCTCATTTGTTTGTGATTTTTTTGGATTGCTCTAGTCATTTTGGAATTAAATGTGGTCTTATTTTATTAGATCAAGAGAAAGCTTTTGATCGCGTAGAGCACCAGTTTTTATGGAATACATTAAAAGCTTTTGGATTCTCCTCTAAGTTTATTGAAATGATACAAGTATTGTATGGGGGCACTGAAAGTGTCCTGAAAATCAACGGTGGCTTAAGTGCTCCTTTTAAAATAGAGCGTGGCATAAGACAAGGATGTTCCATTTCTGGTATGTTGTACTCAATAGCGCTTGAATCTTTGTTGATCAAATTTCGTGCTAAATTGATGGGATTCAAGATTGAAGAGGAATATCCTCCAATTCACCTAACTGCTTATGCAGATGATGTTAAAGTTGTAGTCCAAGGACAAGAAGATATAAGTAAAAAGTCTCAGTAAGCAAAAGAGTTTGAAATAATTTAATCTGCAAGAATAAATTGGGGGGGGGGGGGCACAGGTCTCATAATTGGTGATTGGAATAATAAAGAACCAATATTACCAGGTAATTTAAAGTGGGAAAGTTTTTAAAACTTGGCGTTTATTAGGGAGTAGAAAGGTGGTATGTAAAGTTCTTAGTTCTGGTTATTAGAGGAACCTATTGTTTATGGGGCAAGATTAGATGTTACATGGGAAGGAGCCCCAAGATTGAACGAAACCTTCACTAAAGCTCAAGTTATAACTGTGAAACATCTGACAGAGCTGGCAGGGACTGATTTCACTTATGTGGGTGCTTTGGCTGAGAGACTGAATATCCATTCTGCTCGTATAGTGGGACAGATTTTGGACAGATTTCGGAAAGCACTTTCTGAAGAGGAAAAACATTTGCTTGTAAAATGGACTGATGAAGAAGAAAGACCTAATCCAATCGATTGATTTCTTAATTTGGCAGAAAGACAAAAAATGGAAGAAGTAACTTCATAGTTCTTTAAGATGATCTGAGTGATACAGCTCTCTGATCTGTTGATGGAAAAACTATAAATTGTGTGTTAAAGTTCTGAACAAAGGAAAATTAATGGATAGATTGGATACCCCCAAGATAACTTATTTTGGAGTTGAGAGAGGAATAAAACCTGCATGGGAAGCACTTTATAAGCCACCGTTGACAAAAAATTGTCATGGTCCTGTCACTCTGTCAGTCTGGGTTTTGACTGACAGGACCGTGGCATTATTGTCCCATGTCTGTCTGTGTAACGATGCTTCTGGCAATGGCAATTGACGATGACGAAGTGTAGAGAACCCAAGTGCAGTTTATTATATAAGTGAAATCCAAAAACCCTAACCATAAACGTGATCTAACAAAAACATGAACTTGACATAAACTAGACTTGACTATGGCTTGACTTGACAACAAAGTTGTCCATTGTCTGTCTCTGTGTGAGTGCACGGTTTCAGTTGTATTCCCTGCCGTGTGCTCTTCGGTCTGTCTTGTTTCATGTCGGGAGCACGGTATCTGGATCCTGACTTCCTGTCTGGTTCAGTTTTGGTCTGTGTCGGGATCCAGACACTTGTGATTTATGTCTGTCTGTTATTGATGTGGGTGCATCGGCTTATGTCATCTTGGCAGCATTGCGCCTCGCTGTCTTCATGTTGTGCTGAGGTTCGATTACTTCGGTTTAAGGTGTCGGGTCTGTTTGTGGCTGAACTCTCGCACAGGTGTCCTGTCTTGTTTTTGTCGCCTCTTGCGTGCATCGCATGGCGTTTGCCTCGAGATGTACACTCAGGCTTCATTTAGTGTGAGAATGTGTGGCATAGATTTGTTTGCCGTTGCTACGCATTCTCTCATCTTGTTTGTCGGTTGGCATGGCCATATATTGACTTATTGCCTTGGTGATGTGCGCTCATGCATTCTGGTGTTTTGTTGTATTGTAAGAGCATGTGGCATTGTTCTGTTTCTGTATCGTCACGTGTCTCTCTGTCTTACGTCATACCCCGCCTCCTTGTTTGCCCATTATTAGTTTATTAGTCACACTTGCCCTGTCTTGTTAACCTGTTGATTTCTCTCCCTATTTTAGTGTCCTCGTGTTTGCTGTCCAGGGCCAGTTTGTCTTGTGTGTATTCCAGTCGGTCCTGTTCGTTGGACTTGTTAATCAGTCTTGTTTCCAGTCTTGTGTTTTCAGGGTCACAGTATTGATGATTCTCTCTCTCTCTATCAGCAGAACAACATATTTTTGGTCTGCAGCGCACCACTTTAAAGAAACAGCATACAGGTTTAGGAAAGACATGAGAGTAAATAATGACAAAATTTTCATTTTTGGGTGAACTATTACTTTAAGACCACATTGATGAGATTATACAGAGAAAAGATGAGATAAAATAAGAGTATCAGAGAGCAAAAGATGGAGAATAAGTTTGCTGTACAGGAAAATACTAAAATAAACTACTAAGAGCTATTCACAAGGTTAACACAAGGATAACTGGCCCATAAGATACATTTTTCCCATCTTGAGAAATCCACTTAAGCATCATGTGAAAGTGGCCATTGGCCAGGCAGCTGTAAAATTTATGTGTTCTGCCCACCACTGGTTCTCATGAGATAACTGCTTAGATGTCAGCGCTCCCCACAGCATGGCATTATCCACAGAGCAGGAGGAGACAAGCATTGAAATCTATTAATGGATGGGAATAACAAAATGGCCAAATAAAAAAATAAAAGACGATGTTTAATTGAGTGGCCGCATAGTTTTACTTACATGTTACTTGGATATTGTGTGTTAACTGTGTCCTTCACAAAGAATTTAATAACTGTAATAGGTATGGAATTTGTAATGAATTTATCAATTCCATTTTCGATTCTGATTCCTCCAAACAATTTAAATTCCTTAATGCTTCCATTAATGATTCTTACTAGATTTGAATTTCTATTGCATTTACTGCCCTCAGCAGTCTGTTGCTAAATGATATGCGCTGTAGATTTAAAACAAACAATTAGGGTCAATTGTTCTGGATTCAGACTACACTGGTCACACTGTGTTTCGTGCTGTAGTTTTAAAAGATCCAGTTCATAAGAGTCATTCGTTAGGGAATCAGACTATACTGGTCACACTGTGTGTTTCGTGCTGTAGTTTTAAAAGAACCGGCTCATAAGAGTCAGTCATTCTGGAATCGGACTACACTAATCGTGCTGTGCGTTTCAAGCTGTAGTTTTAAAAGATCCAGCTCATAAGAGTCATTAATTTAGGAATCGGACTACACTAATCACGCTGTACAAGCTGTAGTTTTAAAAGATCCAGCTCATAAGAGTCATTCGTTCTGGAATCAATCTACACTTGTAGTGTTGTAGATTCAATAGTGGGGCAGCATCACTGCTGAATAGCAGCATGAAACACTGAGTATTTTAGTATGGTGTTGGCGGATAAATTCATGTTATAGTACTGTTAATGGAACCAAAAGTCATAAATATCAAATCATCACTAAAGAAATGTAACCTGTATTTTAACAAACCCTTAATACTAAGTATTAAATTTTGCCGTGTAACTCATTCCACACCTTTTGGGCTATAGACATGAACGATACCTCAAATCTTGCAGCTTGATGAGGAGAGGTGACCTATTACTTTTTAAGCAATCAGATATTGTCTTAGCAATCAGAATATTTTTACCTGGTTTACAATAAAACCATAGATGTTCAGAGGAGGGACCCGAGCCATATCAGAATATCAAAGCTACCTAATGACCAGCCAAAACACCCTACCGACAACCCAGCAACACACAAGCATCCATCTAGAACATCCTATCATCGTGTTAAAAATACACAGAACACCTCAATACCCACACAGCAATAATCTGGCAATCACCCACAACACCAGAGCATTGAGTCAGCACATTATGCACAGGCAAGCACCACTAACATTTTCTTCAGAACATATATAAAATATATATTTTTAAATCTAATATTTCCTCTTGAAGAGCGAAGCCTTCATGGTTCTATTTCATTTACAGTTAGCGGCAAACAAGAGCCTTGTAATGTATAAATCAGAACTGTTATGTTATTTTTAGCCAGGTTGAGTACACTTTAGTTCTGCTTTTACCCATTCAGAATACACTAAATCATCACAGAAGACTTCATCTAATAAAACTGTCACTGGCATTATCATGATGCATCGTTTAAGCTCTGAGACCTCATTGGTTCACATGAGCATCTTGTGTAGATATATTATATAAATTATATAGATATATATAAATTTTTGCCCCACAGTCCAAGCAGCAAACCAGTATGTCTTTATCTCCAGTTGTGTTATCCATTTGTTTTTCTGGCATACATCTTGAATGTTCTTAAGCCTATAGAAATGTCACACAGCACAACCACATTTACTCAGTGCCTTTTGGGCTGTTCTTTGTTTGTGACCAGTGAACCAATATGCTGGAAAATTGAAAATACACATTCAAAAGACTAAACAAATGTAATGAATTGCTGTACGATTCACCTATAATGAGTTAAAATTTAAGGGCATATTACAGGTTCAGTATAAGTTAACACTTTACACTTTGTTGTATATTTTTGCTTCCGCCTGGAATTTTTTAAAACCCAAATTTAGAAGCTTAGTTTACACACATACCATAGACTAATTGCAAAATATTGATCTAATTTTACAGAAAAAAAAATTATTCATAAATAATATTGTGTGTTTTTACATTTCTATGTTTATCTATGTCCCTGCAATTGTTTTTAGTTCTTTCACAAGATGTCAGCAAGTACTAGGAAAGATTTGTTTTCCTCTATCACCTTCATCACAATATACAAATATAGTATGCAGGTGGCGCTCTAACACTGCTGAGCACTCACCATGTTCTCGTCTCATAGACATTCAGTCTATTTTGTGATCCCACGCACTTTCCCCACTGTTTCGTTGAATATCTCGGCCACTGAGTGGACTAGAAGCTTAATCTACGTGTCCTTGGAAGCTGACATTATAGATAGAACACATAGAACATACTTTTTCTGCTGGAGTGCATATTTTGGTTTGGACATCGGAGACAAAACATTGGATTATATACCCAAGCAAGCTCACAGACAAGTATATCTAGACTGAACTACTGCAATGCTCTTCTGGCAGGACTTTCTGCATGTTCAGTCAAACCTCTGAAATGTATCCAGAATGCATCAGTACATTGGTCTTCAATGAGCCCAAGTGAGCACACTTCATGGCTCTCTTCATCAAACTGCACTGGTTGCCAATGGTTGCTCACCTCGCATCAAATTTAAGGCATTGATGCTCACTTACAGAACAACCAGTGGCTCCGCACCCCCGTATCTACACTTGCTACTTCAAGTCTATGTGCCCGCTAGAAGCTTATGATCAGCGGGTAAGCGGCACCTCATGATGCCATCTCACCAAGGCATGAAATCACTTTCGGGGACTTTCACTTGAACTGTTTCTCACTGGTGGAACAACCTGCCAAACTCCACCCAACCAGCTGATTCTCTAACCACCTTAAAGAAATTTTTAAAGACGCGTTTCTTTCGCAAACACTTGACCCAATCCTACTAATGCAATAACTGTCTTCTTTCTTCTTAAATTTTTTTTTAAATCAATAAAAAACAAATCTATCTATTATTTTACCACTGTCTCACCTTCCTCTCTACTTGTGCTTCTCTGAGAAATGTGCAACTTTGTATTATTGCATTTATCTTTTAACTGCTTCCTTAGGATGAATCGCTTCTGTTGTATTCCTCATTTGTAAGTCGCTTTGGATAAAAGTGTCTGCTAAATGAATAAATGTAAATGTAAGAATAATTCCTGTGAATAGAGTTTGCCCCATGCAAAACAGTTTATTTTATAATATGTTATTTAAAAAATGAAAATTAATCCTCCTCACTCCTAGAACGTGTTCATTCAATAGCTTGACTTTTCTTAACTGTCTGTCTAACATGACCCATAATTACCTAATTTTGACATGCAGAGGAATATTCATTTACAGTGGATATCTGAATAAAGTGTTTACATGACCAGAAATTTGCATTAATGCAAGCATATGCCAGCTGTCTTTAGATTTCTAGGGTCATGGAAAGTGACACATAGAGTACATATTCAGAATATGATCACATTCAAATTAATATCGGAACATTCTTGTGCATGTAAACTTAGCAACTGTTACTTACTTTGGTATGGCCCTTGCTGACCCTAACAATCTCCTAACCCTCCTAAACCTAAATATTTTTGTAAATCTCATGCAATTTATTTTCAATTTCTTTCAAACAGCGCTTGGGTAAAGTTGGGACAATAACTAAGAACAGTGTCTACACACAGTGAGAGCAAAGCAACAAAATGCCATTAATCTGTGCTTAATACCATATTTTCATAAAAGGACAAAACATCCACACAGATGTGCAAGCGGGTGGCCTCAAATGCACTTTTAGTTGGACATCAGCTCTGGTCACCGTAGGACATTTCTCGCACCAGTTTGCCATTTGGCATTCACAGTTCTTTTGCTTGTGAGACATCATTCATACACATATTCACCATGTTTCTTCTTTAGGATTCACTAGCTGACATCAGTAAAGTAGCATGACTTTGCAAGTAACCAAAGCTACCTAAATTGAAAGATGGACTGTCACTCAAATATCACTAAATTGTATAAATTCTACACTGTAAAAAGAAATCCTGTTAAAAAACAGTAAACTACAGGCAGCTGTAGTCGCCAGAGTCATACTGTAAAAATATGGTGTTTTACTGTTGTTGAAATTAACAGCTAGATACTGTTTTTACAGCTATAGTGTACAACTGTAATTAAGCAGCATAAAGCTGTCTAATTACATACAAATTACTGTTGTTGAAATTAGCAGCTAAGTTCCCAGCATGCACATGAAGAAATTAAATTGATTTTTTACTATTTACTGATATAATTTGCCTTTATTTTTGTAGCAGTCTAAGTTACTTGTATTTTAATATTTAGCTTTTAAATTTTTTACATAAAAGTATGCTTGTTAATTGTCACCATTGTTGCGTTTTGTACGGCAGAGTTGATATCTGTGTGTGTCTCATCAACAACTGGTGTTACACTGTAAGTTTATCAAAAACATCAAACACTCAATTTACTGATATCATTTTGCCAAAATATCCTTTACTGTGTATCCTTTACCTTTTATATGCAATGCATCACTATTGCCACATACAATATAGTGTCATTTGAAAGGTAGGATCAGACTTTCAGTCTGACTTTAGATTTTGTTTTCCAAGTAGCACAGTGCAACAACTTGTGTTTTACTAAAACACAATTACACTGGCTGGAAGAACATAATATAATAATAAAGATGCCAAGGTGCCAGCTCAAGAGAACGTTAATCACCATAATGGTGACTTCAAACAAAACACAACTATTGATAACAAAACAACAACCCTAAAAAAAATTAAATAAAAAAAAAAAAAAAAAAATATATATATATATATATATATATATATATATATATATATATATATATATATATATATATATATATATATATATAAAAGACTTCTATTAAGTCTGAATAAAAATGTTTGTATGTGTTTTTTTCCCATTTCTTTAGCTCCAGTGCATTGCCCAAGCATACGTACTTAATTAAGCGCAAAGACTTATGGGTATTTCACCATTATAAACCACAATGCAGTGCTATACTGTTATTTTACTATGTACAGGGTTTTTTTTTTTTTTTTTCATAAAAATATACTGTTCAATCCTGGCAACATTATACATTTAACATGTACATTGCTTCAATGGTTGATTTATACTTTTTATTATTTTACTTCTCATTAGACAGACAAGTGAAGGCTGATGTGAGATGATAAAGAACAGAGGAGTTGGTCAGAAACATCAAGAACACTAACTATGTGCCACAAACTTGAATTTTCATGGGGGGCTTTAAAATATATGGTTCAAAATGTCACTAGCTGTCACCCAGATTATATGATGTTTTTTTAATGTTCATTTTCCCCTAATGCCTTGCAAACAACAGCTATTTACTGTAAAACTAGTCACTTCACAGTGAGCCTGCTCTTGATCTCTCAAAATGCAACATTTTTAACAGCAAACTATTGTATTTAACAATCACAGTAGATAGCTGTAGGAATTTGGCTGTAAATTTACAGAATTTATTTTACAGTGTAGAGTTTTAATATATGAAATAATAATAAATAAATAAAAAATAAAAAAATATTCTGTATTTTGATTCAACCAAATGGGGGCAAGACACATATGAATATAAATACATAGATACACCAGGTGTCATCACTTGCCATATGGTTAATTCTGCAAATAAAACCAGGGGCAGGTTAGGTTATTGTTATGCTTACGCATATTGCTTTATTAATAGTATGCTTCCTTGGTTTAGTTGAAATTAGACACGCAAAGTAGTTCATGTCTTACTGTAGGTCTGCTGTTAATATGCACAGTAAGTGTGCGAACATTATTATCAGCCCTATTGTTCAATGCAGATAAAGGACTGTACTTAGTAATTACTGCTTCAATTTAACAATGCATACTTAATTACCATCAAATGATACTGAAGATGCACAGGAATGATGAGCAAAAACCACACAAGTTGCTTCTGGAGAAAACATTTTTCCTAAAATATGAATGTGTGACATTCCAGCATAATCTTCATAACTACAGCAGAAATGCATATTGACTTGTGAAGGGGGCTTGAGTGAATCTCTGCAGGGATCGGCGCACAAAGCACCCACGGCATTACTGACGAAACGAAAAGCACTTTGTTGAACGCATCCACCCATTGTGCAAAAAAAGGTATTTTATTCAAAGCTTATGTTGGTGTGGTTCTTTTTTTATTAATCAGACCAGGTAAATCAGTCGAATCGAACACGAGTCATTGGTCTGAATCATGAACTGAATCAGTCAGACAACTCACTTCCTTACTGAATCACCTCGGATTGCTCACTCACTCAACTAAACCAATATTTATTATATTTGACTTAAAAATGCTAAATTAAAAGGCTAATTTGTAAGCAAGTGGAGCTTAAATTAGTCTAATTACTGACTAGTTGTTCATATGAAAATGTATAGGCAAATAAAAATATTTGCAACATTGTTGTAATAAATTGTATTGTAATTTAAAATGAAAAAACATACTGTAAATATTTTGGGAAAACTTTCGTGTTTTTGTAGCACTTTACAATAAAGTTCTATTTGTTAACATTAGTGAATGCATTAAGTATCATGAACTAACAATGAACAATATATTTTTGACAGCATTTATTAATGCTAGTTAATAGAAATACAATTGTTCATTGTTAGTTCATAGCAAATAGTGCATTAACTAATGTAAACATATCCTACTTTTGATTTTAAACATTTATTAGTATATGCTGACATTAACATCAACCAAAATGAATTAATGCTGTAGAAGTATTTTTCATTGTTAGTTCATGTTAACACTTTAAGCTCAGATGGGCTTATTCTTATGTACAATTATTATGTTTTATTTTTTTGGAGAGGCTTTTGAACACTAGGAGACATTTTCATACACTATGATAAATTATGTTTGTAATGCTATAACTTTTGATTGCTTTGTCGTATCAACACAAAAATTGTCTCAGTTTCAGGTGACATGACTGAGAACAAAACAAGCCACCTTATTCATACCCAGAGATATATAACGTTGAAACAGAAAACAAATTAAAAATAAATTAAATAAATAAATACATTTTTAAATACATACAAGTTTTTTTGTGATTTTCCAGCGGTTTCTTAGGCTGAGAGTCTCAGAAAATATTATAATCTATATCATTAAATCATTTGAAAAGTTTTCTTTACAATGATACCAAACACTTGAATCTCCTTGTTTTTTTATTTTTTATTTTATATTTATTTATTTATTTTTTACATATAAGCCTTTAATTTTGGGTATGCCACTGAAACAGGAAATCTTTAAAAACACCCTCAGAGCTTAATGGGTTAACTAATGATAATAAATAGAACATTATTGTAAAGTGTTTTTGTAATAAATCGTTTCAAGGTAAATATATATATATATATATATATATATATATATATAGTATATTGTAAATATGTTGGGGAAAAAAGTATTGGTTATTGTTTAGTATGTTGTTGTGCAGCTCCAATTTTTGGGGTCATGGTTGTGTGAAACGAAAAAATGTGATGAGATGTGCTATTAAGATGTTATAGATTAACATGTACAATTTTATCCAAATAAACAGAGGGGGATTTCAAATATAGAATTTATAACTCTTGCTTTGACAAAAAAAAAATAAAATAATAATAATAATAATAAAATATAATAAAATTACATGTCAATCACTGGGAAACTAAAGAAAATATAAAAATGCTGTAACCAGTGAAATAAAATCACAAACTTATACGACACACTTATAATCAGAGTATTAAACTGTGCAGGATCACTGAGGGGAGATGAAAAGCAAACAATAAACAACAAAAAGGATAATTTTAAGGTGTCAACATTCTTCATGTTGATATGCTGAACAGAGTCAGTGCAAAAACTGCCCAACAAAAAAAGAAATGAATCTGTTGCAAGAACTTTGCCATAAAAATGGAAATCTATTTGGAGAACTGGTAGATCCGATTAAGTAAAGTCATTTTTCAAAGAAAGCTGCAGCTTAGAGCAGCAGTAATTGGATTTAAAATCGTTAAGATATCTACTTCAGTGTAATTTATCTTTTTAGTCTGACAGATCTAAAACATTTAACTACCAAACATATTTAAAGATCAATATGTTTTGTAGTCAAGTCAAATGCTTTAGATGTCTGGTTAAATTTCAATACAATTACATCAGCAGACAGCACTAATCTTTTAAAAAATGAATCCACTTAAAAGAGAGAAAATATCTGGCCTTTCTCAAGACACATCAAGCCTGGTTCATTCACAGAGAACATCCCAGCGGTGGATGACTTTCATATTGCCCATCCATTAGTTTCTCGCCAAGTCCAGCGAGAAGATGAAAAGCCCCGTAGCGACACTGGATGCATAATACACGACCATTCAAACTGCATTACACTGTGCCTACAGCACACACACAATTCCTAATTTAAAACTGTAGCATTTGGATTGCTGTATAAAGAGCAATTTAAAAATATTTTCTTTTCAAGCATGCTTGAGTGTCTAGAGCATACAGAAAGAAAATTCAAATAGGGGACAATGGGTCTAGTTGTCACAGCATGAGGGAGTTGTCACTAGGGCTGTAAATGACTGCTAACTCAGTAACTCTACAATTTGAAATGTAATTACATAATTGTTTGTTTTTTCCTACCATATTTTTTTTTATGTTGGTTTCAAACAACTAGTTCAAAATTGTATCCTCCAAACTAAAATTTCAATATCATCATATTTTTGCTATAGCTGTTGAGTAAACAAGGGAACAACAAAACCACAATGAGATACATTTAGGTAAGATTTAACTCTACAATGAAGGTAGAGGTTTGGTTAAAACCAAAAGGTTGATTTGTGTGTGGGTTTATCATAGATGTTTCAAAAACAGTTTTATATATATATATATATATATATATATATATATATATATATATATATATATATATATATATATATATATATATGCATTTCTAGTCGGGGCAAGTTGCGACATGTGTTAGGCTATGTAAAGTTGTTGTATTTTATACATTTTATTAATTAAAATATCTGTTGGCCAAAACAATGCTTTGATATACACTCACTGAGCACTTGGAACACTATGGTCCTTATAAAGTGCTTGACGTGGTCTTCTGCTTTTGTAGCCCTTCCGGCTCAAGGTTTGACATGTTGTGCATTGTGAGATGCTATTCTGCTCTCTACAATTGTACAGAGTGGTTATCTGAGTTACCGTAGCCTTTCTGTCAGCTCTAACCAGTCTGGCCATTCTCTGTTGACCTCTCTCATCAACAAGGCATTTCCATCCACAGAACTGCCACTCACTGGATGTTGTTTTATTTTTGGCACCATTCTGAGTAAACTCTAGAGACTGTTGTGCGTGAAAATCCCAAGAGATCAGCAGTTACAGAAATACTCAAACCAGCCCATCTGGCACCAACAATCATGCCACGGTCCAAATCACTGAGATCACATTTTTTCCCCATTCTGATGGTTGATGTGAACATTAACTGAAGCTCCTAACCTGTATCTGCATGATTTTATGCACTGCACTGCTGCCACACGATTGGCTGATTAGATAATCGCATGAATAAATAGGTGTACAGGCCTTCTTAATACATTACAGAGAATCAAATACCAGAAAAAGTAAATTATTGTGTTTATCACTGAGAATCTGTCCATATTGCTCGTCACAACGATAGTTATTGCTAAAGACACCTGTAATGTAATAACTTTTTTTTTACTAACTTGTTTTCTTATTTAATTATTTTTTATAATATAGAAATATAACAATATAATATATTTATATCTTGCATTTGTAACGTTTTCATCCCCAGTTTTATCAAAGATCTTAGTCATGAAGTCTTGACTTGATATGGTCTGCCTACATTGTGTAACTGGAGTTTGTGTTCTATTGATTGCTGAGTAATTACTTAAAAGAACAGCATTAATTGAAGCCCCAAATTAGACAAAAGTTATAGAAATCATTTAAAAGCTCTGCAATCTTTACTCTTTCACCTCTGAAACCAAGTGGAAGTCTGTAAACCTGTGATGTGTTTTAAAGACCGTGAGCTACTAACTTTTTTTTTGCTGCAAAGCTCACAGTAAATTGCTTTCTCCATGAGTCACTCTTACACAAAACCCCCATGTAATTAACTTTTTAACTTGTTAACCTTTTTAACCACCTACGTTTAAGTGTAGCTTTGATATACATCCATACATGGTATTATTATATTAACAAAATTGAGCGCAATAAATCTGTTTAAAATGAACTCATTATTAGAATGTACTTAATAACCTAAAACCTACTTTGTAAAAAGTCCTTGTCTACAAGCACTTTTAAAAGTGAAGTGTGTAATTTCTGTGCCACTAGCAGCAAGCTGAATTGCAACAAAATCTGTTTGAGCTGCCTGACGGGGCATGACAAAACAACATTGGCTCAACAAATGGCGTGAGTTTGGGGTGGGACTACCTGTTTGTCCAAGCAAGGGGAGTGCTTGAAATTTTTTTGATAACAGTCATTTTTTGCAATTCTATTTGGCTTCATCTTTAACATCTTTTAACGCAGATAGATATATAGATATTTAATAGGCATACTGGACATAATCAAACCTATCACTATGCTTACACAAACAATAATTCTGAGTGTTTGTTCTGAGTGTTTTAATTAACACCTTTGATATTTATCTTTATTTTTATCTACAGCAATTATAGCAAATTTTAGCAAACGATTATAGAATACAAACTGTTGCCCTGAGTAGGAATTATACAAATTGATTGCACATTTTTTTACATCATGATAAAAACAGATTTGAAAACAATGTGAATATCTGTTTTTGTCATTGAAGGCTTAGTAAATGGATTTTAGAGAATTTATTTTGGTGTAGGCTTACATTTTAAGAGCAGGCTGAGAAAGATTTTCTATATTTTTCAGACAGAGAATTACAGAGCTGTGGGTGTTGAGTCGTGATGTGCTGTGAGAAAGAGAAAGAGCAAGACAGAGAAAAACAGAGAGTCAGACAGACAGAAAGAGAGAGAGAGAGAGAGAGAGAGAGAGAGAGAGAGAGGAGGGCATACATTTCCTCTAAAGTCAGTGTAAAGATGTTTTTGCATTGTGACATTGTTTTCATGACATATAAGCACCCATACATCCCCCCCCCCATTCTCATTACCATAATACCAACAACAACAACAAAAATCTATAACAATTTAGCATTTACATTGTTAATTATTTATACAGCATGGTACTATCTGTTGTACTGCCTTCAATATAGAATTTTTACTGTGATACAGTACTGAGCATCTAATGAGAATCACCATTGAGAATAATCAAATGAAAGGATGCATTATGACAATGAGAAATTGGGGGGTAACGTGCTTAATTGTTAATGCCACAATCCAAAACCATCTTAATGGTCCTAAACATTTAGCTTGGTCCTAAACCTTTTTTATTTTATTTTTTTTATTTTGTGGTGTGACCTGTGGCATGTTTTCATAAGATTCACCCACAGACTGGGAGAGATGAATCCACAAACACTCACTTTATGAATTACCAGATGGCTACAACACAATCATGTTCATAATTTTACTGTTCATAACATAATAATAATAATAATAATAATAATAATACATTTTTCACATTATGTCATAATTTTCTCAACTTCATGTTGTGCCAAACCAATATTACTTTTTTCTTCTGTGGAGCATGGAAAGGGATGTCAGGCAGAATGTTAGTCTCAGTCACCATTCACTTTTATTATATGGAAGAATAAAAGATGTAACAAAGTCATAGGGGTTTGGAACAACATGGTGGTGAGAAAATTATGACAGAATCTTCATTTCTGGGCAAATTAACTCAAATACATTGGGGAAATGTGTGAAATACTGCAATTATCATTTCTGTTTTGAGCAGTTCCCTTTTGAATGACCTCTCTCTCTCTCTCTCTCTCTCTCTCAGCATGGCTTCTGTAAGCAATCTCTCTCTCTTCTCAAGAGCATTGCAGTAAGCTATAAATACACTTGACACTGCAACATGCTATAGTCACCTTTATGAAACAATCTGGTATAACTGCATTGGGAATTCTCCATCCTCTCCACTCTCCATTTCTTTCCTTACTGCCCACATGAGATTGACAAATGTAAATGGATATTTGCCTGGATATTGTTTGT
The DNA here is from genome assembly GCF_019703515.2 of Myxocyprinus asiaticus. Lineage (NCBI taxonomy): Eukaryota > Metazoa > Chordata > Actinopteri > Cypriniformes > Catostomidae > Myxocyprinus > Myxocyprinus asiaticus. The sequence continues at coordinate 39,263,015 of NC_059364.1, read as the reverse complement.
AATGCTCAATGTGTGATATAACGACTGGCTTTCCCCTTCAGTGTGGGCTGATGTTTACAGTAAGCTGCTAAAGTCTACTGTTTTGCCATGTGTCTACAGATCACCCTGTTCTAATCTGAGCCCATGTCTTTGTTTCCAAACATGAGGTAGCACAGTAATATCAGCTATAATCAGACACATATATGGTGAGAAAAAAAAAATGATAATGTGATATAATAATGTCTAATTCTGTATTCATTTTAATTAAAAACTTTGCATTCTCACAGGAACATTGCAAAAAAAAATTGTATACTGTATATATACTGTGTATATATACTGTATATATATATATATATATATATATATATATATATATATATATATATATATAATATAATTTTAATATACATTTTATATTATATATATATATATATATATATATATATATATATATATATATATATATATATTAGTATTATACTGGATGAGCTACGTTCGTAATGCAGATAAATACACATCTGTGACCACATATTGTACTGTACATTAATTGTACAGACTGACACTGTCACATCTGCACCCAGTTCTGCTCTCCACCACCACAGGTCCTCCTCACCCAAATATTGACTCTCACTCCACACCTGTTCCCTATTACGCTGATTACTCTCCCTGGCTATTTATACCCCACTCAATCTGTGTATCTTTGCGAAGTCTTGCCGATCTCACAGCAGTTGTCATTTCTGAACGTTTGTCACCAACCTGTATTCCAGTGTATTACCATTGCCTGTTTCCTTGGATTATTCTCTGTTGCCTGTCAATTTGGATTTGTTTGAACTGTGTATTGCCTGCTGTGGCAGCGGGGGCGTGGTCGAGCGTCCGTCCGGAGAGAGAGAAAGCGGTAAGTGCGCTTACACCTGAGCTAGATTATGTCTAACACCTGTCTCTAATTCCAGTGAGCATGGAGAGAGTGGCATATAAGCGGCCACGCCACCAGCAGAGAGGCAGAGAGAGTCTGGCATGAGAGTCTCACGGTGAAGCTACTGAGTTGTGACATTAAAGAGTTGTGATAAAGACTTTGTGATGATTAAGAGGCTGTGACTAGGAGCCTGTGATGCTAAAGAGTTTGTGAAACTGAAGAAGTTACTGTGCCAGTTGTGACTGTGTTACCCCGAAGTTTGTGATTAAAAGCTCACCTGAGACCTGAAACATCCTGTCCCAGTGTCCTCCTTCCCTCATCCTGTGTGTCTTCCCTTACACTGGTGCCGAACCCCGGGAACAATCGAGCTGGAGGAAGTACGCCCCATGGAGTCCCCCCCGTTTGGGAGAAATCCTCAAGTCCCTCGCCGGTCTTCACCAATCCCACCAACAATCCATGCTTGAGCTGAGACAAGATCAGGATTGTCATTTCTTTGAGATTCTATGAGCTCAAGCAGAGGACCGGCATGAGATCCGGAGCCTCCTCAGCCAGGAGAGAGCCCCGGCCACAACCCCGGACACCACATCCTCCATGCCCCCGCCCATGCTCCAGAAGATGGGGGCGGCGGATGATCCAGAGGTGTTCATAGACCTCTTTGTGTGTACTGCCGAGATCTGGGGCTGGCCGCATGGCCAGTGGGTGGCCAGGTTCATCCCGGGGAAGCCCAACTCGCAGCTCAACAACTGCCGGCAGCTAGTCTACTCTCTTACGAGGACCTGAAGAAGTCCATCCTGCAGCGGGTTGGCCGAAGTCCAGAGCAGAATCGCCAGCTCTTCTGTGGCATGAAGTTGGAAAGGACCGGCCGCCCGTTCGCCTTCATCCAATGGTTCCGAGACGCCTGCCAGAGATGGTGATGTCGAGGGAGTGATCGATCAGGTGGTACTGGAGCAGCTAGTCCATTGGCTACCACGAGGAATGGCGGAATGGGTCCAGTGCCACCGCCCGGCGTCGCTGGAGGAGGCTGTCCAATTGGCGGAGGACCATATGGCGGCATACCCAGGGGCAGAAGAGCCCTCCTACTTTCTCTCCCCTTCCCCTATGTCTTTTCCCTCCCCTCTTCCCTCTCACTCTGCTCTCTCCCCAGAGCCCGTTCCTGCCCCGTGGAGGCGAGGAGCCCCGCCACCGAGGGCAGTTCCCCGTGCGCGGGGGTGGGTTCCCCTCCAGCATCTATGGTGCCCCACTGCTCTCCCCATCAGGTAGAAGCGCCCGCCGACACAGGTGTGGGGGTAGCGCCTGGGCCAGCCTGCAGGAGCTGCGGAGATCCGGGACACTTCCGGGATCAGTGCCCTGTGATGGAGCTGGGGATGGTGGTCCAGATCCCCAACACTCTGCAGGCTGCCCCCGACCGGGCCGGAGCATACCGGATACCGGTAAGTGTCAAGGGGAGTACTCATCAGGCATTGGTGGACACGGGTTGTAATCAAACCACTATCCACCAATGCCTGGTTCATCACGGGGCTTTGGGTACATTTAAAATGGTGAGGGTCAAGTGTGTGCATGGGGATATTCACAACTACCCCGTGGTGACCCTCGTGATAAAATTCCGGGGAACAAAGCATAGAGTGGAGGCCACGGTTAGTTCCCGCCTCACCCATCCTCTGATTATGGGGACTAATTGGCATGAATTCAGAAATGTATGAAAGGGTATATGTGCGGTTGGGTCCTGCACAAAAGCGACAAGATGTGAAATGTGCGATGCTCTGGCAGGGGAGGCGGAGCTGGGGCTGTCTTCATCAGGTCCACGTCAGGATGATGTGAGGGGGGAGAGGCTGCAGCCCCTCCCATCCTCAGGGGATTTCCCGAAGGGGATTTCCCTTTGGAGCATTCGTGAGACGAGACCCTCCACCAAGTGAGAGTGATGGATGGTCAACAACTGCAGCCGAATGTCGCACTTTCATATCCCTATTTTGCAATTATAAACAAGCGGTTGTATAGAGTGACGCAGGACGCTCAAACAAAGGAAGATACAACCCAGCTCTTAATACCACGGAGCCGTCGGGAAATGGTGTTCCAGGCGGCTCATTATTATCACATGACGGGTCATCTAGGGGAAAGAAAAACACTGAACTGACTAATAGCCTGTTTTTATTGGCCGGGCATTGGCGGCGATGTTCGCACGTGGTGTGCGGCTTGCCGTGAATGCCAGCTAGTGAACCCACCAGCCACCCCAAAAGCGCCATTGCGCCCCCTTCCACTGATCAAGGTCCCCTTCGAGAGAATTGGCATGGACCTCGTCGGGCCATTAGAGCAGTCAGCACGTGGACATCACTTTGTATTGGTCCTGGTGGACTATGCAACGCGATATCCGGAAGCAGTGCCTCTGCGAGGCATCTCAGCACGTAATGTTGTGGAGGCACTCTTCAAAATAATCTCCGGGGTGGGGATTCTGAAAGAAATCCTCACCGATCAGGGCACAACCTTTATGTCACGGACACTACGCGAGCTTTACGAATTATTGGACATTAAGTCAATTAGACTCTTTGAGGTCACACGACGAGTGGGGGAACTCGATTATGAGGTAAAGTGAACCGATAGAGGGGCGCACATCAAATTTATCACCTTAACCTCCTGAAATTGTGGAGGGAGGCGGCCCCTGTGACGTTGACTATGGTAGTTCCAGAGAGGGCGAAGCTCGGGCCGGAGGTAAATACAAAACACAATTGCGTTACCCTGGTCAATTGCAGAGACCACCTCTCACCGTACCAACTAGCATAGGTTGCCAAACTACAACTAGAATTCACAGATGTGTTTTCCCCTCTACCGGGTCACACGAACCTCATCCAGCACCACATCGAGACCGAGCCGGGGGATGGTGGTACATAGCCGTCCCTACTGGTTGCCCAAACATAAAAAAAATTGTCCTGGAAGAATTGGATGCAATGCTCGAAATGGGAGTAATAGAGGAATCCCACAGCGACTTGTCCAGCCCGGTTGTGCTGGCTCCTACGAGTGACGGGTCTGTACAGTTCTGTGTGGATTATAGAAAAGTCAACGCGGTGTCTAAATTTGATGCCTACTCAATGCCTCATATTGATGAGTTGCTTAATCGGTTAGGTACTGCTCGATTTTACTCGACACTGGATTTGACAAAGGGTTATTGTCAGAACCCCTTGACACCAATTTCCCATGAAAAAATGGCCTTCTCCATACTGTTCGGATTACACCAATTTGTAAACACTTCCGTTCGGTTTGTTTGGGGCTCCGGCCACATTTCAGCGCCTCATGGACCAAATCCTCAGACTGCATTCAGCTTGGCAGCGGCACATGCAGCATCTGAGGGCGGTTCTGAGGGCGCTGCGGCAGGCGGGGCTCACAGAAAATCCTAAGAAGTGCGCGATTGGGTGGGTGGAGGTACGGTATCTGGGGTTCCACTTGGGCCACGGGCAGGTGCGTCCCCAAATTGACAAGATGGCGGCGATTGTGTCCTGCCTGAGGCCCAAGATCAAAAAGGGGGTGAGACAGTTCCTGGGGCTGGCTGGCTATTATAGGAGATTTGTGCCTAACTATTTGGACGTCACCAGCCCACTGACTGATCTCACTAAAAAGGGAGCTCCAGACCCGGTCCAGTGGACGGAGCAGTGCCAACAGGCATTTACGCAGGTTAAAGCCACACTTTGCAGGGGGCTACTTTTACATGCACCTAATTTCTTTCTCCCTTTTGTATTGCAGACGGACGCTTCAGACAGGGGGCTGGGGGCCGTGCTCTTGCAGGTGGTGGAGGAGGAGGAGCGCCCGGTGCTATACATCAGCCGCAAGCTCTCCTTGAGGGAAACAAAGTACAGCACCATGGAAAAGGAGTGCCTGGCCATCAAGTGGGCGGTCCTCACTCTCCGTTACTACCTGCTGGGGCAGGCCTTCACCCTCTGCTCAGATCACGCCCCACTCCAATGGTTCCACCACAAGAAGGATACCAATGCATGGATCACCCAGTGGTATCTGGCTCTCCAGCCCTTTAAATTCAAGGTGGTTCACAGACCGGGGGTGCAGATGGCTGTCACCAACTTCCTTTCCAGAAATGGGGGGAGTGGTAGGCAGGCCGGATGGTCCCCGGCCTGAGTCAGGCGGTGGGGATATGTGGCAGTGGGGGCGTGGTCGAGCATCCGTCCGGAGAGAGAGAAAGTGGTAAGAGTGCTTACACCTGAGCTAGATTTTGTCTAACACCTGTCTCTAATTCCAGTGAGCATGGGGAGAGCGGCATATAAGTGGCCACGCCACCAGCAGAGAGGCAGAGAGAGTCTGGCACGAGAGTCTCATGGTGAAGCTACTGAGTTGTGACGTTAAAGAGTTGTGATAAAGACTTTGTGATTATTAAGAGGCTGTGACTAGGAGCCTGTGACGCTAAAGAGTTTGTGAAGCTGAAGACGTTACTGTGTCAGTTGTGACTGTTTTACCTGAAGTTTGTGATTAAAAGCTCACCTGAGACCTGAAACATCCTGCCCCAGTGTCCTCCTTCCCTCATCCTATGTGTCTTCCCTTACACCTGCTTACCTGGTTATGACCCTTGCCTGACTCGACTACTCTTCTTATTAAAACTCTGCTAATGGATCTTACCTCTGTGTCTAAGCCTGATTCATCATAGTCACAATAGTACATTGCTAGACAACTGTAAATACCCTACAGTTAGACTAATTAAACTATATTGCTTGAAATAATTGTTTATTCCATTTATTTTTTATTAATAAATGCAATTATTTTAAAGGAATTTCATAAAATATCAATATATTGATTACTGATAGGCACCTTATGTTATCGATTCATTTTTGAGGCATCGCTATATTAACAACCGCTAACATTTAAATTAGAAGCCTTACAAAATATATATACAGTATATACATAAATCATTGTGCTTTCAATTCATTGCCAGTTGCATTCCATTCAATGAAGTCTGACGTAATAGCTTTGGGAGACCACAAGGGGGGCGACATAACATTTATTGAAGGCGGTCGCAGCATATCACGCACACATTAAGAGCTGAGGCAGTCCAGAGTTAAAAAGGTTTTTGTAATACTTCTAGAATGAACAAAGTGATGTTGATGAGTTTGCAGGTTAGTGTTTGAAATTGGTGTAACTGTGCAAACTGAACAATTAGAAATGACGACATTTTTTTATGCAATTTCTCTGTATGTAGCCTTGAATAGACCCGCTTTAACCCTGCTGCTCACACTTTACCAAAGTTGTGTTGAGAAATACATTTGAAAAGACAAAGACTATTGTACAACAAGCAGCCCTATTTATATCTAAAAAATCCTGATATATATTGATAATCTTCGGGAACATTTTCTGATTAGCGATACGTGAAAACGGCATTGATCCCAAGTCTACTATTTAATGAACATTTTTTATTGATTTTTTTTATTTTTTATCATATTGCGGTAACCTCTTGATAAACACTAGCCACTTGATCCCAGGTACAGTTTTACAGTTATTTAACCACAGGGGTTTTAGGTGCTCTGTTTCACGTGATATCCAAGAACACCTTTTAGGTATGTTGGACATTCATGTCATGTCTAAGAACACCAGTGTAAAACACCAGTGCACAGCCTCTCGTGGCTGGTTGTTTCATCCAGAGATTAAGGCGTTTTAGTTAGTAGTGGAGACATTCTCACCTCGTGAGACAGGTAGAAAGCTGCAATGCCAAGGGGCCAGAAACAGCAGAGCATGGAGAACACGCTGAGGCCCAGATGGTCCCTCGGGGGCATCATGAGGAAATTGTCCTCACTCTCTGAGTCACTTGAGTACTCACTCTGCAGAAAACACACAAAACACTCAATGAATCACATGACATTGAACTCTCTCTTTCACATCTCTTTTTAGGGAAAAAGAACAAGCAATTTATTGCAGTTAACATGAGTAATAATGGTCACGCTAAAATTACAAGGAGGTCTTCTCTGGTGTTATTATAGTTGTCAGAAACACATCACATTACATTAAAATAGATCGCGACTGCCGTTTCATGTTGATATCAATACATTCAGAACTGCTAAAAAAATTACTAGTACATATGCATCAGATGGACACCTTTGCTGCATCTCACTGGTTTTCAACATCATAAACACCATGTTTTTAGGATACCATGGCAAGTTAAAAGTAGTTGAAACATTGATAATTGTGTATCCAGATCCCTGCATTCTGCAACTACTTTTATTTAGCAATTGATATACCTGGAGTCTAGTTGTGATTCATCCAGCTGTCAAGAATGGGTCTTGTGACCGGTGTTGTGCCCATTTCTGACTCCCTAGTATCCTTATGTTCAGTGGTAGGTGTAGGAGTGGGCTTTAGGGATAGGGACCAATAGCCGGTTTTCCGCCATCGGGCCAGTGCGAGCCAGGGATAATCAACTGGTCAGCCGGGGCCAATAGCCTCTGAGTCAGACCTTGAGCCACGAGACCAAAATCGATCTGTGTTCCCACCATCAGGCCAATAGCCCGCAGCATTGCAAGTATGTATAGCTACGGGCTGGAGACTTCCGAATGGGGTGGAATCTTCAAAAGAGTGTGGGGTTGCTCCAGAAGGAGACAGGGTTACTCCAAAACAGAGCTGCGCCAACACCAAAAGGAAGCGTCACTTCAACTCACGGTTAGGGTTAGGGAAAGGGTTAGGTTAGGGGCTCCCTATATCTTTACTGGCAGTTTGGAGCTCCCACTCCTTTTTGGAGCTCTGTCTGCAGCTATATCCTTCTCCAGCATTGCCCTGAAACCCACCCTTTATTTGCAGTCCTGGTTCCAACATCACAAAACTCACCCATTTCACAAGCAAGACGGAAGCTCATGCTGTGGTATTATATTATATAGTGTGGTGAACAGAGCGGGGCAAGCAACATCTGGGCAGAGCGAGGCCAGGAAGACAAGTGGTGAATGAGTTCCACCTGTGTGCCACACCGGTCTCGCATTCCAGGGAGGGGCAGAGGGAGTTTTAAAGGAGAGGAGACAGCGGCAGACGAGGGAGAGAGACACACAGAGCTGTGTGTGTTCAGCGTGTCTGCGGGGAAGCAGCATGTGAAGTTGTTTTATGTTATGTTTAAGAAATAAATGTCTACGTGTTTGTCAAGCCGGTCCCAGCTTCCTCCTTCCCATGCATTCCTTGAACTTCGTTGCACTCCTCCACCACCCGATCCATCCGGACTAGCTTACCCCCCCCATCTCTGGAGGGGAGACGCTGCCCTTACTGCTGTTCCACCAACCGATGGTCCTACCCGCCTCTTGAGAATCTAAGAGAGATGAGGGGAGGGAGGGGGAGAGAGAAAGAGCAAGTGGGAGAGACAGAGAGTGAGAGAGGAGAGAGAGAGAAAAGAAACGCTCTTCTTTGGCTCCTGTAGGCACGCTGCCCACCCAGTCCTCAGCTGCTCCTCAGCACCCTGGCAGATGACAGTGGTTCTTCTGCCTCCCAGCGGACAGCATCAAGTCCTCCATCCCCTGCCAGAAGGCAATGGCTCCTCCGATTCGTTGTGGACTGCAGTGGTTCCTCCGGCTCCTGGCGGACGGCAGCAACTCTTCCGTCCCCTGGTGGACGGCAACGGCTCCTCTTTCTCCTGGTGGACAGCAGTGGTGAGTTCTCCCGGACAGCGTGCCCTTCCTCCTTTCCCGGGTTTCGGCACCAGTGTAACAGTTTGGGAAAGGAGGATGCGGGAACAGGAATAACTAACAACAAAACTTTAATCAAACAGAACATCAAACTGAAAACACAGCAACATAGCAACATAATCACACACACAAAGTGTGTCTTTCTCTCTCCCTGGCGTCCCTCTCTCTGGCGTCCCCTGCTCTTCCATTACCTCCCTCCTGCTGATTAGGCAACTCAGCGCCGGACGTGTATCCTTATGGCCTGGCCACGCCCTCCTCCTCGTCACATATAGTTATCTAGAATATTGAGTTTATATCATATGTAAACATTAGCTAGCTAGCAGGATAAGTTAACATTGACAAATCACAGACTTTAACTGCCCTGGTGTCCCGATTGGTCTCTCCACTAACAGCAGGATTATGTCCCAACACACCGTCTATGATCTCGAACCATGGAAAGTTCTTTCTTTGGGCACTGCTTTGACCATTGTGTGATTTAACAGATTTGTACTGTGTCCCCAATTTTTTTTCCTATACCTGTACTATTATGCGCTAGATACACAACTTGGAATGTTCGGCAACAATATACTTAATCACATCTTCGTTTCGGCAAATGCCGTCGATCTGACGTTGCACATTATCAGCAGCCCAAATATTCAGAAGAGCCCTTATTTAGTCTACTGACCAGTACTGACGATTCTTCATTCTCCGTTGATCTACTTAGGTAAGTTGGTAGCTAGATATGAAAAACTGTTAAATGAGTATCTTGGTGCTGACCCTATGACCCTATTTCAGCTAAACTCCACCTTTGACATTGACCCCGCCTCAATCCCCAGTTGGCCTTTTTTGGCCCAAGGGTAATTGGTGGAGGGCCGTTGACCCCGAGGAAGAGAAGGATTAGCTGTAGGCAGAGCTCGAAACCTCCAGCAAAGATATAGGGAGCCCCAAACCGAACCCCTTTTGGAGTAACCCCACCCCTTCTGGAGTAACCCCTCCCTCTTTTGAAGATTCCGCCCCCATTTGGAGGTCTCCAGCCTGCAGCTATACCTAGTTGCCGAGGAAGCCCCGAGGAGGCACGATTGAGCCCCAGAAGTGACAGTGGGAACACAACTGGCCCTGGCACACACTAGCATGCACCTCATTTGGCCCGATAGTGGAAATGCAGCTCATGACTCCCTACTATGGTTAGGGTTAGGGGTGGGTGTTATGAAAATATAAACGTTCCAACAACATAATGGCAACCAGCCGAGGTAATGCAGCAGCGCAAAGACGGTGCTCTGAAGTGATGCTTGAGTGAGCAGGACATTCCATTTTTCAAATGCATTTTGCTTTGATTCCTCTGTCCTCATTTCCTTTCCTCGCATCCTTTCCTCTTTTCTTAAGAGGGTGGTTCAAGGATGCAATGAAAGGAAACAAGGATGCATAATTTCAGAAATGAGAAGCATCCTGGCTTTTCATTCTGCTGATTGCCCCCTGCTGACATGGATCTTAAAAATACAAATTTACATGTGCTTCAAGCTAGAAAATACGTATTTTTATTAAGGAGTTTATGTACTGGTCAGGAGTCATGATTAATTGTAAATGTTTTGTAATGGTTACAAAAAATCATTACGTGGGCTTTTCTGAATTTGTTGTGCTTTAATATCATGCAGTAAAACACTGACATAGTGATTGATGTATGTCATCATGAAACAGAGACCCTCCCCTTCAAATCCGAACACAAGTGGTCACAGGAGAAGCATTTAAGTGACCAGGTGTAAACAGTGATGTGTCTCACCTGACCACATGTGATCGTATTATCTGAGACGCATCTTAATACCAGGTGGAAACAGGGTCATAGAAACTGAAATTCTCAAGTTTACATGAATGACACTGCAGGATTATTAATCACTTTATCTTTGCTTGATAAAGTTGTGTATTGTGTTGTAGCAGCTTGAATGTGTTGTAAATGACTGTTGCCTTTTTCACCTTACTTACAGTATGTACAAGGCCATAAACAGCTTGCACAACCTGGCTCTCTTGTCATTGATTTGCACCAAAATGACCCTCTGCATATGTTAATTCAAACAGGCAGATGCAACTGCACCACCTGGATGATGCTCCTCTCTGTGTCTGTCTCAAGGAAGAAGGGTGGAAACTATATCGGTCAAGCTATAAATCTATAGAGGCTATAAAATTGGATTTATATATACTGATCCTTGTCAGAGTAAATAAGAGTAAATAAATAAACAATGGTTACATTTATTGCCTAATTCCTAATTGGGTAAATATTTATATTTATAGGGGCTATGTTTAGGGGGCAGTGGTGGCTCATCATGGTTGACCCTGCACTCTGACCCCAGCTTAGCTGGGATATGTGAAAAAAAGAATTTCACTGTATATGTGCAAATGTATAATGTGTGATAAATGAATAAAATTATAATTAATTAAATTATAGTGAACATGAATGTGCAGGCAATGGTCAAATGCACTACAGAGTGGACACTGAGAACATTCAACAATGCATTTAAATATATCATATCACAATGAAGCATGTACATGAACAAAGGAAATTTCATTTTCTTTTGATTACATCAACTAGGTACACTGGTAGTATGCATTAATTCTAAACATGCAAATGTAATGAATTTAAATTGAGCAGTTTGATTGCAGAGTTCCCGGCAACCTCATCGATAAACCCTTAGCACACATCTTGCATACTCTCATTTGCTCAAATTGGCATTTTCTGTGAGATGGAATGTTGCTCTTCTAACCTGCCACATCTTATTCCAAACAGTGTGTCATGTGAAGCAATGTGAGTGGATATGTAATGGTGCAACAGATTGAGAAGTGTGCCTGCATAATAGGAATGTCAAGTGTTCTATTAATTTGATTCCGAAATGAACTTCAAAAAGGTCAGAACATATTCTTAAGGCTGTAAAAGAGAGCAGCTGCCTTTTCATTTCTTGAAGGCATACTAGAGTTCTCTTTGCCAAGGTAAGAACGGATATAAAAGAACAGCTATGTGCTCATGAAAGCAATAAGGAAAAGTATTATATAAGTCATCGGAGTGGCTGTACAGGCTTTCCTGTGTGACTGTGTTTGTTTCCAGGACAATGCAATCAGACTTTCATTCCCACGTTTAATAGACTGACTAATCTCTCCGTAAATTAGATTTTTGATTAGGCATTAATGTTGTATTCTGGAATACCCAAAAGAGACATTTAAGTGTGTGTAGAGAATTATGCAGTGGATGCAGTGTGTAAATAATTACCACGTTTTGCATGCAGGAGTAACATGCAACGATTGTACATTTTCCAAAATATGCCATGAATATGAAAGAAAGGTGCAATTTTGAATCTTTATAAAAGAAATAGATCACTTTAATACACCTCTACAATAATGAAGATACTTTCAATTTTTTTAGTTCAAGTCATTTGACTAATGGAAAACTTGACATTTCAAGTAATGTTTAATTAAGAAAACTTGTAATGACAACATTAGGGTTTACAGTGTACAAAAGTTTTTCAAAAATGTATGAAACCAACATCGACACAAATATAATATTTCTATGAACTTGACATATGTTTTAAAATAAATATTTAAAAGATTTCTCATTTTTATCACCTCAGACAACCTTATTTGCTATTGACCCTCATATGATCAACAGTATATATTCACTGAAAATCTTTCCATGTGCTAAAGTGTTATCAGTGGATAAAAACTTACATTTCAATCTGTTCCTTACACAAAGCTATACAGTAGTATGACTTTAGAAGACTTAAGAATGAGAATATAATGCTTAAGTTGTCTACGTTTATGGTGTTTGTTTTTTTTTCGCTTGTTAGAACAATAAAAATACTCCCACAATGTTCACTCTCAACTTATTCTAGTTAGGGGATCTAAAATGTGCATAATGCAACTACACTAATATATTTATAAGTATAATAAAACATATTGCTGTTAAAAGCACGATAATACCTGAAGATTGACAGTAACACTTCCCTTTTGAGACTACCTTGAGACAGACGCTAGTGTGCTTTTGGTGAACGAAGATTGAGCTGGGCTCTTGCACAAGCAACTGTATTTGACGCATCGGAAGTGAAAATGTGTTGATGGAAAAGAGCTGCATGCAGATACTTCAGAATCTCTCCTTTTGTATTCCACAGGAAAAAAATAACAACATTTGGGTTTGAAACAATAATTTTTTTTATTTTTGGGGGGGTAACTATTCATATAATCCATTGAATCCATCGGATACGGCCTTTCTGAAAGCCATCTGATAAATTTAAAACAAATCTGATAGAGGACTAATTGAGACAACACACAGCACATCTGCATATTTCCCCTTGCTCTGCAGTGCACTTGCACAGGGCTCTTAGAGCTGCACAGTGGCCTCAGAACAGGTGGTGCAAACAGACGGGCAGCAGCGGGAAACTCGCTGTCCAGACTGGCTCTCTTTTCACTCTCTTTACTCTTCTGATCGACCACTCTCGCTCTCTCTCCCAGTCATCTGGCAAGAGCTTTTGACACGTGCTCTCACAGAGATGACAGAATGGTATTCAATTCAGGGTAAGACATCTTGAGACTGAGCTCACACTTTCTTTACCATTGGACTAAAGTGTGGTTTACATCATTAAGGATTATTTATAAACAATAAGTTTGTATAATTCACTTTAGCAAATAGTTATGTACCAACACCTAATGTGCTGCCCACTGATATATATATAGATCTATATTATATATCAGCGCAGGTGCATATGTATGCAGCAATTAAGGCATCATAGTTACTCTCTTAAAATATAATGCCACCTTCTAAGATACCTCATTTTAGCCAAATTTCAAGGTAGCATCCCATGCATCCTTCATATAGATAAGGCATTGTTACAAGCTCTATGAAAAAATCCAGCCAAGATGGTGAACAAAGAGATCGATTCTAAATATATTTAATATAATACCAAAAAGTATTGTTAAAAAGTAGTTTATTTAAAGGGGTAATGAAATGGAGAATCAAATTTTCCTTGATATTTAGACATATAAGATGTAACTGTACTATAAAAACATACTGTAAATTTCAGAACTCAAAACTTCCTCCCCAGTACATAAAGAGCATTTATAGTTGCCACCTTGCTGAAACATCTCGTTTTGAAATCTGTCTGTTCGTGACGTCACGACACATTGCTTTTGTGCTGTATTTACACACCCCACAACATGCATCATCGCACCCTTGGCCCCGCCCACTGGCGCGCAGTTCAAATCAAGAGAGCAACCCTTCCGTGGCTAACTATTCCTAACATAACATCTAAGGGATCCATCTGAACTATTTTGAATTATTTTGTATATGAACATGAACTACACAGACTCCTTGATCGCTGCCATGTATCTCGCCGCTTTTAAAAGACGCAGTGTCAAGTTACAACTCTGAAAGGGAGTAGCAACTCTCTTTCATTCAGCTGCTGCCTCTTGATGTCTTGAGCACAAATACGTCATGGACACGTTCTTTTGCCCATCTGCACTATTTATGACGTTGGAGTATGTAAACATGTACTAAAAAGAACATCTTTGACTGTTTTGTGTTTCCAGCAATGTGGAAACTTTGGACTATGTGTGTGTGTGTGTTTTTTTTTTTTTTCAGCTTATGTCAGCATGGATTGCTTATGAACCAGTCATGATATTATTCAAGCTTTGCAAAGTAACTGTTATTGAAGGATGTGGCAGTTAAAACACTTGGTCCCCATCAAAAATGTAAGTAAACTGTTTCATTCATGAATATTTCAAATGTCATGACTGTTTGATAGTTTGGTAGTTTGATAGATAGGTGCTGAGTGTTAACAGTTGTGCTTGAGATGAACAGTTTAATATATTTGGATGCAATGTGTTGGATGTGTGTTATGTGTAAACCCTGAAATTTTGTTGTATAATGTTGAGGGGCTTGTTCATTCTCTTCCGATTGAGTTTGCTGAATTTGAGTAGCTGCATGATGTTAGCCATTGAGGTTTTAAGGAGGCACTTAGGACAAAACAGAGCATTTCAGGCAGAGGGCCAAAAACAGGGTGGAAAATGATCACATATTACTAAATTGTGACTGTTTTGGTGCAAAAAAAAAAACTTTTATAACATTATCACTGGACCTCAGGGAAGATAATAAAATTATTAAAAAAAATAGCACTTCATGACCCCTTTAAAAATTTATTGTTTTACCCAATATTTATGTGTGCTTTGCAGAAGCGCAAAAACTATGCAAGTATGCAGTGCATATGGGTGCCATACAAAGAGGGGCGCCAACAGTTGCTAAGGGAGGGAGCTAAATGAAGGCGCACCACAACCCCCCATCAACAACTTTCAAGACGTCCATGGAATTCTGCATACATACAGCATGCTGCTGCCTACGCAGTATGTAAAGCATTCCAAATCCAAATATAAGACCATTGTGACATGTTTTTAACAGTTGAAGCTCTTTTTAACTTGACAGGGTGTCTATAAAAATGCTGTGCTCTTGTGCGAGAGGCTTAAAATTAGCAAGATGCAGGGCAACGGTCACAATTTAAAAGTGAAGTCTTGATAAAATTACTTCTTTGAAGCTCTGATGCAGCATTTTATTTACACAGAGCCAAAGCCTAAAACCTAAAACTTTAAAACTGTACTCTTGTTGCTTTGAAAGCACAGGTATTTCCTTTAGGAAATGCAAATCTAGTTTAAAGTGTGAGAGTATGCAACCTCTCACCTCAAGTTCTTGAAAATCGTCATCCTCATCATCAACATCATAGGACAGTGTCTGGATCTTGGCGTCTTCCATAGAGAGATCCAGAAGCTTGCTGTCAGTGAACAGAATTCCATCTTTAGAGACAGCTGATCCAGAAGAGGCAGGGGTTATGTCCTCAGTGAAGGTGGTTTCACAGCAGTCCCCTCCTTCACCCCATGCTCTCAACATGTTCTCGGGGTAAAGAATGAGGTTGGGTCTGTAGTAAGAGTCTATAGCTTGGGGCAGGGTGCTGGGGTTTAGCAACTGTGGGGGCCCTCTACCATCCTGTGTCCCATTTTTGTCCTTGGACACCACATGGACCTGATACTGTGGGGCAGAATAGACAGACACCAGTCCTTCCTTAGTCTCCACCATTAAGTTATGGGTATTGATCAAGCCATTACACTTGCAACATTCAGGTCCTAGGTCCTCACTCCCTGAAAATTGAGTATTTCCTTGAGTGAGAGTGCCTTTCTCATCTGCCGCTCCTGTTTCTAGTCTTGTTCTGACCCCTCTCTCCATGCTGGTCTATTGAGCAATGGTTCAGAGGAAATGTTTGCCTCACAAATGACTTTGTGGAGGCATGAGGTTTAAGTTTTCCTCCCCTCTATCCTGCAAGAATTCACATCAGCATGGTTATAAAACTGATGGATGATCCTGACACACATCAAAGGAGGTCAAACATCAGGAGTTAATAGAAGATTAATATCAGTAAATGGGTGAATCTCACAAAACCTGTCAGAAATTATATTTTTCTTCAAGAAAATGGAGGCTACTTTAGGACTTTTTTGCAATGGGACATTGTTTTCATGACCAATAAGCACATCCACCCCAATTCTCATTAACGTAATGCAAAAAACTCTCAATCAAGCTAATCTTTTAAATAAGTCATTAGCTACACTACAGTCTACTAACAAAAAGCTATTTAAAGAGGAAAATATTTTAGACAAAAAGCATGGTTACTACAGTAATGTACATTTCACAATGATGACTCTAAGACTTTATAGATATTATGGTTTAATTTTCTGTTAATGCATGATTTTATGTAAAGCTGCTTTGAAACGATGTGTGTTGTGAAAGGTACTATACAAATAAAAATGACTTGACTTGACAGTCATTGTATTTCTCCCTCGGCTCCACTGCTGCATTTGCATTACAATGTGACAAATGTACTAATTTGTGACACTACAGAGCTACTCACTGGAAAATGTAGCTCAATGCTGGAAAAGCTACACTATTATGAAAATAGCTGAACTACTGTCACACTAATGAAAAATATAGTTAGGTTAGTAGTGTCACTATTTTTAGTTAAAGGTACTGTAAGCGATTTAAGCCATTCTGGAACTTCCACCACACAAGCCGTTAAATTAGCCATGTACCCTCTTTCCAAAAACTTGCACTTCAAAGACACACACGCTCACACACAAACACAAACACACTAGAGACCGTTGTGTTGGAGCAGATGGAGGGTTGCCCAACCCTGATTTCGCCACCCAACCCTGAGAGTTTTGCGGGAACAGGACACCGTACCGGCACTTATACGAATGTGTATGGACTGCCCTGTAAACGTACACAATAATTGACAGGTATAATTCTGATTGGCTAAAGAAACTATATGATCATGGTCCACAAACACCTTTTCCCCCTAGACCCACCCCCCAAATTATCCCTATAACCTGATCTGATTTAGGTGAATCAAGTCATCACATCAACACAAAGACTTTTAGTCTGTTATAAGGCATAATATGGTCTTTACAAAAAATACATACAATACAATGCACTTATTGTGTAACTACATTTTGTTCTACAAAATTCTCAGAAAATTCACATTTGTTGAGATTGAGGTTCAGGTATGGGTAGGTTTAGGGGTTGGTTAAGGGTTCAGATTAAGGTAAGGGTTTAGGGTCAGTGTTAAGTTTAACAGTGTAACTACAGATGTAATTAAATGCAGGTACTTTAAATGTAAGTACAATGCAACAACACCACTGTACATAAAATGTGCATTTGCAATCTGCAACCCCCCCCCCAGCCATGTCATAATTATTCAACCCCTATTGCATGTAGCTGTTTCTTAAATATGTAAGGCTACACAAGTAACTGTTTAAAAACAAAATTAAGTCATCAATCTGCAATGGCACTTTTTTAAGTTTTAAAATTTAAATTTAGCGTTGTAAGCAAAAATGAATTTCTATGCAAAAAATGCAATTAAAAATAAGCTGTCTCAAAAACTAATGGAGGAGATTATTTCATTACACAAGAAAGGTCATGGCTAAAAGTACATTTCCAAGCACTTCAATTTCCACCAGACAAAGTTGGCAGGACCATTAATACATTTTTTAAATATGGTACAACAGCAACCTTCTTGGGGTGTGGAAGAAAGCAAAACTTCACCAAGGGAAATGTTGACTTGAATATTCAAGAAGTAATTAGGAAAGACATGTGGAGTCCTAGAAGAAGGTTTTATAGACGTATGACACTAAACTGAAAATGAGTTTTAGACCCATGGGTCAGCAGTACATCTGGAGTAAGATGACAAGGTGATGACAAGAACAACACCATCCCCACAATCAAGCATGGAGGTGGGTCAGTCCTGTTATGGGGGTGTTTTGCGGCTGCAGGAAACGGCTATCCTGACTATATGACTGACACTGTGGATTCTTTCAGGTATCAGGCCATTTTGGCATGAAAAATGTGATGCCTTCAGTGTGTAAATTGAAGCTCGGTGATCACTGGACTTTCCAGCAAGACAATAACACCAAGGATACATCCAAGTTGTCCAAAATCTGGTTCAGGGATAGGTCGTGGAATGTCCTTAAATGGCCCTTTCAGTCCATCATTAAAATCCCATTGCAAACCTTTGTTGGGATTTCAAGGAAGCAGTGGCAGCACAGAAACCAAAGAATGTCAATGAGCTAGAAGCTTTTGCTCATGAGAAATGTGTAAAAATTCTAATAGAGAGGTGTCCGAAGCCTGAGAACACTTACATGAAACATTTATTTGCTGTTATTAAGGACAAAGGTTGCTCCACAAATGATTGACTTTGGGGGTTGAATATGTTTGACATGACATTTGTGGAGAGAATTAGTTATTTTTATTTTAAAATTTGGGTAAACTGAACTCTTTGTTCTCAGAATCACTCAAATGTGTATTAAAAACTTACTTTGACTGTTTACTGAGGTTTTAGTTTATGTGTTTTAATTCACATCACCAGAATGTATTGCTGGTCAGGGGGGTTGAATAATTTCGATTGCAACTGTACATTGAATCAAATGCTTAAGTACATACAGTTGAAGTCAGAAGTTTACATACACCTTAGCCAAATATATTTAAATTCAGTTTTTCACAATTCCTGACATTTCATCATAGAAAACATTCCCTGTCTTAGGTCAGTTAGGATCACTACTTTATTTTAAGAATTTGAAATGTCAGAATAATAGTAGAGAAAATGATTTATTTCAGCTTTTCTTTCTTTCATCACATTCCCAGTGGGTCAGAAGTTTACATACACTTTGTTAGTATTTGGTAGCATTGCCTTTAAATTGTTTAACTTGGGTCAAATGTTTTGGGTAGCCTTCCACAAGCTTCTCAAAATAAGTTGCTGGAATTTTGGCCCATTCCTCCAGACAGAACTGGTGTAACTGAGTCAGGTTTGTACGCCTCCTTGCACACACATTCAGCTTTTTCAGTTCTGCCCACAAATTTTCTATCAGATTGAAGTCAGGGCTTTGAGATGGCCACTCCAATACCTTGACTTTGTTGTCCTTAAGCCATTTTGCTACAACTTTGGAGGTATGCTTGGGGTCATTGTCCATTTGGAAGACCCATTTGCGACCGAGCTTCAACTTCCTGGCTGATGTCTTGAGATGTTGCTTCAATATATCCACATTATTTTCCTTCCTCATGATGCCATCTATTTTGTGAAGTGCACCAGTCCCTCCTGTAGCAAAGCACCCACACAACATGATGCTGCCACCCCCATGCTTCACGGTTGGGATGGTGTTCTTCGGCTTACAAGCCTCACCCTTTTTCCTCCAAACATAACGATGGCCATTATGGCAAAAAAGTAAAAATTTTGTTTCATTAGACCAGAGGACATTTCTCCAAAAAGTAAGATCTTTGTCCCCATATGCACTTGCAAACTGTAGTCTGGCTTTTTTTATAGTGGTTTTGGAGCAGTGGCTCTTCCTTGATGAGCAGCCTTTCAGGATATATCGATATTGGACTAATTTTTACTGTGGATATATAGTACTGTGCAAACATTTTAGGCACTTGTGAAAAATGTTGCATAGTGAGGATGACTTCAAAAATAATGCCATAAATAGTTTAACATCATACAAAGTACAGTAAACATAAAAAAGCTAAATCAATATTTAGTGTGGCCACCTTTGCATTTAAAACAGCCCCAATTCTCCTAGGTACACCTGGACACAGTTTTTCTTGGTTGTTGGCAGACAGGATGTACCAAGCGTCTTGGAGAATTCATCACAGTTCTTCTATCTATTTAAGTCTCAATTGCTTCTGTCTCTTCATGTAATCCCAGACTGACTCAATATTCAGTGGGGGGCTCTGTGGGGGCAATGCCATCTCTTGCAGAGCACCCTGTTCTTCTATTCTAATATTTTCTATTTGCAAAAGGAATGTTTGGGAGTCTAAAATGTATTTTTCCTATTGACACACTAAAGCTGAAGATATAAATAACCATCTTAAGACAAATGTTTTTGTGAAACATCTTAAGTGCCTAAAACGTTTGCACAGTACTGTAGATACTTGTTTACCTGTTTCCTCCAGCATCTTCACAAGATCCTTTGCTGATGTTCTGGGATTGATTTGCACTTTTTGCACCAAACTACGTTCATCTCTAGGAGACAGAATGCGTCTCCTTCCTGAGCGGTATGATGGCTGCATGGTCCCATGGTGTTTATACTTGCATACTGTTGTTTGTAGAGATGAACATGGTATCTTCAGCCATTTGAAAATTGCTCCCAAGGATGAACCAGACTTGTGGAGGTCCACAATTGTTTTCTGAGGTCTTGGCTGATTTCTTTTGATTTTTCCATGATGTCAAGCAAAGAGGCGCTGAGTTTGAAGGTAGTCCTTAAAATACATCCACAGGTACACCTCTAATTCAGTACAGTTCCTATCAGAAGCTAAATGGCTAATTGTCTTAAGGCTTGACATAATTTTCTGGTATTTTCCAAGCTGCTTAAAGGCACAGTTAACTTAGTGTATGTATACTTCTGACCCACTGGAATTGTGAGATAGTCAATTAAAAGTGAAACAATCTGTCTGTAAACAATTGTTGGAAAAATTACTTGAGTCATGCACAAAATAGATGTCCTAAACGACTTGCCAAAGCTATAGTTTGCTCATATTAAATCTCTGGAGTGGTTAAAAAATGAGTTTTAATGACTTCAACCTAAGTGTATATAAACTTCTGACTTCAAATGTAGTAGTTAAAGACACCTAATATAAAGTGGGTCACATAATATCGTATGAGGGAAATGCTGTCTAGTCTGGATACCCTCCAAGGCAATGTATATGACAAGGACCTTGTGACCATATTAAAGACTTCATGCATATAACGTTAAACACATAGTTAATTTAAAACAGACCATGCTGCTTATACATAAACATTTAAAATATAATTTTATTTCCATCTAATATAAAGGCTCACAAATGATCAGTACACTGTTTTGTGTCAAATATCAAAAATGTGGCTATATTTGTCGTCCAGCATCATACAGTGTATCTCAATATCTAGAGATCTGTAGATGGGTAATTCTCAAGAAAATGTCCTAGTCATATTTAACCACAAATCAAAATGATTATTGTGTTGTTGTTTTATTTTATTTTATTTATTTATTTATTTATTTTGCATTAATCAGATGAAGTCTACATTTACATTGTGCCATTATTTTCAGGACACTTCATTACCGTAACACAGTCGTTTTACTATATTACATTAAAAACATGTTGATGTACAATGCTTTTCTAAATCAAAATCCGCGAAAATGAAAGGCATAACAAAGGATTACTACTATAATGTGTAAATACTAGACAATTAAAATAATTTTTTCATGTGGTAATGAGAATTTTAATTTTTAATTTTTGCATTGTAAATGTCAGGTAATTAAAGGGTTTATAAGTGTGATCATCTCCCGTTTCTTTTGCTTTGGCAGAATCACCAATCAATCAACTCTCATAAACGAGCAAGCTTTATGGTCCTATGCGTTAAATGCATCAGTGCAAGAATGAGATCAGAGGTCAGTTGAGACAAACAGACCAAGAGAAAGGTTTCTGTTGCCAGGTTTCAGAAAGCCTCTGATGCATTGATGTCATCTTAGTGCAATCGTTCATTTGCTGTACAAGTTCGTGATCTGACTAGTAACTTACCTTTCAGTGTGAGCTGGTCTAGGTGTCAGTAAATGTAATGCTGAATAACGAATAATCTCATTGTCTGGGTGAAATGTTCGTGTCCGATTTCCTTTATATATTAGTGTTATTTTTGGAGTAGAGCAACATATAAAAGTCCAAAGTTGCTAGTTAGTATCCTCGTTTGAAGAAGTCATCTATCACATGAGTGGGGAAAAAGATCACCACCAAAAACATTTCATGCGGACGCGATGTCGATTATACTGCATTTTGATAGACGTGTAATCACGACTGCGGTAAGACCAGTGGAAAGAGGATGCCACGGAGGGACTGTGAATGTCCGCGCACTACAATGCACTCGCGTTCGCCGTATCTGCACTCTTTATATTTCGGTGCGTTCACGTTGCATGGTCCTAAAGATAACACGAAACAGGACGTTTTCTATTTATGAGCCTCTGTTCAAGGTTTTTTTTTTTTTTTTTTCACATTATATAAAACAAAACAGTGCGCACTGCATTAAAGACATACATTAATCATTTATAACATATTATTATACTAATAAATAAAATAAAAATAATAATAATAATAATAATAATAATAATAATAATAACCTGTGTTCAATACTCTGTCGACCTGGTGACTCTGTGACGTCAGTGTATTTGAAGTCAAATAAAGTAAAATAAAATATAAAACAGATGATTGTTTTATTAATTTAAGATTGCAATAAGTGGTCTTTGCAAAACAGAAAGAGTTTAGAAATAGAAAATAGAAATTTTCTGAAGAAATTGTGAGAGGTGCTTGCCTGCAGAACTCTTCGCCATGATGTTAGGGCAGGGGTTCTCAAACTTTTTAATGCCAAAGACACCCAAATCTTGCGAGGGACCCTCTTCCTAAAATATAAAGGCAGTTTTACATTTTCATGTATAAAAACCCCTTTATATTGTGAGAAAAGTAGTGAGCGATATAATAAGGATGACATGTTGTTTGCTAAATTAAATAATTTGCTTTAAGATTTTCCATTGTACTACAGTCAAAGCAAATGATTAAAATATTATCTGGAATTTTTCTTTTGTATTAAATTGACAGCATATTAGAGAACAATACATTATATATATATATATATAGAGGGAAAAAGTTTTTGTTTAGGGGGTGGGGAATCAATTGGTCAGCTGTGAAATTTCAAGGGTTTTTTCACCCAAAAATGACAATTCTGCTTTCATTTATGCTGCTTACCATCATGTCGTTCCAGAGCCGTACTACTTTTGTTTTTCTGTGAAATACAAGAGGAATTTTGAAAAATGCTCTTTTTCATTCAATAAAAGAAAATGTGTGTGGGGGGGCAGGTTTAAGTGGTTTACGAGGACTTTTTTTTAGGTTACAAACTGGTAATTACAAGGGTGCTATAAATGTGGTTTATGAGGACATTTCTAGTGTCTCCATAATTTAAATCGCTTAAAAAACATACTTGACGATGTTTAATTGAAAATGTAAAAATGCACAAAGTTTTTTGTGAGGGTTAGATTTAGGGGTAGGGTTAGGGGATAGAATCCATAGTTCGTACAGTATAAAAATTATTATGTCTATGTAAGTCCAAGCTATAAGGATAGCTGCACCAACATGTGTGTGTGTGTGTGTGTGTGTGTGATTACACAACTATATATAAACCATATCAATAAAATATCTTACCTGTTGAGTAAGAAAAAAGCCATCTCTGGGTCGCTTTTAAATCCTTTCAGTTGTGCCACCTCTGAAAAGCCAAGCCGATGTTGATTCGGGTTTTATTACAGACTCTGTCGCTTTCCCTTTTTGCTTGTAGACTCTGCTGTGTTCGGGGTTTCTTTGTTTTTACAACTGGTGATTCCCCGGAGGTTTGCTATTTTGAATGATCCATGGTAAATTTTTCTCGTTCGTTGTGACAACAAACTTTCAGCTTCAGCTACTCCCACAACATACGCGCACTACAGTAGCCAGTGCTTATTTTCTCTGTGTACGGATATGACGTGAACATGTGAACATGCACGGGCGAATGACGTATGTATGCAATTTCCCGCGAAATCCGTCCCGACAGCTCTAAAATATAAATCATTATTATAGGTTTATCAAAGTGTATTAAGGTAAAATTAAGACATGGTTTGGAAAATGGATTTTTGTTGCACTCTCTCATTAATAACATTTTGTTTTTTTTTTTAACAAACAAGTTACATAGTGTAGCTTTAAATTGCTTTAAAATTAATCAAAAAATGTGTGAAATTAAAGAAAGATCTAAAATTCAACACTGCCATCCAGTGTTTTAAAATAGAAGACATGTATGTAGATGTAACTGGGAAAAGGCAATGGACCTTATTCGCAGACTTACAGTCTCTTCAATTTGTTGGACTGTTGTCAAAGTGTTGCAGGTCCTTCCACTAACAAAACATTGAAAAAAAATAAAAATAAAAAATAAATCTTTCCAAAAATTTCAGTAGACAAAAATCTCCAGAAAAAAATCTTCTTTTTTCGTAGATGATCAATATTCCCTCCTCTTGTTGGGAATTCCGAGGAACAAGAAGGACATGGGATGGTTAAATTCTTTAAAGGTGCACTCCGTAATTTTTTCCTCATTAAAAAAGTTTAACTTTTATTTTAAAAGTTTACGTTTATTCTACATGGAGAGGGTCTGTACATGGGGGCTGCCACGTTAAAATCACATGATCAGCCGAATACTACTCGCTTAATCTCAGTAACCGTCCTGTTATTTGACACTTTCACTCATTGATTAAAGTATTCATGGCTGACTGTGAATACTAAATTTCTACAATGGCATCTGAAACTGAAAACTATTGATTTTAAATGAGACTACATCCAAGCCGCTAGGTGTCAGTGTAAGTCCAAGATGACACAAAGACAAAAGTTACTGAGTGCACCTTTAAAATGTCTTGCTACAGGATTATTGAGGTCACCCCTTTTAATTGAACTCCTGTGCTCAGTGATGCGGTCTTTTAGGCAACATGGTGTTTCCCCAACATAAACCTTTTCACAGGGGCATGGTATCATATATATGACGTTTTTAGTTTTGCATGTGATTAAACTATTTATACCTGTACTGTTTTTGTATACAGGATGATTAAAAACTAAATTTCTTGTACACTGACAGTTAATACAGTTACCATATTTGAAGTTTCCAAGAGGAGCTTTTCCTGTGAGAGTATTTGTTGCAAACTCCTTTGGGACATGAGCTCTCATTACTTTGTTCCTGAAGTTTCTGGCTCTTTTGTAAGTAATGAGGGGCGGGTCTTTAAATGTGTCTTTTAGAAATGGATCACACTGAAGAACATGCCAATGTTTTTTGACCACCTTACTGATTTCAATAATTTTAGGGGCATAGGTGGTACTGTAACATTTGCTGCTGCTGGCAATGACAATGCAGACTAAGACGAAGAAGTAAAGAACCCAAGTGGAAATGTATTCCACCAGTGTATACAAAACCCTAACTACAATCATAAATAAACATAAACATGAACTTAACATAACAGCGTGGCTTGGCAAGACAAGGCGTGAAGCATGGGATCAGGGCAATGTCTGTGGAAGGTGGAGCCATGAGAGACTCGAGGGGCGGAGCCTTGAGACTTGAGGGGTGGAGCCATGGAAGGCGGAGCCCTGAGAGACTTGAAGCGCGACACCATGGAACTTGGTGCCCGGAGAGTAGCCGATGACTTGAAGGACCATGGTGGAGCCGGAGGTTTGGAGAACCAAGGTAGCGCCCAAGGCTCGGAGGACCGAGGTGGAGCTGGGGGATCAGAGGACAGAGGCGGAGCTGGTGGGACTGAGGACCAAGGCGGAGCCGTAGGGAAGGAGGTCCCCGGTGGAGCTGCAGGCTCGGATTGACGAAGCGTAGCTGTGGGATTGGAGAGCTCAGGTGGAGCCAGGTGACCGACTGACCAAGGTGGAGCTGGAGGGACAAGGGACCCTAGTGAAGCCGATTGGCCAAAGAACCACGGTGGAGCCGAAGAGACATAGAGCCAAGGTGAGACTGAGGGCTCGGAGAACCAAGGCAGAGTCCAGGGTCAGAGTCGGAGGGTCTAGGCAAATTCGGAGGGTCGGAAGTTCCCCTTGTCTAATCCTGAGGAAACATCCATAGGGTGGGTACAAGGGCAGGAACCATCTCCAGGTCCAATAGCTCAGATGTGTCTATGACATGGCATGGAACAGATTCAGGCGTGGCCTGTGACGTGGCATGGAGCAGGTTCAGGCTTGGCTGTGATGTGGCATGGAGCAGGCTCAGGCGTGGCTGTGAAGTGACATGGAGCAGGCTCAGGCGTGGCTGTGACGTGACATGGAGCAGGCTGAGGCATTGCTGTGACGTGGCATGGAGCAGGCTGAAGTGTTGCTGTGACATGGCATGGAGCAGGCTGAGGCATTGCTGTGACATGGCTCGAAGCAGGCTGAAGCATTGCTGTGACATGGCATGAAACAGGCTGAGGATCCAGGGCAAAAGATTGTGCTAGTTCAGCGACAATGATGAGGAACTCTGGCTCGGCGGCCATGTCGTGGAACTCTAGCTCGGTAGCCATGTCATGGAACACTGACTCGGCGGCCATGTCGTGGAACTCTGACTCGGCAGCCATGTCATGGAACTCTGACTCAGCATCCGCCTCCACCACAGTGAACGTGGAACCAATAATCTGCAGAATTCCTCCGCATAATCCTCCAGGCAACGATTCCCCTGGTGAAGTCGAAGAAGCTGGATTGCTGGGTTCATATTGCATCAGTCAGGTATTTTATTATGTTTGCTGCTGCTGGCAATGACAATGCAGAGAAGATGAAGAAGTAAAGAACCCAAGTGCAAATGTATTCCAACAGTGTATCCAAAACCCTAACTACAGTCATAAATAAACATAAACATGAACTTGACATAACATAAACTTGGCTTGGCATAATTAGACTCGACATAAACTTGAACAATCCAACAAAGTTACATTCACAAACAATACCTGACAATGGACCATGGAAAACATGAAGGTTAAATGCATGACATGGGAGAACACATGACAAAGATAACCAATAAACACAAAGAACTCTAAACAAGATAACAAGACAATCAACCAATGAAAACAAGACACATGAACATGGAGGGAAACATGAAATCACATGACAAGGGACCCACATGACATAAAACAGGAACTAGAAATTTCTAAATAAAAGACATGAAAAACATGAACCAACATAATACACATGACAGGTACAATAGTGTAACAGCTTCACAGCAGAAGGGAAGGAGAACACAGGGAAGTGGGTATTCCAGGTTCAGGTAAGACTTTTAATTGGCCACTTGAGTGCTTTACAACTTCACAAACACATCAGCTTCACAGGCACGTAGTTACTTAAACACATCAGCTTCACTAACACAATAGATTAAACGCAACAGCTTCAGGAGCACCGTGGCCTTCCTTGTGCCAGACTCTCTCTCTCCTCTGCTGGTGGTGTGGCTGCTTATATGCCGCTCTCCCCATACTCACTTGAATTAGAAACAGGTGTTAAACATACACTAGCTCAGGTGCAAGCGCCCTTACCACTTTCTATCTCTCTGGACGGACGCTTGACCATGCCCCTGCTGCCACAAATATATAAGACCTGGTTTTGATGAAGAATTCTTGACTGGATGTTAGCAATTTTCATGGCTTTTTGCATGCACATTCTGTTCTGCATTTAAGAGCCATTCTTATAATTTCTCTCTTTGAATTTAAATATAATTTGTTGTTTTCTTGTTTCGTAGTCCACATTGTCTTCACAAATATGTTTCAATCTTGTGAGCTGGCTTATTGGCAAGATCCTTTTTAAAGAGGCAGGATGAAAACTTTGACCATGTAGCAGAGTATTTCTGTCTGTTGGTTTTGTATAGAGGGATGAAAAGAGACTTGTTCCTCTTCTCCTGGCATGTATGTCAAGGAAATTAATTTCTTCAGCACTAAATGTTAAAGAACATTTGAATCTGCCAAAATTGGTGTTTAAAAAGTGTAAAAAACCATGAAGAGTTATGACTGGGCCTCTCCAAAGTACAAAGACATCATCAATGTTTCTTTCTCATGTGTGAGAGAAAAGGGTTTGTTTGTGATTTATATTATAAATTTTCTTCCAATAGGCCCACAAAAAGGTAATCAAAGCTAGTTTCCATTTTTGTTCACATTGCAGTTCCCGGAAGAATTGGGATATAATTGAAAAAGAAAAAGTTCCTTTTTAAAACAAAACAGGCTAAACTGGTTAAAAAAGCTGTAGATGGTGTTGTTGTCATCCTGGTATCAAGAACATGATCTAGTGCATCAAGTCCTTTACTGTGGTCAGTATTAATATAAAGAGATTCAATGTCATGGTTACACATAATTGTCTCTGAGTCAAGTTGTGGAAGATCTTTAAGACAAAGTAAAAACTCAGTACTGGCTTTAATATAAATGTTCAATGGGGAACAAGGGGCTTTAATAAGATGGTCCTCAAAATTGGAGATATTGTCTGTGAGACTGCCCATCCCAAAAACGATAGCTCTGCCAGGGGGATTCTGTAGTTTGTTGTGGATTTTTGGAAGAATATGTAAAATAGCCTTAAGAGGATGTTCACTGAGTAAAAATGTTGATTCTCTGGGGAAAAGTCACCACTGAGTACACCATCTTCAAGAGAATGCTGTTTGATGTTCTCTGGAGATATTTTTATGGGAAAAATTCCTATTTCTTAAGTGATTTTCAAATTCTCATTCTTTCAGTCTACAGTATGTTTCAGTTGTGTGATTCCTACTCTTTGGAGGGATGAAGGTACTTTTGATATTTACAAAAATTCCTTCCTTCTTAGATCTCTAAAAAATCTTTGTAGATCTAAATAAAGTTCAAAACTACTTATCGAAAGAGTGGGAATAAAGGGCAAGCTTAGTTCCAGTACCGATATTTTGGTAGTCAATTCAGTCTTACTTAAGTTGATAACTGGCGACCTCTTGTGTGATGTTGTGATCTGGTCCATGGGTGACAAAATGGGTTTTCTTCTTATGCCCCTGCGTGTTCATTTTGTCTTGAAGTTTGGTTGATTAAGTGTTTGTTCACTGGAGGTCTTAGAGGTGGAAACTGATTGTGGTCTGTGGTGAGTTACCGATGCCTCAGCTAACATCGCCCCTGACAACACTAATCACAGCACACACCCCCAATCACCAATCACCACTCACAACTTACGGCTATCCTGCAATTACCAGGATGGGGATATAAAAACCAGCAGGAGAAACAGAAGGTAGAGTGTAATTTCTCAGCACAAGCATAACGCTAGATGTCTTTCTCTTTCCAGAGAGTGATTGTGAATGGCCCAGGAAGATTTCCCACATACACAGAGTTGACACTTACCCCACATAACGGAAGGTCTCCGACTGCTCACTGGACACGCAGCCACCACTCTTCACAGTGCACCAGTTTATGATCTCCACATTCACTTCTACTGACAATAAAAGCTCCCTCTAGGCTGAATCATAATACGTGTCTGTTATCCTTTTCCCCAGCTGCTCATTCAGTGATGGAGAATGCGGGCATCCATGCTCAGACATGAAAGACCCATGGAGGCAGCTCCTTCCCCCAGAGTGGGAGACATCATCAAGTATCTCAACAAGGTCTCGGTCCACCAGGCTCAATGGCAGGAAGGTGCAGGCCATCCTCGTCACTGTGAGCAATGTGAGCTTGGTCCAGCCCAACCTGATAGGAATGGGAAACTGGGCCGATCCCTCCTCCCTATCACCTGCATCCACGGCAACACCAGGTAAGTCCCCGCTCACTCTGTTTCCATTACCACCGCCCCTGGTACCTGGACTGTAGAGGTGGGGGTGATGAAAGACCTCCCGATGCCCTTGCTGCTGGGGAGGGATTGGCCTGGGCTGGTCCAGCTCCTTCATCACGCTGAGCAACCCACCCACAGGAGAGGACCACCCAAAGCCAGGAAGGCTCGCAGTCACCAGGCTTACCTATCATTGGAGAGCGAGAGAGCAGGTGAGTCCCCACATACTAATCTAGAATCTTCTCTGATATCTTCCAATGGGTCACTGCTGGCAGCTCCCTCAGATGAGAACAATGTGAAGATGACCGCCTCAAACACTGGTGGAAGCAGGTCAGAGTGGTCAAAGGGAAAGACCATCTTCCCCCACCTCATCCCTCTCCACACTTCGATGTGAAAAATGGCTTGTTGTACTGTTTAGCGATCAGGTGGGGCTAGGAGAAGGGGCTGTTAGTTCTCCCATGGGACAAGACAGAGATGGTGCTCACCCTGGCACACTCACACCTGATGGCTGGACACCTGGGTCCAGAGAACACCCTCCAGCGCATTTAGGATTGGGTATGAATGCTGAAATCCGCCTTTACTGCCAAGCCTGTGGAGTGTGCCAATGAATGGCACCCCAGAAACCACCACCCGCCCCCCTGGTGATTGAGGCACCATTTAATCACATTGGCATGGACCTAGTGGGGCCGCTGACTAAATCTGACCGGGGCCACGAACATATCCTTGTGATAGTGGACTACACTACCAGATACCCCGAGGACATCCCACTCCACTGGATGACATCATCTGCTATTGCGAAGGAGATCATCATGCTTTTCAGCCGTGTGGGTATCCCATCTGAGATTCTGATGGACCAGGGAACTCCCTTCATCTCCCGGCTGATGGCCAATCTGTGTAAATTGATGGCCTAGTGGAATAGTTTAATCAAAGCCTCAAAAGAATGCTGAAACAGGTTGTGGCTAAGGATGGCCGTGACTGGGACCTCATGCTCCTGTACGTGCTCTTCGGTATCCGAGAAGTACCGCAAGCCTCCACAAGATTCACACCTTTTGAACTCCTCTTCAGCCGACAACCCCAGGGCCTACTAGACATTGCCCAGGAGTATTGAGGACAACAGCCTTTCCCACATCGCTCTGTCATCAAGCACGTGTGGGGCATGAGAGAGCGGATAGAGAAGGTCATGCCTCTGGTTCGAGAACACCTAGTAGAGTCCCAGCATGCCCAACAATGACTTTACGATCGGCCGGTGCAGCCACGTAATTCCACCCAGGCAACCGGGTCCTTGTCTTGGTTCATAATGCTTTTTCTAAATTTCTTGCATCCTGGCAGGAGCCCCATATGGTGGTGGAGTGAGGGGGAGCCATCAATTACCAGCTGCGCCAACCTGGGAGACGAAGGTCTCACCAGATCTAACATGTCAACCTCCTGAAATACTGGGTGGAGGAGCATTGTGAGATCACCCTCTTGGCCCAGGGTGAGGACCCTGTCGTGGACCTGGGCGACCAACTCTCAGCCCACCAACACCAAGAACAGAAGGCCCTGGTCCATCAATTCATGGATGTCTTCTCCGATCTCCCCAAGTGGACCACCACAATAATCCATGACATACAAACTCCACCAGGAGTTGTCATGTGGCAGCGGCCCTACCGAGTCCCTAAGTCTCGCCAACAGGCCATAGAGGAGGAAGTACAGAGGATGCTCAAGCTAGGAGTAATTGAGCCCTCTAAAAGGCCATGGTCCAGCCCGATCGTCATGTTCCCGAAGCCCAATGGCAACCTCCGGTTTTGTAATGATTTCCGGAAGGTAAATGAGATTTCTCAGATTGACAGCTACCCCATGCCCCAAGTGGACGAACTGGTTGAATGGTAGGGAAGGACCCACTATATCTCCACCTTGGATCTCACAAAAAGTTATAGGCAGGTCCCGCTCTCCCTCCAAGCCAAGGAGAAGATGGCGTTTAACACCCCCTCGGGACACTGGCAGTACTGGGTCCTTCCCTTTGGGCCGCACGTGGCGCCCACCATGTTCCAACACATGAAGGATATCATCCTGCGCCCCCATCAGAACTACACTGCCGCCTACCTGGATGATGTAGTCGTCCACTTGGAGAGTTGGTAGGACCACATGACCCAGCTCTGGGAGGTGCTGTCGGCATTGCGATGGGCTGTAATAACCACTAACCCCTGGAAATGCCACCTCAGGTTATCAGATGTACGCTACCTGGGGTACCGCATCAGCCATGGACTGATTCTGCCTCAAGAGGATAAGGTGGTGGCAATCCAAAATTTCCCACGACCAACCAGCAAAACTCAGGTACGTGCCTTTCTGGGGTTAGCGGGTTATTATCATTGTTTTATTCCAGGTTTCTCCTCTGTGGCTTGCCCATTGACAGATCTGACCAGAAAAGGGCAGCGGAAAAGGTGCAGTGGAACCCAGAGTTGGAGGCGGCCTTCCAATGGCTGAAGACTGCCCTGACATCATCCCCAATACTGCATGCCCCAGACTTCTCGCTGCACTTCACCCTCCAGACAGACATCTCCAACACGTGACTATGAGCCGATCAACAGAGAAGAACATCTGGTGACCTTCATCGTAAGGATTACCCAATGGTTTCTGGCCGTCCAGGATTTCTACTTTGTGGTGTGACTTCGGGCTGGGTCAGCAAACGCAGTCAATGGGAATACAGGCAGTCTCTCCAGGATGTTCTGTGCAAGATCAGGTCTGGTAAAGGAAAACACCCCCCCCCCCCAAACTAACCTCTGCTTCTCACTACAGCAGATGTAGGATGTCTCAAAGATGGGGGGATGTGGCGAGTTACCGATGCCTCAGCTAACGTCACCCCTGGCAACACTAATCATAGCACACACCCCCCATCACCACACACAGCTTGACGGCTCTTTCTCGAGAATGATTGAGAATCGCCTAGGAAGATTTCCCACCGGCGCTGCCCATGTACACAGAGACGACACTTACCCCACATCATGGAAGGCCTCTGACTGCTCACTGGATATGCAGCCACCACTCTTCACAGTGCACCAGTTCACCGATCTCCACATTCACTTTTATTGACAATAAAGTCGTAATCCGTGTCTGTTCTCTTTTCCCCAGCTGCTTGCTACAGTTCCAAAAAAGAAAACTGTTATCTTGTTGTTTTTGTGGTTAGGATTGGAAGGGAATATTTTCATCTGATTACTCTTTGAATTTCTTGATTCCTGGTTGAAGGTTTTTGTTGAGATGTAGAAGACATGGAATTGGATGTGGTGTTGTTTTTTGACCAAGGGTATGGTATATACTGTATATATATCCAGTCTTACAGTCTTTTTCATCTCTTAAAAATGTCCTTTTAGGTACACTCATTATTTTTTTCCTCATTAAAAAAGTTTAACTCCTAAAGACATTAATTGTAATTTTGCAAGATATGTAGGAAATCATGACCACTCACATTAAAATGAAGACTCAAGTCATATCAATAACTTCATAAAAGCTGTTTTATTCTACATGTAGAGGGTCCGCACATGGGGATGCCATGTCAGAATCACATGACCAGCCGAATACTACTCGCGTAATCTCAGTAACCGTCCTGTTATTTGACACTATATGTCAAGAAACGGATCGATTATCTGGAGTCATCGGAGAGGGAATTATCTGCTAATCTGCTAGTGACCAAGATGGATTTGGAGCGCATCTGTGAGAAGTTGGAGGATATGGAGAACTGTAGCCATAACGTCCATGTTGTTGGAATTCCTGAGGCTGAAGAGGGTGAGGATATGGTGAAATTCCTGGACAGGCTCTTTCCGAGTCTGCTCGACATAACAGGCCATAAGCTGGAAATCCGCTGAGGGAGACAGGCCCCGATCAATTCTGGCTAAATTTCTGAGATCATCCAATAAAGATCTCGTGTTACGCGAGGCGAGGAGTAAAGGAAGTCTTTCATGGAGGAACCACAGCATTTTTTCAACAAGAGAGAAATGTGATCGATTCAAGGAATGCAAGAAATTCTTTTGCACTGATGTTCCTGGCCAAATTGAGAACAGATGCTAAGGATGGCCGTAAAACATTCACATGTCCCCAGTAAGTGATGTCCTTTATAAAGTCAATGGAATGAGTAAGTTATTTTGTGGTACTCACGTTGTAGCCGAATGGACCAACTCACTGAACATTCATTTGACTGTTCGAGGGAACTGAACGCCTTTTTTGTTCTTTTTGTGCTGGTTCCACCTAGCGGCTGGAGTTTGTTTTGTGGAGGGAGTTTGTTTTGTGGAGTATTTCTTGCAAGACATTGGATTGATTAGGTCATTTGTTGCACTCATGTAGCAGCCGAATGGGCCGGCTCACTGAACATTTATTTGACTGTCCGAGGAAAATGAGCACCTTTTTGTTTTTTTTTTGCTGGTTCCGCCTAGTGGCTGGAGTTTGTTTTGTGGAGGAACACACCTTCGGGACAGTTATGTGGATGAATCAACATGTTCTTTGTGTTTATTCTGCCTATTGGCAGGAGTTTGTTTTATAGATTATCTCTTGTTGTGTAATTCTGTCTCAAAGAATTTGTATAGAAACACCGGACTTGAGCAATCCGACAGCAAAGTTGTCGCAGGAACTCAAGTAGGCGTACATGGACTGTTTGAGTTTAGAGGGATGGACGCCAGTTGGCGCTGTCCTGCACGGGGTTAATACGCACGTTTTTCTTTTTTCTGTTTGTTTGGTTCGGGGGAAGTTTGGGGTTTGTTTGTTGCACTAATATTGGAACGTGGTCTTTATAATTTTGTTTTTGACACACAATCTATTTTTTCTAATATGTCAAAATGTCAGATGTTAATATGAGTGGATTGTCTCCATAAAAAGAAGGAAGGTTATTTCTCTTCTTAAGCGTAAGAAATATGATATAGTGTTTCTACAAGAAACGCATCTTTCCCTGCAGGAAGCTGAAAAATTTGGAAAGATATGGGGTGGACATGTTTTCTTTAGTGCTGCCTCGAGTATGAGCAGGGGAGTCATTACACTGATAAGTAAGCATCTACAATTCTAATGTCTCAAACAGATTAAAGATAAATTAGGAAGAGTCATTTTTGTTTTAGCAGAAATTCGGGGGCAAAGTCTTATTTTGGCTAATATTTACGGGCTAGCACCCCTCATGATATAATACTGGGAGGAGACTTTAATCTTTTGATGGACTCAGTCTGTCACGTATTCCCTGTTTTTGTGCTTAGACTTTTATTTTGAAATTCTTGTTTAGTTCCCCGTTCCTGTTTCCTGTTATTTTTGTAGTCCTTTATAGTTTCCTTTCATGATTGGTTTTCCCTTGGTTGTTTTCCCCAGGTGTTCCTCGTTCCCTTGTTTGCCCTTGTGTATTTAAGCCCTTGTTTCCCCTGGTTTCTTTGTCAGTCTTCACATGTATTGTTATGTTCTGTGCTTGGTTCCCTGTGTTTTGTTTCGTTATATTCTGAGCAACTTTGTTATCTTTTGTTTCATTAAAAGCTGTGTTTAGATCCTCATTCCTCGCCTGCCTCATCACAGAAAGACTGACCCAAAATGGATCTGGCGGCTGTCAGAATTCTACTTCTGAAGCAAGAGGACCGTCCAGTTGAGGATCACGTCCGTGAGTTTTTAGAGCTAGCGAATTTAATGCACTATCCAGATCGCTCTCTGGTGGTTTTCTTCCAGACCGGTCTGAATAGTGCACTGAAGGAACTGATGCCTCCAGCTGATCCTCACTTGACACTCTGCAAATATGTGGAGAAGGCTCTGGAACTTTGCGGATCCCATTACACAGTGGATAATGGTGGGAACCCCGGGCCAAAACCTGCATCTTCTGCTCCCTCGTCTTCTTCTGCTTCCACGGCTCCTTGCTCCAAGCCTTCAACGGCTCCTTGCTCCAAGCCTTCCACGGCACCTTCATCCAAGCCTGCCACAGCCAATGAGCCAGCGCCCATGCCTGCCATGGCCAACGAGCCAGCGCCCACACCTTCCACGGCCAACGAGCCAGCACCCACGCCTGCCACGGCCAACGAGCCAGCGCCCACGCCTGCTACGGCCAACGAGCCAGCACCTATGCCTGTGGCCTCGTCCGCTCCCATGACTATGTTCCCAGCTGTCCGGAAAAGGAGGAGAAGGAAAAGGACACCTTCTTCCCAGTCGCTGCCAGTGCTCACGACCACGAAGGTCATTCCCCAGTCGTTGCCAGTGCTCACAACCACGGAGGTCATTCCCCAGTCGCTGCCAGTGCTCACGACCATGGAAGTCGTTCCCCAGTCGCTGCCAGTGCTCACGACCATGGAGGTCATTCCCCAGTCGCTGCCAGTGTTCACGACCACGGAGGTCGTTCCCGAGTCTCTGCCCGTGTTCACGACCATGGAGGTCATTCCCGAGTCTCTGCCAGTGTTCACGACCACAGAGGTCATTCCCGAGTCTCTGCCCGTGTTCACAACCAAGGAGGTCATTCCAGAATCTCTGCCAGTGTTCACGACCTCTCGAGCCTCCCATGGCTCCGCCTTCCATGGCTCCACCCCTCGAGCCTCCCACGGCTCCAGCCTTCCATGGCTTCCATGGTCTCCTTGGTCTTCTGGTCATCCACCTGATCTGCTCTGGTCTCCTTGGTCTCCTGGTCATCCACATGATCTGCTCTGGTCTCCTTGGTCTCCTGGCAGTCCGCCTGATCTGCTCTGGTCTCCTTGGTCTCCTGGCCGTCTGCCTGATCTGCTCTGGCCTCTTTGGTCTCCAGCTTCACCTCAGCCCTCTGAACCTCTGGCTTCAGCTTGGTCCTCCAAGCCTGCAGCATCGCCCTCACTCTCCATCCCTCTGGCTCCACCTTGGTCTCAAGCCTCCCTGACTTTGCCTTGTTCCTCTGCTCCCATTTCCCCTTGTGCCCCTTGAACTGCCTGTTTCCCCCTTCCCCCCACACCCTATGGACAATTTTTTTATGGAGCGTCTGGAATCCACTCCTTAAGGGGGGATCTGTTACGTATTCCCGTTTTTGTGCTTAAACTTTTAGTTTGAAATTCTTGTTTAGTTCCCCATTCCTGTTTCCTGTTAGTTTTGTAGTCCTTTGTAGTTTCCTTTCATGATTGGTTTTCCCCTGATTGTTTTCCCCAGGTATTCCTTGTTCCCTTGTTTGCCCATGTGTATTTAAGCCCCTGTTTTCCCTGGTTTCTTTGTCAGTCTTCACATGTGTTGTTATGTTCTGTGCTTGGTTCCCTGTGTTTTGTTTCGTTATATTCTGAGTAACTTTGTTTATCTTTTGTTTCATTAAAAGCTGCATTTAGATCCTCATTCCTCGCCTGCCTCATCACACAGTCCTTGATCATAGTGAAGCAAAAGTTTGTAAGCCCCCTAGAGCAACATTGATGCTTCACAGGATGTGTACAAATCTTGGTCTTACAGATATTTGGAGACTTTTGAACCCATATGATAGGGACTATATATTTTTTTCATCAGTCCATAAAATTTATTCTAGAATAGATTTTTTTTATATCTAAGTCCCTTATTTCATCTGTTGTTGATTGCTCAGTTGGAAACATTTTAGTCTCAGATCACGCCCTGGTGAGTTTAGAGGTGTTGCCACATATTGCAAAATCCTGAATTCCAACAAATGTTAAAGGCTGAAATCAGTGTTTAAATGGAGACCAATTGGTCCTCATTATCAAATCAAATCAAATCAAATCACTTTATTGTCACACAGCCATATACACAAGTGCAATGGTGTGTGAAATTCTTGGGTGCAGTTCTAATCAACATAGCAGTCGTGACAGTGATGAGACATATACCAATTTACAATAACATCAAATTAACACAACACAATTTAAACATCTGTTATACACATAATTACACTCAACAATATACAAATAATAACATACACTGTACAGTATACAATACGCTGTTTTTTTTTTTTTTTTTTTTTTTTACTATATAGATACACATTATTCAATAAAAATTAAAAATTAAAATATATATATAAAAAAAGTATATATATATATATATATATATATATATATATATATATAGAATGTACAGTATTGTACTGTATTGACATTCAGGCTGTCG
Organism: Myxocyprinus asiaticus; assembly: GCF_019703515.2. Taxonomy (NCBI): domain Eukaryota; kingdom Metazoa; phylum Chordata; class Actinopteri; order Cypriniformes; family Catostomidae; genus Myxocyprinus; species Myxocyprinus asiaticus. The sequence goes on along the minus strand of NC_059364.1, from coordinate 39,225,601 downwards.
GTTGATAGTCAGTTGTTAAGAGAGACATAATATAATAATAATAATATAATTTATGACAGTCCGGTGTGAGATATAAGAGTAAGAGTAATAAAGTGCAGTGCTGATGTATATTGATCATGAGAGATCAAGAGTTCAGAAGTCTGATTGCTTGGGGGAAGAAGCTATCATGGAGTCGGCTGGTGCGGGTCCTGATGCTGCGATACCGCCTACCTGATGGTAGCAGTGAGAACAGCCCATGGCTCGGGTGGCTGGAGTCTCTGATGATCCTCCGAGCTTTTTTCACACACCGCCTTGTATATATTTCCTGGAGGGAGGGAAGCTCACCTCCGATGATGTGTTTGACAGTTCGCACCACCCTTTGCAGTGCTTTGCGGTTGTGGGCGGTGCTATTGCTGTACCAGGCGGAGATACAGCCAGTCAGGATGCTCTCTACAGTGCAGGTGTAGAACCGTGTGAGGATGTGGCGGTTCATTCCAAACTTCCTCAGCCGTCTCAGGAAGAAGAGGCGCTGATGAGCCTTCTTCACAACGACTTCAGTGTGGACGGACCATGTAAGTTCCCCAGTGATGTGGACACCCAGGAACTTGAAGCTGCTGACTCTCTCCACTGGTGCTCCATTGATGGTGATGGGACTGTGTTCTCTGTCTTTTCTTCTGAAGTCCACCACAAGCTCCTTTGTCTTACTGACGTTGAGGGAGAGGTTGTGCTCCTGACACCAGTGTGTCAGAGTGTGCACCTCCTCTCTGTAGGCTGTTTCATCATTGTCAGTGATCAGACCTACCACCGTCGTGTCATCAGCAAACTTAATGATGGCATTGGAGCTATGTGTTGCCACACAGTCATGTGTGTACAAGGAATACAGTAGTGGGCTGAGAACACAGCCCTGTGGGGCTCCAGTGTTGAGGATCAGTGATGAGGAGATGTTGCTGCCTATTCTAAACACCTGGCGTCTGCTTGACAGGAAGTCCAGGATCCAGCTACACAGCGAGCTGTTTAAGCCCAGAGCCCGGAGTTTCTCATCTAGCTTGGAGGGCACTATGGTGTTGAATGCTGAGCTGTAGTCTACAAACAGCATTCTCACATAAGTGTTCTTTTTTTCCAGGTGGGAGAGAGCAGTGTGTATTGTAGATGCAATGGCATCATCAGTGGAGCGGTTGTTGCGGTAAGCAAACTGCAGTGGGTCAAGATTGAGTGGCAAGACAGAGCAGATGTAATCTCTGATTAGTCTCTCAAAACATTTGCTGATGATGGGGGTCAGAGCAACAGGACGCCAGTCATTTAAACAAGTTATTTTTGATTGTTTTGGAACAGGCACAATGGTGGATGTTTTAAAGCATGTGGGGACCACAGACAAAGAGAGGGAAAGGTTGAAAATGTCCGTAAAAACACCAGCCAGCTGGTTCGCGCACGCTCTGATGACGCGGCCCGGAATGCCGTCTGGACCCGCGGCTTTGCAGATATTCACCCGTCGGAAGGATCGAGTTACGTCCGCTACAGAGACGGAGAGTGAACTAACCTCTGTAGCTTCAGCCGCGAGAGCTCTCTCCGCGAGGGTGGTGTTATTTCCCTCGAAACGAGCATAAAAAGTATTTAGCTCATCCGGTAGAGAGGCAGCGGTGTTCATGGCGGAGTTTTTATTCCCTTTAAAGTCCGTGATGATGTTAATTCCCTGCCACATGCTTCTAGAGTTGGTGGTGTTAAACTGTCCTTCAATCTTGCTCCTGTACTGGCGTTTTGCTGTTTTGATAGTTTTTCGGAGGGCATAACTGGCTTGTTTATGCTCCTCCGCGTTCCCGGAATTAAAAGCAGAGGTCTGCACATTAAGTGCCGCGCGAACATCGCTATTGATCCACGGCTTCTGATTCGGATAGATTCGCACAGTTCTGGTCGGAATCACTTCCTCTACGCACGTTCTGATGAAACACATTACGCTATCAGCGTAAAGCTCGATGTCGTCATCAGAGGCGGACCGGAACATCTCCCAGTCCGTGTGATCAAAACAGTCCTGTAGCGTAGAGTCTGATTGGTCCGACCAGCACTGGATCGTTCTGAGGGTGGGTGCTTCCTGTTTCAATTTCTGCCTGTAAGCGGGCAGAAGCAGAATGGAAGAGTGGTCCGATTTGCCAAATGGTGGGCGGGGGAGGGATTTGTAGCCATCCCGGAACGGTGAGTAGCAATGATCCAAAACCCAGTCCCCTCGTGTGTTGAAACTAATGTGCTGGTGATATTTTGGTGCGACTGATTTTAAACTGGCTTTATTAAAGTCCCCGGTCACAATGAACGCGGCCTCAGGGTGCGCGGTTTCCTGCTCACTTCTAATCCCATACAGATCCTTGAGTGCCCGGTCTGTGTTGGCTTGTGGCGGGATGTACACAGCTGTGATAATGACCGCTGTGAATTCCCTCGGTAGCCAGAATGGTCAACACAGAAGCATAAGAAATTCCAGATCAGGAGAACAGAAAGACTTGATGGAATGTACGTTCCTCTGATCACACCAGGATTTGTTGATCATAAAACATACACCACCTCCTCTAGTTTTACCTGAGAGGTCTTTCGCTCTGTCCGCTCGGTGCATGGAGAACCCCGCGGGTTCAATGGCTGAGTCTGGAATCTCCGCAGACATCCAAGTTTCTGTTAGGCAGATAATGCAGCAGTCCCTCGTCTCTCGTTGGAAAGAGATCCGCGCTTTCAGCTCGCAGAGCTTGTTATCCAGAGACTGAACATTTGCCAGTAGAATAGTGGGTAGCGGGGGTCGATTTGCGCGGCGTCTTACTCTGATGAGAACGCCGGCTCTGTTTCCCCTTTTCCTCTTGCGTTTCCGCAGCCGTGCTGCCCAGACAAAGGGCTCCGCTGGCGTGTTTGTAAACAGCGGGTCGGCATTGAGGAATGTGAAGTCCGGTTTTCGGTGTGAGATCGCTGAACCAATGTCCAAAAGTGTTTGTCTGTCGTAGACAATGAGGCAGACAACATCCAAGACAAAAAACATAAGAATTGTAAACAAAACAAACAAAACATTGCTATGTTGTGTCGGAGCTCGCAACGCAGCAGCCATACTCGGCGCCATCTTGATTCCAATCAGGTGAAAGTCCCCTTATCCTCTGTGGGTGTGGCTTGGGAGGCACTTAAGGCGGTTCTTTGAGGCCAGTATGCCTCATTCACCAAAAAATCCAAAGCACGAGAACTCATGGAGTTGGAAGAGAATATTAAAAGTGCCGAGGCAGAGCTGAAGTGCCGAATGTTGTCTGATGGCCTCAGAGAATTGACCCGATTGAAATATAGATATAATACTATTTTGTCACGGAAGGTGGAGTTTTGGTTATTCAGGGCAAGACAGTCATACTCTGAGTCAGGGGACAAGGCAGGTAAACTTCTGGCTAGATATATAAAACAGAGAGTGTTTTTTTCTACCATTCCCTCAGTGAAATCTGCTGGTGGTGAAATATTTACCTCGGCCATTGATATTAATAATGCTTTTAAAGAATTCTATCTTGATCTCTATAGTTTGAAATTTTGTGGAACCATTAGAACTTCTTAAACTGATGGCTAAGCAAAACAATTCTCTTGATTCTGAGATAAACTTGGAGGATCTTAGCAAGGTAATTAAGGTCTTGCCTACAGACAAGGCTCTGGGGCCAGAATTGGCTCCACTTTTGCTAGTTTATACGGAATCATTAAAGAATGAAAAGCATTACACAAGCCCGGATCAGTCTGATTCTTAAAAAGGACAAAGATCCAAGCGAGTGTAAGAGTTACCGTCCAATTTCCCTGATCCAGCTAGACTTTAAAATATTTTAAAAAATGTTGGCTAACCGATTAAGTAAAGTTATGACATCTCTTATACATATAGATTAGGTGGGGTTTATTCGGGGCCGTAGCTCTTCTGATAACATTAGGCGTTTCATCAATATCATGTGGTCAGTGGCGAATGATCAGACTCCGGTCGCTGCCATCTCACTTGACGCCGAAAAGGTTTGATATGGTAGAATGGGATTTTCTTTTTAAGATTTTGGAAATGTACGGGTTGAGGAATACTTTTATTGTTTGGATTAAGTTACTTTATAGACACCCGGTAGCGGTGGTACAAACAAATGGATTAATTTCAGATCATTTTACTTTGGATAGGGGCACCCGTCAGGGTTGCCCTCTTTCCCCATTATTGTTCTGTCTTGCCTTGGAACCATTAGCAGCCGCGTTAAGAAAGGAGGATGATTTTCCAGGGGAAGTGGCGGGAGGTGTGATGCATAAGCTTTTGCTTTACGCAGATGATATTTTATTATTCGTCTCCGACCCTACTAGATCTATGCCTTGCCTCCACAGAATTATTCATTCCTTTTCTAAGTTCTCGGGATACAGAGATAACTGGTCTAAATCTGAAGCTTTGGCTCTGACAGCGTACTGCCCGGTAATGGCTTTTCAGCCGGGTGCCTTCCAGTGGCCCAAACAGGGCATTAAGTATTTGGGTATTTTATTCCCAGCAAATTTGTGTGACTTAGTTAGAGTTAATATTGACCCTTAACTAAAAAGTTTTTCAAGCAATGTGGGCAGGTGGGCTTCATTACATTTATTTATGATTGGGAAGGTTAAAGGTATAGTTCACCCAAAAATGAAAATTTGCTGATAATTTACTCACCCTCAGGCCATCCAAGATGTATCTGAGTTTCTTTCTTCATCAAAACAGAATTTAAGACTTTTAGGATTTAATTTCAGGCCTCTACCTCTAAACAATGCAAGTGAATGTCCTCCATTTTTTGACGGTCCAAAATGCATATTTAGGGTGCATCAAAATAATCGACTCCAGTCGACAAATAAAGGTCTTCTGAACGCAAACAATTGATTATTTTTAGAAACAAAACAATACTTATATACTTTTTAACTACAAATGTTCACTTCTGTACATCTCTGTGACATGCGCTCATGAGAGGGATGACGTAAGCTTGTTGGTAAGGTCACGCATCACGTGGAGGAGTCAGGAAGCGCGTCATTGTTTACAAGAGAAACTTGTGTCGTTCACAAACCAAAACAGTCCAAAACAATTTAAAAACAATATAAAATAAAAAATACAAATTTAAAAAATCATTTCCAAATAATAATTTTAAAAAAAACAATGTAAACAATGACGTGCTTCCTGACTCCTCCACCACGTGACGCGTGACCTTACCAACGAGCTTACATCATCCCTCTCATGAGTGCACGTCAGAGATGTAAACCCATTAACATTCCGTAATGTCACATATTTCAGAGTGAAAAAGAATATTCAACAAGAGAACATGTGGGGCAGGATTTGAGATTGGAAAGTGTCTCCATATGACAAGTGGTTGAAGGGGAGGTGATGAAAAATAAGAACATAAAAATGGGGCCAAACATATATAAACAAATTATCTATAAATATAATGAAAAACAATTAGGCTTTATACTGAGAGATTGTAGACCATCCCACACTATATTGGACTTTACACAATACATACATGAACATCAACATTTGCACATTACATACATGAACATTTACACTATATAGACTGAGCATATATTGCATATATATTTGCATATAAATATCATATCATTTTGTAAACTGAATGTAATAATTCTACCTTCCATACTACCTCTGTACATATATAATTGTGTATATTTGTGTAACCGTATATACAGTTGTGCTCAAAAGTTTGCACACCCTTGGAGAATTGGTAAAACTGTATATGTACCATTTTTAAAGAAAACATGTGTGAGCAGGCAAAACACATTTCTTTTATTTCTTATGGGATTCATATTCAACTGTAGGTTATAACAGAATGGCACAATCATAAATAAAACATGGCAACAAAGAAAAAAATGAAATGACCCCTGTTCAAAAGCCTTCATACCCTTAGTTCTTAATAATGTGTATTGCCCCCTTTAGCATCAATGACAGCATGCAGTCTTTTGTAATAGTTGTCTGTGAGGCCCCAAATTCTTGCAGGTGGTATAGCTGCCCATTTGTCTTGGCAAAATGCCTCCAGATCATGCAAAGTCTTTGGTCGTCTTGCATGAACCACACGTTTGTGATCTCCCCAGAGTGGCTCGATGATATTAAGGTCAGGAGACTGTGATGGCCACTCCAGAACCTTCACCTTTTTCTGCTGTAACCACTGGAGGGTCAACTTGGCCTTGTGCTTAGGGTCATTGTCATGCTGGAATGTCCAAGAGCGTCTCATGTGCAGCTTTCGTGCAGAAGAATGCAAACTGTCTGCCAGTATTTTCTGATAACATGCTGCATTCATCTTGAGATCAATTTTCTCACACACCTCCAAAACATCAGTGAGCCACCACCATGCTTCACAGCTTTCACTATAGGCCTTGTTGACCCCACTCCAAACATAGCGCTTATGGTTGTGACCATAAAGCTCTATTTTGGTCTCGTCACTCCAAATTACAGTGTGCCAGAATCTGTGAGGCGTGTCAAGGTGTTGTCATTTGTGGCATTGGCACAGTAAAGGCTTCTTTCTGGCAACTCGACCATGCAGCTCATTTTTGTTCAAGTATCGTCATATTGTGCTCCTTGAAACAACCACACCGTCTTTTTCCAGAGCAGCCTGTATTTCTCCTGAGGTTACCTTTGGGTTTTTCTTTGTATCCCGAACAATTCTTCTGGCAGTTGTGGCTGAAATCTTTCTTGGTCTACCTGATCTTGGCTTGGTATCAAGAGATCCCCAAATTTTCCACTTCTTAATAAGTGATTGAACAGTATTGACTGGCATTTTCAGGGCTTTGGATATCTTTTTATATCCTTTTCCATCTTTATAAAGTTCCATTACCTTGTTATGCAGGTCTTTTGACAGTTCTTTTCTGCTCCCCATGGCTCAGTATCTAGCCTACTCAGTGCATCCATGTGAGAGCTAACAGACTCATTGAATATTTATACACAGACACTAATTGCAATTTAAAAAGCCACAGGTGTGGGAAATTAACCTTTAATTGCCATTTAAACCTGTGTGTGTGTCACCTTGTGTGTCTGTAACAAGGCCAAACATTCAAGGGTATGTAAACTTTTGATCAGGGCCATTTGGGTGATTTCTGTTATCATTATGATTTAAAAAGGAGCCAAACAACTATGTGATGATAAATGGCTTCATATGATCACTATCCTTAAATAAAAGACAGTTATTTTGCATGATCAGTCATATTTTCAAAATCAATGCCAAAATTTCACAATTTCTGCCAGGGTATGCAAACTTTTGAGCACAACTGTATAGTAGTTTTATATTTACTAGTTTTCTATTTCTTGTCTATTCTCTTATATTTTGTGATTTATTTATTGTATTATATATTTGTAGAGGATTCAACAATAAGGAAGCAGGAAGCGGGGTGGCAATCCAGGTAAATTAAGCTTTAATGGTTCTTCCCAGTCTAACAAACAGTCTTTGGCTTTTCAGCTTCACAGCAGGGTGTTTACTCTTCAGCTTCACAACAAGGTATCTACTTTAGCTTTAGTCATAAGAGACAACATAAACTCCTAAATATTTAAGTTCAGAAACGTTTAGCTTCACAGAATGTCAGGTCTGTGCGACTGGGACTCTCTCTCCCTCACTGGCATTCTCAGCGGCCTTTTCAAGCCCATCTCTGTCATCACTGTAACGAGACACAGGTGTTACGTATCATTAATCACCAGGCGATGGCCCTTACCGCTTCCTCTCTCCCCAGTGACAGACACATGACCATGTCCCGCTCCACAATATTACTGCTGAACATTGGTGGATACATAAAGAATTTAATTGTGCAGTGTAACTACAGTGTTACCCTGCTTTACTGTATCGGTTTCATTACAATCTATTCACATGAGGTCATCTTTGTACTGTAATATGTGAACATGGCTGACAGAGATGGATCAGGCAGGCCAAGAGATTCCTCCCCACGTTTATCACAAGGTCATTCAGTCTGATGTTGATGATAGTGTAATTAAAAAAGGATCCATTTTGATTACATGTTTCAGGATGTTTCCACATCTGTACCAATCTGTTTGCAGAAGAATATGTTGTATGGATATGTGTTGACACTTTTTGGATTTTGTTTTACAGTATTGGAGTTACTGATGTTTCATGACTTATCATTAACAAAAAATAAATAAATGAATAAAATTCAATAAAATGAAAATGTTAGGCATACTGAATTTTAAGAAATGACTCTTGTACTGAAATGTATTGCAGTGCATGCAACACAATAAAGAGGTCATATATGTTTTGTAAAGGAAATCTGGTTTCTATACAAATCCAGGACACTTCAGAAAAAAGATACTTTCATTGATCTTGTAATGCCAGTAGTATGTTGTGTTTTTAAAGTTATTGTGATATTAACAATGAAGTGGTTTTAATGGCTGTGAATGTTTTCTGTGTTATGGTGGAATGAGTGTATTGTGTGAAAATTATTGTAAAAACCTTTAATTGAGGATTAGTTCACCCAAAAATGAAAATTCTGTCATCATGTACTCTTATATCATGAACTCTAATATATTTCTGTAAAGAATATCAAGGCATAAAATGCATAGTTCACCCAAAACATTATTTTCTGTCATCTGTCATCATTTGCTCACCCTCATGTTATTCCAAACATGCATTTATAAGAATATACATGGCCATTTTTCCATGTAATGAAAGTGGAGCAATGACAAAGCAGCACCACCTTTGGAGGGGTCAAGGAGGCCGATTGCACCACCTATATATATGGTGCCCCTATGTATTGCATACCTTGCATATATGGTTTTTGCGCCTCTGATTGCGCCTCTGGATACGCTTGTAAAACCAATAAAATCACATAGTGTTATTTGAAGTAAATGATTGGATTAAACTATCCAATCACAATCCCCTATCAATAGACGTCCAGTTAGTGAACTGATTGAAGAGTCAGTTTGAAAGAGCACACAGATGAAATTGCAGATGGAAAAATGTCAAGGAAGCGTGCATGTACATTTAATGAGTATCTTCAAAAAGAGTTTATATTTCTAAAAAAGGATTCACAGTCAGAGCCTAGTCAAGTGAGGTGTGAGATTTGTGGAGCTCGCTTTTCCATCGCCAGTGGAGGCCGCACCGACATCGCGCAGCATGTTCATACAAAAAAGCATGTGGATGCTGCTAAAAGTAAGTGTTCCACACCAAGTGTTAGCGATAGTGCTTATCATTCTGTTGTGCATGGCCATAGTTTTCGGTCAGCTGACTGCATTGTGAAATTGATCAAAAATTGTATGATCTGAAATTTTCTTCTGCCCGCACCAAATCTGAAGCTGTCATATGCAACATACTCGCTTTTGTGCAGCTAGACTATCAGAAATTACTGCAGCATGGTAACACACGTTTCCTCTCTCTTGGTCCAGCTCTTGAAAAAATACTACACATTTTCAATGGTCTGCGTGCAGACTTTCTTTCTCAAGAAAAATGTCCACATTTCTAAGAGACATTTTAAGCGATCCTTGCACTAAACTTTGGATTGGCTTCGCACTCAAGCAAACAGCCATTTTTAACTGTGCACTGGAGATAGTAGAGCAAGACCACATATTAGCCACAGAAGTGGCTTTGCACATTCATGACCTGAGAAAAGTCTTGCAGGCCAGGCTGAAGGAATCACTCATACCCTCTGATATTAAAAAGCAGTTGGATGCCCTGGTTAAAGCTGGTGACATGCAAGCGGATGATTTCTTTTGTGCAGTGAGAAACTTTTATTCAGCAACGGTGGATTACCTCCAAAATTGGAGCCGCTCATTGGAGAACACAGAAAAACTTTCAGAGCAGCGTCGAACACTTCTACTCCAGAATCCCCACTCTCAGTTTGATTGACAAAACCACACTCTTTGATGAGTGAGCTTGTGCGAAAAACATTGTCACTAGTCGCATCACTGAGTGAAACATGAACAAGACGGCCATGTCTGAGAGATGGACAGACGTTTTTCGGGAGCTGGAGAGCAAGATCATCAACTTCGGAGTCTTAGCCAAGGTCGTGGAGTTTGTTTTATACCTGCCTGGCACATCTGCATCTGTGGAGTGTGTGTTCTCATTAATGAACGCAGCATGGACATCAAATAAATCTTGACTTAGTGTAACATTCATGAAGGTAATGCTTTTCATACATCTTAATTTTGGACTGGACTGCTTTGCATTTTACGATAAACTCTTGAAAGACAAGCGCACACTGAGAAAAATGGCTGCCAGCGAAAAGTACAAGGTGACAACAGTTACAGATGCTACTTTGCAAGGATACTTCAATTTCATTTTTGCTGGGAGGGGGCTGTCCCATTTTCCACAAGCAGGAATGTGGTCACCCTAACCAAGAAAGTATCATAAAAGTGTATTAAATGACTCATGTGCTCTACATTCCAAGTCTTCTGAAGTCATACTTTTAAGTCAGCTTTGTTTGAGGTACAGACTGAAATTTAATTTATTACTCTGATTATATTCCCCTCCAGTGAGCTGCTATACCCGCTCCATCTGGATTTTTTAACTCAAAACTGACTCAGACTGGTTTTGTGCACTGGATCAACCAATTAATCAAAAAGATCAGACTCAGAACAATTAATTATGATAATTCTATTGTGCTTTTTTGTAATTTTGAAGCTTGACAACCTCATCCTTATTCACTTTAATGTAGAAAAAAGTGGCCAGGATATTCTGAAATAATTCACCTTTTGGAATATTTTGTGTTCATTTTCAACACTATGTCTATTGTTTAATTATTTCACACAATAGCTGTATTTATTTCAAATAAATTAATGCCACTTGCTTTGATATTGTAATTTAATGCAATAACATTCATATATTTTTAAGTATCCAAATGCTTTTCTGTTATGTTATTTATTTTGTTGAATGGAATCAATGCAAATTGTTAATAATAATAAAGATTTGGGTTCATAGACAGATAATCAATATTAAAAGTTTAAATATGAATGTGCAATAAATAATGAAAAAACAAATTGCCAACACACTGTAAAGAACAATAATTTCAAAACAGAAAATATTTTTAAACCTTCAAATGTCAAAATATATTACAAAATATACTACAGGGACAAAATGTATTTCTATTATACATTTTATACCCTACATAAATTGAATTGTTTGTGGACAATAGCAAATTCAGTTTTACAAATATTTTTTATAAATATACAGTATACTCTATTGTACAATACTTACAGAATTAAGATTTTAAAATGTAGAAAAATGTGCAAAAACTAGTTAGGGTGAGGAAAAATATCTAATACATTTTTGTAAATATATTTTATATGTTTATAAATGTATTAGCCTACTGTGTGTTCAGTAAGCACAGTTCAACAAAATCCTTAGCCAAGTAAAGATCTGTTTATATTAGATTTGATAGAACAGTAGATATTGTGTATGTGAGTGTTTATGACATCAGACAAAATTCAAACTTTTCGATATGACAGTAAAATATAATCATTGGATTTCTCATGCTTCGCTGAGGGAGTGCAGTTGTCGTTCGGTGTAGTTTACAGCATGGATCAGCGAGTATCACGGAAAACGTATCCTTTGGAAATAAATTACCATATAGCCTACTGTAATGAAAAATTACATTAGATTTAACAGGATAATACATGCAATTGTATTGTACAGTACATATGTCTAAAATACAGTACAATTATGTTTGTTTGGATGTAAAAAGTATGATTATACTATATAATTGACAGTAAAAGTCTATATTATATTTAGTAGCTAGACAATACTTTTACAATAAAACATGGACTTTTATAATAAAATATTGTCACAATTACATTTTTCTTAGTCAAAAATATGAGTCACCTTCTAATTTATGGTGAAAAACAATAAAAGCATGTTCCCAGAAGACCCAGAAAAATATGTCTCTTCTTATTTTTTTATATCAGTTATGTACATTGGGCTGATTTGTGGTACATTTATGTTGTTTAGTTTATATTTATTGCATTATTAGTGTTACACACATGGTGTTTTTCCTATGAGTGTGTAATACTGTGAATTTTATGTGTGTATTAGTCATTTTTCACTTGAAGGCCAGTTTTTTTCACAAACACACCATTGCGCTCATGTCACGTGATGCGTCAATTGCTGGCAGGAAGCAATTTTTTAAAGATAATAAAGTTTTAATTATCAATTTATTTTTTACACAAACCTATCGATTTGCTTCAGAAGGGGCAGTGATGGCTTAGCAGTTAAGGCTCTGGGTTACTGATCAGAAGGTTGGGGGTTCAAGCCCCAGCACTGCCAAGATGCCACTGTTGGGCCTTTGAGCAAGGCCCTTGACCTTATCTGCTCCAGGGGTGCCATATCATGGCTGAATTTCGTTGTATGTGTGCAAATGTATAATAAATACAATTATAATTAGAAGACATTAATTGATCAAGTCCTGTGGATTACATTTATGTTGCCTAAATATGCCTATTGGACCGTCAAACAGCCAGCAGACTGATGGCACCTGTTTACTTATATTATATGGACAAAATGAGCTGAAATGCATTGAGAAAAATCTTCATTTTGGTTCTGCTGAAGAAGGAAATTCATACACATCTGGGATGCTTAAAGGAAAGTAAATCATGAGAGAATTTTAATTTTTGGGTGAACTAACCCTTTAACGCTTTAATTCTTTATCTAAAGATAATACCTTTATGTGCACTTTGTTTACGGCTAGTTAACATATGACAAGGACATGAACATAAAAATTTTAGATTACAATTTACAAGTGCTATTTTAGGTGTTGCAAAATGGCTCCATTTCTTGTGGTTTTTTTTTTTGGTTTTGTTTTTTTTTTTCAGGAAGTTGCATGAGGAGTACATCAGCATCGTAAGCAGGCTTCTCTCAGTCACTGTTTTCAATTCAAAACATCTTATATGAATGTTAATCACAATCTTCAAATGTTTTTCAGTAGAAAAACTGCCATTGACAAAAATTGGTCCAATACTAAATCCTTACAGTATTTGGGAAAACACATCCATCTAACTATCATAATAATTGTTTTTCTTCTAGCCTGATCATCCTGAACCCCTTCCCATAGAAGTGGCTCTGACTATCCTGGCCAACAAGGGGCCAGCTTCACCCATATAATTCAGCTGCTTGACTGGAGGGAGCAGGCTGAATTTTATATCATGGTGCTGGAGCTTCTCTCACCCTGTGAGTATTTGTTTGTATTTGTGCACCATCATGGCGGCAGACTGAATGAAGGGCTAGCATGGTTTGTGATGAGACAGGCCATGCTAGCTGCTGATATGTGCTGTCGGCGCGGAGTACTGCACCGGGACATCAAGCTTGTGAACCTCATTGTCAACAGCGACACCCTGCAGGTCAAGCTGATTGACTTTGGGTGTGGGGAACTCCTTAGAAAGAGTGCCTACATGACATTCAGTGGTAAGTATTATCCCTCAAAGCTGTTGTTTGGGACATTTTGAATCATATTAAGTGTTTTTGTATGTCTTAGTACTGAATGGCAACAACAAACCATGAGCAACAGGACAGTCACTTTTTCAGTTCTACTGAATAGGAACCACTGCAATGAATGAATAAACACACCAAATCACTTCTTACATGCTAACTGATTAAGAGAAAATATACTTTGTTAATGCAAACTTACATATTTGACAAAATACATTTCCTATAGGCGCACGACTATACAACCCGCCTGAATATTCAGCGATAGGCAAGTACAAAGGCAAGCCAGTGACCGTCTGGTCATTGGGAATGCTCCTCTTCCTGATGGTCTGTGGACGTAATCCATATGACATTGACCTGCACATGATGGATGCCAAGTGCTGGTCAAAGGCTGGCTTGACAAGGGATGAGATCTTCATCACAACAAAGAAGGCCAATTGTAATAATAAAAGAGACAGAGCAGAACAAAGAAAGCATGCAGGAAAAGTAACACTTAAACCAAGTGGCTTCCCAAAATGTGGTTATATGGATATTGTAGGAATATTTCCTGGAATTCTGAACTGAAGTGAGTTTGTACAGCTTAGAATAACATGAAAAAGAGAGCAAGTGTAAAGTATATAGTGATAATGTTTCCCATCTTTCTGAACAGATTGCAGCAATTTGATTCAGGCTCTCCTGCAGAGTGAGCCAAAGCGGCGGATGGGTCTGGAGAAGATACTTTGCCACAACTGGTTTAAGATATTGAGCCTAAGGTCAACTAAAATTATTTTGAAGATATGTTTACATTTGAAAGATTTTGAACCTTTTTTGTTTGTTTTGTTTGATTATAAGACTATGTACATTAGCTTTCTAATGCTTTTTACACCATATTGTCAATCCACGTGCACAACACAGATAATAAGTTGTATGTTCATGCCTTATGAAATATGCTTTCTTAAATTCTAAAAATGTCAAATTCTGTTCTTTAAGAATGTTGCCCCCCCTTTTGGTTGTTATGTTGTGGTAACAGTGTTTAAATGTGGTATTAAACGTAATGTATTTAATTCCGTTTTAGGTCATTGCATAAGTTGAGACAAGAAAGGAGCTCCCAGTCACTGCTGCCCCCTCTTTTCTCTTTTTGTCAACTTTGTGTTTGGCGGGCTGACATGAGTGGCCTCTCCATCCTTCCAGCCTTTGCGTCTGGCAAGGTTGGCAAGCTCTGGTTGCGTCTGGTGCCTTGGCTTAAGGCAGCAATATTTGCATCTGGCGGTATTGCTTGCCTAGGGATGTGTACATAGTGTATATAGTTTGTGTGCTTGCCACTGTATGAGACTACACCATCCCCTCATCTCTCCACCTTGAGGCCATTTAGAGACATTTAATTGAATAAGATGTAACTCCACACTACGCCGCTCCAGAAGTACCTATTCTGGCTGCCAAAGAGATTCCTGCCATGGCTGTCTGGAGCTCCCTGTTATGGCCGCCAAAGAGGTTCCTGCCACAGCCGCCCAGAGGTTCCTGTCATGGCTTCCAAAAAGGTTCCTGTCACAGCCGCCCAGAAGCTCCTGTTATGGTCACACCAGAGGTTCCTCACACGGCATCACAAAGGTTCCTCTCATGGCTGCCCAGAGGCTCCTGTCCTGTTATGGCCACTGTAGAAGCTTTCTTCATGGTTACCCAAATGGATCCTGTCATGGCAAAAGGACCCTGGCCCAACATCTTCCTGTCATGGTGGCCCTAGTGATTACTGTCTCGACTGCCTTGGTCCCAGGATTCCCTTTCAGGATCACACTGGTCCTAGAGCTGCCCATCACAGCCAAAGTAGAGGTTCCAGTTATGGCTGCTAAATAGTTTCTTGTCCTGGACGCCCAGAGGTTCCTGTAATGGCTACACTAGAGTTTCCTTGAAGGCTGCCCCAGTGGTTCCTGCTATGGCCGCCTAAAGCTCCCTGTCATGGCTGCCCCTAAGCTCCCTGTCACAGCTGCCCAGAGGTTTCCGTCACAGCCACCCAGATGTTCTGTCAAAGCTGCCCAGAAATTTCTGTCACAGCTGCCCAGAGATTTTTTGTCACAGCCACCCAAAGTCTCCTGCTAATGCCTCCAGAGGTTCTTGCTACGGCTGCCAAGGCGACTCTTTCATGACTGCCTTGAATGTTCCTATAAATCTGACCCATAGGTTTTATCAAGGCCACCCAAGAGGTTCCAACTATGGCTGCACAAAGCTCCCTGTCATGGCTTCCCTTGAGGTTCCTGTCATGACTGCCCAGAAGGATCCTCTCATGGCAAAAGAATCCTCCCATTTCATGCCCATCTTAGTCCCAGAGCTCCCAGTCATGACTGCCCAGTGCCCAGTTCCTCGAAAGCCCTGTCAAAATTGCCCATAATGGCCAATGAAGGTTCCTGTCATGGCCATTAAATAAGTTCTTGCCTTGGCTGCCCAGAGGTTCCTGTCATGGCCACCAAAGGGGTTTCTGTCACAACCGCCCAGATCTCCCTGTCATGGCTGCCCTAGAGGTTCCTGTCACAGCCTCTCTGAAATTTCTGTCACAGCTGCCCAGAAATGTATATCCCAGCCACCCAGAGGTTCCTTCAAGGCCACCCCAGTGGTTACTGCTATGGACTCCCAAAGCTACCTTTCACAATCACCCAAAGGTTTCTGTCACAAAAACAAATATTTATCTGTCACAACCACCCAGAAGCTCCTGCTGCAGCTGCCCAGAGGTTCTTGCTACAGCCGCCAAGACACTTCTTTCCTGACTGCCCCAAAGGTTCCTGTAAGGCTAATGCATAGGTTCTTATCATAGTTGCCCTTGAGGTTCCTATCATGACTGCCCAAAATGATCTTGTCATGGAAAAGGATGGCCGCCTTGACCCCAGAGCTCCCTGACATGGGCGCCCAGTTTGCTGAGCTTCCTGCTTAGGTCTCACAGTTCCCTGTCATGGCCATCCTATGTATTTCTGTCTCGACTGCCCCAGTTCCTTGTACCCTATGCTGTCATTATTGCTGTGAGCAACTTGCACAAACTTCTAAGTGGGAAACTGCTGTGCAGTTGAGTCACTTACAGATCCCCCTTTCACTGTATGGAATGTTCTATCACTTTAAGAGGCATGCTCTACCATGTGTCACCACAAATTAAAGAGTTTATCTAATGCTGTATCTAAAATGGAATAATATTAATATATCGAAATAGCCTAATAAATGGACGTGAATATTTTTAGGATATCATTTTTCATTTTTCCCCAAACATACCACAGGCCAGATTGGACTCTGCATGTCAGTGTGATTGACACCCCTGATATAATTGTTTGATTGCTTTTTTAGAGAAAATAAAAGTAATTATAACTCAAATGAAAATTTGTTCTGGCATTATTTGAACATGTTAATTGGCATAGGTGCAAACAAAGAAATATGTGACAGCTTGTAATGATATGAATGATAGAGAATGTCTGAAAACCTGATTAACAAACAAACCTGACCCGATTTATGTAAAAGAGTCCAACCAAATAAGCAGCCAAATTTGACATGGACTAAAAAAAACACAAAACATTCACATGGAATACAGTTATGGTGTATAAGTAGCTTTAAAACTGTTTAAAAAATAAGTAAGTGTACATTTTTGTAATTCACTAAGAGGGGCACCTTGGGCCACTGTAGCCTACACCCGTGCACATGCCTGGCTGGCACTGCCGCCTTGGTCCCAGAATTCCTCTTAGGCCCCAACCAGAGCTGCAGCCAAAGACTGATCCAGTCCCACAGCCGTCACCTGAAACTGACCCCAGCACAATAACATCAGAACATTAGCATACTTCAATGTATTATATACATTGCATTATTTTTGAAGACATCCTCACTATGCAACATTTTATCCAAGTGCCTAAAACTTTTGCACAGTACTGTATATATATATATATATACAGTACTGTGCAAAAGTTTTAGGCACTTGGATAAAATGTTGCATAGTGAGGATGTCTTCAAAAATAATGGCATAAATAGTTTTCATTTATCAATTAACATCATACAAAGTCCAGTAAACGTAAAAAAAAGCTAAATCAATATTTGGTGTGACCACCTTTGCCTTTAAAACAGCCCCAATTCTCCTAGGTACACCTGGACACAGTTTTTTTTTTTTTTTTTTTTTGGTTGTTGGCAGATAGGATGTTCCAAGCTTCTTGGAGAATTTGCCAAAGTTCTTCTATCTCATTTGCTTCAGTCTCTTCTTGTAATCCCAGACTGACTCGATGTTCAGTGGGGGGCTCTATGGAGACCATCTGTTGCAGAGCTCTAAAGCTGAAGATATAAATAACCATCTTAAGACAAAGGTTTTTGGGAAGAATCTTATGTGCCTAAGATTTTGCACAGTACTGTGTGTGTGTATATATATATATATATATATATATATATATATATATATATATATATATATATATATATATATATATTATTTTATTTTATTTTTTACAAAAAAACGTTATCATAAGATTATAAACACATACAATATTATTTATTAAAAATTTTAGTCTTTTATTATTTATTTGGGGGGTTCTCTGAAAAATGAGACCAATTTTTTGCAAATAGTCCACAGTATGTGTGAATGGTGAGCTTTTAAATTTGAGTGTGAAAAATCGCAGGCGACAGCCCAAAAACGCACCAGAGTTTAAGGGGATTTATCAGCTAAGAACATACAAAACAGGCTTCCGGAAAAAGTTGGAAATTGTGCAGTGTGCTAAAATGCCATGCTGAATATAGCCAATATTATTTGATCAGAGTTCCAAAAGTTAAGACATACAGTTATTTCACATTTTTAATTCAATTTAACATTTGGAAGCAGGGTTACCACCCGTCCCGTAAAATAGGTGATCGTCCCGTTTTTTAAGATGAAAAGTCGCGTCCCGTATCGAATCAATACAGGACGCAATTTGTCCCGTATTTTAAACTGGCGAAAACGTTCAAGATCGTTAATTTAAACTTGATATTCGTTGTAAATGTTGCCTAATGCGGGTAAGGGACCGTTTAAAAAGTCACATATTGTTCTAAATATATTTCAGTGTGCTAAATAAACTGCTTTTGTGAGGAAACAGCTTATCACTTAATTAATTGACCGCCTTTCCGCTAATCTTCATCACGTTTTACACTAAACAATCCTTTTGAAAATGTTTTGAGTTTACTACGATAAAATTGCTGCTTTATTAGAGAAGACGCGGGCAATTTTGCGACAGGTAGGTGTCAGTTGACGGCTCTCCCGTTCATCTGTATGGTATCCGCAAACAGTGACTTAATGTCGTAACACGCTTAGTTGACCGTTACGCTCTCGTGTGGTAAAAGAGCCGAGGTGGTTTCAGCGTATAGAAGATCTCTGGTATGCTTGGATTCTGTTTAGCATAGGGTAGAATTTCTAGTGTAGCTTCTGTAGGTCCCTCCACGCCTGTGGAAGGCAGTAACGAGTTGCTGCAACCAGACGTTGGCGCACAGAGAGGTGAAATCATACCTGTTCCACAGGAAGCAGGACTGGACTTCACTTAACTGTACAACAGGCAGCAAAAACGACTTCAGGCTGGGCAACGATACGCTACCACGGAGAAGAAAACTTCATCCACCCAGGAGGAAAGTCGAGAAGGAGGGGAGGCCCTGCAACACCGGAGGTAAGTCAATCCGGAATTTCAGAGGCCAGCGAGTGTGTTTTTATGTATTTATTTATAAGAGGCCGCACTGACAGCTAGAAACACCCCATCTGCACGCGCCGCTTGTAGTGCTGACAGCTGAGTTGATTGTATTTAAAGCGTTCCAGTTTGTTGCTTCGCGTCACGTCTCGCGCTTCCAGTGTTTGACGGGATGTTAGCGTCAGCAATTCGCTTTCCCCACATGATACAGAAGAAAAACAACGCGGTTTGACTGATTTAACGCCTTCAGAGGAGAGAACGGACGGGCTGTTGTTAGTCAAGCCTCCGTGAGGCGTGAACTGAACCCGCGTGAACACATCAGGCCCATTTGTTGCAACACAGCGCTATTTAGCAGCATAGCTAGCGGACTTCTACCAGCTGTGAAGAACGAAAGACCTATTTTCATCATGGGGTGTAAATGTCTAACAGCCCAAATAAATCGCCATAAGTCTTTATAAACTGAACCTGGTTTGTGAAAATGACGGCAAACAAATGTGTCTCAAGACCGCAGAACAAACTTGAAAAGCTTGAGTTTCATCTTCAGTGTTCCTGCTCGCTAATAATCGTCATAACTCCACATACCTTGTGTAGTTAACTAGACGGTAATGTTAAAGTGCTTTTGTAGATAAAGTTAAGTACTGGATACTAAGGGGGTGGTGATAGTATATGAAACTTTGATGAAAGGTAATTTTACGATGGTTTTAACGATTATAGACGACCGTATGGGTGGTTGGCATGTGAAAAATGCAACATTATTTTTTATTATTGAGTTTAAAATGCATTGACAGCAGTTGTTCAAGACAAACTTTCAAGATGACTCATTGCCTATATCTGGTGTGGCACTTTATAGCATTTAAAGGAATAGTTCACCCAAAGATGAAAATTATTTCATCATTTACCCACCCACCTGCAGCTCTTTTCCATACAGAGAAATTTAATAGTAAGTGACCATGGCTGTCAAGCTCCACAGAGTACCAAACAACACCATTACAGTAGTCTGTACAACCATATTTCAAGTCTTCTGAAGCCAAATGGCAGCTTTTGTGCAAGGAATCGCTGAAGTTCTCAAATTTCATTCACGTTGGTGTTCAGAATGAAAAATGAGAAGTCAATGTGTCGCACAGGGTTTGAAGTCATTGATGCCAAAACGTCACTTGCTCTCGCAACATGCGCCAGGTCAGTTCAAGATTGTCTATGAATGTCAGCTTAAATTTCGGTCTGTTCCTCCATCACAAATCCTATTGTATGGCTTCGTAAGATTTTGAATAAAATGTAGGAATTATATGGAGTACTGTTAAGGTATTTTAATATGTCCTTTTTGGAGATATGATCTATTGTTGTATGGAAAGTTTCTTCAAAATTTCTCTCTTTGTGTTCCATGGAAAAAAATGGGTTTGGAGCAATATGAGGGTGAGTAAATAATGATAGAATATTCATTTTTGAGTGAACTATTCCTTTAAAATGACACAACCCTATTAGACATTGCAGCAATTCACTTCTGATTACCAAAAAATGTTAATTTTAAACCTCATCTAATATGCTGCCTCTTCATAAATTCTCAGCTACCATGGTGGGTGAGCGCCGCAATGGGAACCTGCTGGTTCAACTGGGCCCGAAGCAGCAGGCGTACCCAGAGGAGCTTATCCGTCAGAGGAGGACTCACGATGGCCAGACAGAGTACCTGATCCGCTGGAGCCTGCTGGCGGTGGAGGATAGCAGCAGTTCAGGCAGAAGCAATGAGGCAAGTGGAGGTGGTGGCAGTAGTTCGGGCGTTGACGGCTCCAGTGGCTCCACTTCAGGAGAGAGCAAGACGGAGAGCATCTTAATGTGGATGTCCACTGAAGACGTGTACGCCAACTGCCCAACTCTGCTTGGCAAGCGCAAGTCTGACTCCCAGAGGCCTCTGTTGGAGGAAGAGGCCCGGCCCAGTGGGCAGTTCCCCACTGATGTAACGTTTGATGAGGGCGAGCTGTCAGACATGAAGGAAGATGTGAAGAATCTTGTGCGGCGCGCACGCAAGCAAATGGCAAAGAACAGCGATTTTGGTATAAGCATCACGCACACCATTCACGTGCTGAGCGCCTATGCCAGTATCGGCTCTCTGGTGGGGGTGTTCAAGGAGACAGGAGCCCTCGACCTGCTCATGGAGCTCCTCTGCAACAAAGAACGACAGACCAGACGTAGTGCCGGCAAGATGTTGCGAGCCTTGGCTTCTCATGATGCAGGTATTTCCTTCTAAAAATCTGCTTTCTGCATTGATCTAAATCATCATTATCAGGGTCTGAAATTAACACTCGCCAAGCTCCAAATGCGGGGTTGATTTGGCCAGTGAATTTCGCAGTGTCGCTTTTTCCTTTCTATGTCTATGATGGCTTCTAAAAGTAATGTTGCAGTTTTGTTCTCAAGGGGGCTCTGTTCGCCTACAGTCAGCAAGTCCACAAGTGTTTAGACAGTACGGCCTTAAGCTAGTTTCCCGCTGATCATCGATATCCTCAGTTAGCGATAAATCTGTTAGCAAGAAAAAGGCAATGTTCAGGTCCGTCCATCAGGAAGGAGGGAAGACCAGTCTCGGATTTCGAATGGAAGTGCGAGTAAGTTTTAATTTCCCACCACTACACACACAAATAACAGCATCGTATTACCGGAACCGAGTGATTTTTATGATATACAGTTCTTAAACGTGGACTTAAATAAACAGACAGTGTTTTTCAGTGCTGCAACACTGGTACTGAATCTACAGTGTGAGCCAGCACAGTGTAGTCTGTTCCCAAACAAATGACTGTTTTAAGCTGGTTCTTTTGCATCTACAGCGCAAAAGATAATGCACGACCAGTGTAATCTGAATTTTTAGAGAATCAACAACTACAGTGCTACCAGTGCTGTCCAATTTCCAGACAAATGACTCTCATGAGCCAGCTGCTCTTAGTGAATTAACAAGACTTTTGATTCAGTCAGAGCTGATTGCATAAATCTGACTGAATTAATTGACTCACAAGAAATAATGCGTGAACTGTTTTTGTGCTTAACATTTAGTTTTGTTGTAAGAAGTGTATAATCTGAAGACTTTTTTTTAAATGGACTTTAAGGCTTTTAAATATTTCATAAATAATAAAATAGTAAAATACTTAAAAAAAACAACAACAAAAAAACAAACAGCTCACTATTAAACATTCATACAGTAGTTTTTGTTTGTCTCATGTTTATCAGATCCACTTTTAAAATGCAACAAAACAATAAAAAATTGTCCTGTGAGAGATCTGGCTAGTAGACTAAAAAGTTAATTTCGGACCCTGATCGTTATTAAGTTTGGCAGCTTCAAAATGATCTCAGAACTTTTGGTTGAAAATGATTATTATTTTTTTCTCGTCTCTGATCCCACATTTGAGTTATTTCGACCTCAGTTCTAGTATAACTCTCACTTCCTAGCGTATTTTTCCAGAATGAAAAGTAATAGTAAATTAACTTCCCTTCCTTACAATCATCTAATTACTGCTGATACTAACTTCATTGTGTGTTTGGTCTAAGTTAAATCTTAATGCATTCAGTTATGCACAACCAGTCAGAACTGTGGACAATTTCTGAGACAGTGAAGTCCTTTCACTAAATTCATATAATCTTTTTATCTAAAGGCTTATGCTCAAATACTCTTAAAGTATCCTAGGTGAAGTTGGGTGAGAGAATGCCCAGAGTTTTCAGAGCTGCAAAAGTGTGGTTACTTTGAATAAGCTTAAAAATATGGGATATGAGATTTAACTTTTATTATCTAATGCATTATACCCATAACTCCATTTGTTCTATTTCATGGTTTTGTGAAAAAATTCCAAATATTTGACTGGTGCTATAGAAACATTGACTTTTATTTTTTTTTCTTTTGCTCTTTTATATTAATGGGTAAGACAGATTAGACACAGTAGATTTTTAACATGCAGATTTAATTCAGCCCCCTCATTGAATATGAGCAACTGGATATGATGTCACACTCCAAGGCTTCTATTTAGAATAAATAATATATACGGTTGGGTATTGATAACGTATTTCCTGATTCGATTCAGATTCACAAGTTTCGATTTGATTAGGATTCTGGTGAATTTAGGGAATATATCAGTTATTATTTCCATTTTGCTTGCATATGAAAGTAATTCTCTCTCAGCTAATGCTAATATATTGGAAACCTTCTAACTTGGTACATTTGGAAAATATTAATAAAAAACAATTATTAGGGCCCTAATTATGCAGTTTAATTGCTATTTATTAAAAGCTGATGTAACTTTTTCAGTGTTAAAATACTTTCTCCCATCCCAGCTTAAAATGCAGAGATGACTATAAGTACACCATTCATAGATTAATTTTCTCGAAAACTGTAAACACTGTGTCTCTGTGGTGCTATAAAAATTCCTGTTTGTTTTGAGTGACCTGCTTAGACCCACCCCAACAACATTATTCAACCAATGGTGTGAGTTGTGGGTGGGACTAAATGACTGTTTGAACAACAGCAGATGAGGGGTGTATTCAGAAAGTTTAACTGTTTTGAAAAATTTTTTTAGTTGTGCAATCCCATTTGGTGGCGTTAAGGTGGTTGCACAAAAGACGAGAAGAGCCACACCATGTCGCGGCTATGAAACACGAGGCACATTGATGCGGTTCAAGTGGCAGTACACACAAAAGTTAACCAGGTTTTTCCCTTCAAGAACGAACAAGGCTAGAGTAAGCAATATATGTCCATTTATAATGATTGAGGTCGAATTTAATGGAAAATATGCGAGCTGCACTCTGTGGCGTGGCAGAAATTTGATCAGCCTCCAGAGTCCTTGCTGGGCCTGCCCGCCGAGTGGTGGCGGTGTGCATACAATCATAGAAAACAATTGTTTCAAATTTTTAGAATGCGCCATGTCGTCTACCAGATACGTCTGGTGTGTGACCACCTTTAGTGTTGCAGAAATTGCATACTTCAGCTTTAACAGATATAATAATCAACACATCCAAAACTGAGGTACACTTTTAACGTAAAAGTTAAAAAACAATATTGGGATTTTAAGAATCAATTTTGGGGAGGGCCTGGGTAGCTCAGCGTGTACTGACGCAGACTACCACCCCTGGAGTCGCAAGTTTGAATCCAGGGTGTGCTGAGTGACTCCAGCCAGGTCTCCTAAGCAACCAAATTGGCCCAGTTGCTAGGGAGGGTAGAGTCATATGGGGTAAACTCCTTGTGGTTGTGATTAGGGGTTCTCGCTTCAATGGGGCGCGTGGTAAGTTATGCGTGGATCATGGAGAGGAGCATGAGCCTCCACATACTATGAGTCACCGCGGTGTCATTCACAACGAGCCATGTGATAAGATACGCAGATTGACTTTCTCAGAAGCAGAGGCAACTGAGACTTGTCCTCCGCCACCCAGATTGAGGTGAGTAACCACGCCACCATGAGGACCTGCTAAGTAGTGGGATTTGGACATTCCAAATTGGGGAGAAAATGGAATAAAAAATAAAATAATAAAGACATTTTTTGGATTGTTCTAATGAAGATCACAATTGATTGGAAAATCAATATTTTTACCCAGCCATGATAATTATGCATTCAAAATGGTAAATATACCATCTACTTTTATATTACGGGGATATTCTGGGTTCATTACAAGTAAAGCTCAATTGACAGCTTTTGTGGCAAATATTGAAAATGTATGCATAAAAATGTATTTGTCCCTGCTTTTCTTTAAAAAAAGCACAAATCTGGGTTACAGTGAGGCATTCACAATGGAGGTGGATGGGGCCAATTTTTGGAAGGTTTTAGAGGTCAATCTGGCCTCATGCCAATTTACATCTACTATAGGTCAAAACTCAAAAGTCTTTTCACTATATAAATTTGCAGGTCAGGTACACAGTGAAATATGAAGATTCTACATTTGTGCTTGTTGCGGCTCTCTTAAGAGGAGTGCAGAAGGTGTGGCTCCTAGATTCCAGTGTGCTGTGAGATATTGGGAATTGTGAGTCATCAGTGAAGGGCTGTGAGGGGGGACTGTGTCATAGCACTCTTAGCAATGGCTCTTCATCCTCAGCAGTAGTTGGTAAAGTCTATAGTTTGTGCTAGATAAGACTCACTTGTTTTAAATAATAAACTAAAAAAGTTTCTGTTTTAGAGCTATGTGTAAAATTAGACTAAAAGACTTGTAATGGTTGTAAATTGTCATAGAATCATAGAGGCAAAGTGATCAGACTTTCTTTTACTTTCGTTCTTTTCCTTTTTTGAAAGGGCATGCATCTTATGAAGGGGGGCCTCCATTTCCTCCTTTCATTCATTTCTTCCTTATTCATACTCTTCTCCACAGGATGTGCTTATTCATTTCTAGTTCCTCACATTAGTATGAGTCATGTCATTCACTTGAGAGTAATAGGGAGATCACAGGAATGTGGCTGATGTCACAGTTAGTAATCCTGTGTACTGCATTCAGAAACCAGTGAGGTATTTGTCCCTGTTAACTCATTTCTGCCATGATAGCATTTGTTTGTACTAGGGCAATATATTTGCGACGATAGTATAAAAATTAAGCATTAAAGAAATATCGCACAGCCTTCGTTTGTACTGAGGAATAGTTCACCCAAAAATTATAATTCTCTCATCATTTACTCACACTTTTGGCATTTTAAATGCATATGACTTTCTTCCGAGGAACATAAATGAAGATATGGTCATAGATGTACAGTTGTGCTCAAAAGTTTGCATGCCCTGGCAGAAATAATGAAATTTTGGCATTGATTTTGAAAATATGACTGATCATGCAAAAAAAAACAAAAAAAAAAAAACTGTCTTTTATTTAAGGATAGTGATAATATGAAGCCATTTATTATCACATAGTTGTTTGGCTCCTTTTTAAATCATAATGATAACAGAAATCACCCAAATGGCCCTGATCAAAAGTTTACATACCCTTGAATTTTTGGCCTTGTTACAGAGGGGTTTAAAGGTTTAAATGGCAATTAAAGGTTAATTTCCCACACCTGTGGCTTTTTAAATTGCAATTAGTGTCTGTGTATAAATAGTCGATGAGTTTGTTAGCTCTCACATGGATGCACTGAGCAGGCTAGATACTGAGCCATGGGGAGCAGAAAAGAACTGTCAAAAGACCTACGTAACAATTGAAATTGAACGTAATTGAACTTTATAAAAATGGAAAAGGATATAAAAAGATATCCAAAGCCTTGAACATGCCAGTCAGTACTGTTCAATCACTTATTAATAAGTGGAAAATTCAGGGGTCTCTTGATATCATGCCAAGGTCAGGTAGACCAAGAAAGATTTCAGCCACAACTGCCAGAATAATTGTTCGGGATACAAAGAAAAACCCACAGGTAACCTCAGGAGAAATATAGGCTGCTCTGGAAAAAGACGGTGTGGTTGTTTCAAGGAGCACAATACGACGATACTTGAACAAAAATGAGCTGCATGGTCGAGTTGCGCATAGGACGCTCTTGGAGTTTCCAGCACGACAATGACCCTAAGCACAAGGCCAAGTTGACCCTCCAGTGGTTACAGCAGAAAAAGGTGATGGTTCTGGAGTGGCCATCACAGTCTCCTGACCTTAATATCATCGAGCCACTCTGGGGAGATCACAAATGTGCGGTTAATGCAAGATGACCAAAGACTTTGCATGACCTGGAGGCATTTTCCAAGACGAATGGGCAGCTATACCACATATAAGGAATAAAAGAAATGTGTTTTGCCTGCTCACTCATGTTTTCTTTAATAATGGTACATATATTACCAATTCTCCAAGGGTATGCAAACTTTTGAGCACAACTGTATAATGTGTTTATATTCATACAATGTAAGTCCGTAGGGTCCAAAACTTTATAGCGATATGGCTACAAAAATTATATCTCTATTTTTCAGTCTATTGACAATTCTCAATAATTATGTGTTTGTAACAAATCACAGAAGTGTTTTTTTTTTTCTTTTTTTTTTTTAAATCAGAGGAACCGTCTTTTCATCCAAATAGCCATTGTTGCCAATGTTTTAAAAGCATTAAATAAAAAAATCTATTTGAAAATAATGAAGGCATGTTTCTCACAGTTTTTTACTAAATGAACACGAGAGAGTGATTAAATAATTTTAATGAATATGTATTTTTATATTTTATATAAAATATTACATTGTAGCTTAATTAAAAGCATTATTTACCATAATATATTTTTACAAAAAAATAATTTGTGCAAAAATTACTTATTTTTTGGAGTCAAGTTGAATATCGCATAATACTAAATTATTACTGAAGGACCCAGTCAAGTTTATTATACTCTAATACTGAATTATCATTGTTATTTTATGAATTAGATTTGTTTTATACAAAAGTCATATATTTCTGTCCTATTTACTTTACCTGGAGCTTTTATTTTGACACTGAAAGTGCAGCGACAGTGTGTGTTTGACAGTTTACAATGTTCCACATCTGATGAAATGCTGTCATCTCCTAATTTTCTGTTGAACTGTGCTACCTTTGAAGATTTGTATAATAACTAGAGGTCAACTGATAGTGGATTTTGCTAATACCCATAACTAAGGTGGTGGAAAAGGCAGATAACCGATTAATCGGCTGATAGTTTTTAAAATTGATTCATAGAATTCTACAACATATTCTTAGTTGGCACAGACATAGAGGTCAGAGTCCAAAATTAATAAAATCCCAGATGTAGTTTTATTTTTCTACAAAAATCCCATTAATAATCAGAAAAAAAGAAGATTGGGTGCATAACATGGGACTTTTAACACTAGACAAGCCTAAAACTCTTATTTTGAAATGACGGAGACTTGGCTCCGTTACAGTGCTCTATATTTAATAATGACCAAATAAAGCTTTTTATAGCCTATATTATTATTATTATTATTATTATTATTATTATTATTCACAATATGAAGTTGGAGACACAATGTATGTGCTGATGAGGGACATTTCTGTATAGTTGGATTTTTCTTTGCATGCCCTCGCTTCTGTTTAAAAAATTTAATTTTCAGAGGAACAGCAAGGAATAAAAAAATAATTGCCAGCTATCAGTATAGATTTTTGACAATAACCGATAGTTCCAAATAGCAACTATTGGCACAGATTAATCAGTAAAACCGATATATCGGTCTACCTCTGGTAATAACTTGTATGCTTGAAATTGCAGTACTTTTTTCACAATGCATGTGAACTGCTCTAAAAGAGATAAAAACATGAGCCCATGAACCCCGTGCATGCACAACACCATGCTGATTATTCTGCAGTGCACACAAACCATGTTTATCTGTCTTTAATTAACGCCTTTTGCAATTTAATAATCACATATGACCATATCGCCATATTGATGTTATTTTTAGTGTAACTTTAATGTTCCAGGTTGACTGTGCGAACTATACTGAGGCTTTGCAGACTTTAGCAGCACTTGTGTGACTGACCTTTGACTGTATCTTTTTCAGGCAATGGTTTCTGAGAATAGTGAAGAATCAGCAAATAGTTGCTGGTCATGTAGTTGTGCTGTTGGTGAGATCTGGCAAACTCATGTTTTCAGACAGAGCTCTCACATGCAATTGCAAGGTTGCTTTTTCTTTCTCTTTTTACTTTCTCCTCTCTCTGGCCCAGTCCTAAATGGCACACTTTATCTGACCTTAATTTGCATGTGTCTGTGAGTTCCATAAAACTTTAGGGTGTCCCATTTGTCATTTTATGGTTCAGAATGGTTCTCATGAGTGCCTCACTCATGTGGGCTCCACAGGTCTACTACCCGACAGTTCATGCAACATCATCTTGATTAATCGTAGCTTATGGGAATTCTGTTGCGGAGAAATAAAAGATGCAGAAGAAGTGAAATGTACAAGTTAAAACAGTTCAGTTTGAGTTTTTTTTTTTTTTTTTTTTTCTTGGAAGTTTAACTTCCTAAAAGTCTCTTAAAACTAAACTGCTTTGTTTCAAAGAGGAGTTTAGAATTACAGTGACGAGAGTATGTGAACCCTTTGGAATTAGCTAGTTTTGTGCATTATTTGGTCATAAAATGTGATCCCATCTTCATTAAAGTCACAAATATAAACAAACACAATGTGCTTAAGCTAACAACACACTAACAAGTATAATCTTTCATGACTTTATTGAACACATCCCATTAAACATTCACGGTGCCGTTAAACATGACCCGCACAGTGTGGGTGGGTGTCTGCCCCTCTCTGAGTCTGGCATAGTTTTGCCAGCATAGGCTCTAAAGGGCTCCTGTGTGCCATCCCTTCTGCTATTGACCTCATGCTTAGCACAGCAGGGAAAGAAGTGTAGTGTGTGTCTTTCATAAGGATGGGCATTATGACCAAATTCTTATATACCGTTGTTGTAATGTACAGTATTGGGCGCTTCGTTCAGGAGTGGGTTTGGTTATAATCAATAATGAATAATTATCAAAGATAATTATTAATTATTAAAATCAATAAAACATTGATTAGAATCACCATTAGCTTATTAATCCTTCAAATCAACCATCATCAAAGATAATTATTAAAATCAATAGAACATGGATTCGAATCAACATTAGCTAATTAATCCTTCAAATCAACAGTCATCAAAGATAACTATCAATTATCAAAATCAATAGAATATTAATAAGGATTAATATTGCCGGGGCACCACCCTGGAATCAGTGACTAATAACCAGACAGTATAACAGTCTCAACATAGGATTGTTTTCATAGGAAAGTCGACATCCGGAGAACATCAACATTCAAAATGAAAACAGTGAAGGCTTGAATCCAAGAATCTTTAAAATATAACAAAGTTTATTGATGCAGTAATATAAATTAATAATCAATACAACGCAGTCGATAAACTTCCGACTTCCAACTACAAACAAAACTGTAACATGATTAGATATGGTAACAAATAAGCCTATATTACATGAGAGGAGGATGTGTGTGTGTAAGGAGAGGAGGAGGAGGGCACAAAATGGCGTAAATGGCTCTCATGGAGAGTACGTCATGCAAGGTTTTCGGCCAGAGAATGTGGGTGGAGAGACTGGTTATTGGCGTCTGCCCGTTTAACGCATGTCTCCGCTGGTACGATAATTTAGGGACAAAGCTGGGCTCTATCGCCAAGTTATCTGTTTGCCAAATGTGTGTGCGGGTATGTTTGTGAGGGGTCGTATGTGTGTGCGGTTAGTACGAGAGAGAGAGAACAGTGACGGCACCGAAGCCGGTTTTAGCGATCGTGGGAGAGAAGGCAAGCATTAGTTTTATCACTCGGAGACACAGTGAACGGCTCGTAATCAGCTCACCCACGATGGTGGAAATGCACAAACAACCCAACGTGGTTGGACAACAACACAGCAAATCTCATTCATGATAACAGTAAGTTACAATAATACCCTAAGTATTATTAAAAGCAATGAGCGGACTCGGCAGTCTGTAAACTGTATAAGCAATTACCTTGATACACAAGAATAACACACTATAATAATCTATATCTGCCCAGATGTAAACCTCTTACATGAGTTGTGTGAGGACACGGGTAGAATGTGTGTTTGTCCGTTGTTCTCGGCGGGTTGGCGGCGATATCAGAAAAGTCGACTCGGTTGAAGAAGGAAGATATATCTTCTTCACTTCTGCAGGCAGAAGGGTGAGACGCGGATTGCTCAGCTGTCTCCTTCTGATCCGTTAGCGTGCTCTGTGGAACATGGAGAAATCTCGGCTCGTCCAGCGAGATGGAGATTGTATGGCCAAAGTTCAGGTACGCATGTTACTTGGGCAACAAGGCTACACCTGGGAGCAGCAGGGCTGCAACTAGACACAGCACATACTGTCGCTGGAAGCATAGTTTAGGAGGAATCTCCGGGGTTTTATACACTCGATGACCTCATGGTTGAGGGACACGTTCTGTCGTGCGTTTCATCCAATAAGTGTTTAGAGTTTGATCCTTCAGAATTTCACACCTAGGTGTAAAGTGAGCAAGGCTTGATGGGATCTGTAGTCTGTTTAGGACTCCCTTTGTTTGGTTTTGGTGCCGTTTGTGTTATCAAGCTTTGAGTGTTCCTACAGGCTGCAGTCAGGCTTTATGACTGTATGTAGGTGTGCCTGCTATCTGTGTACATGAGGCCCAACAACAGTGACTAGAAAAAGTGTCTGAACCCTTTGGAATTAGCTGGTTTTCTGTATTAATTGGTCAACATTTTTTATCTCATCTCCATCAAAGTCACAGGTATAGACAAACACTTAAGATAACAACACACAAACAATTATAATCTTTCATGTCTTTATTGAACACATTCCATTAAACATTTACAGTGCTGTGGAAAAAGTAAGTGAACCCTTGCATTTAATAACTGGTCGATCCTCTTTTGGCAGAAATATCCTCAACCAAGTATTTTCAGTAGCTGCAGATTAGACCTGCACAACATTCAGAAGGAATTTTGGACCATTCTCCCTTACAGAACTGCTTCAGATCAGCCATATTCTTAGGATGTCTTGTGTGAACTGCTCTCTTGAGGACATTCCACAGCGTCTCTATTGGGTTAAGGTCTGGGCTCTGACTTGGCCACTCCAAAAGGTGGGTTTTCTTTTTTTGAAGCCATTCTGTAGTGGATTTACTTTGATGTTTAGAGTCATTGTCCTGTTGCATCACCCAACTTCTGCTGAGCTTCAACTGGTGCACAGCCACCCTGACAATATCCTGTAGGATATCTTGATAAACGAAGCAGCAAAGCAGCACCAAATCATGATGCTCCTTCCACCGTACCTCACCGTTGGGATGATGTTTTCATGTTGGTATGCTGAAGTGTTGTGGAGTGTCAAGGTGGTCTTAGGCAAACTTCAGGCGCACAGCTATGTTTATGTTGGAAAGCAGCGGCTTCCTTCGTGGTATCCTGCCATGGACACCATGTCTGATTAATTTTTTCTGTATATTTGGCTCATGAATGGAGATTTTAACCAGTTCCAATGATTTCTTCCAGTCTTTAGCTGTTACTATAGAGTTCTTTTTCTTTTTATCTCATTAAGCATTCTGCGGTGTGCCCTTTTATAGACAATTTGTCTAACTGTGGACAGATGAATATCTAAGCTCTTTGAGAGAATTTTGTAACCCTTTCCAGCTTTATGCAAAGCAACAATTCTTGATCATAGGTCTTCTGAGATCTCTTTTTTGTGAGGCATGGTCCATGTCAGCAGATGCTTGGTGTGAATAGCAAACTCTAAATATTTGAGATTTTATAAGTCACAGTAGCTCTAACCCACACCTCCAATCTCATTTCATTAACTGGATGCCAGGTTTGCCAACTCTAATTAGCTTTTGTTGATTTCATTAGCCTAGGGGTTCACATACTTTTTCCAACCGATGCTGTGATTGATTTATTCAATATGTGAAAGAACAATACAATAATTTGTGTGTGATTAGTTAAAACAGATCATGTTTGTTCATTATTGTATGAAGATCAAACCAGATTTTAAGACACATTTATACATAAATGAAGGTAATTCCAAAGTGTTCTCATACTTTTTCTTGCCACTGTATTTTCTTTAATAAAAACATTGTCAGTGTATTAAAGAAAAACAAATTCAATGAAATGTGTCCAAAAAAATTTAATTTTATTTGTTTAATCTGAGTCTCATTATGCTTAATAATGATGCATAATGATTGGGGTTGATCTATTGTTAGAGGCAACCTACGAGGAGGTAACCTTTCCCCAACAGTACTAAAGAAAAGCCAATGCTATTAGCCATTAGACCGTAGCCTTTTCAAAAACCACTTTACAAATAATAGGCTCAGACTGTCAGAAATGTTTTTGTGTTGCATAGTAACACTGACATCACTTTTACTCACTTTACTCTCATGATTGTTGATGGCAATGCAAATGGAGCTGCAGCCAGCTGACCAGCACCATCCCAGCTAATTTTAATATAAACATTTAATTTTTTTCAACTTTCTTATATTCATCATTTATCACTTTTTATTTAGATGCTGTCTCTCAGTGTTTTTTTTAAATGGTGCTGATTTGCATGACAAAGGTTTGTTGTAACACTGTGTGCTAACAAGGCACAAGACAGTAAAGAAACCAGCAATAAAAGGTCCATGTTTATCAGAATTTTTGTCCTAACAGCCACTAAAAGCAGCGAGTCACAGAATGTATTTTTGTTCATTTGGTTTCTGTTTCTGCAGATTTGTACCGAGTAGCCCCGCACACAGTAAACATTTAATTGGTCCAAAATGCACTCCACATAGTTAAATATTAAACATGAAATATGTACTGATTAGCTGGAATTGTGTAGTATTGGTCAGCATTTTCGCTTATAGTTTGGACTGAAAAGTTACTGGTGCTGGCAGAGAGTCTCTTTCTTGTAGTGGTCGACTGAAATGACCGAAATGATACATCATACCTAAAGAGTGGGATTTAGGATAATACATTAAGGCATTTGAGACAAGTGGGCATTGTTATCGGCCGATGGCGATAAATGATCATACATCATCCTATATATCAGCTTGGCTGATATATCTGTCTATCACTACTTTCTTGTGCATTACTTTGTTGTGTGGTGATGTCAGAATCATGATGTAGGAGTAAGCACATGTGCACCAACACATTGAGCTGTGGCGCTCACGTGGTTGACATGAGTTTGAATCTGGATTGCATCATTTCCCATCCACTTCCCAAATTCCTTTCTTAGCCCATTATTTCCTGTCCTCTATACCTTCTACAATAAAAGTGGCAAAAGCCAAAACATACTGTGGTATTAATGAAAATGGTGTTGTTTCGCTTCCACAGGGAGTCGTGCCTATGTGCTTCTGTCCCTCAGCCAGCAGGATGGCATCGAGCAGCACATGGACTTTGATAACCGTTACACACTGTTGGAGCTCTTCGCAGAGACCACCTCCTCTGAGGAGCACGGCATCTCCTTTGAGGGCATCCATCTTCCGCAGGTACTAATCCTCCAGGTGGATCACAAGGTTTTGGAAAGAGCTCTTGTGTACCTGTTGTTTTGAGTGCTATTATGAATGGTAGACAGGACACAGGAGAATATCATTTTTTTTCCAAACGGCATAAATGATGCCTTCTCTGGTCACTTTAAATAGAGAACAATCACAATAGCCATGCTGTAGGTTTGTTTAAAAATAAGTTCAAATAAAATTGACCAAGTGAGTCCTGAATATTTTTAAACCCCATGTGTTTCAATCCTCCGAAGCTCTCAGAGTGGAAAGTAAAGTCTTGGAAGGGACTAGGGCATAGGGATGATCACTTCTAAAAGTAATGCTCCTTATACAGTGCATCCGGAAAGTATTCACAGCGCTTCACTTTTTCCACATTTTGTTATGTTACAGCCTTATTCCAAAATGGATTAAATTCATTATTTCTCAAAATTCTACAAACAATACCCCATAATGACAGCGTGAAAGAAGTTTGTTTGAAATCTTTGCAAATTTATTAAAAATAAAAAATGAAAAAAATCACATGTACATATAGGTGCATCTCAATAAATTAGAATGTCATGGAAAAGTTAATTTATTTCAGTAATTCAACTCAAATTGTGAAACTCGTGTATTAAATAAATTCAATTCACACAGACTGAAGTAGTTTAAGTCTTTGGTTCTTTTAATTGTGATGATTTTGGCTCACATTTAACAAAAACCCACCAATTCACTATCTCAATAAATTAGAATATGGTGACATGCCAATCAGCTAATCAACTCAAAACACCTGCAAAGGTTTCCTGAGCCTTCAAAATGGTCTCTCAGTTTGGTTCACTAGGCTACACAATCATGGGGAAGACTGCTGATCTGAAAGTTGTCCAGAAGACAATCATTGACACCCTTCATAAGGAGGGTAAGCCACAAACATTCATTGCCAAAGAAGCTGGCTGTTCACAGAGTGCTGTATCCAAGCATGTTAACAGAAAGTTGAGTGGAAGGAAAAAGTGTGGAAGAAAAAGATGCACAACCGAGAGAACCGCAGCCTTATGAGAATTGTCAAGCAAAATCGATTCAAGAATTTGGGTGAACTTCACAAGGAATGGACTGAGGCTGGGGTCAAGGCATCAAGAGCCACCACACACAGATGTGTCAAGGAATTTGGCTACAGTTGTCATATTCCTCTTGTTAAGCCACTCCTGAACCACAGACAACGTCAGAGGTGTCTTACCTGGGCTAAGGAGAAGAAGAACTGGACTGTTGCCCAGTGGTCCAAAGTCCTCTTTTCAGATGAGAGCAAGTTTTGTATTTCATTTGGAAACCAAGGTCCTAGAGTCTGGAGTAAGGGTGGAGAAGCTCATAGTCCAAGTTGCTTGAAGTCCAGTGTTATGTTTCCACAGTCTGTGATGATTTGGGGTGCAATGTCATCTGCTGGTGTTGGTCCATTGTGTTTTTTGAAAACCAAAGTCACTGCACCCGTTTACCAAGAAATTTTGGAGCACTTCATGCTTCCTTCTGCTGACCAGCTTTTTAAAGATGCTGATTTCATTTTCCAGCAGGATTTGGCACCTGCCCACACTGCCAAAAGCACCAAAAGTTGGTTAAATGACCATGGTGTTGGTGTGCTTGACTGGCCAGCAAACTCACCAGACCTGAACCCCATAGAGAATCTATGGGGTATTGTCAAGAGGAAAATGAGAAACAAGAGACCAAAAAATGCAGATGAGCTGAAGGCCACTGTCAAAGAAACCTGGGCTTCCATACCACCTCAGCAGTGCCACAAACTGATCACCTCCATGCCACGCTGAATTGAGGCAGTAATTAAAGCAAAAGGAGCCCCTACCAAGTATTGAGTACATATACAGTAAATGAACATACTTTCCAGAAGGCCAACAATTCACTAAAAATGTTTTTTTTTATTGGTCTTATGATGTATTCTAATTTGTTGAGATAGTGAA
The DNA here is from genome assembly GCF_019703515.2 of Myxocyprinus asiaticus. Classification (NCBI taxonomy): domain Eukaryota; kingdom Metazoa; phylum Chordata; class Actinopteri; order Cypriniformes; family Catostomidae; genus Myxocyprinus; species Myxocyprinus asiaticus. Next base: position 39,189,748 of record NC_059364.1, on the reverse strand, counting down.
TTGGTGGGTTTTTGTTAAATGTGAGCCAAAATCATCACAATTAAAAGAACCAAAGACTTAAACAACTTCAGTCTGTGTGCATTGAATTTATTTAATACACGAGTTTCACAATTTGAGTTGAATTACTGAAATAAATGAACTTTTCCACGACATTCTAATTTATTGAGATGCACCTGTAAGTATTCACAGCCTTTGCCATGACACTCAAAATTGAGCTCAGGTGCATCCTGTTTCCACTGATCATCCTTGAGATGTTTCTACAACTTGATTGGAGTCCACCTGTGGTAAATTCAGTTGATTGGACATGATTTGGAAAGGCACACACCTGTCTAAATAAGGTCCCACAGTTAACAGTGCATGTCAGAGCACAAACCAAGCCATGAAGTCCAAGGAATTGTCTGTAGACCTCCGAGACAGGATTGTATCGAGGCACAGATCTGGCGAAGGTACAGACAAATTTCTGCAGCATTGAAGGTCCCAATGAGCACAGTGGCCTCCATCATCCATAAATGGAAGAAGTTTGGAACCACCAGTTTGGCCTGGCCAAACTGAGCGATCGGGGGAGAAGGGCCTTAGTCAGGGAGGTGACCAAGAACCTGATGGTCACTCTGACAGACCTCCAGCATTTCTCTGTGGAGAGAGGAGAACCTTCCAGAAGAACAACCATCTCTGCAGCACTCCACCAATCAGGCCTGTATGGTAGACTGGCCAGATGGTAGCCACTCCTCAGTAAAAGGCACATGACAGCCCAACTGGAGTTTGCCAAAAGGCACCTGAAGGACTCTCAGACCATGAGAAACAAAGATTGAACCCTTTGGTCTGAATGGCAAGCATCATGTCTGGAGGAAACCAGGCACCGCTCATCACCTGGCCAATACCAACCCTACAGTGAAGCATGGTGGTGGCAGCATCATGCTGTGGGGATGTTTTTCAGCGGCAGGAACTGGGAGACTAGTCAGGATCGAGGGAAAGATGAATGCAGCAATGTACAGAGACATCCTTGATGAAAACCTACTCCAGAGCGCTCTGGACCTCAGACTGGGGCGAAGGTTCATCTTCCAACAGGACAACGACCCTAAGCACACAGCCAAGATAACAAAGGAGTGGCTACGGGAAAACTCTGTGAATGTCCTTGAGTGGCCAAGCCAGAGCCCAGACTTGAACCCGATTGAACATCTCTGGAGAGATCTGAAAATGGCTGTGCACCGACGCTCCCCATCCAACCTGATGGAGCTTGAGAGGTCCTGCAAAGAAGAATGGGAGAAACTGCCCAGAAATAGGTGTGCCAAGCTTGTAGCATCATACTCAAAAAGACTTGAGGCTGTAATTGTTGCCAAAGGTGCTTCAACAAAGTATTGAGCAAAGGCTGTGAATACTTATGTACATGTGATTTATTTTTTTTTATTTTATTTCAAACGAAAGAAGATTTCAAACAAACTTCTTTCACGTTGTCATTATGGGGTATTGTTTGTAGAATTTTGAGGAAAATAATGAATTTAATCCATTTTGGAATAAGGCTGTAACATAACAAAAAGTGAAGCGCTGTGAATACTTTCCGGATGCACTGTATATCTTGTTCCAGTGTCTGTGAATAACAATTGTGTGTATCTATTTAAGATTCCAGGCAAGCTGCTGTTCTCTCTGGTGAAGCGTTACTTGTGCGTCACTTCGTTGATGGACAAGCTCAACACAGCGGGGGTGGAGTCGTCCTCTGAGCGACAGGATGTCGGCCCCTCCTCCTCAACGGCCACCTACCAATCAGAGCACGCACGTGTGCAGCGGGAGTTTGAGTTCACCATGGCCATGGCCAACCTCATCTCCGAGCTGGTGCGTGTCATGGGCTGGGACCGCAACCGACAGCTGCCCATGACCTCCCCGAGTGCCACCAGAGGGGTGGAGGAGATAAAGAGCGACACCCAGAAAAACCTTGTTCGCTCTATCTTTCAGCCGCGCTTCTCCGCTACATCTTCCATCATGGCCGCTACGGCAATTGCAGCGGTCACGCCACCAAAGAAGAAGAAAACCACAAATGGTTTCAAGACACGTTCAGACTTCACTTCACGTTCTGCTTATGTGGAGTATGTGCAGGATAACCTGAAGAGTGGCATGACGGTCCGTATGCTGGAAGACTACGAGGAGGTCAGCGCTGGGGACGAGGGAGAGTTTCGCTACAGTAACGACGGTTCACCACCTGTGCAGGTCAGTGCTGTGTGAATGCATGCATGTCAGGCAAATCAAACACTTCCAAGAACAGTTAATATTTCTTTGACAGACCCATTTTAATTCACATTTTCTGTATTCAGGAACTTTAGTGAACTTTGAGTTAGACTTTATATCTGATCTTCAGTGATAAATCCATCTGATTCAAGTTTACCAAGACATAAAAAAATAAAAATCATGCACAATAAGACATTTAACCCTTGTGCATTGTTCATTTGTGAGTCACACTTAAGTTGTTCACGGGTCAAAATTGACCTGAACATACAAGTGTATTATTTTAAAAATGTTTTAAAGATATGTAGCCTAATAACACTACTATCACTAAAGTAAAAACTCTGGATGGGGTATTGTATTTAGACCTTATTTACCTCCAATTACAACATTTTCATATAAAATAAGCACATTTAATGTTATCTTCACTTCAACAAAAACCTTCATTTCAGTAAATTGAAAGATTGTCAAAACATCAAAATATGTGATGCATTGGGACTCTCTGGTGACATCTGCTGAAAAAAAAAAAAAAAACAATTACATGAAATTACAACTATTGCCAGTAGATGGCTTCAGTGCTGCATGCATTGGCTGATCTCTATAAGCCAGTGTTTTTACAGACTTAATTTCTAGATATTATCACAAGTTATGCATTGGATATATATATATATACACAGTACTGTGATGTGGGTGGCTGCTTTTCAGCATCAAGTGAGATGGCAGCCACCGGAGTCTGACCACCAGCAGATTTCACTGAGGGAATGGTAGAAAGACACACTCTGCTTTATATATCTAGCCAAAAGCTTCCCTCCTTTGTCCCCCGACTGTATGACTGTCTTGCCCTGAATAGCCAAAACTCAAAACAGTATTATATCTGTATTTCAGTCAGGTCAATTCTCTGAAGCCATCAGACGACATTCGGCGTTTCAGCCCTGCCTCTGCACTTTTAATATTCCCTTCCAACTCCACGAGTTCACGTGCTTTGGATTTTTTGATGAATGAGGCATACTGTATGATTGACCTCTAAGAACTGCGTTAAGGGCCTCCCAAGCCACGCCCACAGAGGATACTGAGGACCAGTTGGTCTCCATATATACACTGATTTCAGCCTTTATAATTTGTTGGAATTCAGGATTTTGCAAAAGGGATACATTAAAGCGCCAACTATATGATTTCTTTTTTCCGTATATGGCAACACCTCTAAACTCACCAGGGTGTGATCTGAGACTAAGATGTTTCAAATTGAGCAATCAATGACAGAAGAAATGAGGGACTAATGAGGGAACCTATTCTAGAATAAATCTTATGGACTGATGAAAATAATGTATAGTTCCTACCAGATGGGTTCAAAAGTCTCTAAATATCTGTAATACCAAGATTTTTACACAACCTGTGAAGCGTCACTGTTGCTCTAGGGGGCTAACACATTTTTGCTTCACTATGGTCAAGGACTGAGTCCATCAAAAGATTAAAGTCTCCTCCCAATATTATATCATGAGGGGTGCCAGTGGCTTGCAACATCCCTTCAAGATCTATAAAAAAGCCCTGATCATCAGCATTAGGTGCATAAATATTAGCCAAAATCAACCTTTGCCCCTGAATTTCTGCTAAAAAAATAATGGCTCTTCCTTATTTATCTTTAATATGACATTTGAATTGTAGATGCTTACTTATCAGTGTAATGACTCACCATATCTTCCCAAATTTTTCAGCTTCCTGGGGGGAAAGATGCGTTTCTTGAAGAATCATATCGTATTTCTTACGTTTAAGAAAATAAATAACCTTCCTTCTTTTTATGGGGTGCCCCAACCCATTCACATTCCATGTGGAGAGAGATAATCCACTCATATTAACATTTGACATTTTGACATATTAGAAAGAATAGATTGTGTGTCAAAAACAAGATTATAAAGACCACATTCCAACATTAGTGCAACAGTCAAACCCCAAACTTCCCCCAGAGCCAAACAAACAGAAAAAAGAAAAACATGCGCATTAACCCCACACACGACAGCGCCAACTGGCTTCCATCCCTCTAAACTCAAACAGTCCATGTACGCCTACGAGAGCCCCTGTGACAACTTTGCCATTGGATTGCTCAAGTCCAGTGCTTCTATACAAATTTTGTGAGACAGAATTACACAACAGAAGATAGTCTTTAAAACAAACTTCAGCCAATAGGTGGAATAAACACACAGAACATGTAGATTCATCCACATAACTGTCCCGAAGGTGTGTTCCTCCACAAAACAAACTCCAGCCGCTAGCGGAAACAGCACAAAAAATAAAAAGCTGTTCAGTTTCCTTAGGCAGTCAAACGAATATTTAGTGAGCCGGCCCATTCAACTGCTACATGAGGGCAACAAATGACCCAATCACTCTAATGTCCTGCAATAAATACTCCACAAAATAAACTCAAACCAATAGGAGGTATAAGCACAAAGAACATGCAGATTCATCCACAATGCTGCCCCGAAGGAGTGCTATTCCACAAAACAAACTCCAGCCGCTAGGCGGAACCAGCAAAAAAAAAACAAAAAAAAAAGGCGCCCAGTTTATTGAACAAGTGAATGTTCAGTGAGTCAGGCTCACTCGGCTGCAACGTGAGTACCACAAAATAACTTATTCCATTGACTTTATGAAGGACAATCGCTTGCTGTGGGCATGTGAATGTTTTACAGCCATCCTTAGTATCTATTCTCAATTTGGCCGGGAACATCAGTGCAAAAGTGACCTTCCGTTGATGTAAGAGTTTCTTACATTCCTTGAATCGATCATGTTTCTCTCTTGTCGAATTTGCAAAGTCTGGGAACAAGAAAATGTTGTGGTTCTTCCAAGAAAGCCTTCCTTTACTCCTCATATGATCTCAGAAATTTGGCCCGAATTGATCGGGGCCTATCTCCCTCAGCGGATTGCCAAGCCGGAACTCTGTGAGCTTGCTTGATTTCCAGTTTATGGCCTGTTATGTTGAGCAGACTCGGAAAGAGCTTGTCCAGGAATTCCACCATATTCTGACCCTCTGCTCCCTCAGGAATTCCAACAATTCGGACGTTATTCCACCGGTTACGATTCTCCATATCTTCCAACTTTTCCCAGACGTGCTCCAAATCCGCCTTGGTCACTAGTGGATTAGCAGCTAATTCCTTTTCCGATGACTCCAGATAATCTGTCCGTTTCTCAACATCCGCCACTCTTGTAACCATCTCAGTGAATTTCGTCTCCATGGCAGTGATCGATTGACGTATTACAGCAAGCTCCTCCAAGTCAGCAACGACCTTCGTCAGATTTGCCGACATGTTCATCAATTGTCGCCGAATTTCCTTCTCCTCACCGGCCAAATCGACTCCCAGGCTTGCGGCCTGTGGCTTGGTGGATTCAGCTCGAGCACGTAAGCGTCTTTTAATGTCTCCAGAGCCCGAGGATTTTGAATTCTTTGACTTATATTCTTCCTAAAACAGTTAAGAGTCAGGGTGCATCAGATTTCACCAGTTTATGACACAAAAAGTATAAAACTAGTAAAGTGCGCAGAGCTCGCTGTTCACACGTCCGAACCTCACATGGTGCCACGCAACTCCCCCAGATAAGTTTTTAACTTTTTGTCTTGTGCAGGTGTACTGGAACTCTCTCTCCAGGACATACTGGGTGCACTGGCATATGATTGAGATCCTAGGCAATGGCAGTGGAGGTCAGGCTGTGAAAGAGACTCAGGAGAAGGCCTCCTCACTCACAGAGACACTCAAACTCACTACAGGTAAGACACGAAGAATCAGGAACGCCCAAACATGGTGCTTTTGTGTCGAAGATCTAAATACAGTATTTCGATCTAAGGCTCAGTACAATATTCAGCCAAATTATTATTTGGGTGTATCTCACATAAACATGTGCAGGTCAATTTGTTTTGACATTTTATATAAAGAAAATTATAACTATTTAAGGTGTTCTATTGTGACATTGGTGTCATGACAATTAAGCATTTTCCCCCCACAAATTGTCATTGCTGTGTGCAACTGGACATTTTCTTTTAAAATGTTAGAATATTTTTGTAATTGTTTGTGGTTATTACAGTAAGAAAACACTGCAATACAAAGATTATTGTACATTTAAATCGACATAAAGGCAATACAACAAAAACTACCATGATGATACAAGTATTTCTTTTAACTAATTGTCATGAAAATAATGTCACAATGAAAACATATCTTTTAAAATAGTAAAAAAAAAAAATTCTAGAAGCAAAATGTAATTTGTTATTTCTTTATTTTGATTTTGTGGTGAAATGTGACCAGACCTGTTCTTGACAGGTTTTATGAGATTCACCCATTTTCACTTTCTTTGTATATGTTTTTGTATCTCTAAATTTGGGATCATTCTGTCCTCCTCTTTTATGTATCTGTTTGTGAACGTGTCAGTGAGTCAGACATTCTTTTCTAAGCCCCCCGGGGGGCTTTACTCATTGCCATACCTGTTGGAGGGATCTCAGAATGATGCAAGCACCCTGAGTCGTGCCGAATGGTGGGAGGTGCTCTTCTTCATTAAGAAGCTGGAACCCAAACAGCATCAGGAAATCAACAATATCCTGCGACAGAGCTTTGATGAACCGGTGCGCTCTCCTATAACCTATTCTTTAACTTAGACTTTCCTTCATAAAATAAGCTGTTGAGCAGTGAGTGTGTTTACTTGTAAACGGGATATAAAATTAACTTGGTCACACCTGCCAGTTGCAGGTTAAATCCACAAATATTTCTTATGCTGAGCTCTAAAATCAGCTAGAATTTTTACATTTTCTCCATAAAATTAATCTCTTTCTCCATTTTCTATAAAACGATTTTTTTAAAATTGTATCCAGTAATCACGGGAGAATGGAAAATTCATGGGAAAGGGTTGGATCCATGCTGTATATTATAGTCAACATAAAAGACTTTTCGCATCTCATTTTATTTCCATAATGTGACATTTATGTGGTAGATTCCAAGTGAAACAGGATTTCTTTGTTGTTGCTGTAATAAATGAAAACAAAGACAAAGGAAAAAAAAGGGTATAAGATGCACTGATTCAACACAGTGTTTCCTACAGATTTCAGCTCTGTATATTTATATATATATATATATACTGTATATTTCTAAGCAGGGCATATTTGTCCATAAATCTTGGAGGTCCAGACTTTAAAGTCATTTATATACTTGTCCTTATATTTACAGTGCAATTTCCTATTAGCATAGGTTGATACTGTAGTTAGGCCAATTAAGCTAGTGTTTCTAAAAAATGTATTATAGTATTTGTTATGAGAAAATAAGAGCCTGAACATGTTTAGAAATTAACTACAACTGTCACAGTTGTAATAAACTCTTATAGAGTATTTAATATAAAACTAACATTTTTGTCAATAAACTTTATTTTGGTGCATGGCACATTATCTATTTTCCTCATCAGTGCTGTTTATAATGTCGTCAGGTCTGTCTAGCTGTTTGAGAGGTTTGACATTCTCCATAGCACTCCAAGAAAATTCTCAGTAGAATTCAAATAGGTCGAATAAATGCCGATTTCTACTCCTGTGTCAACCTTACGACGTAGGCTCAATGTAGTGGCCAATGCGGTGCTTTGCATTTATAGTTCTGCGTTGGTATGTTTGCATCATTCTGTGAGTACACAGTCAAAAAACTAGTGTATTGAGAGAAAATGTCTTCATTTCTGAAATAATTATACATTTCATAAATAAAGAAAAGGCAATGTCATTCGTGGATTCAAAAGTAATTATGAAATTCTTGTAGCATTATATAATTATTTTGGCATCCTTTGACGCTCCGTGCTGAAAAAAACAAATCCCAATCAAAATAATAAACTTACTCGCTTGACCAACACAAAATGGGTGTCATTTTGAAGCTTATAAGCTGGACTTTACAATGCATATAGACAATATAACCAACTCTAATGGGTGCTTTTTGCTGACAAATTAAGTTTTCAGTTTTCATAACTTATGTAATATTATTTTACTGAACACCATACTGCCAGACATATTGTCAAAACGAGTTCTTGAGTAGAAAAAACAAATATTGTATCAATCACATACCAAATATATATTGAGGAAAAGAGAGCACAGAGATTACAAATTGTAAACTGATGTCTTTTTGTTGTGTATTCACTTATAACTTCATGTAACATAAACAGATTATAAAAACAGCAGATAAAGGAAACAAGTCCAAATACAGTGTGTCAATGATCAGTTGATACGATGCATAGATCTTAAAATAGTCTTGGGAAAAATGTGCCGCTACCTCGGATTTTTTTTTTTTGTTTTTGTTTTTTTTTGTCATCCTTGGGGACAGTGTCTGGTTAATTCGGACCAATCACAGCTGTTGTGATCTGTGTTAACGTGACAGGTTGTTACATTTTTGGAGAAGTGCATGTCAGGGTACGGTGTAGGCTACGCCTTATGTGTAGGTTCGACAAATAAGTATAAATAGGCCTTAAGTGCCGAGATATCGAAGGAAGCTCCAGACAGAGTACAGCGGATCTTGCGAGTAGTTCTCTCAGGGCTCGCATAAAACTCACGCGAAAACCAGGCTTCAGTCAGATGAAATATAAATTAAAGATGAAAATAAATTTGCTTCGAATGTCACGCAGCGAAACATTTTCAGTGCAGGAAAAACCCTTTTCTGGTTAGGACACAGCGTAAGCTCTTCCAAATGAGCTTGTATGTATTTTGCTCTACTCAGTAAGCCTGCTTGTGGTGACCTTATGCTTTCTCTATTTGTTTGTGTTAGATGGCAGATTTGGAGGAGTCTTCTCTGATCCAGCTGTCTATCACCAGTGAGGTGGTGCGGAAGGTTCTCCACTACTTGAAACAGAATCTGCAGGCCTCGTGTTTGGACGACCTGCTCTGCTCGCACACCTTCAGGAAACATTACCTGAGCTATGGAGGTGCTGGTCTTGAGGATGAGGAAATGCTGATGGATGGTTCACTTGGAGGACCTGGAGCTCCATCTTCATCATCACTGTCATCAGCCACAGCTGCATCCTCCTCTTCCTGCACCATAGGCTCTGTGTCCAAGAAAGCTAAGAAAGAGACTCCAGCGGACACGGGCAGCTGTGGCAGTGAGACAGAGAGCGAACTTCCCAATGAAGATGACACCAAGTATCCTGATGACCTGGAGGAGAAGATGAAAGGCAAGCCTTTGTTTTATAGATTGCATTTTATACTGATGTCCCCCTGGTAGAGATTTCACTATACCTTTACACATGAGAGTGAACCAATGGGTAATGCTAAAATACTGAGTGGGATGTGTCCCAAACATATCAAGACAGGGAAGAACTTAATAAGGGGTGTTGTTAAACTCTTTTGTTAAAGATTGTGCCTAATTGTTTACAGTAAAAGTAAAAAACTTAGCATAGATTTCAATTGATGTGAAGTCACAGTTAAAATGTATGTGCATATATCAGAAATTGAACAACATCTTTGAATATCATCCAGTCAGTATTTAGAGTTGGATCTATCCATTTTTTAATTTTAGTTTTGCTGTTTTGACTTTGTTTTTATTCATTTGTTTTGGATCATTTTGTCTTTTGGGTTGCACCTATCAAGTTCCAAATAAAAAGAGAAAATACTCAAATGTGAAAATGACCAAATGAGCTCAAGCACATTTCATTTAAAATGTTTTACTATTTAGAAATCAAACACCTTTACACCTGGTATCGGGATGCATTTTGGGCGATCCTTTTGAAATGGGACTACAAAAAAAAAAAAAAAAAGGTGAGATTTGTCCACATCTTCCTCATTTGGAGGTAGTCGAAAAAGCATGTGACCACATTGGGCTTGTAGTGCAAGCGCTCATATGTTGGAATGCGTTCAAACACCAGTGAAGAACCACCTCATCACCCATTAATCAACAACTGGGCAAAACAAGATTTTTAAACGGCGGTTACTTGCAGTTTAGAAATTAAATGACCAGCTGATCGGAAAATGTAAAAAAGTGCTGTCACATATACACAGATCAGCCACAACATTAAAACCACCTGCCTAATAATGTGTGTGTCCCGCTCGTGCCGCCAAAACAGCGCCAACCTGCATCTCAGAATAGCATTCTGAGATATTATTATTCTCAGTAGTGGTTATCTGAGTTACTGTAGACTTTGTCAGTTCGAACCAGTCTGGCCATTCTCTGTTGACCTCTTTCATCAACAAGACATTTCCATGCACAGAACTGCCGCTCACTGGATGTTTTTTTGTTTTGTTTTTGTCACCATTCGAGAATAAATTCTAGAGACTATTGTGTGTGAAAATCCCAGGAGATCAGCAGTTACAGAAATACTCAAACCAGCCCATCTGGCACTAGCAATCATGCCACGGTCCAAATCATTGAGATCACATTTTTTCCCCATTCTGATGGTTGATGTGAACATTAACTGAAGCTCCTAACCCATATCTGCATGATTTAATGCACTGCACTGCTGCCACATGATTGGCTGATTGGATAATCGCATGGATGATTGTTGGTGCCAGATGTGCTGGTTTGAGTATTTCTGTAACTGCTGATCTCCTAGGATTTTCACGCACAACAGTCTCTAGAATTTACTCTGAATGGTGCCTAAAACAAAAAACATCCAGTGAGTGGCTTGTTGATGAGAGAGGTCAATAGAGAATAGCCAGACTGGTTCGAACTGACAAGTCTACAGTAACTCCGATAACTGCTCTGAACAATTGTTATGAGAAGAATAGAACCTCAGAATGCTATTCTGAGATGCGGGTTGGCGCTGTTTTGGTGGCACGAGGGGAACCTACACAATATTAGGCAGGTGGTTTTAATGTTGTGGATTTAAACCACAAGAACTTCTTCAGTGTGCCTGATATTAACATGCAGTTACACAGATGAGAAGCACACACGTCTGAATCTCAGTTCATATAGAAAATACAGAATATGTACTTGTGACGGGATCGCCCAAATTGAATCTTAATACCAGGTGTAAACAGAGCCTAAATCCTCCATTGGGCCGCATTTAAGTCTCTTTTCATCAAAAATGACTTTGCTCTGACTTGACCAGCACTGGGAAAAATAACTGGTGCCTGTTTGCGATTCTGTTCACTGCAGTGTACAACAGTCCAAAGGTGCAGGGTAAGAAAAGCTCACTGGAGAAGATTGGGGAGGTGGTGGACATAATGAAGAAGAGCAGCTCAGACTCAGGAATGCAGCTGGCTGGAATGAAGGTCATCAGTAAGATTCTGGAGGAGGAGGGACCTCAGGAGAAAAGCACCCTCAGATCAGACTCTGCACAGACCATCCGGTGAGACTCAACATTACAGACCACAAACATTGCTCTCTCAGCTGTGGGACTACAGACTAAAATTTAAGCAATCTTAAAGAAAAACAACGCTATTGATGGTTTCTGCCCACCAGAGTGAATTTTATAAAAACTGTCAAGATATGTCTAAGGGGCCGTTTACACGGAAACGTTTTCAACTAAAAACGGAAAACTTTTTATGCGTTTTGGCTGTTCATTTACACAACGGCGTTTTGGGGCCTGAAAACGCAAACTTTTGAAAACTGGTTTCAAAGTGCAAGTTTTTGAAAACGATGCCGTTATCATCCCATGTAAACATAGAAAAACGGGAATTTGTGAAAACGATAGTTCAGTCTATAAGCATGCGTGCGAGTACTTCAAAACAACGCGCGACACATTCAAAACTACAATGGCGGACTACAGGACTGTGTTTGTGCTGCTCAAGATTTTGAGTTTATTGACGCTTCTCCAGCAAAGTGTAGATTTACTGCATCACTACTACGACCAGTGATCGCCATCTTCATTGTTTGTATTCACCGCACTGTGGAAGAATGCTTACGTGCACAGGCACCTAGTGTTTCTTTACAAAGTGACATCGCCAACTACTGGCCTGGCATGCATAATGGCATGTGAACAGGGATAGATTTGACAACGTTGTCATCTGTACGCAAAACTTTTCAAAAAGCAAATGAAATCTTTTCTGTTTTTAGTACATCGTTGTCGTGTAAATGTATCCTAATTCATATTTCACCTCAAATCAAAAGAAAATGAAGGCTATCTTTAGGGCCATTATGTTTTTTTATGTAAAACTTGATATATTTAAATGGTAAAGTACAAGTAAAGTTATAGATCATGGCAGTATTTGCTGTTTATGCTGATTTTAATAATAGAAAATTTTTTAGCTGACATGATTTTCATTATTGTATTACTGTTAAGAAATTAAGCATTACAGTATGAATTTCAGGTAAAAATGCATTTCATATTTTTTTAAGCAAAATATAATTTATTTATTTTTATTTTATTTTATTAGGGTGAAATGTGACCTGGAGAGTCACCCACCTAAAATTGCTCAAATTTAAATTTTAATAAAAAATAAATAAATAAAAAAAAATGATTGTCTTTCTAAATTATACTATGTAAATGTCTGTTGATTAATGGCCCAAAGAAAAATCAGAAACAATTTTTTTCATTTAAGTTGTGATTTCAGATCTTACTTATTCATTACTTCCAATCAAAAGGGAGTGATCTAATGTAATTATCTACTTTTTTCTTTTCGCTTGCAGTGACAAAGTGTTAAAGTTGCTGGTGGAGATGACTGGCAGTCAGCCCAAGCAGAACACTGTCATTGCGTTGCTGTTGACACGCAGTCTCATGCTGAAATACGAGTGGAGGGTCTCCTTCGCCACAGAGGGGGGTGTGAAAGCCATCCTGTCCTGCATGCAAGAGTATCCTACCTGTATACAGGTGCAGCAGATTGCGCTGGCGGTGAGTTGCCATTCTTGTATTGTTTCTTATGTTTCTTCTTATTTTCTTATGCCTGATAAATGTGTATTGCTCTCTCCCAGACACTGAAGGTGATAACAGGTGCCAGTAAGCATGACCCGCGCAGTGTGGGTGGTTGTCTGCCCCTCTCTGAATCTGGCACACAGATGATGCTGGAGATTTTTGCCAGCATAGGTTCTGCCACACCGGAGGGCTCTAAAGGGCTCCTGTGTGCCATCCCTTCTGCTATTGACCTCATGCTTAGCACAGCAGGGTAAGAAGTGTAGTGTGTGTCTTTCATAAGGATGGGCATTATGACCAAATTCTTATATACCGTTGTCGTAATATATAGTGACAAGAAAAAGTATTTGAACCCTTTTGAATTAGCTGGTTTTCTGTATTAATTGGTTGAAAATTTTATCTCATCTCCATCAAAGTCACAGGTATAGACAAACACTTAAGCTAACAACACACAAACAATTATAATTTTTCATGTTTTTATTGAACACATCCCATTAAACATTCACTGTGCTGTGGAAAATGTAAGTGAACCTTTGGATTTAATAACTGGTCGATCCCCCTTTGGCAGAAATAACCTCAACCAAGCATTTTCGGAAGCTGCAGATTAGACCTGCACAACATTCAGAAGGAATTTTGGACAATTTTTCCTTACAGAACTGCTTCAGATCAGCCATATTCTTAGTATGTCTTGTGTGAATGGCTCTCTTGAGATCATTCCACAGCATCTCTATTGGGTTACGGTCTGGGCTCTGATTTGACCACTACAAAAGGAGGATTTTCTTTTTCTGAAGCCATTCTGTAGTGGTTTTACTTCAAAGTACATTATCCTGCTGCATCACCCAAATTCTTCAGCTGGTGCACAGCCACCATGACATTGTCCTGTAGGATATCTTGATAAACTTGGGAATTAATTTTTTCCTCTTGTGGCAAGTGGTCCAGATCCGAAGCAGCAAAGCAGCCCCAAATCATGATGCTCCCTCCACCATACCACCGTTGGGATGATGTTTTTATGTTCAGTTGGTATACGGTGCCCTTTTTACACCATACGTAGTCCTGCGTGTTCTTCACAAACAATTCAATCTTAGTTTCATCAGTCCACAAAGCATTTTGCCAGTAGCATTTTAAAGTGTCAAGGTGGTCTTTGGCAAACTTCAGGTGCGCAGCAATGTTTTTTGTTGGAAAGCAGCAGCTTCGTTCATGGTGTCCTACTATGGACACCATGCCTGTTTAATGTTTTCCGTATAGTAGACTCATGAACAGAGATGTTAACCAGTTCCAATGATTCCATCAAATCTTTAGCTGTCCCTCTAGGGTTCTGTTTTACCTCATTGAGCATTCTGCGGTGTGCCCTTTGAGTCATTTTTGCTGGATGGCCATTTCTAGGGAGAGTAGCCACACTACTAAATCGTCTCCTTTTATAGACAATTTGTCTAACTGTGGACAGATGAATATCTAAGCTCTTCGAGATAACTTTGTAACCCTTTCCAGCATTATGCAAAGCAACAATTCTTGATCATAGGTCTTCTTACATCTTTTTTTTGAGGCATGGTCCATGTCAGCAGATGCTTCTTGTGAATAGTAAACTCAAAATGGTTGAGTGCTTTTTATAGTCAAAGTTGCTCTAACCCACATCTCCAGTCTCATTTCATTAATTGGATGCCAACTCGTACTCTAATTAGCTTTTGTTGACATCATTAGCCTAGGGGTTCACATACTTTTTCCAACCTACACTGTGAATGTTTGAATGATGTATTCAATATGCATATGAACAATACAATAATTTGTGTTAAAATAGATTGTGTTTGTTTATTATTGTAACTTGGATGATGATTAAAATCATGTTTTAAGACAAATTTGCACAAATGCCCGTAATTCCAGAGGGTTCATATACTTTTAGCTATTTTTGCAGGAAATTCAACAACATTTTTTATTTATTACTTAACCATGTAGTAATGCCTATTTTTGGATAATCCAGTAAAATAAATGCTTTTATTTATAAAGATACTTAATCTCATTTGATGATTATTATTTGGAATTTGGACGCTAACAAAAATCAATAATTTGAGATTATTCATAACAAATTAACGAGTCTTAAAAATAGTCTTAAAATAGCTTTACATTATTCAACACTTAAGTTACTAACATAAGGCTAAAAAGAGTAGTAGTCTGTATTATAGGCTCAATATGATTGGATGTGCAACATTCTAAGCCGTTGTAAAATAGCTGATATACGCAAACCTGTAACCTCACATCAGATGGTCCCATCCATAAACAGCCAACAATTACACCATGGACGTGGCTGGTGCAACATAAAACATGAAAAATAAATCACTCTCATTATAATCAACAAAGCTGTCTACACTGGAAGTGCCCATCTGTGTCACAGTTTGCAGAGTGGGTTCTCTGCTTGGTGTCTTTTTTTCCGCACTGTGGGTAAACCAATATAAACCGTGAAGCGGAATCTCTACTGCTTGACATATTTGTACCATTGCTCTGTATATATGCCATCAAATCGCCCAGCCCTAGTGCTACTTTTGCTTGACTGTTTTCTTAATTCATGTTCATTTTCATCCTGTGATATATGCAGCTGTGGTTTGTCTGTGCGGAACGGGCTGCTGGTCATCATCATGTTGATCTCCAGTCACAAGAGTCTGGCAGAGCAGCTAGTCGCCTGCAATGTCAGTGCCACACTGAAGAAGTGCCTTTCTGCTCAGAACCATCACAGCATGCTGGCCATCATCGCACTCAACCACATCTCCATGGTTCACAAGCTGGAGAAGAAAGGTATCACTCTGCATTATCTTAACCGCATCCTAATAAATGTATCTCTTGCAAAACCTGCACAGGGCATTGAAAAGTAATAATAATTTCTACACCCCTATAATTAGCAGTATGTTAATAAAGTATTTAACAAAACCTTTTCTTTCTTGACTTGGAATACAAGTGTTGGTACCTCTAATCGCCTCTTATGAAATAACATGCACCTCTGTTTGTGTCTGTAGAGTCTAAAGACGAGCATGACTTTAAAGACACAGAGCTGAAAATGTTGGTGGTGAGTTTAAAGGAGATGACGGCCACTAAAGAGGTCATACTGACCTTGGAACAGCTGCTCTGTGACAACACCTCCCAACTGGAGGAAGAGAGAAACGAGGTGAGCCGCAGCAGAGACACCTTCCAGGACCTTATACGCCTCATGGACCAGCATAGAGCAGACCGGGCTGTACAGCTCTCAATCCTTAGGTAAGGCCTTATCATATAGTGATGATAATAAGCCCATGTTGGGAACATATTCCTGTGTTAAACTGTTGTGATAGATTTGCATGCACTGTATGCAAGGTAGATGCACTATATATGATGAATCTCATGGAAAAATGTACAGGCCATATTTCACCCTAAATTAAAAAAAAAAAAAAAAAAAAAGAGAGAGAGAAATGTATAAAAAAAATATTGATATTGATTTTTTTGTTGTTGATTTTTTTGTATTAATATGAGTATGTTCCCTCTAAATTTACATTACTGTAATGTATTTGAACATTTTACTTTTCACAATATTGTTTTTATTAAGAATGTGTGTTTCATATTATATATTATGTTTCTTTGGTGCAAGCTTTGTGACCTTAATCCTTTAACCTCGGATTGGCCCCACTGGTGGGCCTGCGGAGAAAAAAATTATCAAAATATTAATAACTACAGTCTTGACCAACACAAACTAGATATTGATTTAAAGCTTAGAAGCTGTACTTTACAGTGCATGTAGGCATTGTCGAACATAACATATCACACAAAATTACTTGGAGGAGGGGATTCTGGTTAAAATGAGCCCACACATAACATAATTGGATACATAGATCATTAGATAATCCACATGAAGGACAATGTGCACACAGCACATAATGTGCTATCTGGCTAAAAACACGTTCGCTTTCCTGGATCAGATGACTTCATTGGAAGTTATGTAGTACGTTGTCCAGCATCATGGAAAGCTAAACCAGTCATTTTAGGATTCAGATTGCTGCAACAAGAGGCGAACATCATCCAGATATGAGCAGAGAGGATCGTTCGCTCGAATTACATATGGCCACCAGGAGATGGCGCCAAGTTCATGACACTCAATGATGACTCAAATGACAGAATGGAACTGAATGAGATCTTGTTACTCATGCCTGCATGCTTTGGAGAGAGAGCATACCTTAAGTCATTGTTGTATTTTCATGTGTAATTAATTCTTATGTACAATTATGTTTTATTTGTTTGGAGAGACTTTTGGACACTAGGGTAAATCATTTTTGTAATGCCATAACTTTTGATTGCTTTGTCGTATCAACACAAAATTGTACTTGGTGACCGGTAACATGACTGGGAAAAAAACAATAGCAGTTTTTCAGAGGTAGTTATAAGCCTTACATTTTGGGCATGCCACTGAAACAGGACATTTTTAAAAACACCTTCGGAGCTTAAAGGGTTAATTTATGGGCAATTTGTGATCATGTCTTTTGTAGCATTGAACAGAATTTACATTATTTCTGTATTTTTTGCCATTTATTGAACTTTTTGATTGTAGGGATGGTTTTGTGATGGTAACTCTTTTATATTCAACAGGATTTTGAACAAGTTTTTGGATAACTACAAGGAGGATCTATTGCCTTGGCATGAGAGTATTGAGCCATGCCTGTCTTCAATGACAGCCTTTGTCAGTGACAGAGAGGTACTTTTCCTACATATTATTTAATCATATGATTTCATGATAAGTCAGATGTTAGTATTTCATTCATCTTAATCTCCCACACTTAGGTTGTACAGCAGTTCATTCGCTTCCTGTATCGTCTTGCATCTCTGAATAAAGACTATGCTGTTGTAATGTGTCGTCTGGGCACTAAAGAAGCTCTTCTGAAAGCCCTGGACAAACATGCCACCAACCTGCTGATGGTCACAGAGCTGCGAGACCTCATCAATGACTGCGAGAAGTACGCCAGCCTCTACAAGAAAATGACCACGAGTGTGCTGGCCGGATGCATACAGGTATAAAGATCTCAAGTTTTTCTGGACATGTTTTAGGAATGAATGTTGCAAATGTTAATTTGTCCTCTCTGTATCATTAGATGGTCCTTGGTCAGATTGAAGAACATCGTCGTAGTCATCAGCCCATCAATATTCCCTTCTTTGATGTGTTCCTGCGGAACTTGTGCCAAGGTCTGTTCCTGAAAAACTTGCAGATGTTAAGAGTGTTTAATCGCAAAGGAAATGTTCACCCAAAAAATTTAAATCGTATCGTACTCACCCTCATGTCATTCCAACACCATATTATTATTTTTTTCTTTAGTGAAATGCAAAAGGAGATGCTTGGCAGAATGTCTGAGCTGCTCTTTTCCATATATTGGAAGTGGATAGTGATTTATACTGCCCAGCTCCAAAAAGGACAAATCGCAAAGCAGCTCAGACTGTCTGCCAAACATCTTCCTTTGTGATTCACGGAAGAAATAAAATAAAATACAGGGTTGAAATGGCATGATGAGTAAATGTAAATGATTAGGTGAACCTTTCCTTTAAAACTGTGTTAGTAAACTGCAAGGCATAACAGCATGTGTTTAATATCACAAGAATTTTAGAAAAATGAAAGACTGGCTGCTTAAAAGAAACATTGCATCACTCAGTCATATAGCACTTGAATGTTAAAGCTACTAAGCTGCAAGCTCAGTGTTAACTTCGAAAGGAATATGTTCTGCAGGTTCCAGTGTGGAACTGAAGGAGGATAAATGCTGGGAGAAGGTGGAGGTCTCCTCCAATCACCATCGAGCTAACAAGCTGACAGACAAAAACCCCAAAACCTACTGGGAATCCAATGGCTGCACAGGCTCCCATTTTATCAACATCTACATGCATAAAGGGGTGATCATCAGGTATGCTAGCTTAGATACTTTATAACATTTAGCCAATGCTTCTTTATCTATAGATGATTATGGCAAAAATCTAACTTGTTTTAATGCACGACTGACATGCAATGCTCTTATTGTGAAGCATTTTCCTTTTCCAGTTAATAGTATGTATATAAATTTGTGCCATTTATTGAAAATGTTCTAACAATTTATAAAAATGTCTGCAGTTTGCAAATTCTAGAAAGCCTTTTTTATTTTGTCTATTTACATGGTTTTATTGTCCCAAGTTCAATTCCACCCTCACTCTTGTGTGAAAATGCCCTTAATGATGGAACTATTTGTGGCACATCTAAAATCTTTATGATTTTCTTCATTCACAGGCAGTTGACAGTGCTGGTAGCCAGTGAGGACTCGAGTTACATGCCAGCTCGTATTGTTGTTCTGGGAGGAGATGATCCCACAAACATCAACACTGAACTCAACACTGTGAGAAAGCACTTCTCATTCATAATCTCTCATTGCAGATGGGATGATCATACAGAGAACTTGAAGATGGCATGTAAAGGTACCTCACACATTTCATTTTTGTTGAACAGGTGAATGTTGCTCCCTCAGCCAGTCATGTGGTTCTGCTGGAGAATGTGACCCGGTTCTGGCCCATCATACAGATCAGAGTCAAAAGATGTCAACAGGTCAGACAAATAAAATGAGATTTCTGTATTATCACCAGGTTTTAGGCTTTTAGATGTGTCTGATCCATTCTTCCACTGGACCTTTCTCTCCGTCAGATGATAGTAAATATATCCAAATATATCCAATATGATATACAAAACCATTCAACATCAACAGCTTGTTGTGTTAACTCTTTTACCAGCCCAAGAATTAGGCAGAGTCTGCAGGGAATATAACAGAAGGCCGTAGATGAAGTGATGGTAAAAATGTTGTTGAATAATCTTAGTTACGTCTTTCTCAATGCTCAGTTCAGGAGAAGAAATCTATAAATGAGAAATAAGTATGAATATATAAATTCATATATAGAAAGTAATATAATATGAAAGAAAAAAATCAAGTACAGCACAGTTGTATGGTTGCTCTCTTGAAGTAACACACAAAGAGGTTGCCTTTAAAAAAAAGTCTCATTAGTCAAATTAGAACATTAGTCACCATCGCTTTCGTTGAGATGTGATATGTCATAGGTACATTTACATTGCATTTAATGAGTTAAAATCTTATTTTAGTTAAACCTTGACACGTTGATTTCACAACATTCTTCCCTTTTAACACATATGACTCTAAAGACAGGTGTAATGCGACTGTTTGATTTTAATTCACATTCTGTGTAAAAATTTAGTTTGACCTGCTTTGTATAATGTGTGTCAAAGATGAGATCCACACATTTTCATTGAATAATGTCTCTTTTAATATCCTTTCTGTTCTTAATAGTCAGTCATTGATCAAAAAGTAAAAAGAAAAAAAATAGATCAGATGTGATTAAAAAACAACGAATAACACGTGTGTCAGATTCTCGCTCTGAACTGCCGATTTATCTTAAAGAGACAGTTCCCAGGGTTCCCACACGTCCTGGAAAACCTGGAATTTTGCAATGCAGTTTTCCAGTCATGAAAAGGTCATGGAAAATGAGAAAAATACCTAAATTGTCCTGGAAAATTATTATTTGTCTTGGAAAATGTTTTAGTATAATAAGACTGTTTAACTGTTATGTACAAAAACATGGTAGTTATTAGTGCTGAAACGATTAGTTGATATTATCGACATCAACAAAAATAAAAAATTGTCGATAAAAATGTCTGTTGTCGAATAGTCGTTTGATGTCAATTAACGGAACATGAGATCATACGAAACTCTAATGATGGTGCGCGAGAACAGCACTGCAGCTTGCGCCTGACTGAGGAGAGGAAGAAAACACACCTCACAGTCTGTATGTACTCTGAACTTTCACAGCTTCAGGTGATGTAGATCGCAGAGTTTGAGGGGATTATATAAAAATACCAAATAAGTAAATACAGAAGCACTCTCGTTGTGGAATAAGTGGAACTGGAGCTGCTGCTCTGCTGAAGCAAAACCTAGCTGTTATATTTAATTATAACTTTATTAAAGTTAAAATAATAAGGAAGCAGGTCATGTAAATAACTACAAACTCCGAAACTGGCATTTCTCTGTGCGGTCAGCGCCTCTTCTATGAGTTGCGCGAAGTGTCCCGAACTAGTGGAGAGATTGAAACTGCACCCATCTGAGGCACACCTTGGCGCGGGGACGCTCATCCCTCGAGCGTGCACGCTTGCTGCAGCTAGATTATAACGTGATGGCTCGCGACGTATTGTATCATAATACAGTATGTTTTTACATAATGTGTCACTGTGCATTTCTTATCATGAAGAAAATTGGCAATACGCAGCTTTATTAATAAGAGAGAGTTTTGTGAGTTAAAGATGGATTGAAGTGAACAGAAAGGTGAGAGCGGGTAGTTTTGATTGTTTTTGTTTTGGCTTGTTTTCCAATTTAAATATTTAAAACAACGTACATTTACTTCAGCTATACTGCAGAAGAAAAATTTTTTAGCTGAGAATGTTGAATATAATATTAAAAATACAAATATTTTAAAATATCTAAAATTATAAGTATACTTTGTCTTTACTGCAGTCGCAGAAGTATAACCAAGTTAAAATACACTTATATACAAAATACACTTATATTTGTCTCTTAAAGCAAGTCTAAATATCTTATATGTTGCTTCTCAAGTAAATATATTTTTAGACCATTTTAAATTGAAAACAAGACAAAAACACTTGGTGACAATAGGATTTTTTGCAGTGACTTTTTTTACTGAATTAAACTTAAGGATTTTTTTCCCTTTAATTCAGTGAATGTCATTTAGAGGTATTTTTAAAAGATGATTTTGTCCGCTTTATTGTTAGCAAGCATGATTAATGCAACCTTTTAAGTCGGGGCACAAGCTGAATTATCGGTTAAGAGCTAATGATTAATCGTTGCAATAATCGCTGAATAGTCGAATAATCGTTTTAATAATTGTTAGATTAGTCGATTATAAAAATAATCACTATCTGCAGCCCTAGTAGTGATCTGGACTCTGAATAGTTGTCAAATACACATTTATATTGTTTTGCACTGTCAACAGCTGCACATTGTGAAACAACATCAACAGTTGACTGTCATGAACGATGCTCTGTCAGGTACATGACCTGCTCATCTGGACACCAGCTGTGCCTAAGGTCTCACTTAAGTTGGGATGTACAGTTTAAACTAAGGGCTTAGTTAGGGATATGTTAGTTTGTAACTTAGTCATTGCTTAATTTTAATTGCACCACCAGTTCCTTACAGAATAAGAACTAATATTCAATAATTCAAAGATCGGAGTCCGCTCATACCGTGGTTACCACATGTAGGGCCCTATGATTTCCACAATGCAGCAAACACGGATGGAATCACTGAATCCAGTCATAAAAATGGCATTAGCTATAAAACACAGAATGTCACAGAATTTGACATATTTGGGACGAAAGTGAATGTTAGAATGCACAATTAATCACATTAAAATTATGATATATCCTAGTGAGATTATTAAACCGCGATTTAATTGAAAAACTGTAACTGCATGTGCTGTTTCAAAATTAATGTGTGAAGCAGAACAATGAAGTGTGCTGTACATATAGACTATATTTAATCAAATCACAGCTTTTTGGGGTTTAATAATTACACTGGGCCATGTAGTGAACTGTTTATCTGGAGGTGGGAAACTACCGTCAAAAGCACACAGAAACACCAAAATAAAATCTCAATTTAAATGTGGAAATAGGAAAAAAATAAAATATTACAACTGCTTAGTAATGTAATGTTTACTGTTATTAAGCAATTTCTCACATTTGTGATGTTCTGTAGTGCAGCATTTCATTTGACAAAAATGTCTGCTATGTTGTTTTGGATTGTGCTGTGAGAATTTTGTATACAAGTACTTCAGTTGATAAATAATGTAATGTGTAAAAAAAAAAAAAATAATAAAAATAATTATATTTTCATTTGATTAAAGTTTTAATTTGTCTTGACACCATTTTGACATTTAGAATGTAATTAAACTGTTGAATGTGATTATCGAATACGAATAACCACTATACATCATGACCTCTCGTGTATTTTTGTATACATTTTACACACATAGGGCACATAAAATGCCCTGAAAAATTGTCCCTTGACAAGATTGGGAACTCTGGTACCATTTTAGCGCTTGTCATACAAATGAATGCAAATTATTTTAAACAGTGCTAGCTTATCATTAAAATATATGCAGTTTAATGAATCATATTGATAAAATGTAGAATTTATACATTTTTAAAAAGCTAAAAATTCAAATGTCAAACAAATTCTAAATATATACACTGTGTATGTGTGTATAATATAAAATATACATATATAAAAAAATAAAGACACTTTCACATACTATATATAGTGGTAAATTTCCTGGCCAGTTACCTCCTATACATTTTTAAATGGTCCATTCATGCCGTGTTGGAATTTCTGTAATTGCTTTGTTTCCGACTTGTATATGTTGTTTATGTAATTTCGTAATACAAGTTGGCAACTCAGAATTATATGTTAGCTCTGAGTTCTCTCATTTAAGTCCTTGAAAAATTGGTGCTGGACAAGTTACTTGAAAGTCCATGATTTCCATTTAATGATGTCTGTATGAACCCTGAAAAAAAGATTTGGTGCATAACACGGGACTTTTAACTATGAACAAGCCCAAAATACAATGGTGACTCTTATTTTGAAAAGTCTGTGCTCCCAGCTCACACAAACACATAAGGGAAACAAAATATACACTCTTACAATCATCTACTGTACAATGTATTTCAATATAAACACTATAAAGTAGACCTGATACAATAATTAAATAACCATCTGGTTATTTGAGATAACCGTGATTATTGTACACTTCCAATTTCAATCACATTTTACTGTCCAAATGAGGACATTTTTAAGCAAATATATTAATGCCATAAACAGTGCACTTGTGTCTCGTTTTTCATTTAATAATAAAAAATGTGAAAGCCCTAAAACACACAGTCGTCATAATCTTGAACACCCTAAAACAAACAATTAATCGTCATAATCGCGAAAGCCCTAAAACAAACAATTAATCATCATAATCGCGAAAGCCCTAAAACAGACAATTAATCGTCATAAATCGCGAAAGCACTAAAACAGACAGTTAATCATCATTATCGCGAAAGCCCTAAAACAGACAATTAATTGTCATAATCGTGAAAGCCCTAAAACAGACAATTAATCGTCATAATCGTGAACGCCCTAAAACAGACAATTAATAATCATAAACGTGAATGCCCGAAAATCGTTAAGTTGTCTTTCACAACTGATTTCAAACTATCATTCTGGTCTGGCTCTGTTCCTATCAATTTAAATCAAGTTAGGTCTATGTTTTGTTTCTAATTGAATATTCTGTTTCACTTAGAAATGTGTGACATTAAAGATGTTAAATGGGTTTCGAATGCTGTTTTATGTTGGCTTAAGAGTTGTACTGTTGTTGTGAATTCTAGAAATAAAACTTATGGCCTTCATAAGAATCTAGTAAGTTTGTCTCAAATGAGAGTTGTTTTTGCACTACAACTACTGGACTTTCAAATCCAGCAAACATCTTGTGTGATTCCAGTAGGGATGTGCACGAGTTATCGACTAATCGAGTACTTGGTCTGCACCAGCTAGTCAACTTTAAAAAAACAAATTGAGTTTTGCGGTTACAATTGAGTCCACTGGGGGGCACTGTGAATGTAACGTCGAGGTGTCTAATGAGAGAAGATGATTTGATGGCTTCTGTGCTTTTGTGGTGAAAAGAAACTGTGAAGCGGTACAAGAAACTCAGAAGCTTTTCAGACTAATTTTCACCACTTGTTTTTCTGAATAATAACTTGTGAAATGATGAAAATGCCTTTGTAGAATCAGAGTTTAAATATGTGCATTACCCTATTGCCATCAGTATTTGTTTCTATGCAAATGTTTTTTACTTTTTACATTTGATTATTTTTTATTAATGCATATTGTTCATTTAATATTTTCCCCAAAAGAAAAGCATAGTTTGTTGAAGTTACCTTATTTTGAAACCATTCTTGGTAACAGTTGTGAGTAAAACACTTTAATTTAGGAGTAATTGATAATTTGTTTTTTGTGGATTTGAGTACTCAACCACAAAATTACTTAAATGTCCATCCCTAGATTCCAGTATCCCTGCGTTTATATTTCGAATGTGCTACATTGAACAAATTGTCTTCCCTCCTGTGGTACAGGGTGGCATTGACACACGAGTGCATGGTTTTGAGGTGCTGGGGCCAAAGCCTACATTCTGGCCAGTGTTTAAGGAGCAACTGTGCTGCCGCACGTATCTCTTCTACACAACAAAAGCTCACACCTGGTGTCAGGAGATCCTGGAGGACAAGAACCAGCTGCTGCAGCTTTTTAACAAGTGAGACCTTATATCACATCTGAACTTTATAAAGAGCAGAATTAAGAGAATGAAAGCTGAGCTTATTGGCCATGTACACTGCATAGTTTTGGGAGTGACATCCACATTTAAATATGAACATGAATCCCCTACATTATCGTTCCATGAGTGTACGGAATACAGGAGTCACAAAATTGCTTTGGTTGACTAAAACTAGCAACGCTTTGGCATCAACAGTTTACCAACAGTTTAACCCATTTGGTGTTTGCTATTTTAGAAGAACAAAATAGTGATTATTAACGTCTGGAAATTAAAGGCGGTTGGGAGAAACTACGTCAACAAGTCTAGATGCACATCTTTGATCTTTCTAGCACCGCAACTAGTTGTTCAGTTCTGTACACACAATGCTGATTTTATGAAAATGTGATTTTCACTACCTGATTTTTTTTTTTAAGTAAATTCAGTTGTGGCCATTTTGTAGGCCTATTTGGCAGCAGTATTTTATGGTGGCCTTGTTTTGCTATTCCTGATAATTTGTGAAATGCCAATGCAAAAAATATTTTTCTCAATCTGTGTTTTTGTCTTGTTGTCCAGTCAGAATATCTAAACATCCTTGAAACAAGATGAATATATGATTATGACTTGTTTTCAGAGAATATTTAATGATTTAATTATATTTTTTGCACCCAATGGTAATTTTTTCCTTGTTTCAAGCACACATCCTGCAAAATTTAGTGAGGTTACTTTCACTGCCTTATTGAAAACAAGACATAAAAAAAAAAACTATGATTTTTTTTGCATTGGAGGTAGTGCTTGCGGTTGTCAACTTTACACCCCTCTTTATGTGGGTCTCTCTCTGGTCTTAAGGTTAAACAGCGCACTGAAACATGAGCAGATGTTTGCTGACCGATTCCTGCCTGACGCTGAGGCTGCAGAGGCTCTGGGTCGGACCTGCTGGGAAGCCCTTATCACCCCCATTATACAGACCATCACCATCTCAGGTATCGAGCAGTCGTGGGATCAACCATTGAGATTTTTATTTTATTTTTTCTCCCCAATTTGGCATGCCCAATTCCCAATGCGCTCTAAGTCCTTGTGGTGGCGTAGTGACTCGCCTCAATCCGGGTGGCAGAGGACAAATCTCAGTTGCCTCCGCTTCTGAGACTGTCAATCCGTGCATCTTATCACGTGGCTTGCTGAGCGTGTTACCATGGAGACCACGGAGGCTTCACGCTATTCTCCGTGGCATTCATGCACAACTCACCACGTGCCCCACCAAGAGCGAGAACCGCATTATAGCAACCACGAAGAGGTTAACCCAACGTGACTCTACCCACACTAGCAGTTGGGCCAATTGGTTGCTTAGGAAGCCTGACTGGAGTCACTCAGCACGCCCTGGATTTGTACTCGTGACTCCAGGTGTGGTAGTCAGCGTCTTTACTTGCTGAGCTACCCAGGCCCCCTTGATTTTGAACCCATATTTAATGTATTAGAATGTTTGGATTGTCCCTCTATGGTTTGGCTTGTATTGACTTCCTTGTTTTCTTCTCTCTGTAACAGAAACTTCTGTTCTGAGCCCTCTGTCCTGGCTGCTCAATGAGTATTTGGTGAACTCCGAATCGACCAAGCGGTATAAGACCTCGGCATCCATCTTCAACTCCCGCGTACGACGGCTCACTCATTTACTTGTCCATGTGGACACGAGCACTATTGATACACAAGAACTCAAACCTCCCATCAAATCCAGTGAGTGACTTCAAACACTACAACAAAAACTACAATACTTCCTATAAAGACTGGAGCACTGCTACTGTGGGGTACTTTTATATGTAGAATATAAGGGTAATAATTACTAGCCAGTACAATAGAACAGGTGTGCTATTTTTAAATCACCTGCTGTAGATGTGTTAAATGAAAGCTTCTGTATTTCAAGATATTTTTCTTGTTTTCAGAAGGTATCAACAGAAGCAGAGATTTAAAGAGTAAGTAATGGTATAGAAGCTTATGTTCTTTTATTTCTACTTCATTTTATGTGTTTTGCAGAACCATCCATTGCTAAGTTCAACTTCAAACTAACTTACCATAAAAAAAGAATCAAAGTTGTTTTTTTTTGTTTTGTTTTTTTTTTTTAATTCCACTCTTATTTATTTATTGATTGATTGCTCAGGCTTTCAATTTAAATTGCTGGTAGAGCTGCACGGTTTGTAAAAAAAAAAAAAAAAAACATTATTATTTGGCAGATATTGCGATTGCAACTTCAACTGTAATATGATAACCATTTAACATCTCATGTGTTTTGCCCATCCTCTGCTGACAATAGAGCAAGTTACTTTTTAAGGCTGTTCACACTTGAGTCCTCTTTAAAACAATCAAACCTGGTTCTCCTTAAGTTGATCCTAAACTGAAAATTACAAATAAACTTAAAATAAATCTCCATGTTCACTATGTACTTCCTCTTTTATGTCCACTTTTTCGATATGATTTGGTCTCAGTACACTTCATCTTTCTTGGAACCCAGTCCACTTTAATATCATATTAACATAAAATAATATTGTATTATTATTATTATATTGAAATTTGGATTGATATTATTCAATAGTAATATAAATAAATACAAAATTGTGCGCTTTAACAAACCATCTCCTTTTCTGTGGCATGATGTTTTTCGTTATATTAGATTTGTATTATTACTCTTGAATTCACTGAAAACACTGTATCACGAACCCTACAAGAGCTTCGAATATGTGTAGTAGGCATAACAGAGTGCCGCCCTTTACATGTCTGCATATGAAGTAAAGTCCAGCTTTTTCTGGTTAAATCATCACATGGCCATATTGCGATTAAATGTATATTATATTTGACTTCAGTTGATTGTGCACCCCTTATTACTGGCATGTTGTTTTTTTCTCAGTTTTGATGGTATTTTGGTTGGTAGACCGTATTATATGTGCGATCCTATTTTTGACATTTGCTGCAACTTGTCAGTGCCTTTATGTGCTTTTGTTGTTTCACAGATGGTAAAGAGGGGAAGAATAAGGAAACAACAGCAGTGAGCTCATCTTCATCTTCTTCCAAACCCAAAGTGAAGAATACTAGCAGCATTGCAGGCATTGCTCTGTGCTGGCAAGGTGTTGTTCAGCGACAGGTTAGACAAATAAATATTTGCAATGGGTTAAACATGTTTTCACTCCCATATGAATATATTCTCTGAGATTTTTGGGTAGAAAATCTATAAAATTCTGTAGAATGGAAACTCTTGTTTGGTACCTGAAAGGAGTATTATGTAAGCTAAACTTTTTCCATGTGGTCTGCTCATATCCAAGTGATTTGGATATGTAGTTGTCCAAATTTATTTATAAAAATAAGGTTTAGTTGTATACAGATAAGTTGATAACCATCTAAGAATCTCAAACTAAAATGGACAGATCAGAGCCAGGTAATTCTGTTGAAAAGTTTACAATTACTTTGTTTACAGTGACAGTGTTTGGCTGTTTCCAGGTAAAGACTTTCTTGAATTCGACATCCAGCCTTGCTGACTTCGTAGAGAGCTACAGGAGCATGTTTTTACGGCTGAAGAATGCCATGGAGGAACTTTTCGGCCAGCACACAGCGTTTGTGCTTGCGCTCCGTCAGGGGTTCTCTGCCGCTCTGCTTCAGCTCTCCATCCTCACTGCCATGCATGTGAGTCAGCAGGGAATGCTTCAGTGAATCTGTCATATTTAAAAAAATGCAGGAAATTATATTTTGCATGAAGAAAATTAGGCCTATTTTTGGACTGTTTAGATCAAGGGTCTTCAACAGGGGGTCCATGGTGTTACAGCAGGGGGTCTGCAAATTATTGTTTGACCCACCATTGGCACTCGTAATAGTCACTCACATGCGAGCGATAGAGAGGAGTATGCATTTTAATCCATTGCACCTGCATGCCAAATCGTCGTCCCATTATTTTTTTTTTCATTTTGTTTTTAATTGTTTTTTTTGTTTTTTTGCTCCCCAATTTGGAATGCCCAATTCCCAATGCGCTCTAAGTCCTCATGGTGGCGTAGTGACTCTCCTCAGTCCAGGTGGCGGAGGACGAATCTCAGTTGCCTCTGCGTCTGAGTCCGTCAATCTGCGCATCTTATCACGTGGCTTGTTGAGCGCGTTACCGCGGAGACATAGCGCGTGTGGAGGCCCACGCTATTTTCCGCAGCATCCACGCACAACTCGCCATGCACCCCACCGAGAGCGAGAACCACACATTATAGCGACCACAAGGAGGTTACCCCATGTGACTCTACCCACCCTAGCAACCGGGCCAATTTGGTTGCTTAGGAGACCTGGCTTGAGTCACTCAGCACGCCCTGGATTCGAACTCACGACTTCAGGGGTGGTAGTCAGCGTCAATACTCGCTGAGCTACCCAGGACCCCCTTCCTCTTTCTTTTTAATCCTAGCTCATATTCGCGTATCCTGATGCATTTAGTTATGAACTGATTGGAACGCTAAACATTATTAAAGTGTGATGAAACTGAGCTAGTCAGAAGAAGCACGCATCCCTGATAAACCGTTTGCGCGACCACTGCTCATCACGAGCTGCTCAAATCGCGACACACATCAGGTTCAGCTGCACTGCTGTGGAGGGTCGCTTAGTAAATGCGTCTACTTTGCATTGGTCATGCTGAGCGGATGAGCATATGCCAGCCTACAGTTTCTTTTATTATTAGTTGCTTTTTGCTTTCAGAACAATAGACTACTTGCCTGGTGTAAATAAATAGTTACCGCTGAGATTATCAAGCTGGCATACACAGTCCTTAGCGTTCCACATACACGATGGTGACTCTCAAATCAGCAATTAAAGGTGCACTCAGTCATTGTTTTCCTCATTGCAAAGATTTACCTAATGAAATTATTTGTAAAATATATGTATTAAAAGTATCACTCACATGAAATGAAGACTCCATATTAGTATCCTTATAAAGTTGTTTAATTCTGCTTGGACAGGGTCTATCTGTCTGTCTATCTTTCTTTCTGGCTGTCTGTGTCTGTCTGTCTGTCTGGGTGTCTGTCTATCTATCTGTCTTTTTATTAAGGAGGGGGTTTCGAACAGTGATTACCTGTCTTTTAAGGAAAATGTCACTTCATGTCATAAAATTTTGCAGACCCCTGCTGTACATTATTTAATGATTATTTCAATGGCTCTGCAATATAAACATCAATATGAAACGGGTCCCGGCTCTGTTTCTCTACCCACCAAGGGGTCCTTGGTCCGAAAAATGTTGAAGACCCCTGGTTTAGATTATTGGCACTGTAACATTATTTTCATGTCAATTAAGCAGTTATTTCTTAATTTTCATTTTTGTAATTCAATAATCACATTACTATTACATTCAAATTCTCATCTTAAAAAAACAATAATACACTATTTAAATTGTCAGGAATTTATACATCATTGTATTATTTATTTTACTGCCTTTTCAGTTATGCTATTTAAATTAAAAACTCATATTACTGTTTTTTTACTGTATTACAGTAATTAGAATCAACTTATAATAATGGTAATTACAAGAAAACTCAAAGCATCAAAATGTCAGTGAAGAATATGGTTAAGTTTCAGGTAAAATGTGCTTAATTGTCAGGATAATAATGTCACAATGCAAAACATCTTAATAGTCTTAAAATAGCCTTCATTTACTTCAAATAACTTAAAATACAAATAATTGTTTTCATATGTGACATGGACATGTCTTGAGGTTACTTCATACCAGACACACTCTAGAAAAAAAATCCTGGATTATATTGATGGAAAACCCTTGATGTCGGAATGATTTGTTACACTCTTGCTTTCCTAAATTTTATATATAAATTATTAATAGTGCACTAAGTAATTTTATTTTTTTCCCGAAGACCACAAAAATGAATTCCTTTTAAACATATAATCCATTTAAATGTCAGATCTCAGACAGTGATTTCATGAGTAATGATTGTTTGAGACACAGATTTAAATTTTTCTTGAAGGTGAGTGAACGGTTTGCACAGTACATTGACAAGATGATCCAGGAGAGTGGAGTGGACTCTGGGAACGTGGACACTTTGAATCAGCTGCAGCAGTTCCTGGAGCCCATGCTTTTCTTGTCGGGTTTGGAGCTGGCCAACACCTTTGAGCACTTTTACAGGTATTATAACAGCTGCTGATAACTACGACTGAGTGATATTGCTAAAAAAGTTATATCTTGATTATATTTCAGCCTTTTGATGAGATTGTATTGATATCTACCTCGATGTTAATGTATTTGCTCTGAAATGGCCAAAAAAGATGTATTTTCCATAATTGTCAGACAAACAATTATTTTGACCAAACAGCCGTTGTTGACGACTAGATTCAAATTGTTTAATGCAAGAACTAAAACTGCAAGTACATTTTTTATTTTTTATTTTATTTTTTTTACAAATTATCAATGCTCTTTTTTTTCCCCACACTGTTTTTCACTTGGCAGACACAAGGAAGAATAATCATTTAATCATTTTTATTTATGTGCTCCAAAATAACAACACATAGTTATGAAAGTAATGTTTATGTACATATATTTTAAAACTATATGCAGTTGCCAGGCGGAGACTTTTTTAAACGTTTCTGAGTGATGATGCAAACGAATTGCTGAATCAGAGTTTAAAGTTTAAATTGGAGACACTATTAAAACATCTCTGTCTGACATGGTCTTTGGGAAACTAAATGCCCATATAAAAGTGCATCGATATCATCGGGATATTCGCAATTATTATCCCGAATAATCAGTGAAAACAGGTTGTGTTGACGTACAAAAGTGCAAGCTTAAAACAGCTTTGCAACAGAAATCTTTTCTGTTCATCATGTTTCTCATGTTGTACATGACTCCCTTTGTGTTCAGGTATTACCTGGGTGATCGACTGCTGGGTCTGGGCAAGCTGTGGTTAGAGAGTGCCGTAATCGAGCACATTGGTACCTGCTTCCCAAACCGTTTTCCCCAGCAGATGTTGACCAACCTCAGTGAATCTGAAGAGCTTCAGCAGGAGTTTCATCTGTACCGTCTACAACAGCTGGACAAAAATCTGGAGGACTTCAAGGAGGTGAGAGAGACAAATAGAAAGCAAGAGCTGCTTAAACTCAAAATGAAAGCAAAATTGACCTCATTTACATTCTTCATGCATGTACCTGGTCTTTTTGTTTGCTATTCATTAGTGCATGTTATTTCAATTTAAAGAAATGCATTTGTAATCTTTAATCAAAATGCAATTATGGTTAAAAAAAAGTTAATGTTAACCAACAGTCAAATAGCTATTTAGGTACTGTTTTAGTGAACTTACA
Organism: Myxocyprinus asiaticus; assembly: GCF_019703515.2. NCBI lineage: Eukaryota > Metazoa > Chordata > Actinopteri > Cypriniformes > Catostomidae > Myxocyprinus > Myxocyprinus asiaticus. Next base: position 39,157,075 of record NC_059364.1, on the reverse strand, counting down.
TTAAGGTCTGGCTCCATTCTGGTATGGAATGGCCACTTTTCGTGATCCAATCAATTTCAGTTTTAGTTTTTGAAATGCACCTCATTTGATAAAAAAAACATCCCATTTTAGAAGTAAAATGGGTTGCAAACAAGGTTTCACATTGACAAATGTTTTATGAATAGAGGTCACAGTGTCATCCTTAGAAAATCAGCTGTTTGCATCATCATGCAGAACTCGAGGGCTTTGCTCACACTTAAAGGAATAAAATCCTATCTGTTTGGCTTTCTTCTACAAAAATTCTGTATTCACTTCATAGAAATTGTTGCATAGTTTACTACATAGGAAAGAAATTAGGGAAAATGACAGTGTATGACAATACATACACTGTGTTATGAATGATGAAAAAAAACGGACATGTCCATTCAGATTGAAACACACTTTCTAAAATCTAAATTTTAGTGGTTGACCGATATATCACCGAGGCTGATAAATTGGCATCGCCAATAAATTATAATTATTGGCATTGCCAATAAATTTTACCGTTTGGCCCGTGTGCAACACAGTGTCATTTAAACATTCTGCATATCAGAGCCACGGCAGACGCGTTTGAGCTCATAATGTTAAAGTGCTCGCCTGTTTCATTCTCCCTCTCTCTCCTCAACAGTTCCCTGTAACTTTTAATGTTCCTTTCTTATGATAAAAGGCAAATATCAATAAAACTTGTATTATATACCATTTGTAAATATGCAGATATCTCGGTTAAACAGATGTAATTCACGATCCTCATAAAAATTCAGCGTTTTCTTCCCGTTGAGCACTCATCTAATATCTTCCTCTGAAGCGCGTATTCTATCAGCCAGAATCAAAACTTCAGGATCAAAAGTTCCTCTCATACACAACTCATGATGGTTAGTCTGTGACATTCCAAGCAGGCGATCCAGGCCGTTTAAACTGTCAGGAAATAGTTCCGCACGAGCGCTAGTACAACTCCAAGGCTGCATCCGAAACCAGGAAAATGCTGCCTCCGGAGGCTGTATATGGAGGTAGGATGAAAATAAGGTGCTTTTCAAACTGTTCGGAGACCAGTTTCCTAAAGAGTTCTGTTCATTCAAAACGGATGTCAGTTAAGCCATTAACTGATTAGGCATCAAGGGGCAAGTCAGCTGCCTACGTTTTTTGGATGCATCCCAAAGTAAAAGCGCGTCACGTGTGCTGTAAGTAAATATTCACTATGCACTGTATGTGCAATTGGTTTGATTAGATATTTTTTTAGTTAATGCGATTACTAACGTGGATATGACATCCATGGTTACTAGATTACTGTGTGTACTGTTATTTCCTTCTTCCTAATATATTAACAGTTTCTTCATGTGCAAATAAATTACTAAATTTGATGACAAAATAAAAATCAGAAGAAACTGCTACCATTTTAAATAGAATAATATTTTTTGTTTTGTGTGAAATTGAGTAAATATAGTGCTAAATAAGAGTTAATATTATTTGTTTTAGCAATTTTATGTTTGTTATTTACTATATTACATTGTGTGATATATCGGCATTGTATCGGCCTATCGGCCTATCTCTGGATATCGGCTTCGGCCATTAAAAAACCCATATCGGTCGACCACTACTAAATTTAAACCACATACATATATGGTTGCGGTGGTGTTAGTAAAAATCTGATTTCATGCATTATTTTGCTCTTCAGACTAAAACAACTGAACATATTTAAGTCAGATATTCCACAAAAACAGATGTTTGCTGCCTCTCTGAACAAAGCGTAACACTTTTCATCTCTCTGACATTGTTGGAACCCACTGTAATTTTTTTATATATATACTGTGTGTGTATATATATATAAACTTCTCTTTATTGAGTAAAGTTAGTCCCTTGGAAATAATAGTGCTTATTATTTTTCATCATGTTTTTAACATTGTTTTGTGGATGGTTTCAGATGATGGATGAAGATGTGACTGAGCCTGAGGAAGAGGGCGATGTGAAAGTGTTGGTGTTGTCCCCTCGTTGCTGGGTTGTGTCGGCTCCTTGCTACCTTGAGGACCCCAGCAAACACTTCCCTTCACAACTCTGCAATTACCTGGCTGCATTCACTGAGTTCTACACCAACAGTTAGTTCAAGTTCCACTTTACTGACATGCAATCTCTTGCCATGCTCAACGTTTTAGACAAACTGGATGTGTTTTCTAGGTTCGTCTAGGAATAGTTCACCCAAAAATCATAATTTCTCAACATTTACTCACCTTTATGCCCTCTCAAACTCTGACTTTCTTCTCCAGAACACAAAGATTTTATGATTGAGATATATGTTGTGTTTTGTCAATGGGGTCCAACACTTTCAAGCTGCAAAAAAGACACAACGGTAGCATAAAGGTAGTCTGTAAAACTCAAGTAGTTTAATCCATCATGATTTGAAGCTCGATTAGTGTACTGTGCTCTACGCATGCGTCAGATGCGACAAAGTGTAATCGAGCTTCAAATGATGATCGCCAAGGAGACTGCAGATGACAGGATTAGTGAAAAAGGAGTTAAATATTTAATTGGTTAGAAATTGCTCTTTATGTGCGCAATGTTTAATATCTGTAATGCGAAAAATTGGTCTTCAGAAAGCACAAATGACTGAAAACCCTGTTATAATAGGTTTTTTAAGAATGATGTTGAAGCCTTTGAACCTATCCCTAAAATCTTATTGGTTGATAGAAATGTTGGTCCTGGACCATCCGTGAAGGTTGTTGATCCTACTTGATAAAATCATGTTCACCATTAAAGATATTTGTCTAGTTTGATTGGTGGTTCTGTTCTGTTTTGATAGTAAATGTGTTTATATGTATCTGCTCTAAAGGTCAGCGCATGTATAGCTTGACCCATAGTAAGCCGCGGCGGCTGCAGTGGACATGGCTTGGCCATGCAGAGCTTCAATACGGCTCATGCACTCTCTATGTCTCCACACTGCAGATGTACATCCTGCTACAGTTCAACCAACTAGAGGTACTCCATGAAAACACACAAAAAAAGATCAACCTGGACATAAGATTGCAGATGTATATTAACTGTCTTTAGAATTGTTGACTTGCCTCTGTTTTTTTTTTTTCTCCAGGATGTTAGTGTGGAGGCTCTGCAGCAGTCCACGGGTCTCTCTCCAGCGATGCTGACTCATGCAATCAAACCACTCACTGCAGAGAAGGGCGTTCTCACTCACATAGGCTCTAACCAGGACCCCATGAAGGGTGAGCATCCCCTCCCCCCATCTCTCCTCTTATTCCTTCTCAAAATAAGAAAACAGACTGTGAAAAGTGGTGTAACAATTCATTAGTGTTCTCTATGATCCTGCTAATGCAGCTGCATCATCACTGCATCTTAAAATATGACTTTTAAATAATATACTTTTAAATAATGTGTTAGGAAATAGTCATTTAAAATGCTAAAGTTTGAGTTACTTTGCTAAAGTAGATTATTACAATATTAAAAAATATGCACAGTGGGGTCCAAAATTTAGGTGAAATCTAATTTAAACCTGGAAAATTGGGCTGTCACAATTATGACTATTGTCTGTTTTAGGGTTTTCACGATAATGATGATTATTGTCATTCAACTTGGTGTATGTGTGCTTAATACACCTTAAGAAGTAATTTATTCATTTTTAACATTTACATGATTTTCTTTAAGGTTTTAAAGGGTCATGAACCCCGTTTCAGCACAGTTCAGTTCTCACCACAGTTCCAAAAAATGCCAGAGTAAGGGCAGTAAGGGAGTAAGGTCAGCAGTTAAATGAGGGGAAGAGGGGATGACACATCAACATCAACAGTCATCGAGGTCACGTGACGCCATGCATGGATCGGATGTTTGAATGGCGAGCTCTGCGCACTTTGCTAGTTGTAATACCTTTTATGACATAAACCGGTGAGATTCGATACACTTGGTTCCATAACTGTTCTAGGAGGACGTATATCAAAGAATTCATAATACTCGGGCTCTGGAGACATTAAAAGACACTTATGTGCTCAAGCTGACGCTCCCGAGCAGGCCCCAAGCCAGGGAGTCGATTTGGTCGTGGAAATGCGGTGAGAGATGTTGAACATGTCAGCAATGCTGAGGAAGGCCGTTGCTGACTTGGAGGATCTTGTTGTGGTACGTCGATCGATCACTGCCATGGAGGCAAAATTTACTGATGTGGTCACAAGAGTGGGGGATGTCCAGAAACGGATCATTTCTCGACATTATCTGGAGACATTTAATGGATCGTTAAACGATTATCTGGAGTCATTGGAGAGGGAATTATCTGCTAATCTACTAGCGACCAAGGTGGATTTGGAGCGTGTCTGGGAGAAGTTGGAGGACATGGAAAACCATAGCTGGCGGAATAACATCCGTATCATGGGGCCCCGGAGGAGGTGGAGGGACGGGATATGGTGGAATTCCTGGATGGGCTCTTTCCATGTCTGCTCGACATAGCAGGCCATAAGATGGAAATTGAGCGAGCTCACAGGGTTCCGGCTCGGCAGTCCGCTGAGGGAGACAGGCCAAATTTCTGAGATCATCCGATAAAGATTTCTTAGAAGAACCACAGCATTTTCTTGTTTCCAGACTTTGCGAACTCGACGAGAGAAATGTGATCTATTCAAGGAATGCAAGAAACTTTTACATCAACGGAAGATCGCTTTTACACTGATATTCCTGGCCAAATTGAAAATAGATGCTAAGGATGGCTGTAAAACATTCACATGCCCACAGCAAGCGATGTCCTTCATAAAGTCAGTGGAGTATGTCACTTTGTGGTACTCAGGTTGCAGCGGAATGGACCGGCTCACTGAACATTCGTTTGACTGTCTGAAGAATCTGCGTGCTCTTTTTGTGCTGGTTCCGCCTAGCGGCTGGAGTTTATTTTGTAGAATAACATCAACAGTCATTTCTCGTCCATTTCACTTTAACTGCGTTAATATGAAAGTTTCTCACGAATGCACACTGTAATTCACAACTACACACAACAACATGTACAAATATATTATACACCGTTGTATTATCCACAAATATATACAGGTGATTTAATGCACATATAAATGAGCCGTCAGAGCTATTTAAAGAATATATAATGTGCTTTTGCATCTTTAATTACTTTTGAGAGTGTTAAAATATGCAACGTTGAGTAACAAGTATAAGTGGTTTGATCGGTTAATGAATAGGATGGTATCGCATCGTGTCTGACCACGTCTTTCAAACGAGCTCCGATCGGTCCAGCTGTTCATAAATCCAGAAGCTCTTCGGTTAAAACTGTACAAACTGTGATCATCTTTTCAGGGGTCCTGAGATTGAACAAGAGGTCCCTCTCTCAGAGCTCAGACAGACACGGTTACCATTTCCTGCTTCCCAAGCAGACCTACCTGAATGTGGATGAAGATGCTGCACTCACACTGGAGAAGAAGAGGAACTACATGTACTGTCTCATTGTGCAGATCATGAAGGATGAGAAGGAGATGCATATTGACAATTTGGTGTTCAAGGTAAAGTATAGATTCACAAAGCAGGAAGCTTAAGAGAATGAGGCCTATCAAATTATTTTTTATATATCATATAAGTTATGATATATCTGCATGTACTGTATTTTTTTCTAAATGAGTTTTTGTGTTTTTTTTTTACTTTTTTTTTTTTTTTTTTTTTTTTTTTTTGTGTGCTTGTTTGTTGTGATGTCACAGGTGTTGGACAGGTGTCAGAATCAGGAGGCGACTCGACCTCAAGGCTCGGTCCGCTTCAGCTGCAGTACGACTGATGTCCTCTCCTGCATCATGCATGTCATCAACAGAGGCTACCTGCGGCGTAACGAAGAGAGCCCACACATCGTGGAGTTCTTGATGGAGGATCCCACGACGCCCCGCAAGGGCCAGGCGCAGTTCTCCTTCAAGATGGACGTGACGAAGAGCACTGCAGGCAACAGCGAGTCCAACACCAGGTGTGCTGATGACCCTTAAACCTTGACCTCTAGACCCCCCGTGCAGGACAGGAGGCAGAGAACAGGAGATGTGGCTTTGATTTAAGTTTTTCCTCCCCTCTCAGGGCTGATTTTTGTTTTTTGTTTTTCTGAAACTAGATTATGCCAAACAGGCTCTCTTTGCAGGGCAAGCACATTGTCTGTCCTGGTTTTTTCTTGTTGTAAGCTCTTTTCAAATTTTCTGTGTGTGTTGCCCTGTTCCTAAACCTAGTGAGCTCCCTATCTAGATCAAGGAGGTCTTTAATACATGGAGAGAGCGATCCGTTAGCGTTCCCATTAATTTTAAGGGCAGTTGCTCAGCTGGAGCATAAACCCTCTGAAAGAACACAATTTGAATTCAGCTAATTTGAAAGGATTTGAAAAGGAATAGAGAATCATACTTTTTGGAACCAGATGGTGTAGTTGATTGTATTGGAACCAATTGTAAGTCGAGTTTCTCATGAGGAGCACTATTTTTGTGGCTTGCAAAGTTGCTGCCATTGTTGTGAGCAGAGCTGGGTATTGATACAGATATCCCGATTCAGTTCGATTCTGATTCACAAGCTCTCGATTCGATTCAATATCGATTCATATGGGTTTATTTCAGTTATAATGTCCCTTTTGCTTACATATAAAAAAAATTCTAAATGATAAAATCCTTTTAACTAGGTATATTAGGAAAATATACATTTTACTAATTATATTTTATTACCTTTTCTTCGTTTTGGTCACATTTTGGCTTTTTAAAAATGAACAAATATATTCAATCAATAAATAAGATATTATATTTAATATATTCTTTTGTTACATATTTATTGTTAAATTGCATAATTTGTATATTTGCAAGTATTTTCATTGATTTGTTGAACACGTGCTAAAACCGGTACTGTCTCTTTAACAAAAAACAGCATTTCTGTAAATGCCTTTAAATGAGCGCATGTTAACTAAAGAGGACTCGAATGGCTTTACCTCATCTGTGTGATGCATGATTAGAATAAAAAAATAAAAATGTACTTGCTTTTGATCAGCAACTGACTGTAAAGAACAGAAAGGGTATTAAGAGACAGTATTCAATGTAAAATGGGTTGCGTGGATCTTGTCTTGAACACTCATTACACGGAACAACTTTTATACTCAACACACTGTGAAATGTAAACATTTACCAGCCAGTTGCCAAATATATTCACTTTAGTCACATAGTGTGAAATTTGATTGCAAATGCGAGTGATTTCCTCTCATTGTAGTGGAGGGTTGCGTATTTAGTGAAAGATTGATCTTGGGATTTAAGAATCGATATCGAGATTGTTCAAATGAAGATTGCAGTTAACTGGAAAAACAATATTTTTACCCATCTCTAGTTATAAGGTTCCATCTTGGTTAGTTTGCCGCCTTAGAAGGCAGCTGCTTATGTAGGCAGTAGACAGGAAGGTAGCTCACTAGGTTTTGGAACAGAGCCTGTGTGTGAGGCAGGAGCTTCACATTTGCACAGGAGGTCTTTTGCTGCTTGTTTTATTTATTTTTTTATGTTATCTGTTCTGGTCTGAGAGCTACCAAAGTTATGGAACGCCTTAGGAGATGCTATTTTTTAATTCTGCAATTCTTAAATGGAGACTAGCACTAAAGTTTTCTGTTATAAATTAAAGGTTGCTCTGTTCTTGTTTTCACTTAAAGATGAAGCATGTAATTTCTGTGCCACTTTCGACACCAAACCAAATTATGCAAAAATAATGGCCGTTTGCTAACAAGTTTCAAACACTCCCCCGTCCTGCCCCAAATCCCACTATTGTTTGAGGCAGTGTTGCTGTGTCTGCTCAAGTAAATAGATTGCAGTTCTACTTGGTGCCGCTAATGGAGCAGAAATAACATACTTCAAATTTTAAGAATCACTTTATTGGCAGTTTCTTTTAAAGAAGACTTAAAAAAAAAAAAAAAATCTATACTTGAATATACAGTATGTTTTGGTGTTTCCCCATATGTATTCAGCAGTGATGCTGCTGAAATTTCACATGGCTCATTAATATTCTTGATGCAACGTAACACTTGCCAGCCCTTTCTACATTGCGCGAAATAGTGATGTTTCGTTCGTCAAAGAATCAAATTGTATTTCTCGTTCACTGAAGTCTCTCCCATTTTAAATCAGTGAGCTCTAATTTTAAGCACGAGACTGCTTTGTTGGCTTTTCATGCCTGTAAAGACTGACTATAGCGCTAGCCAATAGCATTCGAGTGCGGGCTGTGAGGGAGCATATCATTGGTTTGACCCATTGAACGAATACACGCCTTCACTGAACGAGTGAGGATCAGGATCTGTTGACCAACTGAACAAGAGGAGCAGGTATGTCGTTTGTTTACTTCGGTAATCTTGTTCTACAAGACGAGAAAGTGGCTGGATGAATTATGAGTAAAAGTGACTGATTACAATGAATTCAGGACGTAACTGAATAACTTAAAATTATTTTTAGGCTAATATTGTTGCCTTTTTGTATAGTCATGCACAGCAGTTAGATATGCTTTGTTGCATTTGTGGGGAAAACGCTTATGATGCTTAAACACTCTTCTGAATTATCATAGTAGATTTGTAGGTAAGTATAATTAGACTTTCGGTTGTGAGCGACTTAGTGGTTCAGTGGTTACTCAAGACATAAAAGACATTCATTTGTTGCCATCCACTAATTCAATTTGACATTTATTGTAGTAATAGGTTTTTGTGGTTTTTGATATAACTATAAACTATAGAAATATATAATTAATTTGTGTTTTATATTTTTTGTTAATAAATGGAAAACAAAAAGGAAAGATTAGGACAGATGAAATGTACTGCTAATAAATAGACCGTTACAGTAATATATGGTTTGTCTGTTTTCTTCAAGCAATTTAAGATATTTTTGATAACTATATAAATGTTTATTATAGAAAATAACAATATTCTGAAATAATATTAGCTGGCTACCTTAAATAATGTAAAAACACAGATTTGAGTGAAATGCATTAAATGTACAAATCTAACAGTGTCATTGGGAGCTGAGTTTATATTATACATTTTTATTTATGTTTAATAAAAATTGTGGATGTCATTTTCTGTGATGAGACATTTCATTATTTGACAGTTATTTCTACAGCTACCTAGGCTTCCAGAGCCCTTCAAGTGTCAAAAGCTCCCAGTATATAAAAACACACGACATGGTGAACATGAATAACGCATCTATAAACATTCTAAGGATGTTTTAAAACTATTCCTCCACCGATGCGCATAAATATGGGTCCGGCGTTGTAGGATGCACAACAGCACCACTGCAGAAAAAGCTCCTAGGGGAAACACTGTTTATACAGAACAGAATTCTGGCATAAATATGTTAAATATATTGAAAAGGCAACTTTAAGCTATTTATGTTTTAACACGTTTAAAAAAATAAATAAAGACATTTTAAATTTTGAATCATATTTGTTGCTCATTTATTTTATATATATATATATATATAACATTTAATTTAATTCAATTATTTTAAGTCTAAATAAATTAAAAGAGGCTTTCAACCCCAGTTTCTTCAGAATATGCCAGATTTTATTTTAATAAATTATAGGTGATAAATGTTTAAAAATTAACATTAATAATTTAAGAATAATTTTCATATTAGACCTTATTAAAAACAGGTTCATATGAGTAAGTTAAACGTTTTCTTAGACCAGCATCAAATCATAAAATGTTTCCGGTTTTATAGGAAAATTTTTGATGATCAGGCTCATATGGAATGCGTGCCCACAGAACTCTGCAGATTTCCACACAGTTGGAATGGTATCCTCAAAATTTTTACATATCCTCTGCCTCTTGAGTTTTTAATAAATATTTTGTTTATAATAAATATATACTGGCAGCCAAACGATTGGAATAATGTACAAATTTTTCTCTTATGGAAAGAAATTGGTACTTTTATTAACCAAAGTGGCATTCAGCTGATCACAATGTATAGTCAGGACATTAATAATGTGAAAAATTACTATTACAATTTGAAAAAAAATTTAAGAATGTCTTAAACTACTTCAAAGAGTTTTCATCAAAAAATCCTCCACGTGCAGCAATGACAGCTTTGCAGATCCTTGGCATTCTAGCTGTCAGTTTGTCCAGATACTCAGTTGACATTTCACCCCACACTTCCTGTAGCACTTGCCATAGATGTGACTGTCTTGTCGGGCACTTCTCACACACCTTACAGTCTAACTGATCCCACAAAACTCAATGGGGTTAAGATCCATAACACTCTTTTCCAGTTATCTGTTGTCCAATGTCTGTATTTCTTTGCCCACTCTAACCTTTTCCTTTTGTTTTTCTGTTCCAAAAGTGGCTTTTTCTTTGCAATTCTTCCCATAAGGCCTGTACCGCTGAGTCTTCTCTTTACTGTTGTACATGAAACTGGTGTTGAGCGGGTAGAATTCAATGAAGCTGTCAGCTGAGGACATGTGAGGTGTCTATTTCTCAAACTAGAGACCCTGATGTACTTATCCTCTTGTTTAGTTGTACATCTGGCCTTCCACATCTCTTTCTGTCCTTGTTAGAGCCAGTTGTTCTTTGTCTTTGAAGACTGTAGTGTACACCTTTGTATGAAATCTTCAATTTTTTGGCAATTTCAAGCATTGTATAGACTTCATTCCTCAAAACAATGATTGACTGACAAGTTTCTAGAGAAAGCTGTTTCTTTTTTGCCATTTGTGACCTAATATTGACCTTAAGACATGCCAGCCTATTGCATACTGTAGCAACTCAAAAACAAACACAAAGACAATGTTAAGCTTCATTTAATGAACCAAATAGCTTTCAGCTGTGTTTGATATAATGGCAAGTGATTTTCTAGTACCAAATTAGGTATTTAGCATGATTACTCAAGGATAAGGTGTTGGAGTGACGGCTGCTGGAAATGGGACCTGCCTAGATTTGATCAAAAGTTACTTTTTTCAAATAGTGATGGTCAAAAGTACCAATTTCCTTCTGAAACAGCAAAATCTGTACATTATTCCAAACTTTTGGCTGCCAGTGTATTTATCATAAATTTTAAAATAAAATTATAAAAAATATATTTATTAATATTTTTTAATAAAACTGTAGTTATGCTTTCAGCAAATGTAGCTTGTGCTTTCAGCTACCAATGAGAATGTAGTGATCTTAGCTCTGTTTAACACATTTGACCATGTTTAAATCCATTCCGCAGATTCAACGCAGAAAATGTGAAATCACTGCAGATTCCGTCTAGGCCTGCTGATGGGGCAAAAACTGTGAAAGTCTGATTTAAAGAGAGAATTTACCCAAAAATGAAAATTCTGTCCTCATTTACTCACCGTCATGTTGTTCCAAACCTGTATGACTTGCTTTCTTCCATGGAACAGAAACATAGCTTAAAGGCATAATTGCATCTACTTTTTCTTTTCTTTTTTTCAAAATAATGAAAGTGAATGGTGACTGAGGTTATCATTTTGCCTAAAATCTCCTTTTGTGTTTCAAAAAAGAAAGAAAATCATACAGGTTTAGAACAACATGAGGTAAGTGATGACCAAATTTTCATTTTTGGGTAAACTATCCCTTTAAAATGCCCATGTCAGCCCTTTTAGAAGCCGCAGTCACATAATGACTTTGTGTATATATCTCCTCCTGCAGCCTGGGAGGCCTTATAGTTCTCCCGCAGCATACGGAGGATGGCGTGCTGGAGACTGTTCTGTTCTCCATGGGTCGCACAATGACTCAAGAGGAGGTCAAGCAACTGATGCAGCGCACAGTACAGCAGGTGGCAGGAACCCTGAGCCTAGATTTGGACCGGGCTGAGCACCTGCTAATACACTGCAAATGGAACGTGGACATTTTGATCCAGCGATACACTGATGACCCAGACTCCCTGGTGCTGGCTGCTGGCCTTAAGATCCGCAACCCCCAGCCAGCCCCTGGCCCTGTGACCCAATGTCCTGTGTGCCTTTCCCAGTCCAAAGAGAGTGACCCGCCTCCCATGCTCTGCTGCATGCATTACTGCTGCAGGGTGAGTGCAGCACTAAAGCCTTCTCTGAGTCCAGAGTTTAATATATTTACACGTTTCGCCTTGCTTGTTTCGCCATCACCCCAGCCCCACTTAAACCCGGCCATGGTAAAGCCACTTTTTATTTCATGGGGTCTTTTAAAAGTACAACCGTTAAAGGAATCGTTCACCCAAAAATTTAAATTTTGTCATTATTTACTCCCCCTGATGTCCTGGGCAAGGGGCTGGGGCTGTCAAGTTTTAAAACTATATGTTTGGAACAAGATGAGGGCTTTCCATTTTTGGGTGAGCTATCCCTTTAAGAACAACAGACATAAGTCGGTTTAGCTCGCATATATTGTTCCATGGCCTGAAGTCTTAGTTTTAGAGCATGATTTGATGTGCACATTTATATGACCTCATGTTAAATTGTGTTTTAAGAGTTGTGTTTTTCATGATTTTCCATCAGTCCTGCTGGCAGGAGTATCTCACTGCTCGGATCGAACAAAACCTGGTGATGAGCTGTGACTGTCCCATCACAGATTGTCGGGCTCAGCCAACCTCCAAGTTCTTTCACAACATCCTCACTGATAAGGACACTATTGCCAAAGTATGTGTGTTTATAACACAAACACAGTGGGTTGAGGGACTTGGGGAATTATTTTGTCTCCTGATCTTGTATGGATTTTCACTTGCAGTATGACAGTGCCCTTCTGCGTGGCTTTGTGGAGTGCTGCTCCAACCTGACCTGGTGTACAAACCCTCAGGGCTGTGACCAGATCCTGTGCAAGGAGAACATTGGCAGCATGGGCACCTGCTCCAAGTGCTGCTGGTCTTCCTGTTTCAGCTGCAACTTCCCAGAGGTAATATGCCTATTCGAATGCTTTAGTACTGCAAACAAACATCCTCATTCAGTATGTTTACATGCTTACAAGGATAATAATGACATTTAAAGCCTGATCTATCAAGTATGATACAAAAACATACAAATTGTATTCATTTAATTATTTTTTGTCTGTAGGTGAAAAAAGAAAACAGCTAATTAAAAAAAAAAATTGATTTGTGATATTTTATACTGTATGTCAGGATTTGTAGGGGTAACATTAGTTACTGCACTATGAACTAACAATGAACAATTGTATTTTAATAAATTAAACATTAACCATTATTAAGTAAAACTGTAAAAGATCATTTGTTCATTATTAGTTCATGATACTGAATGCATTTATGAATGTTAACAAATATGACCTTATTAAAGTGCTACCAAATATTGTTTCACTCCCACTGAAATCAAACTGTTAAAGTGCATGTAAATGTATTGATAGTGAGTTATTGATCTGTTGGGTGAATCTCACAAAAACTGTCAAGGTCAAATTTCACATGTACAGGTCATATTTTACACCCAAATTGAAATAAATAAATTATATTCTGCTTAAAGAAATTGAAGCACATTTTTAATATATTCATTACCGTTATGTGAAAAAAAACAACAACAATGATATATGTATTTTTTTTATTGTAAAGTGTTCATACATCATGGTAGTATTTGTTGTACCTTAAATTTATGCAGATTTAAATACTTTTAAAAAATCATTGCATTACATTTATTTTAACTGTTATAGAATAAAAAAAACTGTATTATAGTAATGAGAATCTATTTAGAATCTTTGATAATAATGGGAATAACGGGAACTACAAGTAAAACTTCCAGATGCATTGTGCTGAAGAGAATTTGGGGAGTGCTTAGTTGTCATAAAAATAATGTCACAATGCCAGAAATCTTAATGGCTTCATTGTTTTTAAGCAAAATATATATTTTTTTCTTTTAAGTTTTAGGGTGTCCTGGACATGTTACCGTAAGATTCACCTTGCTAGGCAATAAGCCTAACAGTAAGACTTTGTTTTGTGAAGTTATCCAGTATAATCTGTACTCATGCCTCTATAATCTCACCGGTTCCCCTGTCAGGCGCACTACCCAGCTAGCTGCAGTCACATGTCTCAGTGGATGGATGATGGAGGATATTATGAAGGAATGAGTATGGAAGCACAGAGTAAACATCTGGCCAAACTTATATCCAAGCGCTGCCCCAGCTGCCAGGCCCAGATCGAGAAAAATGAAGGTTGCCTACAGTAAGTATACACACACAAATGCAATAACAAAGGACAAATCAGTATCATTACTACCACCATAGGAGAGATGAAAATGTCTAATGTCCTTATGTTGCATTAATTTCCTTTCTGAAGAATTATGCAAAATCTCACTTCAGCTTAAGTCTGAAGTTATACCTGAAACTCCATATCTCCCTGTAGTATGACATGTGCCAAATGTAACCATGGATTCTGTTGGAGATGTCTAAAGCCTTGGAAGCCAACACACAAAGATTACTACAACTGCTCAGCCATGGTAAGTATCTTCAGAAGATGGATTGTAGTATATTGCATGTAGATGTACATGTGAAATAGTTTTGCTGAAAAATTGTTGTGTCTGGATGCAATACTAAAACAATTATATCTCAGTATTTCTCAGCCCTATTTTTCAGGAGATATTTGATATTACTAAATACATCTATTTGCTCTAAAATGGTATGAAATGGTGAATTTTGTTTCTTTTCAATCAGAGGAACCATCCTTTTTAAACTAAATAGCTGGTGTTTCTAAAGAGATTCAAAATGTTAAATGCATTCATTAAAATGGTACAAATCTAGTTAAAATAGATAAGATAATCAAGGCATGTCTGATCTTATTTTACTAAAACTTTTTAATATTGGAAAAAGGCCACACAGGGACATCATGAACATTTCTGTGTGATGATGCATTTGAATCGTTGAATCTAAGTTTTGAATTAATTATTAATTTAAACTGAGAATTTAAATTGATTCACGGAAATGAATCGAACTTATCAACTCTAATGCTGTTTTATTTTCTACTGAAGTTTAAATCAAAGACACTATTAAAGCAGCTCTCTCTTAACGCTCTCATACTTGAAAGTCATGAGACAAGGAGAGATCGCAAAACTAATCTAATGACACGTCTTCAGGAGACTTAACGGCCAAATTAAAAGCACGTTGAAATCATTACAATATTCACAATGTTGCTTAATTTTATATTGGCAGCAAAATTATTGTGAATATATTGTGAATATTTCATATGTCAACAACCCCAAAAAGTTAAGCACATTAAATATGTAATTACAGGTCAGCAAAGCTGCAAGACAAGAGAAGAAGTTCCAAGACTACAATGAGAGATGCACGTTTCATAACCAGGCCAAGGTTTGTTGGAGCCTTTCATTCCATTCATTCCTAGCTTGTTTTTGTTGTTGTTTTTTTTTTTTTTTTTTTTTTAAGTTATCCATTTTTGTATGTAAAAATATTTCTGCTTATTATTTTATGCAGGACTTTGCAATCCATCTGGAGAACAAGGTGTTTTCTATTAATGAAGCTTTACAGATGAAGTCTTTGACATTTGTCATCGATGCCTGCAAGATTCTTGCCCAAGCTCGGAAGGTGTGAACCTCTAAATGGCTTTAAATTGTCAATTGTTTTCAGTATTTCTATTAGTTTTCCTTATCCTTAGATTTCTGATTTGTCATGTAGGTGCTGGCTTACTCGTGTGTATACAGCTATTACAACCAGGACACTGAGAAGATGGATGTGATGGAGCAGCAGACTGAAGCTCTGGACCTTCATACTAATGCTCTGCAGATCTTACTCGGTTGGTATTATAGGGTATCCATGGGTCATTAAAAAGTATTTAAAAGTATTCAATTGGATGAGCTGATACCTGCATTACCCTGTATTAGGAAATTACAAAATACTTGTAAATGCACCCCTGTGTATTGTTGTTGTGTAAAGATGGTTATTTAGACATAACTTTTGAAATAGTTGTTAAAATGGTTTGTTGTTAGTTGTTAAAATACATTAAAATAGAACAATGTCTGCCTAGTTTTTCAGGAGCCTTGGTGCCTGATTTATTTTTTTTATTCATTTTTTTCATTTTCTCTATAGGCATTTAAAAAAAATATTCAATAAATAGTTCTTAGCATTGAATCAAACCAGCTAGCTTCCAGATAAATCACAATATTACAACCTTTAACAAGACTGATCTACTTATCCCATGAAGTATTGTGAATGATGTAGTCTAATACAGTACAATATAAAACTATTATAACTAATTTAAATGAATGGTAATTTATACTTTTTAAGTTTAATGCTAAATATTCAATTATATAGAAATATACAAGTTGTTTGAGAGTGATTCGATTACATTGTGCAATGTTTGGCTATTTTGCCGTGATTTCCGTTTCCATGGTGATAGCTACGGCGGCCCAGGGGTGCACAAAAAAGCTAAATTAGCAAAGCCAATTAAATATGAAAACACAACAAAATGAATCCTTAGCACAAGAAAATTAAGCAGCAACACAATTAAATTATCAGAAAAGTAAAGGTTTAATTTTGTTGTGTTGTGGCCTACTATTGAGACTAAATTAAGCTACAACACACTAAATGAAGATCTTTTCTGATAATTTCATTATGGCTTAATTTGGCTTAATGTGTTGTGACTTAATTTTGTTGTTGAGGGTTATTCCCGTTGTGTTTTCAGACTTTATTTGCTTTGTACCCCTTGGCCACTGTAGATAGCTGCTCAGACTGGCGGATCTTGCTTCAGGATTGTGGGTAGTGTAGTTTTTCAACTAGGAATTTTCCAGTTAAACAATGTTTAATAAAATGTAGTTGAATCCACAGATTTTTGTTGTCTTTTGATATGTGGAGCTCATTGTAGGTCTTTCTAGAGCCATTGGAAAGGTTTATACAGTAGTACTAGAAGCAATTTCTCTGTAGAGAACAAATTTGATTTTTACTTCTGATACCCATCTCTATTTCATTGCATTTAAACAAAACTAGCTGCTTATATGATATCTTTTGGTTATCATCAGAGGAGACACTGTTGCAGTGTACTGATCTGGCATCCTGCGTCCGACTCCTGAAACCTGAACACCTGAACACTGGTTTGGAGCTCATTCGCCGAATTCAGGAACGTCTTGTAGCCATCCTACAACACTCCACACAGGTAAATTCACACTTACATATCACTCACCTGGCCACAAATTCTTTCAGTACAATTTGTTTAGGGTTTAACACTTAACACAGCCTTGTTTATTAAAAGCCTGCTTTAAAGCAACACATTTGACTGTCTTCTTTATTTGCAGGACTTCCGTGTAGGATATCAGTCCAAGACTGGGCCAGACCAGGAGACTGCACAGGCCTCGAATCTGGCTAACAACACGGACACCAACAAAGAGTGAGCCATAACACATTTACAGAGAGACTGACACTTGATGATTCTTTTGAAGAGAAATTTAAAGCAATTATGTATTATTGCCAAAAATATGAAACATCAAAGATATCTCAATTAGGGTTTCCGTTATCCGGTAATTACTGGTTTTTGACAAAAACGTCACAATGTCTGACAAACTCCTTTAGTTGATGCCAAAAGTGTACAGTATGACACTGTCCCAATGATGACAGCGTTTCACTGCCACAGAGGTTTAAACTTTTCCGACAGCTTGCAAAAGTCATAATCCACAAAAGCAGCCAGCGTTATTTCCGTCTCGTATGCCTGCAGTGAGAAGCTTCTCACTTCAGAACTGCATTAAAACAGCCTTTAGTTGCCGTCTTCTGGAAGAGAATGACACCAGGCTTATGTGCATCTTAAGTTGTAGAGAAACGCTGTACACATTTGATTTTACATCGGCAGAAAAACTCTTCTGCGCTATGTAAAATCTGAGGAAAAAAGACAAAAAATTAAGTGGGAAAAATTAGCAAAGGTGAGAAATTTTATGACATACCTAATGATTTTTGTTCTTTTAATATTTCTTTGTGAATGATAAGATGTGTGGCAAATTGCAGTTTAGGGTCAGTCCATCTGAAGTGGTCCAATAATTGTAAAGTTGGTTGCTTGACTATTTCTAATTTTCCCAGTTTTTTTAGTATTGGTATTGCAAAACGAGTTTTTTATTTTAATTTTACTTGGTTTAACCACGGCTTTGTGTCGTGGCACACAACAAATTTTGGTTATACAGATGTTTACAGAAATCTCAGCTCAGGATGGTCCTAGATCCTAGAGCACATTACAAGGTACATAAACATTTTTCACATTCTTGTTCCTTAGATCTTACGTCCTAATGAAATGTTCAAGATCGCTGAACGTTCCACTTTTAGGGTAAATTTATAATAAGAAGGGTTCGAGTCTCAGTTCTCAATTTTTTTAGGGGGTACCTAGGTAAGTATAGTGTGCATGCAGAACATTTCTAGCTCTGTAACCAGTGGAATCTCAAACTCAATTTTTACAGCAGAATGCTACCATAGAGGACTTATTTCTGTGAAAATTTCAGGTTCCTGTAATCAACCCGAAAGTGAGGGGAAATGTAAAAAAAAAAATCACTTTCTCGCCCACATAAGAAAAATAAAATAAGAAGTCTCAAACCTGAAATGTTCTGCATGCACACTATATTTACCTAGGTACCCCCTAAAGAAAATGTAGGATTCCCATTATAAATTGACCCTAAAAGTGGAACTTTCAGCGATCCTGATCATTATATTAGCATGTAAGTTTTAAGTCTAAGGAACAAGAATGTGCTAAATGTTTATATACCTTGTAATGTGCTCTAGAGATCAGTTTTTGTTCCAAGGAGCTAGGACAATCCTGAGCTGAGATACTGAAGTGTTCGTTAAAAATCTGTATAACCAAAATTTGTCGTGTGCCATGACACAAAGATGGTTAAGCCACGTAAATTAAAAATAAAAACGGTTGTTTTGCAATACCAATACATAGAGGTAATCTCTCAAAAACAAAATTATTAGGAAAATTCTAAATAGTCAAGCAACCTATGTTGGACCACTTGAGATGGATTAACCCTTTAGTGTTTTGCTTTGCCCTCTGCTTTTGTTATGAATGTTTTTATGAATTAGATGGCAATTTAATGAATGCCGTTTTTTTTTTTTTTTTTTTTTTGTGGAAAAGCAGCTATAATGAACAAATGTTTATTGTTCATTAGACTTGATTGTGTCATTATTATATTGCATGTTATGTATTGTCCATCACATCACACCAGACACGTTGGCCGGGAATTATAAAGTTTACTGGACAAATTGAAAAAAATCTGGTCATCTCATTGCGGTATTTATTTTGCGCTGTAATGTGATGGACAGTGCATAACATGCAATATAACATTTCTTAGCAGAAACTCCGGTTTATATATTTATTTACTTTTAAAGATCTTTTTAACCAAATATCCATGGTTTCAGTAAAATACATTTTAAAAATTAAGTTAAAAATAATCAAGGCATGTTTTACACACTGTTTGTCACTAAATTAACACACAGAATTATATTTAATAACTTCCATTTACGTTCACATATATAACAATACATAGTAATAAACTGCAGTATTTTTCTGTTGTATTTTACTAAAATATTTAACTGTCAATCAATTAAAAATTATTCATTAATTGAATTAATTACAATTTATTATTATTATTTATTTAATTAATTGCATATGCCAATATTTGCTGAGAAAAGCCCCCAGACGAAAATAATTTAAAGATGGTTAAGGCAGATGAAAAAATTGACAAAAGGTGGCTTTAGAAGTCATTATATTTGTTTTATTATACTCACTATATACAGGTGCATCTCAATAAATTAGAATGTCGTGGAAAAGTTCATTTATTTCAGTAATTCAACTCAAATTGTGAAACTCGTGTATTAAATAAATTCAATGCACAGAGACTGAAATAGTTTAAGTCTTTGGTTCTTTTAATTGTGATGATTTTGGCTCACATTTAACAAAAACCCACCAATTCACTATCTCAAAAAATTAGAATACATCATAAGACCAATAAAAAAAACATTTTTAGTGAATTGTTGGCCGTCTGGAAAGTATGTTCATTTACTGTATATGTACTCAATACTTGGTAGGGGCTCCTTTTGCTTTAATTACTGCCTCAATTCGGCGTGGCATGGAGGTGATCAGTTTGTGGCACTGCTGAGGTGGTATGGAAGCCCAGGTTTCTTTGACAGTGGCCTTCAGCTCATCTGCATTTTTTGGTCTCTTGTTTCTCATTTTCCTCTTGACAATACCCCATAGATTCTCTATGGGGTTCAGGTCTGATGAGTTTGCTGGCCAGTCAAGCACACCAACACCATGGTCATTTAACCAACTTTTGGTGCTTTTGGCAGTGTGGGCAGGTGCCAAATCCTGCTGGAAAATGAAATCAGCATCTTTAAAAAGCTGGTCAGCAGAAGGAAGCATGAAGTGCTCCAAAATTTCTTGGTAAACGGGTGCAGTGACTTTGGTTTTCAAAAAACACAATGGACCAACACCAGCAGATGACATTGCACCCCAAATCATCACAGACTGTGGAAACTTAACACTGGACTTCAAGCAACTTGGACTATGAGCTTCTCCACCCTTCCTCCAGACTCTAGGACCTTGGTTTCCAAATGAAATACAAAACTTGCTCTCATCTGAAAAGAGGACTTTGGAACACTGGGCAACAGTCCAGTTCTTCTTCTCCTTAGCCCAGGTAAGACACCTCTGACGTTGTCTGTGGTTCAGGAGTGGCTTAACAAGAGGAATAAGACAACTGTAGCCAAATTCCTTGACACGTCTGTGTGTGGTGGCTGTTGATGCCTTGACCCCAGCCTCAGTCCATTCCTTGTGAAGTTCACCCATTGAATCGATTTTGCTTGACAATCCTCATAAGGCTGCGGTTCTCTCGGTTGGTTGTGCATCTTTTTCTTCCACACTTTTTCCTTCCACTCAACTTTCTGTTAACATGCTTGGATACAGCACTCTGTGAACAGCCAGCTTCTTTGGCAATGAATGTTTGTGGCTTACCCTCCTTGTGAAGGGTGTCAATGATTGTCTTCTGGACAACTGTCAGATCTGCAGTCTTCCCCATGATTGTGTAGCCTAGTGAACCAAACTGAGAGACCATTTTGAAGGCTCAGGAAACCTTTGCAGGTGTTTTGAGTTGATTAGCTGATTGGCATGTCACCATATTCTAATTTGTTGAGATAGTGAATTGGTGGGTTTTTGTTAAATGTGAGCCAAAATCATCACAATTAAAAGAACCAAAGACTTAAACTACTTCAGTCTGTGTGCACTGAATTTATTTAATACACGAGTTTCACAATTTGAGTTGAATTACTGAAATAAATGAACTTTTCCACGACATTCTAATTTATTGAGATGCACCTGTATATTATACTCAATATATATTATTATTATTATTATTATTATTACCATATCATTGAATATAAGCCTGTTACTGGCCTGCTGTCCACCGCAATCCATCAAATTCAGTTTTTCAATCTGTCCGTGCCAGACTTAAGGGATGTTCACACAGGATGGGTTTTGCTTTCAAAAACAGCGAAATGGAATAGTATAGAATCCAGGTGTCTCGAGACTTTTAACTTGACATGGTTTAAAAATGTGGCGCTCATGGCATAAGATTCTTGATAAAACAACTGGACGCGTTGTAGTTGTTAAAGACATCCCCCATCTAATGCATATTTACATAGATAAACAACTAAGTCAAAGCAGACGGATACAAGAATGGGCCCTTTGAGAATGTTCCCTTACTCATTCAGTGGTTGTGCTGCTTGCTCTCCATAACTGTGATTTGACGTAGTTTTCTCTGATTAATTGTGTAATTTTTTTCTTTGTGTTATTTTCTTTATAAATAATCATACTAAATTAACATGTTCAATTGACAGCCCTATTTTTAACATTAACATTTTTTGAATGATGACCCAAACAAATTGCTGAATAGAAGTTTCTTTTTTCATTTCAGGCCCAAATCAGATGGGGCCTCAGAGTCCGGAGACTCTGACAACAACAACTACGCTGGTGAAGATGCTGGTGATGAAGCAGAGGAGGATGATGAGTATGACGATGAATACGTTCCAGAATGGCACGAGGATTACGACGAGGAAGACATAGATGATGATGACTTCTTTTCTGATGACGATGAATCTGAAAACCTAGAAAGGGACTTCAGCCCTTTCGACTAAATTACCATGAGAGTGATAAACGTTGCTTACAGAATGTCTACGTGTATAGAAGTAGATGCTACAAATACCACGCCCATATGAAAATGATAAAGCAGTAAAAGTCACCATTTGTTACGGGAATCCAGAATGTTTCTTTTTAACGTGGTCTTTGCTTCGCATTTAGTTTCTACTTTGAGCCCTAGTATAATTTGGTTGCTACACCAAAAATATTTCATTTTAATTTAGGGTTATGCTACAGGCAGTTTCTTTGTTACAAAATTGTAACTTTGTTCATGGCTGATGATACTTTACTAAGTTCAATGAAGGATCATAATTGCAGTAGAGGTGATACATTTTTTTGAAACTGTTCATATTTTTGTTAACAAATAATATTTTTCGGGGTTGAAAATGGAAAAAGAAGGGATGTTAGGAAAAGTTTTTTATTTTAATCTGGTCAAAAGTAGGCATCATCATTGTGTATTATTTAGTTAAAATAGCAAAAGTACTTGCCTTTATTCCATTTTAAATACCTTTAAATGCATTCATGTACTACATTTCTGAGATGTTGGTACAGCATTTGAATGATCGTAAGCATTTGAAATGGGAAATATTTGCAAAGGTTTTGAAAAGAGAAAAACATCAGCATCTGTGTTTAAGGGCTGCAAGAAAAATGACAAGAGTCTCTCAGACAGCAGTCCATGACAAGGATGGTGCTTCAATGACCTGCTGGTTATGTCAGGCACCATTAAACTACAAACTCAACAATTGAACATTAGCCTGTCTCATTAAGATGTAATGGCAATAAATATTTAAAAGCTTGTCACATTATTTGCTAAGCAAAACATACCTTAATCGCTTTGTTCATCTTTTTTTTTTTTTTCTTTCCTCAAAAGAACGTTTTAAGTCTTTTTTGGACATGTTTATGTTCACTTGTATAGAGATGGAGATATAAAATATCTTCCAAAGACCGATTTTGAATTGAGATGAACCTATATATTCATATACTGTCTCATCTTCTGAAAAGTTTTCTCTGTTCAACTTAAAAATGAAGTTGCTCAACTTCAGCTCACAAAATAAATGCTTTCCTTCGAAATGAGAGGAGAGTTTTCTTTCCTTTTTGGGGCATTTTGACAAGAAGCTTAAAAGAATATTCCGATTTCAATAAAAGTAAAGCTTAATTGACAGAGTTTGTGGCATAATACTGATTACCACAAACATTTATTTAGGCCCATCCCTCTTCTTCCAGGAAAAAAAAAAAAAATCTGGGTTACAGTGAGGGACTTACAATAGAAATAAATGGGGCCAATTACACTATTATTAGTGCTGTCACGGAGACCACTGAGATATCGCCGGACACTTATTTCAGTAATCTCTTTCAGGGAGTAGGAACATCATTTTTCTGCATACATTTCCTTAAAAATATCAGCACCTTTAACAATGCGCTCTTTGTTAAAAACGGTGAAACGGCCACAGAAGGCTGAACATGGACCAACAATTAAATAGCGCAGACGGAATGCAAGAACGTATCCTGCGTGAACAGCCCTTAACTCAGTTATTACCAGAGTCCCTTTCAAGGCAGGTCAGTTTAATCAGCGGCCATCTTTGGAAGGCTCCCGGACAGCTATTTTCTATGTAAACAAGTCGCATAAAAGTACAGCTCCTATTTAATTTAATTTGGTAAGACCGAAATATCCAAAACGGTTGGTCAAGATTACGATCAAAGAACATATTTCAAATCAGCAGTAAAATCGGACAACAATGGTATCATAAATTGTGCTTCTTTAGCCCAGGTCACGTGTGTGTGTGTGTGTGTGTGTGTGTGTGTGTATATATATATATATATATATATATATATATATATATATATATATATATATATATATATATATATATATATATATATGGTTCAGCTAATACGCATGCAGGTTCAAGAGTTGATGGACAGACTATGTCTGAATCTAAAAGGTGATTGGCTCTTTTACCTGAAAGTCGGAACTTTTCTACATCTGCTGGCCGTTCCAATAGAGCGTGACAGTCTGGTTCTGGAAGTAAAACTCCTATAAATTTTTTCCATAGGCAAATTGATTTTCAACGATAACTTACAGCTGAAGTCAGACGTTTACATACACCTTAGCCAAATACATTTAAACTCAGTTCCCAAATACATTATAAACTCAGTTCCCTTAGGACTCAGTACACTCAACATTGCGTAGCAACGCATATGGGGAACACCTTCTTAAACAACCTAATTGAAACCTCTCTACAATAACGCCAATATTTTAATATTTTCTATGGTGTTTGAGCTAGTGTTCATGAATGATACGTTCATTTTGAACGAATCTTTTATGTGACTCAGAAGAACAAGTAATCTCAGAAAGTGATTCGTTCATTTTGTGTTGACCGCATGTGCATTGTGCAACCTCCATTCGTTTAAGTGAAAATCGCATAGGCGCTGTACAGGAAACAGAAATGATTAGTTCACCTCTGGAGTCTTCTGGTCCCAGTCGTTCCTTCTTTTGTCACGTGACAGCTGTATACCTACGCACATACAGCTGTCAGGTGACAAAAGTACGAACGACTCGGACAAGAAGATTCAGTCCAGAGGTGAACTAATAATTTATTTCATATATTTTGTCCTTGGCTGCATTATACATTTGTCCTTATTGTGATTATAATCAAAGTTTGCGTAAGTAGACATGTTGGGGGCATTTGGCTATTGAAAATGTAACATTTTAATTTAAAATGATCCGATCTTCCCATAACTAGTTTGAACCCCACCTGTTTTAGTGCAAACTGGGCGAAGAGCAGAATCTGTCATATGCAAAGTCCGAGAGGACAAGGAAACGGTTCTATATGTTGTGCCGAAATGGCCCAACTAGCCATGGTTTCCAGAAATTATGGAGATGCTTTACAGCTCGCCATGGAAAATACCGCTGAGGAGGGATCTCCTCTCTCAGGCGCAAGGCACAATCTGGCATCCACAGCCCTAGCTGTGGAACCTGCATGTGTGGCCCCTGAAAGGGGCGCACTAGACGTGCCAGAACGGACGTGTTCAGTCATGAACACCATTGTACAGGCCAGAGCACCGTCCACGAGACCCCCCTACGCACTTAATTGGAAGGTGTTCACTGATTGGTGTCTCTTACATGGGAAAGACCCAGTAAACTGCCCCATGTATGAAATTCTAATATTTCTTCAAGAGAAATTAGACGCAGGACTCACCCTGTCAGTGCTCAAAGTGCATGTGGCAACTATATCTGCATATCATGCACATGAAGCCGGCACCTCTATAGGCAAGCATGATTTAATCATAAAATTTCTTAAGGGAGCAAGACAATTAAACCCACATCGGCTGGCTACAGTCCCGACTTGGGACTTAACTTTAGTCCTAAAAGCTCTCACAGGGCCCCCCCTTCAAGCCTTTGGACTCACGCATGCTCTCTGTTAAGACTGCACTACTGCTGGCTCTGGCCTCATTAAAAAGGGTAGTTAACCTGCATGCACTATCAGTCAACAATTCATGTCTGGAGTTTGGCCCCGGTCTTTCAAGAGCCACTGCCAAACCCAGGAAAGGCTATGTGCCTAAGATCCTAACCACGCCCTTCAAAGTGCAGGTGGTTCACCTTCAGGCCTTCTTCCCTCCTCCATTTAATTTGGATGAGGAACAATCATTGCATTTGTTATGCTCTGTGTGGGCAATACATGCATACGTTGAGCATACTTGCCAGTTCAGACTGTCTGATCAGCTCTATATATGCTATGGAGGATGCACAAAAGGAATGTCTGTCTCCAAGCAAAGGCTATCTCACTGGATTGTCGATGCAATTGCCCTGGCTTAGGAGTCGCAGGGTAAGACTTGCCCAATTGGTGTTAAAGCACATTCAGCTAAAGGCATGGCCTCCTCATGGGCATGGACGAATGGTGTGTCCTTACAAGACATATGTTTTGCAGCAGGATGGTCCTCTCAAAACACATTCACAAGGTTTTACAACCTAGAAGTAACGTCTCATTCTTCACAAGTCCTCTCTGGTTAGAGCACTTGCTATTCATTGGCCATATATATATATATATATATATACTTATGCCCCTCCCTTTAAGTACGGGCTCCCCATCATTTACACAACCGCCTGCATGCAGGCCGTTATAATTTATTATAAAGTCACAAGCACTTTCAATACAAATAAACTCCCTTCCCAACTGGGTTCATAAGGAGTTAATTCATACTATATAACTATAGTTCATATATTGTTAAGAGTGCTTCCCTCCTGGCCAACATGAGGATCACTCACTGTGGCATACTCATGTCGGTCACCGTCCCACGAGACTGTGGCATCATATTCCTCTCTGGGAAGTTATGTTGTGTATCAAATCAAAATCACATTTATTGTCACACAGCCATATACACAAGTGCAATGGTGTGTGAAATTCTTGGGTGCAGTTCCGATCAACATAGCAGTCGTGACAGTGGTGAGACATATACCAATTTACAATAACATCAAATTAACACAACACAATTTAAAGTCTAATATACACATAATTACACACAACACAATATACAAATAATAACATACACTGTACAGTATACCTTTTATACGCACTATATAGATACACATTATTCAATAAAAATAAAAAAAGTATATATAGAATGTACAGTAGGTTGTATTGTACTGTATTGACATTCAGGCTGTCGGTTGATAGTCAGTTGTTAAGAGAGAATATAATATAATAATAATATAATTTATGACAGTCCGGTGTGAGATATAAGAGTAAGAGTAATAAAGTGCAGTACTGATGTATTTTGATCATGGGAGATCAAGAGTTCAAAAGTCTGATTGCTTGGGGGAAGAAGCTATCATGGAGTCGGCTGATGCGGGTCCTGATGATGCTATACCGCCTGCCTGATGGTAGCAGTGAGAACAGCCCATGGCTCAGGTGGCTGGAGTCTCTAATGATCCTCCGAGCTTTTTTCACACACCGCCTTGTATATATTTCCTGGAGGGAGGGAAGCTCACCTCCGATGATGTGTCTGGCAGTTCGCACCACCCTTTGCAGTGCTTTGCGGTTGTGGGCGGTGCTATTGCCGTACCAGGTGGAGATGCAGCCAGTCAGGATGCTCTCTACAGTGCAGGTGTAGAACTGTGTGAGGATGTGGCGGTTCATTCCAAACTTCCTCAGCCATCTCAGGAAGAAGAGGCGCTGATGAGCCTTCTTCACAACGACTTCAGTGTGGATGGACCATGTGAGTTCCTCAGTGATGAGGATACCCAGGAACTTGAAGCTGCTGACTCTCTCCACTGGTGCTCCATTGATGGTGATGGGACTGTGTTCTCTGTCTTTTCTTCTGAAGTCCACCACAAGCTCCTTTGTCTTACTGACGTTGAGGGAGAGGTTGTGCTCCTGACACCAGTGTGTTTCATCATTGTCAGTGATCAGACCTACCACCATCGTGTCATCAGCAAACTTAATGATGGCACTGGAGCTATGTGTTGCCACACAGTCATGCGTGTACAAGGAATACAAGAGTGGGCTGAGAACACAGCCCTGTGGGGCTCCAGTGTTGAGGAGATGTTGCTGCCTATTCTAACCACCTGGTGTCTGCTTGATAGGAAGTCCAGGATCCAGCTGCACAGCGAGCTGTTTAAGCCCAGAGCCGGAGTTTCTCATCTAGCTTGGAGGGCACTATGGTGTTGAATGCTGAGCTGTAGTCTACAAACAGCATTCTCACATAAGTGTTCTTTTTTCCAGGTGGGAGAGAGCAGTGTGTATTGTAGATGCAATGGCATCATCAGTGGAGCGGTTGTTGCGGTAAGCAAACTGCATTGGGTCAAGAGAGAGAGGCAGCACAGAGCAGATGTAATCTCTGATTAGTCTCTCAAAGCATTTGCTGATGATGGGGGTCAGAGCAACAGGACGCCAGTCATTTAAGCAAGTTATTTTTGATTGCTTTGGAACAGGCACAATGGTGGATGTTTTAAAGCATGTGGGGACTACAGATAAAGAGAGGGAAAGGTTGAAAATGTCTGTAAAAACACCAGCCAGTTGGTTCACGCACGCTCTGATGACGCGGCCCGGAATGCCGTCTGGACCCGTGGCTTTGCGGATATTCAACCGTCGGAAGGATCGGGTTACATCCGCTACAGAGACGGAGAGTGAACTAACCTCTGTAGCTTCGGCCGCGAGAGTTCTCTCCGCAAGGACGGTGTTATTTCCCTCAAAACGAGCATAAAAAGTATATAGCTCATCCGGGAGAGAGGCAGCGGTGTTCATGGCGAAGTTTTTATTCCCTTTAAAGACCGTGATGATGTTAATTCCCTGCCACATACTTCTGAGTCTGGAATCTCCGCAGACATCCAAGTTTCCGTAAGGCAGATAATGCAGCAGTCCCTCATCTCTCGTTGGAAAGAGATCCGCGCTTTCAGCTCGCAGAGCTTGTTATCCAGAGACTGAACATTTGCCAGTAGAATACTGTCGATTTGCGTGGCGTCTTACTCTGATGAGAACGCCGGCTCTGTTTCCCCTTTTCCTCCTGCGTTTCCGCGTCCGGACTGCCCAGACAAAGGGCACCGCTTGCGTGTTTGTAAACAGCGGGTCGGCATTGAGGAATTTGAAGTCCGGTTTACGGTGTGAAATTGCTGAACCAATGTCCAAAATTGTTTGTCTGTCGTAGACAATAAGGCAGACAACATCCAAGACAAAAAGCATAAGAATTGTGAACAAAACAAACAAAACACTGCTATGTTGTGTCGGAGCTCGCAACGCAGCAGCCATACTCGGCACCATCTTGAGTCCATCTGTAGTGCGGAATGATGGGATTCTGTTCCCCATATGCATTGCTACGCAATGTCGAGTGTACTGAGTCGTAAGGGGACATCTCGGATCCCCGTAAGGGGACATGTGCCCCTTCTGTCTGAATGTGCTTGACGCCTCTGCTTGTATCTTTGTCTTTTTGGAAAAACATTTTTAATACTTCTTTGCCTCAAAACAAAGTTTGTAATGTTGTGATTCACCTTGGAGCTTGTTGCTGTGGTTCATGGCTTACAACTCTGTAATGCTGGATTTTATGAAAAGCGTATGACTGGGAGAAAAACTTCCGGAACACAGGTGGCTGAAAAAGTGGACGGACATTTTTGTTGAATTCATTTTAATACCAGTGGTCCATCTCTGGCTAAATAGTCTCTGTTATTACCCAGGTTGAGTTACCATCCTGAGCGAGAATCTAAACAAAATGAAAGGATGAATAAAGATAAAATAAAACACACAAAAAAACAGATTCATAATATTTTACAATAGATATAATTTTTCCATTATTGATTAATTTAAGTGACTGTATTAAAGAGACAAGCTTGGAACATAACACCTTTTAAGATAAACTGTCAAAATTGTAAAGTTTTATGGGTGTGTTCAATACTTGTATCTTCTATTTACAATAAAATTAATGTCTTCAACAGTCATACATAAATGATTTTTCCAGACAGAATAAATAAATAATAATACATTTAAAAAAAAAATCTGTACAATATTATAAGCTGCTTGCTGAACTCTTATTTTGAAAGTATTACGTCACATCCGCTGGCCATTTGCGTTGTTTCTAAGCTTGTGTTCATGGTGAAGTGAGTCCGTACGACTGTACGATGATTTTGAACGTTAATTTACCAACTTCGTTTGTAATGAAGTAAAAACAACTTTAGGATTTGCGTTGAGGAGTGATCTTATTCGTGAAAACAGTGCAATATCTGCATGGTCGCTTGCGCAAACTAACGTGGTAGTGAGACGGATCATCTGGCCCGCTTGTGGCTGTCGGACGTCACTGACCAGCAGCCGCAAACTTTAACAAAATGGGGAAAAACCGTAAAAAACGTGGAAAAGGAATACAAAATGCTCAACTTCCAGGACCTGGACCTCAGCATGGGGTGCGTCCTGCAGCACCCGCTCCTCCACTGCCTAAAAATTGCTGGTCCAGGCCTCCTCCCCGTCGCGGCGGGTTTCGCGGTCCCACTCCTCGTCACCCGATGGGTCCACCGGGGCAGAGATTTCCTGGGCCCCCTCATGACTTCGGACCGAAGCCCTCGAAAATGAGGAAGATGGATAATATGGCAAAGCACAGACAGTCAGTGAGTGTACATGTAAGTTTTTGACGACCTTATTTATTATCTGAGATTTGTGTCTGTGTCAAAACCTAGTTTGCTTTCTAGTTAGTTATTGGGGCAATCCTTCTATATAAACCTTTATATCAGGGGTCTTCAACTTTTTTCAGGCCAATAAGCTCTTAGTGGGTAGAGAGATTAAGCAGGGACCCCCTGTTACATATTGTATACAATTATTATGTATTAAAGAGTTTTGCGTTTAATGCCCATAATAACAAATGTGTGGTACCATATTAAAGGGATAGTTCACCCAAAAATGGAAATTCTCATCATTTACTCACATGCCATCCCAGATGTGTATGACTTTCTTCTGCTGAACACAAACAAATATTTTTGAAGAATATCTCCGCTCTGTAGGTCCATCCAATGCAAGTGAATGCCGACCAGAACTTTGAAGCTTCAGAAAGCACATAAATGCAGCATAAAAGTAATCCATAAGACTCCAGTGGTTAAATCCATGTCTTCAGAAGTGATAGGTTGATAATCTCAGCATTATCTATTTATTTACACCAAGTAGGCTATTGTTCTGAAAGCAAAAAGC
The DNA here is from genome assembly GCF_019703515.2 of Myxocyprinus asiaticus. NCBI lineage: Eukaryota > Metazoa > Chordata > Actinopteri > Cypriniformes > Catostomidae > Myxocyprinus > Myxocyprinus asiaticus. The sequence continues at coordinate 39,126,387 of NC_059364.1, read as the reverse complement.
AACTTAAATACTTAAAAAGAAACTGTTGGCTGTCATCCACTCAAAGCAAAGCAGACACTTTTACCTGCGCGGCGCCCTACTGCAGTGCTGCTCAAAAAGATCTGCTATCAGCAGTTCGTCATGAGCAGTGGGTGTACACTGTCCCTTGGATCAAATAATAACAGTTTTCAAACAGTTTTCTGTGATTAATTGCGATTAATCATGATACATGTTGCAGTAAAACAAATACAAAATTAATATAATCATATATTAACATAATAATTTGTCTCAAAGAACTTGCAAGAAATTGGTTAGTCATTTATTTTAATTAGTTAAATGTGTACATGTTAAAATGTTCAAATAATAGGATCAAATTGGTAGATTCAATTCATAAGCTTTATTGGCAAAATAAATGTAAGTGTGCATTGCCAATGCATTATAAGACACTATACATATAGATATAAACATTTAAAGCTGAAGTTTAAAATCTCAAAACTATTATTTTCTCTGGCTGCCGTTCAGTCTCTGTCACGCACACGCTGGTTGTCTCTCGCATGGTTTAATTTTTGACACATTCAGATGACAGTGAAAGAGCATTTTTGGGTGGTGCAGCTCGCCTGTGTCTCTCCCAAACCTGGCTCACCACTTGCGGGTGAAGTCTCCATTCTCCGTACAGTAAATCCACTCCTGTGTTTATTATGCCCGGGACGTGCGTCGCACATAATGAACAAACGGGCATTGCTCCACACAATCAGTTTCTGTGCTAGGATGTGCAGTCAAGTCAAGCGTGTACCTCGTGAAAATTTATATTTGGCAATTTAAGCCACAGGAAGTGAAAGAAATACGTGTACTGCATTAATTGCAGTATTTTTTTTTAAGCGTTTAAACCATCAACTATTAATTGCAGAAATTAACGTGTTAAATTTCCCAGCCCTAAATTAAACATTTGTGTTGTTTCGCAAAACTCAGCTCCATTTTATGCTCTTCGGCCGCCATCTTGGATATGATGTCAAATGTCGCTAAATTAAAAAACTAAAAATACATTTGAATTTTTACTACATAAATAGTAAAATGAGGGAGGTAAAGTCTTCAATAGGCAGTTCACATTAGAGGTCTTCACGGGTCCACCCTAACCCGAGGACCCGATTGTTAAATTAGGATGAGAATGTGCGGGACGGGATATAAGGTGAAAAACGGAGCAGAGCCACAACGAGCTGAGTGATGTCAGAGGGAGAGTGGAGTTAAGGCACACAATAGCAAATTAGCAATGCTAACGTTAGCAGCGTGGCAATGAACGAGCAATCGTTATTATAGTTCAAAAGGGCAAACAGTCGAAGTTATCTTATGCGAGATACAAAAAAAAATGCAAAGCTGATTCTAAACAAGTTGCATTTGTCATCCGTCACCGTGACAGCAAGTGGACTTTTGAAGCTGAAATAATGAGTGGATTAGCTATGCTGTTTCAATCAGCAAGAGAGGAATCACAGAAAACCTGGAAGTATTTTACCAACTTTCTTGGCAAGGAGGATGGATTATGTGTGTCACAGCCAGGCACAGGGGAGAAGGCTACTTACATTAGGTAAGACATGAAATTGTGTTTTCACAACTTGTAAATTAACTTGTTAATAGCAATCAGCTGTGAAATCGGTGTCGATCGGGTCTGTGTCTCCCGACCGGGTCCGGGTCCCAGCTTTCAAATAATAGACGGGTCCGGTATTTCTCGGTTCTGCATGGGTACGGTCCAAGCTTTCATATAATAGACGGGTCCGGTTCGGGTCTGGGTAGTACATATCCGGGTCTCTTTGAGTTTGGGCACGAATTTTTGGACCCGTGAAGACCTCTAGTTCACATGCTGTTACACTTGAACTGATGTCACAGTATACTACCCCAGACTCAAGCTATAATAACAGCGAAATACCACATTGTTTTTATTCATTACAGTTGTATGTGGGGTAGCAATATTCCCAGACAGCAGTGGTATTCGGCTGAACTCGGTGGTGAAGTGGCTCAGACTATGAGCCCAGGCCAGGGGCTGTTCAAACAGAAGGAACACAACAGACTGGAACCGAACACGAGGATCTTGAGACACACATTTCCAAGTTGAACATCTTTCCTGACAAAGCATTTAAACAACTCATTGCTTAATCAGAGAAATGCTTATAAAAGAGCAAGATGCAACGTCCAAAGACCTCCACCAACAGTAAGGGGCTGTTCACACCGAAGAGCTTTTGCAACCTCCATTTGTTTTTCTGTGTAAACACACGCCAGACAAACTTCTCAGTTTTGCTTTTTTTTTATTTTTATTCAGCATCTCGTGCAGGAGCGCTGTTTTTTAGATGCTGTGTTTAATTAAAAAGAACTTTAAAAAGCATCTTGAGTCTTGCTTTCTGTTAAACTGTATTTGTTGTGCTGTGTCTAGCCTTTTTTAGCACAAGAATGCGAGCGATTTGAAGTCTTTGTCAATTCTTGGCACACATCCAAAATTCTAATTTTAGCATTCGAATGTGCATTTTTTTCTTAAATTCGACGAATTTTCAAATTTTTATTTGACAGCTCTATACTGCATTAATTGCAGTCTTTTTTTAAGGTGTTATATAGGGCTGCAACTAACAATTATTTTGATGATAAACTAATCTAACAATTATTAGAACGATTATTCGACTATTCAGCGACTATTGCAACGATTAATCATTAGCTCTTAACTAATTATTCAGCTTGTGCCCTGACTTAAAATGTTGTATTAAACATGCTTACTAACAATAAAGAGGACAAAATCATCTTTTAAAAATACCTCTAAATGACATTCACTGAATTAAAGGAAAGAAAATTAACTGCAAAATTCACTGTTTTGTCTTGTTTTCCATTAAAAATATCTAAAAATCCTTAAAAAAAAAAGAAATAAAAAGATACATTTACTTGAGAAGCAACATATAAGATATTTAGACTTGCTTTCAGAGAATGTACGTCTGTAATTTATGAGTTTATTAATATGAGTATATTTTGTATAGAAGTGTATTTTTTTCACTTGTTCATACTTCTGCCAGTACAGTAAAGTCAAAATATACTTATATTCAAGACATTCTTTGAAAACAAGTCTAAATATCTTATATGTTGCTTCTCAGGTAAATGTATCATGTTTTAAGGATTTTAGATATTTTAAAATATTTCGTATTATTCAATGTTCTCAGATAGCAATTTTTTCTTCTGCAGAAGAAAATGTTTATTCACGATAAGATAACCACCGCAACACTGTATTCTGTATTCTGTATTCTGATCCCTGTGCCAGAGTGAGCTTTAGCCAGGTGCAGTCTCAATCTTTCCCCTTTAGATCGGGTCACTTCAAATGACTCCTAGAAGTGGCGTTCAGAGAAATTCCAGTTTCAGCTCAGAGTTTATATTTATTAACATGACCTGCTTCCTGATTATTTTAACTTTAATAAAGGATGCATTAAAGATATAACACCGGGGTGTTTTCTTTAAAGGTGCTCTGACATGCAAGTTTTGCTTCAGTTGAACGGTAACTCCTGCTCTGCTTTATTTCACAACGAGAGTGCTTCTGTATTTACTTACTTTATATATTTTTTTGATTTCCTCATACTTCGAGATCTACATTACCTTAAACAGTTTGGAGTGCGTCTGGACTGTGAGCTGTTTACTTCCTCTACTCAGTCAGGCGTGAACTGCAGTGCTCCACTTACACGCCATCATTAGAGTTCAATGTGATCTCATGTTATGTTAAATGAGATCGAATGACTATTTCAACAACAAAAAATTTTGTCTACAATTTTTTATTGTCGACGTTGTCGATAATGTAGACTAATTGTTTCAGCCCTACTGAAGAATTGGTGTTTTATCAGTCTATTGTGGGTTGCCGATTTGCAGAGCAATAGTTGGTGTGGTTTTGTTTCAGAACATGCCTCCCCCCGGTAAAGCCTGTCCACCCCAATCTCAGAAGAAAAAAGATCAGCTGGCATCGAAAGACTCCAAGATCGAACCTTCCAAGACGATGGCACCAAAGTTGGCAATGTTCAAGAATATTTCAGCAAAGTAAATCCATAGTCATACTCCTGATTTGTATCTTTAGAGAAAATCATTGCGTCTCTACCTTTTGGATAAAAAGCTAGTGGTTTTGAGAAATACAAACCATTAAGGAGAGAATGTTGAAATAATTGCAATTTCTTTTTCAGCACTCCCCATGGACGCTCATTGGGAGTCATTTCATTTATTGGTGTAAGTACTTTTGCTAATAATATTTTATATAAGAAGTAAATGACAAGAAACCATGTTATATTGTGAATGTTGGACGCTGTTAAGTAGAGGTCGACCAATAGTGGGTTTTACAGATAACGATAACAAAGGTGGTGGGAAAAGCTGACCGATTAATCGGCTGATAGATTTTAAAATCGATTTATAGAATGTAAAAAAAATTGTTTTATTCTTTCTTTACTATGGCGGGCAAAGACAAAGATTCCAAAATGAATGAAATCCCAGATGCAGTTTTTTGTTTAACTAAAATCCCAATAACATCCAGAAAACAGATTTTGAAGATTTGATGCATAACGCCAGACTTAAGTATAAACAATCTCGAAACATCTTATTTTGAAATGAAGAAAAAACTATCATCAACTATCGACAAAGACTTTTTTCCGATAACCGATAGTTCCAAAAACCAACTATCGGCACAGATTAATCGTAAAACCGATATATCGGTCTACGTCTACTGTCAAGCAACCCCTTCAGCTGTGAATAAATTCACATTATATCAGTATATCAGCATCCAGGGCCGCAACTATCAATTGTGCGTAAAACATTTAAGTAAATGAGTTTTGTTTAATACCGAATTTTATTAACCCATTATTTTTCAAAAACATTCACTATTTAAAATGTCTCTCTCACTTTTGTTTTTTGAATGAATGAATGAGTGAGCATTGAAAGTTTTTGAAATAAAACTTTTCTTGCAAAACAATCACTTTCTTGAATATCAAACAATATACAGCACTGTTTTGTTCACTGACCCTCAGAATTACGGTGGTATCATTGAACGGGAGGATCTGAAGAAATTTTCGTTTGTCTTTGATGCCTTTATTGGAAAGAGATCAAACCTGGTGCCTGGGGTTAAAGTGCATTTTACTACACTGAAAAATCTGGTGAGTCATTGTATATTTCATGTGCTAAAACCCAGATTGTTTTCGATGAATCATTGTTTATTGCAGATGTTCTAATTTCTGTACTATAACTGCTTGTGATGTCAGGGAAAAGAATGTGCGGTTGATGTGAAAGTGGCCCCAAGAGGAACAGAGGACATTGGCAATACAGTGTATGAGGGTGTTGTTACTACGGCCCTTCCTGATGTGAGTAAAACAGACACTTTAGTACTTTCCGATCAACATGGGACAGGTATAATAGGTGTTGTTTCACTTTATAACATCCATTCAGTGATGGTTGGTATGTTTGAAAATGTTTTCTGAAACATCAAGCGATAGACCTTTTATCAGCACTAAGTTATTCAGTTGGGTGGATATTGCTCTTGTACAGAGTTTATGTATAGGAAAACAGCGGGGGCTCGTGTTTTTAGCGCAGTTCACCTGCAATGTGAAGCACTGCTGGTTCAAGCATTCGTGCAATTCCAAACATTAGTAACCGCTATAAAGTTATTATACAAATCTACAAAAGCGGAACAGTAAAGGAGAGTTTGACAGTGGTTCACAAGAAGCGAAACTGTCAAACAAACATTGCATTTTCCATTTCACAATAAAAGCTACTGGTGAAGGTGAAATAAACATGACTGCATACAGTGTCAAAATTAAAACCCTAGTTTAGGGTGAAGTAAATAGGACAGAAATATATTAATTTATCTTTAAAAAATCTTATCCTGAAAATAATAATTCAGTATTATATTACAATAATAAACTTGACTGGGTTCCACAGTAATAATTTAGTAATATGCAATATTCATCTGGTTTCCAAAAAATAGGCTAAGTGAAGTAGTTTTTGCACACCTTGTTCATTCACAAAGAAAAACTTGTTAGTAAAAATATATGACGGTAAATAAGATTTTTATTAAGCTTCCATATATGATTGTATGTTAAATATAAGTAGAAATGTTCAAATCAATGAAAATGATTACATTTTACTCTCCCTTGTATTCATTTAGTGAAAAACTGTAGGAAACACACCATCATTTTTAAACATATTTTTATAAAAAAACCTTTGAATTATTAATTCAACATGGCTACAATGGCTGTTTAGATGAAATCATGGTTCCTCTGATTTAAAAAAGAAACAAACACTTATGCTATTTCAGAGCAAAAACATATTTATCGAGATATATATCGAATATCTTCAGTTTGCTGAAAAATATCGAGATATAAATTCTGAAGCCATATCATCCAGTCTTAGCTGCAACTAACGATTATTTTGATAATCGACTAATCTAACAATTATTAGAACGATTATTCGACTATTCAGCGATTATTGCGACGATTAAACATTAGCTCTTAACCGATTATTCAGCTTGTGCCCCGCTATAAAAGGTTGCATTAAACGTGCTTACTAACAATAAAGAGGACAAAATCATCTTTTAAAAATACCTCTAAATTGCATTCACTGAATTAAAGGGGAAAAAATACTTTTTTTAATTCAGTAAAAAATTCACAGCAAAATTCACTGTTTTATCTTGTTTTCCATTTAAAAATATCTAAAAATCCTTTTTCAAGATACATTTATTTGAGAAGCAACATAAGATATCTAGACTTGCTTTCAGAGAATGTACGTCTGTAATTTATGAGTTTATTAATATGAGTATACAGTCATGTGAAAAAGAAAGTACACCCTCCTTGAATTCTGTGGTTTTACGTATCGGGACATAATAAAAATCATCTGGTCCTTAGCAGGTCTTAAAATTAGGTAAATACAACCTCAGATGAAATAACACATGACATATTACACCGTGTCGTGATTTATTTAACAAAAATAAAGCCAAAATGGAGAAGCCATGTGTGGAAAAACTAAGTACACCTTATGATTCAATAGCTTGTAGAACCAACTTTAGCAGCAATAACTTCAAGTAATCGTTTTCTGTATGACTTTATCAGTCTCTCACATCATTGTGGAGGAATTTTGGCCCACTCTTCTTTACAACGTTGCTTCAGTTCATTGAGGTTTGCGGGCATTTGTTAATGCACAGCTCTATTAAGGTCTTGCCACAGCATTTCAATCAGGTTGAGGTCTGGACTTTGACTGGGCCATTGTAACACCTTGATTCTTTTCTTTTTCAGCCATTCTGTTGTAGATTTGTTGGTATGCTTGGGATCATTGTCCTGTTGCATGACCCAATTTCAGCCTAGCTTTAGCTGTCAGACAGATGGCCTCACATTTGACTCTAGAATACTTTGGTATACAGAGGAGTTCATGGTCGACTCAATGACTGCAAGGTGCCCAGGTCCTGTGGCTGCAAAACAAGCCCAAATCATCACCCCTCCACCACCATGGTTGACAGTTGGTATGAGGTGTTTGTGTGCTGATATGCTGCGTTTGGTTTTCGCCAAACGTGGCGCTGTGCATTATGGCCAAACATCTCCACTTTGGTCTCGTCTGTCCAAAGGACATTGTTCCAGAAGTCTTGTGGTTTGTTTAGATGCAACTTTGCAAACCTAAGCCATGCTGCCATGTTCTTTTTAGAGAGAAGAGGCTTTCTCCTGGCAACCCTTTTAAACAAACCATACTTGTTCAGTCTTTCTCTAATTGTACTGTCATGAACTTTAACATTTAACATGCTAACTGAGGCCTGTAGAGTCTGAGATGTAAGTCTTGGATTTTTTGCAATTTCTCTGAGCATTGCACGGTCTGACCTTGCGGTGAATTTGCTGGGATGTCCACTCCTGGGAAGATTGGCAGCTATCTTGAATATTTTCCACTTGTGAATAATCTTTCTCACTGTAGAATGATGGACTTTAAATTGTTTGGAAATGGCCTTATAACCCTTCCCAGATTGATGGGCAGCAACAATTGCTTCTCTAAGATCAATGCTGATGTCTTTCCTCCTTGGCATTGTGTTAACACACACCTGAATGCTCCAGACCAGCAAACTGCTAAAACTTCGGCTTTTATAGAGGTGGTCACACTTGCTGATGATCAGTTAATCAAGGGCATTTGATTAGCAGCACCTGGCTACTACTTAGCCTCTTAATTCCTATTGAATCATAAGGTGTACTTAGTTTTACACACATGGCTTCTCCATTTTGGCTTTATTTTTGTTAAATAAATCATGACACGGTGTAATATGTCATGTGTTGTTCATCTGAAGTTGTATTTACCTAATTTTAAGACCTGCTATGGACCAGATGATTTTTATTATGTCCTGATACGCAAAACCATAGAATTCAAGGATGGTGTACTTTCTTTTTCACTTCACTGTATTTTGTATAGATTTTGTATTTTTCACTTGTTCATGCTTCTGCCAGTACAGTAAAGTCAATATACTTATATTCAAGGCATATTCTTTGAAAGCAAGTTGAAATATCTTATATATGTTGCTTCTCAGGTAAATGTATCATGTTTTAAGGATTTTAGATATTTTAAAATATTTAATATTATTCAGCATTCTCAAATAAAAATGTTTTCTTCTGCAGTATAGCTCCTAATGTAAATGTACATTGATTTAAAGGAGTTTTAGATATTTATGTTGGAAAACAAAACAATTTTGTTGCAGTGTTTAATGGGTGTAGACTACACTCTCTCACCTTTTTGTTCACTTCGATCCATCTGTGACGAGGAGGAGGGCGGGGCCGGGCCGTGAGTGTGCACGGCCGGGCCCCAATCGGGCTAATCAGCCGAGGAGAGTGATAAAGCCAAGCCGGATGCGGCAGTTAGGGAGAGAGAGAGCCACATGCAGCTGCCGTGTGTGTTTATGTTTTTGTCTTTTTAAGTTTTCATTAAACATTATTTTGATGGTTAGTCCGGTTCCTGCCGCCTCCTTGCCCATTTTAAACCTTGTTACATTGGTGCTGAAACCTGGGAAGGAGGAGGGATGCGCTGTCGTGGAGTCCCCGCCTCTGCCGTCCACCGGGGGACGGAGTTGCCGCTGCCGGCCGCCTGGACACGGAGGAACGGCCGCTGTCCGTGAGGGGAGGAGGGGCTTGCTGCCGGCTGCCTGGAGTGGTAGAGCTGCTGCCAGGGGCGGGGGGGCTCACTACCGGCTGTCAGAACGTGGAGAGGCATTCCATCTGCCAGGGGTCGGAGGACTCGCTCCAGTCCACCCGGGGAGGAGCAGCTGTCATCCGCCAGAGGGTGGAGGAGTAGTCGAGGACCAGGTGACGGCGTGTCTGGGAACCGGCGAGCAATTTTTTTTCTCTCTCTCCTCTCTCTCACTGTCACTCCACCTCGCTCTTTCCCTCTCCCCTTGTCTCCCTCCCAGGTCTCGAAAGGCGTGGAAAGCCTAACGGCGGGGGGGATGTACGTCATGCCGGGGGTTCCCCGGCCTGAGGCAAAGGTGGGAGGAGTGTGACGAGGAGGTAGGGCTAATCAGCCGAGGAGAGGGATAAAGTCGAGCCAGATGCGGCAGTTTGGGAGAGAGAGAGCCACATGCAGCTGCCGTGTGTGTTTGTTTTTGTCTTTTTAAGTTTTCATTAAACATTTTGATGGTTTGTCTGGTTCCCGCCGCCTCCCTACATATTTTTTTTTTTTTTTTAAATTAACATTTTTATTGATTGATATGCACATGACAGTGGAAAAAACTCAACACATATATAAAGAATCAACATTTTACATTTAAACCCTACTAATACAATCCCACCCTGACCCCTAACGAACATCCCTGTGGTCCTACATAACACATACACAATCCAAAAATAAAAATATATATATATATATATATATATATATATATATATATATATATATACACAAACAAATAAATAAAATAATAATAAACATACATAATTAAAAAAAAATACACTCTCCACATCCCCTCCCCGAGAGTCCCCCAAAAAAACTAAATATTTGCCCCATTTTTATACAAATAATTCCCAAAACCCCAGCCTTCTACTTACCACTTCTTCAAATGCAGCTACCCTCCCCATTTCCACACACCACTCCGAAAAAGAGGGTGCTCCACTTGACTTTCAACCCCTTAAAATGACTTGCCTGCCGATCATGAGACTGGTCAGAACCCAATTTTTTATGTGATTATCCCCTAAATGCATGACCGCCCCATCACCCAAAATACAGAGTCTGGGACAAAGCAAAACCTGAGTGTTCAAAACATCACACAAATAACTCTGAACCCTCAACCAAAACTCCTGGATCTTAACACACCCCCAAAAGACATGGGTAGTGTCTCCAACTTCTGATTGGCATCGCCAGCAAGTGGGTGTGTCTTTAAGACCAAGCCTATATAATCTAGAGGGGGTCCAATAAAATCTATGTAAAATCTTAAATTGCATAAGGCGAACCCTTGCATCTCTAGATACAGACTTGACATTTTTAAGAATGTTAGTCCACACTCCATCCTCCAATACCAAATTCAAATCTTTTTCCCATACTCTCTTGAGAGAAGTCAAGGCTCCATCCCCCAGACTCTGAATTAGTAGGGAGTAATACACTGATGCTTCATGGCCTTTTCCAAAAGCAGCAATCACCTCTCCCAAAGCACCTGCCGCTTTAGGGGGGTGCGTGCCACTCCCAAAAATAGTGCAGAGTAGGTGGCGAAGCTGTAAATGCTTATAAAACTGAGATCTGGGAATGCCAAAATGTTGAACCAAATTTTCAAAAGGTCTCAATACTCCACCCTCATATAGGTCACCAAGTGCATTAACCCCCCTCACAATCCAGTCTGACCAACAAAAAGGGGACTTATTAATACATAGTTTAGGGTTCAGCCATATGCTCGAGGCTGCGTTTAAATAAATATCCAAATTAAACACTCTGGACACTTTTGTCCATATCGAGTGCAAATGCAAAATAACGGGGTGCGACTTAACCTCTCCGGCTAGTTTGATCGAAAGGCTTTGCAGTGGCGAGATAGGGGCAAGTACTTCCTTTTCAATACAAAACCAGGGAAGGGCTCTCTCAGGTGGAAGCGACCAATGAGCCAAATGTCTAAGACCGAATGCATAATAATAAAACAAAATCTTGGGTAGGCCTAACCCACCTTTGTCAATTGGCCTATGTAACTTATTGAAATTTAACCTGGGGTGCTTACCATTCCAAATGAAGGACTTCGCTATACTATCAAATTGCTTGAAATAAGAGAGGGGGACATCTACAGGGAGAGACTGAAGCAGGTAGTTGAATTTTGGAATACAATTAATTTTAATAACATTAACCTTCCCAATCATCGATAAATGTAATGAAGCCCACCTGCCCACATCACTCGAAAAACTTTGTATTAAAGGGTCAAACTTAACTAACTAAATCAGACAAATATGCTGTGAATGAAATCCCCAAATACTTAATGCCCTGTTTGGGCCACTGGAAGGCGCATGGCTGGAAAGCCGTTTCTGGGCAGTACGCAGTCAGCGCCAAAGCTTCGGATTTAGACCAATTGACTTTGTATCCTGAGAACTTAGAAAAGGAATTAATAATTCTGTGGAGGCAAGGCATATATCTAGTCGGTTCAGAGACAAATAATAAAATATCATCTGCGTAAAGCAGAAGCTTATGCGCCACACCTCCCGGTGTCACCCCTGGAAAATCATCCTCCTTTCTTATTTCGGCTGCTAGTGGTTCCAGGGCAAGACAGAACAATAATGGGGAAAGAGGGCAGCCCTGCCGAGTGCCCCTATTTAGAGTAAAATAATCTGAAATTAATCCATTTGTTTGTACCGCTGCTACAGGGTGTCTATAAAGTAACTTAGTCAAACCAATAAATGTACTCCCGAACCCATACATTTCCAAAATCTTAAAAAGATAATCCCATTCTACCATATCAAATGCCTTTTTGGCGTCAAGTGAGATGGCAGCGATCGGAGATTGATCATTCGCTACTGACCACATGATATTGATGAGACGCCTGATGTTATCAGAAGAGCTACGGCCCCGAATAAATCCCACCTGATCTATATGTATAAGTGATGTCATAACTTTACTTAATCGATTAGTCAAAATTTTTGACAATGTTTTTACATCTAGTTGGATCAGGGAGATTGGACGGTAACTTTTACACTCGCTTGGATCTTTGTCCTTTTTAAGAATCAGACGGATCCGGTCTTGTGTCATGGTTGGTGGAAGCTTTCCATTCTTTAATGATTCAGTATAAACTTCTAACAAAAGTGGAGCCAGTTCTGTAGCATAGGATCTAAAAAATTCTGCGGCAAAATCATCTGGCCCCGGAGCCTTGCCAGTAGGAAGGGACTTAATTGCCTCGTAAAGCTCCTCCCAGGGTAATCTCAGAATCAAGAGAGTTTTTTTGCTCAATCGTCAGTTTAGGAAGATCTAATGGTTCCACAAAGTTTCTAATATCTTCATCAGTAGATGAAGACGTGGAACTATAAAGATCAAGATAGAATTCTTTAAAGGCATAATTAATATCAATGGCTGAGGTAAATATTTCACCACCAGCAGATTTCACTGAGGGAATGATAAAAAGAGACTCTCTCTGTTTTATATATCTAGCCAAAAGCTTCCCTGCTTTGTCACCCGACTCAAAGTATGACTGTCTTGCCCTGAATAACCAAAACTCCACTTTCCACGACAAAATAGTATTATATCTATATTTAAATCGGGTCAATTCTCTGAGGCCATCAGCTGACATACGGCGCTTCAGCTCTGCCTCGGCACTTTTAATATTTCCTTCCAACGCCACGAGTTGTCGTGCTTTGGATTTTTTGATGAATGAGGTATACTGTATGATCCAACCCCTAAGAACCGCCTTAAGTGCCTCCCAAGCCACGCCCACAGAAGATACTGAGGACCAGTTGGTCTCAATATAAACAGTGATTTCAGCCTTTAACATTTGTTGGAAATCAGGATTTTGCAGAAAGGATACATTAAGGCGCCAACTATATGATTTCTTTTTCTCTATATGTGGCATCACCTCTAAACTCACCAGGGCGTGATCTGAGACTAAAATGTTTCCAATTGAGCAATCAACAACAGATGAAATGAGGGATTTGGATATAAAAAAAAAATCTATTCTAGAATAAATCTTATGGACTGATGAAAAAAATTTATTGTCCCTACCGGATGGGTTCAAAAGTCTCCAAATATCCGAAAGACCAAGATTTTTACACATCTTGTGAAGCATCAATGTTGCTCTATGGGGTTTACACACTTTTGCTTCACTGTGATCAAGGACTGAATCCATCAAAAGATTAAAGTCTCATCCCAATATTATGTCATGAGGGGTGCCAGCGGCTTGCAACATCCCTTCAAGATCTATAAAAAAGCCCTGATCATCAGCGTTAGGTGCGTAAATATTAGCCAAAATCAACCTTTGCTTGAATTTCAGCTAAAACAATAATTACTCTTCCTAATTTATCTTTAATCTGTTTGAGACATTTGAATTTTAGATGTTTATTTACCAATGTAATGACTCCCCTGCTCTTACTTGAGCCAGCACTAAAGAAAACATGTCCACCCCATATCTTCCCAATTTTTTCAGCTTCCTGCGGGGTGAGATGTGTTTCTTGAAGAAACACTATATCATATTTCTTACGTTTAAGAAAAGTAATAACCTTCCTTCTTTTTATGGGGTGCCTCGACCCATTCACATTCCATGTAGAGAGAGATAGTACACTCATATTAACATTTGACATTTTGATATAGTAGAAAAAATATATTGTGTGTCAAAAACAAAATTATACAGACCACATTCCCCATTAGTGAAACAATCAAACCCTGAACTTCCCCCCGAACAAAACAAACAGAAAAAAGAAAAATGTACACACGAATGCGCCTACCGGCGACGATCCCTCTAAACTCAAAAGGTCCATGAACGCCCACAAGCCCCCACGACAGCTTTGCCATCGGATTGCTCAATTTTGTGAGGCAAAATTACATAACAGAAAATACTTTGTAAAATAAACCCAGTCAATAGGAAGAATGAACACAAAGAATGTGTAGATTCATTCACAGAACTGTCTCAAAAGTGTGATCTTCCACAAAACAAATTCCAGCTGATATAAAACCATTCAGATATGTTCAGTGAGCCGGCAGTTATGAGTTCAACGGATGACGTAATCATTCCAGTGTCCCGTAAAAAAACCTCAACAAAACAAACTACAGCCAGCAGGAGGAATAAGCACGAAGAACGAACAGATTAATCCACAGCTGTTCCAAAGGAATGTTATTCAATAGAACAAGCTCCAGCCGCTAGGCGTAACCAACACAAAAAGAAACAAAACCGGCATCCCGGTTCCCCGGATGGTCGAGTCAATTCACTCAGAGGCCGCATAAACATAAATACCATGACTTACACAATCCGTCAGCTTTATAAAAGACATCCTTTGTGTGAGCATGTAGATATTTTGCAGTCATCTGTAGTGTCCACTTTCAAACTAGCAGGGAACTTCAATGCAAAATTTATTTAAGGAAAGTGTTATTCACAAAACAAGCTCCAGCCGCACGGCGGAGCCAACTCAAAAAACCCAAAATGTCGCCCAGCTTCCTCAAAAGTACAGCGAGTTGACCCACTCACATGAGAAACATCCAATGGTTTGCTCAGCCATTGATTCTATAAAAGACATTGCCTGATTGGGACATATAAATACTTTGTGACCGACCTTCGTTTCTATTCTCAGTTTGGCTGGAAACATCAGAGCAAACGAGATATTTCGGTGATGTAAGAGTTCCTTGAACCGATCGTGTTTCTCTTGTCGAGTTTGCAAAGTCCGGGAACAAGAAAATATTATGGTTCTTCCAAGAAAGCTTCCCTTTGCTCCTCGCCTGGCGCAACGCAAGATCTTTATCGGATGATCTCAGAAATCTGGCCAGAATCAGTCGGGGCCTATCTCCGTGAGCAGATCTGTGAGCTTGGGACTCTGTGAGCTCGCTCGATTTCAAGCTTGTGGCCTGTTATGTCGAGCAGACTCAGGAAAAACTCGTCTTGGAATTTCACCATATCTCTGCCCTCTTCATGCTCAGGAATTCCAACAATTCTGACATTATTCCTGCGGCTTCTATTCGCAAGATCTTCAAGCTTTTCAAAGAGATGTTACAAATCAACTTTGGTCGCGGGTGGATTAGCGGTTAATTCCCTCTCCGAAGATTCCAGAAAATCGATTCGTATCTCAACATCTGACACTCTTGTAACTAGCTCAGAGAATTTTATTTCCATCGCCGTAATCGATCGCCGTATTACAGCGAGATCCTCCAAGTCAGCAAGAATCTTCGTCATCATCACCGACATGTTGGACAACTGACGCTGGATTCCTTCTCCCGCCGCGCCATCCAAATCGAGTCCTTGGTCTGTAGGCCTGTCGGGGCTTTCATCCTGAACACGTAAGTGTCTTTTAATGTCTCCAAAGCCCGAGGATTTTGACTTCTTTGCCAAGTTTTGCATCAAAGAGCAATTGTGTAACTGGGTGTATCAAATTCACCAGATTATAACATGAAAATAATTGAAAATTTAGCAAAGTGCGCAGAGCTCGTCGCTCACACGTCTGCTTCTTGCATGGCGTCACGTGACCCTCCGCCTCCTTGCCCATTTTAAACCTTGTTACACCATCCAAAAACAAACTCTCCCTTCTTAATAGAGCTGTGTGTTGCCGATTTTGTTCACGATAAGGTAACCACCGTAACAGTTATGTATTATGATTCACTATGTCGCAAGCCATCTCATTATAATCTAGCTGCAGCAAGCGTGCGTGAGGTACAAGCGTCCCTGTGCCAGAGTGTTCTTTAGCCGTCCCCCTTAGATCGGGTCACTTCATGTGACTAAAAGAAGCGGCGCTGAGTTTGTCCTTATTTACATGACCTGCTTCCTGATTATTTTAACTTTAATAAAGGATGCATTAAAGATATAATGCCGGGGTGTTTTCTTTAAAGGTGCTCTGACATGCAAGTTTTGCTTCAGTTGAACGGTAACTCCTGCTCTGTTTTTTTTTTCACAACGAGAGTGCTTCTGTATTTACTTATTTTGTATTTTTGTATGATTTCCTCATACTTTGCGATCTACATCACCTTAAACAGTTTGGAGTGTGTCTGGACTGTGAGCTGTTTACTTCCTCTCCTCAGTCAGGCGTGAACTGCAGTGCTCCACTTACGTGCCATCATTAGAGTTCAATGTGATCTCATGTTATGTTAAATGAGATCGAACGACTATTCAACAACTAAAGTTTTGGTCTACAATTTCTTTATTGACGACGTTGTCGATAATGTAGACTAATCGTTTCAGCCCTACTGAAGAATTGGTGTTTTATCAGTCTGTTGTGGGTTGCTGATTTGCAGAGCAATAGTTGGTGTGGTTTTGTTTCAGAACATGCCTCCCCCCGGTAAAGCCTGTCCACCCCAATCTCAGAAGAAAAAAGATCAGCTGGCATCGAAAGACACCAAGATCGAACCTTCCAAGACGATGGCACCAAAGTTGGCAATGTTCAAGAATATTTCAGCAAAGTAAATCCATAGTCATACTCCTGATTTGTATCTTTAGAGAAAATCATTGCGTCTCTACCTTTTGGATAAAAAGCTAGTGGTTTTGAGAAATACAAACCATTAAGGAGAGAATGTTGAAATAATTGCAATTTCTTTTTCAGCACTCCCCGTGGACGCTCATTGGGAGTCATTTCATTTATTGGTGTAAGTACTTTTGCTAATAATATTTTATATAAGCAGTAAATGACAAGAAACCATGTTATATTGTGAATGTTAAGACTTAAGTATAAACAATCTCGAAACACACCAGGGAATCTTATTTTGTAATGAAGAAAAAACTATCATCAACTGTCGACAGATTTCTTTTCCGATAACCGATAGTTCCAAAAATCAACTATTGGCACAGATTAATCATAAAACCGATATATCGGTCTACGTCTACTGTCAAGCAACCCCTTCAGCTGTGAATAAATTCACATTATATCAGTATATCAGCATCCAGGGCCGCAACTATCAATTGTGCGTAAAACA
This sequence comes from Myxocyprinus asiaticus, assembly GCF_019703515.2. NCBI lineage: Eukaryota > Metazoa > Chordata > Actinopteri > Cypriniformes > Catostomidae > Myxocyprinus > Myxocyprinus asiaticus. Next base: position 39,109,347 of record NC_059364.1, on the reverse strand, counting down.
TTTAAGTAAATGAGTTTTGTTTAATACCGAATTTTATTAACCCATTATTTTTCAAAAACATTCACTATTTAAAATGTCTCTCTCACTTTTGTTTTTTGAATGAATGAATGAGTGAGCATTGAAAGTTTTTGAAATAAAACTTTTCTTGCAAAACAATCACTTTCTTGAATATCAAACAATATACAGCACTGTTTTGTTCACTGACCCTCAGAATTACGGTGGTATCATTGAACGGGAGGATCTGAAGAAATTTTCGTTTGTCTTTGATGCCTTTATTGGAAAGAGATCAAACCTGGTGCCTGGGGTTAAAGTGCATTTTACTACACTGAAAAATCTGGTGAGTCATTGTATATTTCATGTGCTAAAACCCAGATTGTTTTCGATGAATCATTGTTTATTGCAGATGTTCTAATTTCTGTACTATAACTGCTTGTGATGTCAGGGAAAAGAATGTGCGGTTGATGTGAAAGTGGCCCCAAGAGGAACAGAGGACATTGGCAATACAGTGTATGAGGGTGTTGTTACTACGGCCCTTCCTGATGTGAGTAAAACAGACACTTTAGTACTTTCCGATCAACATGGGACAGGTATAATAGGTGTTGTTTCACTTTATAACATCCATTCAGTGATGGTTGGTATGTTTGAAAATGTTTTCTGAAACATCAAGCGATAGACCTTTTATCAGCACTAAGTTATTCAGTTGGGTGGATATTGCTCTTGTACAGAGTTTATGTATAGGAAAACAGCGGGGGCTCGTGTTTTTAGCGCAGTTCACCTGCAATGTGAAGCACTGCTGGTTCAAGCATTCGTGCAATTCCAAACATTAGTAACCGCTATAAAGTTATTATACAAATCTACAAAAGCGGAACAGTAAAGGAGAGTTTGACAGTGGTTCACAAGAAGCGAAACTGTCAAACAAACATTGCATTTTCCATTTCACAATAAAAGCTACTGGTGAAGGTGAAATAAACATGACTGCATACAGTGTCAAAATTAAAACCCTAGTTTAGGGTGAAGTAAATAGGACAGAAATATATTAATTTATCTTTAAAAAATCTTATCCTGAAAATAATAATTCAGTATTATATTACAATAATAAACTTGACTGGGTTCCACAGTAATAATTTAGTAATATGCAATATTCATCTGGTTTCCAAAAAATAGGCTAAGTGAAGTAGTTTTTGCACACCTTGTTCATTCACAAAGAAAAACTTGTTAGTAAAAATATATGACGGTAAATAAGATTTTTATTAAGCTTCCATATATGATTGTATGTTAAATATAAGTAGAAATGTTCAAATCAATGAAAATGATTACATTTTACTCTCCCTTGTATTCATTTAGTGAAAAACTGTAGGAAACACACCATCATTTTTAAACATATTTTTATAAAAAAACCTTTGAATTATTAATTCAACATGGCTACAATGGCTGTTTAGATGAAATCATGGTTCCTCTGATTTAAAAAAGAAACAAACACTTATGCTATTTCAGAGCAAAAACATATTTATCGAGATATATATCGAATATCTTCAGTTTGCTGAAAAATATCGAGATATAAATTCTGAAGCCATATCATCCAGTCCTAGCTGCAACTAACGATTATTTTGATAATCGACTAATCTAACAATTATTAGAACGATTATTCGACTATTCAGCGATTATTGCGACAATTAAACATTAGCTCTTAACCGATTATTCAGCTTGTGCCCCGCTATAAAAGGTTGCATTAAACGTGCTTACTAACAATAAAGAGGACAAAATCATCTTTTAAAAATACCTCTAAATTGCATTCACTGAATTAAAGGAAAGAAAATTCACTGCAAAATTCACTGTGTTTTGTCTTGTTTTCCGTTTAAAAATATCTAAAAATCCTTAAAAAAAAGATACATTTACTTGAGAAGCAACATATAAGATATTTAGACTTGCTTTCAGAGAATGTACGTCTGTAATTTATGAGTTTATTAATATGAGTATATTTTGTATAGAAGTGTATTTTTTTCACTTGTTCATACTTCTGCCAGTACAGTAAAGTCAAAATATACTTATATTCAAGACATTCTTTGAAAACAAGTCTAAATATCTTATATGTTGCTTCTCAGGTAAATGTATCATGTTTTAAGGATTTTAGATATTTTAAAATATTTCGTATTATTCAATGTTCTCAGATAGCAATTTTTTCTTCTGCAGTATAGCTCCTAATGTAAATGTACGTTGTTTTAAAGGAGTTTCAGATATTTATGTTGGAAAACGAAACAAAACAATTTTGTTGCAGTGTTTAATGGGCGAAGACTACACTCTCTCACCTTTTTGTTCACTTCGATCCATCCAAAAACAAACTCTCTCTTCTTAATAGAGCTGTTTGTTGCAGAGTTTTTCACGATAAGATAACCACTATAACACTTATGTATTATGATTCACTACATCGCGAGTCATCGCGTTATAATCTAGCAGCAGCAAGTGTGCGTGAGGTACAAGCGTCCCCGTGCCAGAGTGAGCTTTAGCCGGGTGCAGTCTCAATCTCTCCCCCTTTAGATCGGGTCACTTCATGTGACTCAAAGAAGCGGCGCTGACCGCATAGAGAAGTGCCAATTTCAGAGTTTGTCCTTATTTACATGACCTGCTTCCTGATTATTTTAACTTTAATAAAGGATGCATTAAAGATATAACACCGGGGTGTTTTCTTTAAAGGTGTTCTGACATGCAAGTTTTGCTTCAGTTGAACGGTAACTCCTGCTCTGCTTTATTTCACAACGAGAGTGCTTCTGTATTTACTTATTTTATATATTTTTTTGATTTCCTCATACTTTGCGATCTACATTACCTTAAACAGTTTGGAGTGCGTCTGGACTGTGAGCTGTTTACTTCCTCTCCTCAGTCAGGCGTGAACTGCAGTGCTCCACTTACACGCCATCATTAGAGTTCAATGTGATCTCATGTTACGTTAAATGATATCGAACGACTATTCAGCAACAAAAAATTTTGTCTCCAATTTTTTATTGTCGACGTTGTCGATAATGTAGACTAATTGTTTCAGCCCTACTGAAGAATTGGTGTTTTATCAGTCTATTGTGGGTTGCCGATTTGCAGAGCAATAGTTGGTGTGGTTTTGTTTCAGAACATGCCTCCCCCCGGTAAAGCCTGTCCACCCCAATCTCAGAAGAAAAAAGATCAGCTGGCATCGAAAGACACCAAGATCGAACCTTCGAAGACAATGGCATCAAAGTTGGCAATGTTCAAGAATATTTCGGCAAAGTAAATCCTTAGTCATACTCCTGATTTGTATCTTTAGAGAAAATCATTGCGTCTCTACCTTTTGGATAAAATAGTTAGTTGTGGAAGGAGGCCTGGGTAGCTCAGAGAGTACTGACGCTGACTACCACCCCTGGAGTTGCGAGTTCGAATTCAGGGTTTGCTGAGTGACTCCAGCCAGGTCTTCTAAGCAACCAAATCGGCCCGGTTGCTAGGGAGGGTAGAGTCACATGGGGTAACCTCCTCGTGGTCGCGATTAGTGGTTCTCGCTCTCAATGGGGTGTGTGGTAAGTTGTGCGTGGATCGCGGAGAATAGCATGAGCCTCCACATGCTATGAGTCTCTGCGGTGTCATGCACAGCGAGCCACATGTCAAGATGTACGGGCTGAATATCTCAGAAGCAGAGGCAACTGAGACTTGTCCTCCGCCACCCGGATTGAGGTGAGTAACCGCGCCACCACGAGGATCTAGTAAGCAGTGGGAATTGAGCATGCCAAACTGGGGAGAAAAGGGGATAAAAAATAAATAAATAAAAAATAGTGGTTTTGAGAAATTCAAACCGTTAAGAAGAGTATGTTGAAATAATTGCATTTTTTATTTTATTTTTATTTTTTTCAGCACTCCCCGTGGGCAGTCATTGGGAGTCATTTCATTTATTGGTGTAAGTACTTTTGCTAATAATATTTTATATAAGCAGTAAATGACAAGAAACCATGTTATATTGTGAATGTTGGACACTGTTAAGTAGAGGTCGACCATTAGTGGTTTTTACAGATAACGATAACAAAGGTGGTGGGAAAAGCCAATAACCGATTAATCAGCCAATTAGATTTTAAAATCTATTTATAGAAAGTAAAATAAATGTTTATTCTTTCTTTACTATGGCGGGCAAAGACAAAGATTCCAAAATGAATGAAATCCCAGATGCAGTTTTTTGTTCAACTAAAATCCCAATAACATCCAGAAAACAGATTTTGAAGATTTGATGCATACGCCAGATTTAAGTATAAACAATCTCGAAACACACCGGGGACTCTTATTTTGAAATGAAGAAAAAACTATCATCAACTATCGACCAAAATTTTTTCCGATAACCGATAGTTCCAAAAACCAACTATCGGCACAGATTAATCGTAAAACCGATATATCGGTCTACGTCTACTGTCAAGCAACCCCTTCAGCTGTGAATAAATTCACATTATATCAGTATATCAGCATCCAGGGCCGCAACTATCAATTGTGCGTAAAACATTTAAGTAAATGAGTTTTGTTTAATACCGAATTTTATTAACCCATTATTTTTCAAAAACATTCACTATTTAAAATGTCTCTCTCACTTTTGTTTTTTGAATGAATGAATGAGTGAGCATTGAAAGTTTTTGAAATAAAACTTTTCTTCCAAAACAATCACTTTCTTGAATATCAAACAATATACAGCACTGTTTTGTTCACTGACCCTCAGAATTACGGTGGTATCATTGAACGGGAGGATCTGAAGAAATTTTCGTTTGTCTTTGATGCCTTTATTGGAAAGAGATCAAACCTGGTGCCTGGGGTTAAAGTGCATTTTACTACACTGAAAAATCTGGTGAGTCATTGTATATTTCATGTGCTAAAATCCCAGATTGTTTTCGATGAATCATTGTTTATTGCAGATGTTCTAATTTCTGTACTATAACTGCTTGTGATGTCAGGGAAAAGAATGTGCGGTTGATGTGAAAGTGGCCCCAAGAGGAACAGAGGACATTGACAATACAGTGTATGAGGGTGTTGTTACTACGGCCCTTCCTGATGTGAGTAAAACAGACACTTTAGTACTTTCCGATCAACATGGGACAGGTATAAAAGGTGTTGTTTCACTTTATAACGTCCATTCAGTGATGGTTGGTATGTTTGAAAATGTTTTCTGAAACATCAAGCGATAGACCTTTTATCAGCACTAAGTTATTCAATTGGGTGGATATTGCAGAGTTTATGTATAGGAAAACTATCTCGCAATTGATAGAGAGTTCTGATTTGTGAGTGAATTCTTCTTTTTATTCGATTCTTTTCACTAACTTCACAAATCAGCCTTATTCATTTGCGAATCAGTCTGAGTCAAAATCACAAATGACTGGAAAATTCATGGAAATTCATTGGTCAAAGTGTGGGAACCCTTAAACTCACAATACAAATATGTGAGCTTCCGAGGGAAAGGAAGAGACTGCTGGTATGTGTGTGCCATCCTTGAGTGATAAGTAGAAACAGGGAGTGAGGACCCGTGAGGAGCCTCAATCCTGAAAAACAAATGTTAAAGCAGATTGCCACATACATGGCAGACTCAGAACTTTAGAGACAAAATATATACATGCATTACTGATATTACATTTCTGGCAACGGTTTACATTAAAGGAATATTTCACCCAAAAATGATAATTCTCTTATCATTTACTCACCCTTAAGGCCCAAACATACTCTACGTAAGTATGTGAACGCAGACGCATCTTGCTATGGAAGCTCGATTTCACATGTCGTTGCGTTGTGAAATGTGTCAGAGTGAAATTCATACCCTAACGCAAGTGCGTACTGTATTCTAAGTGTTGCCACAAGGGGTTGCTACAGTGGATTTTCTTTTTTCAGTCAACAACTGTCATGGCAGAGCAGCAATTTGAAAAGAGTCTTACCAAAGAAGTTAAATTATACAAACATATCTGTCTGTTGTCTTTTTAGCAAATACAAAAGCACACTCCTCAACTGTCAACATGTTGACACACACCCAGTTTCGTGGTACCTAAAAAACTCTTTCGCCCCCTTGTGGTCCAAGGTAATGTATGTACAACGGAACCACTTGTTGGCCATGCGTTGGCGAAGCGCTCACGTCTGCATTGGCGTACTTAAGTGAAGTATGTTTGGGCCCTTATGCTGTCTCAAACTCGTATGACTTTATTTCTTCTGTGGAACACGTTGTTCCTTACAATGCATGTGAATGGTGACCCAATTTTCAAGCGTAAAAGTAATCCATAGGACTCAAGTGGTTTAATCCATGTCTTCTGAAGTGAACTAATAGATTTTGGGTGAGACAAAAATGTGGTTATCTAATCAGGGCTGCAGTGCATAAAATAATGTACACATCAACTATCAGAATGGGTAAAAAATTTTATCTCAGTGATTTGGACCGTGGCATGATTGTTTGTGCCAGATGGGCTGGTTTGAGTATTTCTGTAACTGCTGATCTCCTGGGATTTTCACACACAACAGTCTCTAGAATTTACTCAGAATGGTCCCAAAAACAAAAAAACATCCAGTGAGTGGCAGTTATGTGTAAGGAAACGCCATGTTGATGAGAGGGGTCAACAGAGAATGGCCAGACCGGTTCTAACTGACAAAGTCTACGGTAACTCAGATAACCGCCCTGTACAATTGTGTTGAGAAGAGTAGCATCACAGAATGCTATTCTGAGATGCGAGTTGGTGCTGTTTTGGCGGCATGAAGGGGGATCTACACAATAATAGGCAGGTGGTTTTATTGTTGTGGCTGATCGGTTGTATATGTATATATGTATGTATATACACTGGCGGTCAAAAGTTTGGAATAATGACTTTGCTCTTATGAAAAGAAATTGGTACTTTTATTCACCAAAGTGGCATTCAACTGATCACAATATATAGTCAGGACATTAATAACGTGAAACATTGCTATTACAATTTGAAAACTACTTCAAAGAGTTCTCATCAAAAAATCCTCCACGTGCAGCAGTGACAACTTTGCAGATCCTTGACATTCTAGCTGTCAGTTTGTCCAGATACTCAGGTGACATTTCACCCCACACTTCCTGTAGCACTTGCCATAGATGTGGCTGTCTAATTCAATGAATTCAATGAAGCTGTCAGCTGAGGACATGTGAGGTGTCTATTAACTAGAGACTCTGATGTACTTATCCTCTTGTTTAGTTGTACATCTGGTCTTCCACATCTCTTTCTGTCCTTGTTAGAGCCAGTTGTCCTTTGTCTTTGAAGACTGTAGTGTACACCTTTGTATGAAATCTTCAGTTTCAAGCATTGTATAGCCTTCATTTGATTGATTGACGAGTTTCTAGAGAAAGCTGTTTCTTTTTTGCAATTTTTGACCTAATATTGACCTTAAGACATGCCGGTCTATTGCATACTGTGGCAACTCAAAAACAAACACAGAGACAATGTTAAGCTTCATTTAACGAACCAAATAGATTTCATCAGTGTTTGATACAATGTCAAGTGATTTTCTAGTACCAAATTAGCAATTTAACGTGATTACTCATGGATAAGGTGTTGGAGTGACGGCTACTGGAAATGGGGCCTGTCTAGATTTGATCAAAAATGGCTTTTTTCAAAGATGGTGCTGTTTTTTACATCAGTAATGTCCTGACTATACTTTGTGATCAGTTGAATGCCACTTTGGTGAATTAAAGTACCAATTTCCTTCAGAAACAGCAAAATCTGTACATTATTTCAAACTTTTGGCTGCCAGTGTATAGTTGAAGTCAGAATTTACATACACCTTAGCCAAATACAGTTTTTTACAATTCCTGATATTTAATAGAAAACATTCCTTGTCTTAGGTCAGTTAGGATCACTATTTTAAGAATGTGAAAATGTCAGAATAATAGTAGAGAGAATTATTTATTTCAGCTTTTCTTTCTTTCATCACATTCCCAGTGGGTCAGAAGTTTACATACACTTTGTTAGTATTTTGTAGCATTGCCTTTAAATTGTTTAACTTGGGTCAAATGTTTTGGGTAGCCTTCCACAAGCTTCTCACAATAAGTTGCTGGAATTTTGGCCCATTCCTCCAGACAGAACTGGTGTAACTGTGTCAGGTTTGTAGGCCTTGTAGGGCTTTACTGGTTGTTTAGATCAGGGTTACTATCAGAAATAATTAATAATTATTTCTGTAGTTATTAATCAATATTTAAATTAATTGGATCTAACTCATTAAAACCTCATATAGGACTCCAGTAAATGTAGTGTGCTACGTTTAGGAGCAAGTTTGGTTATTAGCAATAATTAATAATTATCAAAGATAATTATTAATTATTAAAATCAATAGAACATTGATGAGAATCAATGTTAGCTTTTTTTTAATCCTTTAAAATCAACACTTATCAATTGTTAACATCGATGAAACATTAAAATTAACACTAGCTTATTGATCATTCTAATTCAATCAAAGATAATTATCAATTATCAAAAATCTATAGAATATTAATAAGGATTAACATTGACGGGGCACCACCCTGAAATCAGGGACTAATAACCGAATATTAAAACAGTCTCAATATTAGATTGTTTTCTTAGGAAAATCGACATCCGAAGAATATCGATTTTCGGAAAATAAAACAATGAATGAAGGTTTGAATCCGAGCACTGACATCCCGTCAGCATGACACAGGTGTATGCAAAACAAACCAAAACACTTCTCTTTGTAATATAAACGAAGTTTATTTATGCAGTAATATCAATTAATAATTAATACAATGCAGTCAATGAACTTCCGACTTACAACTACAAACTAAACAGTGATATGATTAGATATGGAAATAAAATAATCCTATAACACATAAGGTGTGTGTGTCAGTGTGGTTAGTGAGAGAGAGATAGAGATTATTCAGTGACAGCCCGAAAGCTGATTTCGCGATAGCTGGAGATAAAACAGCCGCATTCATCACTCAGAGACGCGGTTTTACGAGCGAGGCTCGTAAAAGTCCTTTGTTATTTGAATCTTTAATGGATGAACTCGGTTGCTGTCTCACCCGCGATGGCGAAAATGCACAACAGTCCAATCTGGTTGGACCACAATACAGCAAAACAAATTCGTGATAATTAATACCCTGAGTATTAATAATGAGCGGACATGGCGATCCGTAAACTGTACAAGCAAAAACCTTGAAACACAAGAATAACACGCTATAATATTCTATCTCTGCCCAGACGTAAACCTCTTACTTGAATCGCATGAGGACACAGGTAGAATGTGTGTTCCTCCGTCCTTTAACTTTGACCTTGTTCCTTGAGGCTCGGGTGATGACGGGCCGTTTCCTCGCGCTGTCGGCGGGCGGTACGGCTGTTGATTCTCGGCGGGCTGGCGGAGAACTCAGAAATGTCGACTTGATTGAAGAAGGAAGAAATCTTTAATCTCTTCACTTCTGTAGGCCAACGGATGAAGATGCGAATTGCTCGGCGGTCTCCTTCGGATCCGTTAGTGTGTTCGGTCGAACACAGAGTAATCTCAACTCGTCCAGCGAGATGGAGATTGTATGGCTACAGTTTCAAGTCGGACATTACTTCCTTATGCCACGAGGTTGCACCGGAGAGCAGCAAAAAGCTACGTCCGTATTCGGTGAACGAAGTCGCCGGAAGCAACTTTGGAAGCATTTTCAGAATTATTTGAAGTCCGGATGATGTCATGTTTGAGGGACGTTCTGTTGTGTGCCTCATCCAATAGGACTTGAGTGCTCGATCCTTTAGTGGGCAAGGCTTCATGGATCTGTAGTCTGTTTAGGACTCCCTTTGTTTGATTTTGGCGCGATTTTATCAGTAAGATTTATGACTTAGGAGGGGGCTTGAGGAATGTTTTTTATGACTGTTAGGCCTGCCTTTGTCTTCTATCTGAATACATGAGGCCCAACAGCCTCCTTGCTCACACACACTTTTTCAGTTCTGCCCACAAATTTTCTATCAGATTGAAGTCAGGGCTTTGTGATGGCCACTCCAATTCCTTGACTTTGTTGTTCTTAAGCCATTTTGCCACAACTTTGGTGGTATGCTTGAAGTCATTGTCCATTTGGAAAACTAATTTGCGACCGAGCTTTAACTTCCTGGCTGATGTCTTGAGATGTTGCTTCAATATATCCACATAATTTTCCTTCCTCATGATGCCATCTATTTTGTGAAGTGCACCAGTCCCTCCTACAGCAAAGCACCCCTACAACATGTTGCTGCCACCCCCATGCTTCACGGTTGGGATGGTGTTCTTCGGCTTTCAAGCCTCACCCTTTTTTCCTCCAAACATAAAGATGGTCATTATTTCCAATAGGGCTGCCCCTGACCAAAGATTTTCCTAGTCGACTAGTAGGCATTAATTTAAGCCATAAGTCGACTAGTCGCACATTTATGATATTAATTTAATTACTTAAATATATATATTTTGGGGGGCATCAGAAAATGGTTTGAGTTTCAGGGCTGAGAAAGAATGTTATAAGTAACATTGCTAACACTGTTCTACATTACAGAGAAATACTAAACTGTAATAATGAGCCTTTAAAATGTAAATTTTACAAGTGCACGCACGAAGCGAGCCGCAGCGACACCGGCAAAAGCGGTAATGATTCTGAATATGTTGGAAAAACCAGCAAGGAGACTGTCTGAACATTTTGTTAATTTATAGAGAGAAATGCACAAGGGTTGTGCCGATAGACGATGATCTCGGGGATCGACGATGGTCAGAGTGATCGCCAATAGCTGATGCCTTCGACGATGTCAAGACAATATTGTTTTCCCATGTATTAAATAATAATTATTATTTATTAGCCTATTATTATTATCAAATTAATATTACAAATAGTCTGCCCGTAGACACAGACATGCGCTTGAAGAAACACTTTATTATATTATTAAGAACAGATGACAGAGAAGCCGTCTATGCACATGTATGACGCACTGATACGGAGGCGTGCAGTCTCGTGGATCACACGCATCTAAAAGGTTCTCACTCTTTCTTTGTTTCTGTCTTCTGATTTTTTTTGTTCTGTTTTTTGTTGCAAGAACAGTATCGTCTATGAGTGCTGCAAATGACCTCAGACATCTCAGCTCAGGAGGTGCTTTGAGTTCAGTTCAGTTTATTTCTACAGAGCAGTTCATTGTGAACACAACTCTGCAGCCTATACATCTGTGATTAAAACATTAAATAATAAAAAAACATGTTCACCTCTAACCATGATTTATATTTCAGTGATTATTATCATCATTATAATTATTATTTTATATTTATAATTGTTTTTATGTCTTCATTTGTGTAAGTAATTTTCTGCCTGCATGTTTAGATGGATATATGCCTGACAGTAAATGGAAAGGTGTGTGTGTGTGTGTGTGTGTGTATATGTGTGTGTGTGTGTATATATATATATATATATATATATATATATATAATGTATGTATATGTATATATATATATATATATGTATATATACACTATATTGACAAAAGTATTCGCTCCTCTGCCTTTAGACGCATATGAACTTAAGTGACGTCCCATTCTTAATCCATAGGGTTTAATATGATGTCGGCCCACCCTTTGCAGCTATAACAGCTTCAACTCTTCTGGGAAGGCTTTCCACAAGGTTTAGGAGTGTGTTTATGGGAATTTTTGACCATTCTTCCAGAAGCACATTTGTGAGGTCAGACACTGATGTTGGACGAGAAGGCCTGGCTCGCAGTCTTCGCTCTAATTCATCCCAAAGGTGCTCTATCGGGTTGAGGTCAGGCCAGTCAAGTTCTTCCACACCAAACTCGCTCATCCATGTCTTTATGGACCTTGCTTTGTGCACTGGTGCGCATTCATGTTGGAACAGGAAGGGGCCATTCCCAAACTGTTCCCACAAAGTTGGGAGCATGGAATTGTCCAAAATCTCTTGGTATGCTGAAGCATTCAGAGTTCCTTTCACTGGAACTAAGGGGCCAAGCCCAGCTCCTGAAAAACAACCCCACACCGTAATCCCCCCTCCACCAAACTTCGCAGTTGGCACAATGCAGTCAGACAAGTACCGTTCTCCTGGCAACCGCCAAACCCAGACTCGTCCATCAGATTGCCAGATGGAGAAGCGTGAACCGTCACTCCAGAGAACGCCTCTCCACTGCTCTAGAGTCCAGTGGCGGCGTGCTTTACACCACTGCATCCGACGCTCTGCATTGCACTTGGTGATGTATGGCTTGGATACAGCTGCTCGGCCATGGAAACCCATTCCATGAAGCTCTCTACGCACTGTTCTTGAGCTAATCTGAAGGTCACGTGAACTTTGGAGGTCTGTAGCGATTGACTCTGCAGAAAGTTGGCGACCTCTGCGCACTATGCGCCTCAGCATCTGCTGACCCCGCTCTGTCATTTTACGTGGCCAACCACTTCGTGGCTGAGTTGGCTGTCATTCCAAATCGCTTCCGCTTTGTTATAATACCACTGACAGTTGACTGTGGAATATTTAGTAGCGAGGAAATTTCACGACTGGACTTGTTGCACAGGTGGCATCCTATCACAGTACCACGCTGGAATTCACTGAGCTCCTGAGAGCGGGCCATTCTTTCACAAATGTTTGTAGAAGCAGTCTGCATGCCTAGGTTCTTAATTTTATACACCTGTGGCCATGGAAGTGATTGGAACACCTGAATTCAATTATTTGAATGGGTGAGCGAATACTTTTGGCAATATAGTGTATATGTGTGTGTATATATATGTGTGTATATATATGTGTGTATATATATATGTGTATATATATATATATATATATGTGTATGTATATATATATATATATATATATATATATATATATATATATATTATTCTTTTATCACATTATTTTATTTGCTTTTTCGTTTCGTTTGGAGTGCAATTTGAATTTAGAAATGTATTTGATTTAAGTATTTCGTTTTTAAATAAATGAATTTTTCAATGCAAAATCACTAAAGCAAGAATATTCACCGATCCCTCAGCCCGGGAGTTGCCGATGTATTTGGATATTGCGATATACAGTTGTGCTCAAAAGTTTGCATACCCTGGCAATATTTGTGAAATTTTGGCATTGATTTTGAAAATATGACTGATCATGCAATGTCTTTTATTTAAGGATAGTGATCATACGAAGCCATTAATTATCACATAGTTGTTTGGCTCCTTTTTAAATCATAATGGGAACAGAAATCACCCAAATGGCACAAGGCCAAGTTGACCCTCCAGCGGTTACAGCAGAAAAAGGTGATGTTTCTGGAGTGGCCATCACAGTCTCCTGACCTTAATATCATCGAGCCACTCTGGGGAGATCTCAAAAGTGCGGTTCATGCAAGACGACCAAAGACTTTGCATGACCTGGAGGCATTTTGCCAAGACGAATGGGCAGCTATACCACCTGCAAGAATTTGGGGCCTCTTAGACAACTATTACAAAAGACTGCACGCTGTCATTGATGCTAAAGGGGGCAATACACAGTATTAAGAACTAAGGGTATGCAGACTTTTGAGCAGGGGTCATTTCATTTTTTTCTTTGTTGCCATGTTTTGTTTTATGATTTTGCCATTCTGTTATAACCTACAGTTGAATATGAATCCCATAAGAAATAAAAGAAATGTGTTTTGCCTGCTCACTCATGTTTTCTTTAAAAATGGTACATATATTACCAATTCTCCAAGGGTATGCAAACTTTTGAGCACAACTGTATATATATTAGGGATGCACTGATCTGATACCTGGATCAGTATCAGCTCTGATTCTGAAGCTTTTAATTGGATTGGGTATCGGTCCGGCGAGCCTGATACAAATCCGATATTGTGTGTTAGTCATGTTCGTTACAGTCAAGCTCAAAAAAATGACATAAAAGAACCATAAAAACACAATTAAAGTAGTTCATATGACTCATGCATTTTATTCAAAGCCACTGGAAGACGTGCAGTAGCTCTGTGAATTACAAAATGCACGCGCAGCTCCAGCGCGTCAGTGAATGGCGCTGCTCTGTTCACACACACACACACACACACTAGTGCACTCGGTGCACACACTATTTTTAGCCTTCACGTGGTGCGCAATATTTGAGTGCTACTCACGAACAACATCTCAGATGTAGATGCTCAATTGTTCGGTTCACTTATAATATGCATTTAGAATGGCACTGGAGGTGCTTATTTACCAGAATTTGAATAGGAAGCACTGGACTTGAGCAATCCGATGACAAAGTTGTCGCGGGTGCTCTCGTAGGCATACATGGACTTTTTGAGTTTAGAGAGATGGACGCCGGTTGGCACTGTCGTGCGTGGGGTTAATGCGCACGTTTTTCATTTTTCGTTTTTTTTTTTTTTTTTTTCCTCCTGGGGGAAATTTGTGTTTTGATTGTTGCAACAATGTTGGAATGTGGTCTTTTTATAATTTTATTTTTGACACTATTTTTTCTAATATGTCAATGTTGAATGTTAATATGAGTGAATTGTTTCTCTCCATGTGAAATGTGAATGGGTTGGGGCACCCCATAAAAAGAAGGAAGGTTATTTCTTTTCTTTAATGTAAGAAATATGATATAGTGTTTCTTCAAGATATGCATCTTTCCCCACAGGAAGCTGACAAATTTGGGAAGATATGGGGTGGACATGCTTTCTTTAGTGCTGGCTCAAGTAAGAGCAGGGAAGTCATTACACTGATAAGTAAGCATCTACTATTCTAATGTCTCAAACAGATTAAAGATAAATTAGGAAGAGTCATTATTGTTTTAGCAGAGATTCAGGGGCAAAGGTTGATTTTGGCTAATATTTACGCACCTAACGCTGATGATCAGGGCTTTTTTTTTATAGATCTTACATTTACATTTATTCATTTGGCAGACGCTTTTATCCAAAGCGACTTACAAAAGAGGAACACACAAGTGAATCATCTTAAGGAGACAGTGGTACGAAAAGTGCCATATTACAAAGTTTCACTAGCATCAGAATAGCATTCAAAACAGATTAAAGTGCAACAAGGATATTATTTATGTATTTTTTAAGTGACTGGTTAAGTGCTCATGGAAAAGATGTGTTTTTAGCCATTTTTTGAAGACAGAAAGTGAGTCAGCTTCACAGATGGAGTTGGGAAGGTCATTCCACCAACGTGGTATGATGAAGCCGAAAGTCCGGGAAAGTGTTTTTGGTGCCTCTTTGTGTTGGTACAACAAGGCGACGTTCCTTAGCGAACGGAGGCTGCTAGTGGGCGCGTAACTCTGCAGAAATGATTTTAGGTATGCTGGAGCAGACCCAATGACTGTTTTGTATGCCAGCATCAGAGCCTTGAACTTGATACGTGCATCAACCGGCAGCCAGTGAAGAGAGACATGGAGTGGTGTAATGTGCTCTCTTTGGTTCATTAAAGACCAGACGTGCTGCTGCATTCTGGATCATTTGCAGGGGTCTAATTGCACATGTAGGGAGGCCTGCGATGAGAGCGTTACAGTAGTCCAGTGTAGTTATGACAAGTGACTGAACAAGAAGTTGTGTGGCATGTTCAGAGGGGAAGGGTCTTCCTGATATTGTAGAGTGTAAATCTACATGATCTTGCGGTCTTTGAGATGTGGTCTGTGAAATGTAATTTGTTATCGATGGTTACTCCTAGATTTCTGACCGTTTTGGAAGGCGTTACTGTAGTTGCACCCAGCTGCACGGTGATGTTATGTTCAACAGCGGGGTTGGCTGGAAAGACGAGGAGTTTGGTCTTGGCTGGGTTAAGTTGCAGGTGGTGTTCCTTCATCCAGGCCGAGATGTCTGCCAGGTAGGCAGAGATTCGAGTAGTCACAGTGGTGTCGTTGGGCTGGAAAGACAAGTAGAGTTGCATGTCATCAGCGTAGCAGTGGTAAGAGAAACCATGTGCCTGAATGATGGGTCCCAGTGATGTTGTGTATATAGAGAAGAGAAGTGGCTCATGCACTGAGCCCTGAGGTACCCCAGTAAGTAGCTGATGTGACTTGGACACCTCACCCCTCAAGGCTACCTTGAAGGACCTACCTGAGAGATAGGAATTAAACCAGTCTAGCACAGTTCCTGTGATGCCCAGCGAAGAGAGGGTGGAGAGTAAGATCTGATGGTTGACTGTGTCGAAGGCTGCAGAAAGGTCCAGTAGAATTAGGATGGATGATCTGGATTCAGCTTTCGCCTGTCTCAGCAACAAGTATCCACTTTTGAAGCCTGACTGATTTTCATCCAGCAGCTTGTTTTGCGAGAGATAGGTAGAGATTTGATTGAAAACTGCCCTTTCAAGTGTTTTTGCCATGACTGGGATGAGAGAGACTGGTCTGTAGTGTTCAATTTGTGTGGGGTTAAGTGTGGGTTTCTTCAGTAGTGGGGTTACTCGAAGCTGCTTAAATGTAGTGGGAAAAGTGCCTGTAAGTAGAGATGTGTTAATTATGTGAGTGAGTGCAGGTAAGCTGGATGGAGAGATGGCCTGGAGAAGGTGAGAAGGAATGGGGTCAAGGGAACAGGTGGTGGGGTAGTTGGAGAGGAGGAGTTTAGAGACCTCAGTGTCAGTCAGAGGAGAGAACATAGAGGAGTTGCATACAGGAGACAGGTGTTTGACAGGGTGAGGTGCTAAGAACGTATTGCTGATGGTTGTAACCTTATTAGTAAAATAATGTGGCGAAGACATCTGCTGTCAGTGATGTGTCAGGCGGTGGAGCGGGAGGACAGAGAAGTGTGTTGAATGTTCTAAACAAGCTGCGATTTAACATTATCTGAAAAAGTTGCAAGCAGAGACTGATACTTACCTAGATCTGCTGGATCTTTAGATTTAGATCTTGAAGGGAGGTTGCAAGCCGCTGGCACCCTTAATGATATAATATTGGGAGGAGATTTGAATCTATTGATGGACTCATTCCTTGATCATAGTGAAGCAAATGTGTGTAAGCCCCCTAGAGCAACAGTGACACTTCAAAGGATGTGTAAAAATTTTGATCTTACAGATATTTGGAGACTTTTGAACCCATCTGGTAGGGACTGTAAATTTTTTTCATCAGTCCATAAGATTTATTCTAGAATAGATTTGTTTTTTTTTTTTTTTTTTTTTTTTATTTATTTATTTATTTTTTTGATAACTAAGTCCTTCATTTCAACTGTTGTTGATTGTTCAATAGGAAACATTTTAGTTTCAGATCACACCCTGGTGAGTGTAGAGGTGTTGCCACATACAGATAAAAAGAAATCATATAGTTGGCACTTTAATGTAACTCTTTTGCAAAATCCTGAATTCCAACAAATGCTAAAGGCTGAAATCAGTGTTTATATGGAGACCAACTGGTCCTCCGTATCCTCTGTGGGCATGGCTTGGGAGGCACTTAAGGCTGTTCTTAGGGATCGGATCATACAGTAGGCCTCATTAATCAAAAATCCAAAGCACGAGAACTCGTGGAGTTGGAAGGGAATATTAAAAGTGCCGAGGCAGAGCTAAAGTGCCGAATGTCGTCTGACGGCCTCAGAGAATTGACCTGATGGAAATACAAATATAATACTATTTTGTCGCAGAATGTGGAGTTTTGGCTATTCAGGGTATAGATATATAAAGCAGAGAGAATCTTTTTCTTCCATTCCCTCAGTGAAATCTGTTGGTGGTGAAATATTTACCTCAGCCATTGATATTAATAATGCTTTTAAAGAATTCTATCTTGATCTCTATAGTTCTTCGTCTTCTGATGAAGACATGAGAAACTTTGTCGAACCATTAGAACTCCCTAAATTGGCGAATTAACAAAAAAATTATCTTGATTCTGAGATAACCTTGGAGGAGCTTTGCGAGGTAATTAAGGCCTTGCCTACAGGCAAAGCTCCGGGTCCAGATGGCTTTGCCGCTGCATTTTTTAGATCTTATGCTACAGAACTGGCTCCACTTTTGTTAGAAGTTTATACGGAATCATTGGAGAATGGAAAGCTTCCTCCAACCATGACACAAGCCCGTATCAGTCTGATTCTTAAAAAGGACAAAGATACAAGCAAGAGTTGCTGTCCAATTTCCCTGATCCAGCTAGACGTTAAATTATTGTCAAAAATTCTGGCTAACTGATTAAGTTATGACATCTCTTATACATATAGATCAGGTGGGGTTTATTAGGGGCCACATCTCTTCTGATAACATTAAGCATCTCAAATATTATGTGGTCAGTGGCGAATGATCAGACTCCGATCACAGCCATCTCACTTGACGCTGAAAATGCATTTGATATGGTAGAATGGGATTATCTTATTAAGATTTTGGAAATATATGGGTTCAGGAATATTTTTATTGGATGGATTAAGGATTTATAGACACCCGGTAGTGGCGGTACAAACAAATGGATTAATTTCAAATTATTTTACTCTGGATAGAGGCACCCATCAGGGTTGCCCTCTTTCCCCATTATTGTTCTGTCTTGCCTTGGAACCATTAGCAGCCGCGATAAGAAGGGAAGATGATTTTCCAGGGGTGGTGGCAGGAGGTGTGGCGCATAAGCTTTTGCTTTACACAGATGATATTTTATTATTCGTCTCCGACCCCATTAGATATATGCCTTGCCTCCTATAGAATTATTAATTCCTTTTCTTAGGGTACAGAGTCAGTTGGTCTAAATCCGAAGCTTTGGCTCTGACAGCGTACTGCCTAGTAACAGCTTTCCAGCCGGGCGCCTTCCAGTGGCCCAAACAGGGCATTAAATATTTGGGCATTTTATTCCCAGCAAATTTGTCTGATTTAGTTAGTTAATTTTGACCTCTTAATAAAAAGGTTTTCGAGCGATGTGAGCACGTGGGCTTCATTATATTTATCTATGTTTGGGAAGGTAAATGTTATTAAAATGAATGGTATTCCAAAATTTAACTCCGTTACAATCTCTCCCTGTAGATGTCCCCTTCGCTGTGCTGTCAAATTCCTTGAAATAAGAGAAGTCCTTCTTTTGGAATGGTTAGCGTCCTAGATTACATTTTAATAAGTTACATCGGCCGATTGACAAAGGTGGGCTAGGCCTAACCAAGAATTTGTTTTATTATTATGCATTCGGTCTCAGATATTTGGCTCATTGGTGGCTTCCATCTGAGAGAGCCCCTCCCTGGTTTTGTATTGAACGGGAAGTTCCTGCCCCTATTTTGCCATTGCAAAGCCTTTCTATCAAACTAATCGGAGAAGTTAAGCTACACCCCATAATCTCGCATTTGCACTCGGTATGGACAAAAGTGTCCAGAGTGTTTAATTCTGACATTTATTTAAATGTTGCCTCAAGCATATGGCAGAACCCTAAATGATGTATTAATAAGTCCCCTTTCTGCTGGTCAGGGTGGATTGCGAGGGGGGTTACCACACTCGGTGACCTATATAAGAGTGGAGTATTGAGATCCTTTGAAAATATGGTTCATCATTTTGGGATTCACAGATCTCAGTTCTGTAGGTATTTACAGCTGTGCCACCTGCTCTGTATTGTTTTTGGGAGTAGCACACACACCCCTAAAGTGGCAGATACTCTGGGAAAGCTGATTACTGCTTTTGGAAAAGGTCATGAGGCATCAGTGTATTACTCCCTGCTAATTCTGGAGGTTGGAGCTTTAACTTCTATCAATAGATTATGGGAGAAGGATTTAAATTTGGTATTGGAGGAGGGAGTGTGGGCTAGGATTCTAAAAAACATCAAGTCTGCATCTAGAGATGCAAGGGTGCACCTTATGCAATTCAAGATTTTACATAGATTCTATTGGACCCCCTCTAGATTGTATAGGCTTGGTCTTAAAGACACACCCACCTGCTGGCGATGCCAATAAGAAGATGGAGACACAACCTGTGTTTTTTGGGGGGGTGTTAAGATCCAAGAATTTGGGTTGAAGGTTCAGAGTTTTGTGTGTGACATTTTGGGCACTCAAATTTCATTTTGCCCTTGACTCTGTATTTTGGGAGATGGGGCGGTCATAAATTTGGGGGATAAACACACAAAAAATTTAGTTCTGACCAGTATCATGATTGGCAGGCAAATTATTTTAAGGGGATGGAAGTCGGATGGAGTGCCCTAATTTCCAAAGTGGTGTGCGGAGATGGAGAGGGCGGCTGCTTTCGAGGAGGGGTCAAGCAGAAGGCTGGGTTTTTTTTTTGTGTGTGTATTCCTATTGTGACCACAGGGGTGTTCGTTGGGGGTCAGGGTGGGGCAGGTGATTGGGGAGGGGTAGGGGTAATAGTGGGTGTGAAACGTTAAATGTGATTCAATGTATATATATATATATATGTTGTGTTTTTGTTTTTTTGTTGTGATATGTCTATGAATCAATAACAAATGTTAATTGAAAAAAAACAATTCTGCCATTAAGCAGCTTGTAAAATAAAAAAAATTATGTCAAGTCTAATTTAGCTTCTGATAGGCTAATTGGAGTCAATTAGAGGTGTACCTGTGGATGTATTTTAAGGCCTACCTTCAAACTCAGTGGCTCTTTGCTTGGCATCATGGGAAAATCAAAAGATATCAGCCAAGACCTCTGAAAAAAAATTGTGGACATCCACAAGTCTGGTTCATGCTTGGGAGCAATTTCCAAATGCCTGAAGGTACCACGTTCATCTGTACAAACAATAGTATGCAAGTATAAACACCACTGGACCACACAGCCGTCATACTGCTCAGGAAGGAGACACGTTCCGTCTACTAAAGTTGAATTAGTTTTTTCTTTTTAATAAATTTGCAAAGTTATCAGAAATCTGGTTTTTGCTTTGTTATTGTGGGGTATGGAGTGTAGATTGATGTGAAAATAATAATAATTTAAAGCATTTAAGCATAAGGCTGCAACACAACAAAATGTGAATGTGCGGTCTGAATACGTTCTAAATGTAATATATATATATATATATATATATATATATATATATTATGTTAACTCTCTACAAGGAGGAAGCGGGAGATAGCGAAATCCAACTTAAAAGGGTTTTTATTTTTCCAGCACAAATTCACACAAAGCATATAATATGTAAACAGAGCACTCTGCTGCGTATGTTTCTCTCTCTCTCTCTCCCCTCTCTGGTGTCTGGTTCGCTCTTAAATCCATCTCCAACTCTCACTGCAATGACAAGCAGCTGTTAGAGATAATCAATGATAGGTGATGATCCTTACCATTCTCATCTCCCGTTCTCTCTCTCTCTCCATTCACAAGCCGGCACTCAACCGCGCCCCCACCTCCACATACCCCCATCACCCGACTCAGGCCCGGGAGCCATCCGACCTGCCCAGTGCCACCCCTGGAGTCGTGAGTTCGAATCCAGGGTGTGCTGAGTGACTCCAGCCAGGTCTCCTAAGCAACCAAATTGGCCCGGTTGCTAGGGAGGGTAGAGTCACATGGGGTAACCTCCTTGTGGTCACTATAATGTGGTTCTCACTCTCGGTGTGGCACGTGGTAACCACATTATAGCGACCACGAGGAGGTTACCTCATGTGACTCTACCCTCCCTAGCAACCGGGCCAGTTTGGTTGCTTAGGAGACCAAGTCTTAGGAGTCTCTGCGGTAACGCGCTCAAGCCACGTGATAAGATGCGCTGATTGGTGGTCTCAGACGCGGAGGCAACTGAGATTCATCAACTGAGAGTCACTACACCACTACGAGGACTTGGAGTGCATTGGGAATTGGGGAGAAAAAAAAAACCCTTTGTCAAATCCACTGTCAACTAAAAGCAAGCTGCACCCAACCGATCGAGCAGTTCGTCAATACAAGGCATTTGATCCACGTCAAATTTAGACACTGCATTGACTTTCCTATAATCCATACAGAACCAGACCGAACCATCGCTCTTCGAAACCCGCACCACCGGGCTGGCCCAGTCACTTTGGGATTATTCTATTACCCCCATATCTATCATGACCTTTAATTCCTCCCGAACCACTTTTTTTGTGTTCAGGTAATTGGTAGGGACGACTGCGTACCACTACCCCTGGGGTCGTTTGGATATGGTGCTCTATGAGATTCGTAGGACCATGGAGAGGCGAGAACACATCAGAGAATTCTTTCTGCAACCTGACAACCTCCGTATCTTGTGACGGTGAGAGGTGGTCTCCGCTAGTGACCGGGGTGACACGATCGGCGGCTTTTAAGTTCACCTCTGGTCCGAGCTCCTCCCTCTCTGGAACCACCATCTCCAAAGTTACGGGGACCGCCTCTCTGCACGGTTTTTGAGATTGAGGTGGTAAATTTGACGTTTTCCATCTGTGTGTTTAACCTCATAATCGACTTCCCCAAATCGCAGTGTGACCTCAAAGGGTCCTTGCCACTTGGCGAGTAATTTAGAGCTCGATGTAGGGAGCAAAACAAGGATTTTATCTCCTGGTGTAAATTCCTGTAGCCGAGTACCCCTATTATACAGCCGGCTATGACGTTCTTGAGCAAATTCTCCTTTGTTAATTGTCCCAGTGTGTGGTGTTTTGCTCTCAGGTCAAGAACATATTGAATTTAGTTTTTGCTGTTTGAAGGTCCCTCCTCCCAATTTTCCCATAGCGCAACAAGCACGTTGCGCGGTTGCCCCTCGTACAACAATTCAATTGGGGAGAACCCCGTGGAGGCTTGCGGGACCTCTCATACCACAAATAATAGGGGCTCGAGCCACTTGTCCCAATTTCGAGTGTCTTCGTGCACAAATTTAAGAATCATAATCGTAAGTGTTTGATTAAATCTTTCAACCAAGTCGTCCGTCTGGGGCTGGTAGATGCTGGTATGAATCGATTTAATCCCCAATAATTCGTACAGTTCGCGTAGTGTACATGACATAAATGTAGTGCCCTGATCAGTGAGGATTTCTTTTGGAATCCCCACTCGGAAGATTATTCTGAAGAGTGCCTCTGCAACACTGCGTGCTGAGATGTTGTGCGGAGGCACTGCTTCTGGAAATCGCATTGCCTAATCCACCAGGATCAACACAAAGCGATGCCCGCATGCCGTCCGTTCTAATGGCCCGACGAGGTCCATGCCAATTCTTTTGAAGGGAGCCTCAATCGTTGGAAGGGGGCGCAATGGAGCTTTTTTGGTGACCGCAGGATTCTCCAGATGACATTCACGGTATGCCGCACACCACCAGCAAACATCCCCGTGAATGCCCAGCCAATAGAAATGGGCCATCAGACGGTTTAGTGTTTTTCCCTGCACCAAGTGACCTGCCATCAGATTATAATGAGCCATCTGGAATAAGATTCCTCCCCAGCCGGCGAGTCACACACCACACACCTTTACGCTTTGTTGCAGGGCCCATCCACACACATTCTCCTTAATAAGGTAGTAAATGCTGGCCAATTCGTTCCCAAGATTAGTGGATGGTTGAGGTGGGAATTAACCACAGCCTCGACACTGTTTTTGTCCCCAAAATTGAATAATGAGTCACTACAGGGTAATTTTGGATATCCCCGTGTACACACCTTTCCTTCACCCTGTAAGCTTTGGTGGATGGAGGTTTGATTACAACCTGAATCCACCAAGGCGTGATATGTACCCCCCTTAATACTCACAGGTATGCGGTACATCCCAGCTCGATCGGGGGAGGCCTGTCACATCAGGGACCCAGACCAATGTCCCCACCTCCATCACCGGTCATTGGTCCTGGAAATGCCTGGGTTCCCTGCAGCTCCAGCAAACCAGCCCAGACTTCCCAAAGGTTCAAAGGATCGCGGGGCTCGCTGCCTCACGAATACGCCGCCATATGGTCCTCTGCCCGCTGGATGGCCATGTTGAGTGATGCCAGGCGATGGCACTGAACCCACTCCGCCAACCCTCTTGGAAGCCGAGCAATAAACTGCTCCAGCACCACCAGATCAATCACAGTCCCGACTTCGCTCAGCCAGCAACCACCTCTTCGCTGCTGGGCGAAGGCAAACAGGCGGCCGTGCTTGCTAAGAGTCAGCACTGAAGCGTTGGCGCTGTTGCTCAGGTGTCCGGCCAACCCATTGCAGGATAGCTTTCCTTAAGTCCACATACACCAGGAGGTTCTCCACTGGTAACTGCTGCGCCATGAGTTGGGCCTCCCTGGACAGTAGTGGAATCAAGCGGACATCCAACTGGGTGTTTGGCCAACTGCATGCCCCCGCTGTCTGCTCAAAGAGCTCCAGGAAGGCCTCAGGATCATCTTGGGGACCCATCTTGACGAGCGGTGCATGGGGCGGTCGCGGGGACCGGGGTCGCAGCAGCAGCCCCCTCCTGGGGTAGTAAGCTCCGGAGCACCTGCCGGTCCTCCGCTTGGGCTTGGAGGTGCGTGATGAACCGCTGCTGCTGCTCTGTGCACAACTCGATAAGGGCCTGATGCTGGGACTGGTGGATGCAGGCGAGGGTCTTGAACACTCCCTCCAGAGGTGAGGCTTCCATGGCGTCGTTCTTCCTCCTTAATTCCCAGGTTTTGGCACCACTGTGACTTCGTTAACTCTCTGCAAAGAGGAAGCAGGAGATGGCAAAATCCAACTCAAAAGGATTTTTATTTTCTCAACACAAATTCGCTCAAAGCATAAAATAATATGTACGCAGAGCACTCTGCTGCATGTGTCTCTCTACCCTCTCTGGCGTCTGGCTCTCTCTTAAATCCATCTCCAACTCTCACTGGAATGACAAACAGCTGTTAAAGATAATCAATGAAAGGTGATGATCCTTACCGTTCTCATCTCCAGATCTCGCTCTCCATTCATAAAACGGCGCTCAACCACGCCCCCACCTCCACAAAAATGATGTAACAATATAATGCTTTATTAACATTTTCCAAACAAAGTATAAAGATAGAAATACACACACACACACACACACACAAAAAACACCAATTTAAGTAACATTAAATGTTTTCCAAAGTGGGAGTTTGACTAATTGAAAGAACTACTCCCCACATAGGCTACTTATTCATTGCAATGCCCATTAAATCTCTTAAAATATTAACCTGCATGTAGACTGTGGCTATCTGCTTTGCTACAGCAATCGTGAAGCCACGTTCATTCAAAGCCAACGTCAAGCGCCACTTTGAACTCCACATGAAAAGCGCTTGCAGACAAAAACATCTCATTACGCATTTTGGTGACGGTTTGGACTTGACGTGCTTCTTTGCTAATTAAAATGCACCTTACTTAAACTGAAAAATACTTCCCAATCACTTTATCACTGGCACTGAATCACTGATGTGTGTGTTTTTGGTGTGTGCATCTGTGTAATGACTCCGGGCAGACACATTACAAAGGTTTCACCCCTCTAACCAGTGTTAATGCTTATGTTTTATTAACAGTAAATGCATTAATTGCGATTTAAGAAAAAGGAACGCGTTAAAATTGGTAAATTAATTGCATAGGTTAACAAGTTTATTCTGAAAGCACTAATCTTTATATATAATATATATATACATATTAGATATATGTATTACTTTTTATTACTTTTCACAAAATGAAGTTGGAGACATGATTTGCACTGTACATAACAGATAACAGATTTGTATTAGATTTGCACTACGTATGTGTGTGTCTGTGTGTGTATGTACGTATGTGTATAATTATTTTTTATTATTATCTATGTCTTGCTGCTGTTTTTGTATTGTTGTACACTGGAAGCTCCTGTCACCAAGACAAATTCCTTGTATGTGTAAGCATACTTTGCAATAAAGCTGATTCTGATTCTTCTGATGATGTATGTGCTGATGGGGGACATTTCTGTATAGTCACATTTTTCTTTGCATGCCATCACTTTAGTTTAAAATAACAAAGTATGCATTGAAGTGAAGGTAAAAATATGGATGAAAATTGTCAAAGATTAAAGATTAATTTATAGAAAATGTTAGTGACTGCCAAACCAAGCTGTTTTAACTGTAGGCTCCAGTGTCAACCACAGAGGAACACGTAATAGAAAAAAAAACTATTGACAGACTTGGTGATAGCCAATGGTTTGAAAAAGCAACTATCGACACAGATTACCAGTAAACGGTAAAGCCGGTATATCTGTCTACCTCTACTAAAAAATCTAATTCTCTGTTTACTAAGGGCAATGTCAAGGAGCCTAATCCTGGCTGCATCAGGACCATTCTCTCTGTGGATCCCATTAAACTGCCCTTCGAAAAGCAGGACACCAATGTGACTCTTCTACTGTATGATCGTGTGGAGTTCCAGTTGCTGACAGATCTTATTACTAAGGAAAAAAGGGCCACAAACATCAAACCAAAAACACCAGAGACTTTTCAGTTTACCAAGGAAATCAGGGAGATGGTTAGTAGCTCATCATATTCCTTTGAGCTTGAGGTTTTGTCTATGAAAGTGTGGGATTGTCAATCTTGTATGACCATTGCATGACTTAAGGCATGTGCTTTTAACTACTCCTTCCTGAATTGTACTTGACTTTTCGTTGCCATTGTCTTTTGATTTGATGCGGACCACATAGTCATGAGATGCTTTTGATTTGATGCGGACCACATAGTTACATTGCACAGCTACCTACCAGCTGGCTATCATTACATATGCATGTTTAAAATGCCAGAGGTCTTATAGACTGCTTTTAAAGAACTCATTAGCCGCATTTCCACTATCAGGCCAAATGAGAGTGTGCTAGTGCGTCCCAGGACCAGTTGTGTTCCCACTGTCACTTTCAGGGCTTCATCGTGCCACCTCGGGGATTTCTCTGGGCCAATAGCCTTTGGCCCACCGATTACCCTTGGGCCAAACAAGGCCGATTGGGGATTAAGGCGAGTTTAATGTCAAAGGCGGAGTTTTGCCGAACTTCCCAGGTTATGTATCCAGCACACAACGGTACAGTTTCGTGTGGGGGGTGGGGGGACATGCGGGCACAGTACAAATCCATTAAAACACCCAATGGACAAAGCGATGCGCAAATAAATTACTTCCATGGTTCTGTGAACTTTCATAGACGGTGTGCTGGGACATTTTCCCGCTGTTATTGGAAAGACCACTCAGGACACCATGGCAGTTTCAGTTGGTGAGTTGTCATCGCTAACGTATCTTGCTGTTTACATTCATTAAAAACTCTATATTCTAGATAACTAGATAACATGATACCTCAGCTTGAGCTTCCCTCTTGCTTGTGAAATGGGCGGGGTGTGTGAAATTGGCACCGCAACAGCATATTAAGGGCAAGTTTGTGGCCAACGCTGCAGAGTTATTGGCCCGATGGTGGGAACGCAGATCGATTTTGATCTTGCGGCTCGAGGTCCGAAGCCCCGGCTGGCCAGTTCATAACCCTGGGTCACACTGGCCCGATAGTGGAAAACCGGCTATTGGCCTAAACATCTTTGCCTGGACCAGTGTTATGTTAAGTAACACTCTCTGTGAGACAACTTAGTTTTTTTGGGGGTTTTTTTATACTATTTTTGTGGTCAAATCAAAATCAAATCAAATCAAATCACTTTTATTGTCACACAGCCATATACACAAGTGCAATGGTGTGTGAAATTCTTGGGTGCAGTTCCGATCAACATTGCAGTCGTGACAGTGATGAGACATATACCAATTTACAATAACATCAAATTAACACAGCACAATTTAAAGTCTAATATACACATAATTACACACATCACAATAAACAAATAATAACATACACTGTACAGTATACAATACACACAATATAAATACACATTCAATAAAAAAAAAAAAGTGTATATATAGTAGTATATATAGAATGTACAGTAGGTTGTATTGTACTGTATTGACATTCAGGCTGTCGGTTGATAGTAAGTTGTTAAGAGAGAATATAATATAATAATATCATTTATGACAGTCCAGTTGTCATAAATTATATGATATAAGAGTAAGAGTAATAAAGTACAGTGCTGATGTATTTTGATCGTGGGAGATCAAGAGTTCAAAAGTCTGATTGCTTGGGGGAAGAAGCTATCATGGAGTTGGCTGGTGCGGGTCCTGATGCTGCGATACGGCCTGCCTGATGGTAGCAGTGAGAACAGCCCATGGCTCGGGTGGCTGGAGTCTCTGATGATTCTCCGAGCTTTTTTCACACAACGCCTGGTATATATGTCCTGGAGGCAGGGACGCTCACCTCCGATGATGTGTCTGGCAGTTCGCACCACCCTTTGCAGTGCTTTGCGGTTGTGGGCTGTGCTATTGCCATACCAGGCGGAGATGCAGCCAGTCAGGATGCTCTCAACAGTGCAGGTGTAGAACCATGTGAGGATGTGGCGGTTCATTCCAAACTTCCTCAGCCGTCTCAGGAAGAAGAGGTGCTGATGAGCCTTCTTCACAACGACTTCAGTGTGGATGGACCATGTGAGTTCCTCAGTGATGTGGACACCCAGGAACTTGAAGCTGCTGACTCTTTCCACTGGTGCTCCATTGATGGTGATGGGACTGTGTTCTCTGTCTTTTCTTCTGAAGTCCACCACAAGCTCCTTTGTCTTACTGACGTTGAGGGAGAGGTTGTGCTCCTGACACCAGTGTGTCAGAGTGTGCACCTCCTCTCTGTAGGCTGTTTCATCATTGTCAGTGATCAGACCTACCACCGTCGTGTCATCAGCAAACTTAATGATGGCATTGGAGCTATGTGTTGCCACACAGTCATGTGTGTACATGGAATACAAGAGTGGGCTGAGAACACAGCCCTGTGGGGCTCCAGTGTTGAGGGTTAGTGATTAGGAGATGTTGCTGCCTATTCTAACCACCTGGCGTCTGCTTGACAGGAAGTCCAGGATCCAGCTGCACAGCGAGCTGTTTAAGCCCAGAGCCGGAGTTTCTCATCTAGCTTGGAGGGCACTATGGTTTTGAATGCTGAGCTGTAGTCTACAAACAACATTCTCACTTAAGTGTTCTTTTTTTCCAGGTGGGAGAGAGCAGTGTGTATTGTAGATGCAATAGCATCATCAGTGGAGCGGTTGTTGCTGCAATGGTCTAGAGAGAGAGAGGCAGCACAGAGCAGATGTAATCTGATTAGTCTCTCAGTGCATTTGCTGATGATGGGGGTCAGAGCAACAGGATGCCAGTCATTTAAGCAAGTTATTTTTGATTGCTTTGGAACAGGCACAATGGTGGATGTTTTAAAGCATGTGGGGACTACAGACAAAGAGAGGGGAAAGGTTGAAAATGTCCGTAAAAACACCAGCAAGCTGGTTCGCGCATGCTCTGATGACGCGGTCCGGAATGCCGTCTGGGCCCGCGGCTTTGCGGATATTCACCCGTCGGAAGGATCGGGTTACATCCGCTACAGAGATGGAGAGTGAACTGACCACTGTAGCTTCGGCCGCGAGAGCTCTCTCCACGAGGGCGATGTTGTTTCCCTCAAAACGAGCATGAAAAGTATTTAGCTTATCTGGGAGAGAGGCAGAAGTGTTCATGGCGGAGTTTTATTACCTTTAATGTCCGTGATGATGTTAATTCCTTGCCACATGCTTCTAGAGTTGGTGGCGTTAAACTGTCCTTCAGTCTTGTTCCTGTACTGGCGTTTTGCTGTTTTTCGGAGGGCATAACTGGCTTGTTTATGCTCCTCTGCGTTCCCGGAATTGAAAGTGGAGGTCCGCACATTAAGTGCCGCGCGAACATCGCTATTTATCCATGGCTTCTGGTTCGGATAGATCCATGTTGTTCTGGTCGGAACGACGTCCTCCACGCACTTTCTGATGAAACACATTACGCTATCAGGGTAAAGCTCGATGTCATCATCAGAGGCGGACCGGAACATTTCCCAGTCCGTGTGATCAAAACAGTCTTGCAGCGTAGAGTCTGATTGGTCCGACCAGCACTGGATCGTTCTGAGGGTGGGCGCTTCCTGTTTCAGTTTCTGCCTGTAAGCGGACAGAAGCAGAATGGAAGAGTGGTCCGATTTGCCAAATGGTGGGCGGGGGAGGGATTTGTAGCCATCCCGGAAGAGAGAGTAGCAATGGTCCAAAACCCGGTCCCCCCGTGTGTTGAAACTAATGTGCTGGTGGTATTTTGGGGCGACTGATTTGAAACTGGCTTTTTTAAAGTCCCCGGTCACAATGAACACGGCCTCAGGGTGCGTGGTTTCCTGCTCACTTATACTCCCATTCAGTTCCTTGAGTGCCCGGTGTGTGTGTCGGCTTGTGGCGGGATGTACACAGCAGTGATAATGACCGCTGTGAATTCCCTTGGTAGCCAGAATGTTTGACACAGAAGCATGAGAAATTCCAGATCAGGAAAGCAGAAAGACTTGATAGAATGTATGTTCCTCTGATCACACCAGGATTTGTTGATCATAAAACATACACCACCACCTCTGCTTTTACCTGAGAGGTCTTTCGCTCTGTGCACGGAGAACCCCACGGGTTCAATGGCTGAGTCTGGAATCTCTGCAGACATCCAAGTTTCCGTAAGGCGGATAATGCAGCAGTCCCTCATCTCTTGTTGGAAAGAGATCCGCGCTTTCAGCTCGCAGAGCTTGTTATCCAGAGACTGAACATTTGCCAGTAGAATACTGGGTAGCGGGGGTCGATTTGCGCGGCATCTTACTCTGATGAGAACGCCGGCTCTGTTTCCCCTTTTCCTCCTGCGTTTCCGCGTCCGGACTGCCCAGACAAAGGGCTCCGCTTGCGTGTTTGTAAACAACGGGTCGGCATTGAGGAATTTGAAGTCCGGTTTATGGTGTGAAATTGCTGAACCAGTGTCCAAAAGTGTTTGGCTGTCGTAGACAATAAGGCAGACAACATCCAAGACAAAAAAACATAATAATTGTGAACAGAACAAACAAAACACTACCATGTTGTGTCGGAGCTCGCAATGCAGCAGCCATACTCGGCGCCATCTTGGGTCCAGATACATATGTATTAACACTGGGATTTGTATTTTATATTTACTTTGAATATTAAATATATTAAATAATGTATGAAAATGATTTAAATATCATTATTCCTTTAGTTTGTATATGGGAAAATGGTGAAATACATGCCCTCATTATTTTTAACTAGATTTTAGCTAGACTGTGTTTTAGTTCTTGCATTAAACAATCTAAACCTACTTTACAGCAATGGGTTTTTGGTTGCATTTATGGTTCCAACAATTTCAACATTCAATATTAGGTATACAAAAATCCTTTCTTTCCTTGCCATACACATATCAAGATGTATGAAATATCAAAAGACTGAAAAAAAACAAAAAACAAAAAAAACAAAATGGTCTCCTATCAAGCCCTGATGTGTTCCTTTTGTTGATACTTATATTGTGCTTCATTTTATGTTGTTAAATTTAATGTTATAGAATGAAATTATTTCTTTATTATTATTTTCCCAGGGTGTGATCATAAACAAAACTGATGGAACCTTGACCATTACGACAGAGAAACATAATAACCTGACCGCTTCGGCTGCTGACAATTTATCTGAAGATGAACTGAATGCCATGGATGAAGTGGAGCTCACCGTTATAACCGTGAGCCTTTTTTTTTTTTTTTTTGCCAGTGCAACGCATTTTGGTTCAGTTGTTGATTGTGTTCAAAGCTTCATAATATACAAATACTGTTTGTTCAAGGTGGACGACACAAAGAAGGCTGTCCGACTCAAAAAGCTACCTGTGGGCTCAGTGACCTTTAATCAACAAGCAAATGGCACTGAAAATATTTCTGGAGTAAAGGACAAAATGCCTGGCACTGCCCCAGTCAAAGACAAGGTAGTTTAGGCCTTTAGCAAAGTTAGCATTGTTCATTCATGACTGTTAAAGCTGACGTGTGTAATTTTTTTCGATGTTAAAATACTTTCTCCAATACCATCCTAATTTGTAATTGTCATTTGGAAGTAAACCGTTTGTAGGTTGATTCCACTGAAAAGTGTAAACAATTTTGGCTCTGTGGCACTATCAAAACTTTGCTCTTGGTTTTTTGAGTAATCCAACCATGCTGACACTGTAACATTGACTCAACCAATGGTGTGAATTTGGGGTGGAGCTATCTGTTTTGTCCGACCAATGGCAGATTTGAGAAGTCTTAATTTTTGCAATTCCATTTGCAGAGGTGCAGAAATTACACTCTTCAGCTTTAATGCTGGGAAACTATTGTGCCAAAACTTCATGGCAATTTTCAGTTTGTTCTTAAAGTTGATATGCACATGTTTATCTGTAGTTGAATCCGGTAACCTCGGAGGCTGGTTCTCAAGAGTTGGTCGACCTCTACGATGTGAGCAGTGAGAAATACGAGGGAACGATTGTCAAAATCGTGCCAAAGAATTCCAAAACCCAAGAAATGGTGGTAGGCTATCACAATCCCTCAAGCTGAAAAAAAAATTCTATTCAACTACATCCTGCAAACAAAGACTTTGTTCTTTTTGTTGTTTTCTATTATTTTTGTAATGCATTTTAACATACAACTTATTGAAACCATTTGTGCCTCTTTTATTTATCTAATTCTAGCTCCGCTTTGGATGAGCTTTGGATTTTTTTTTTCGTCATTGCTTTTTAAAATGTGGGGTCTGTCTAGCTGTTTAAGAGGTTTGACTTTCTCCATAGTGCTTTAAACTAGAAAAATCTCAGTAGAATTAAAACGGGTTGATTAAGTTTTGTGGTCTGTGCCGCGATATTAAGTGAAGCCCAGTTCACTTGCGCAAGTGATCCGCTCTGCACTGTCCCAGCTTGCCTAGCGAGGGAAGCATGATTGACGCGCACACACTCCAGAGATACGTTAGGGTAGAGCAGAGCAGATCACTTGTATGAGTTGTTCTGCGACGGCTCGTGCTACACTCAGGCAAAAACTGGACTTCAGTTGTTTTCGTGCAAATGCAGGTATCAGAAGAGAAACATATTTGGTGAAATTTTGCTTGGGTGGTCGTTGAAAATGTTAAATGCATGCCTCTTTACACTTTCAGTAGTTGTATATTTAACTACATTATTGTTATCTTAAACTATTGATTGACTTCTGATTTGATGACGTCATTTACAATGGTTAATGGAATGAGTAGTTCATTCACCATTATAAGATGGGGAGACAATTTCACAGTCTCGTACCTTTTGTCTGCTCTTTTTTTTTAATTTTCAAGAACTTTTTGGCTTAAAATCAGAGTTTGTAATTTTGTGGTTCCAGAACCAAGCAGAAGCGGTCACTCTTGTGCTCTATTGAACTGTTTTACAAGTAAATTAGATGCTTGTTAACCTGGGAGTTTTGAGAAAATGGAAAGTCCTCTTGAGCTCTGTATGATTGCTTCTGAAAGGATGCATGATTGTTTTGTGAGTATTTACAGAGTGTTGAAGTTGAACAATGATGTGTCCATAATGTGATTTTAACAAAAGCCAACAGATCAGCTGATCAGAAATTACTGTATTTATTGTTGTTGTTGTTGTCGTCGTTGTTTAAGTTGTGCCTTGATCAATGAGGCACTATATTTAAAAACAGTGGTGTTGCAATTATTTTCTTTTAAGCAGATGGACAAGCAAGAGCCTGCTTTTGGTCTTCTGGTTACAAAAGTGGAGGGCACAGAGAAGTGCTTTTCTTTTAAGTCAGGTGACGTGATCACAAAAGCCACCATGATGGTCGGTGATGAGGTCCAGTTCAACATCTCAACCAACAGCATAACCAAGGAGGAGTGTGCTGTCAACTTGGAGATTCTGCCAGACACCTTCCAGATGGAATCTGAAGAGCAACGAAAGATAGTGAGTTTCTTTTTTTTTTGTGATGAAGTCATTTGTGACATTCCTCTAGCAAGTCGTGAAAGACATTTTTTGGCAGTTCATCCAGGATGTTAACATTGAAACATATGCAAGTACGTTAAGACAGATGCTGCTAGCTACACAAGCTCGATTCCATGCATAGTGTATTTAGAAATGTGTAAGACTGCATAATGCAACACGAGTACCCGTTGCATTCTCTGTGTAGCAGCATGGGATCTATAGTGGACATTAGCCTTTACATTAATTCTAGGACATTAACTCTTCTGCAGTCAGTTTTTTCTTTCAGGTCAACTACTGTTCAGGTCAACAGTTTGAAAAGAATCTTGCAGAGGAAGTTAGTTAGTAAATGTTTACAGTAAGCTACCTGAATAATAAAACATGGTTTTAATTGAACAGACATTTGAAGTTATAGGGATAGTTCACCCAAAAATGTAACACTAGTCAGTGTTTACTCACCCCTGTGTTGTTATAACTTTCTTTTTCTTAACACAAATGGAGATACTGTGAAAAAAAGTTTGTTTTCTGTGATGTCATACAATGGCAGTTTATGGTGACCACCTCTTCAAAATTCAAAAAGAAACAAATTATAATTCAGAAGTCTAATAAATTATTCCATGAGACTCATGATTGTTATGAAAGCATACGATAAGGTTTGGTGAGAAAAAGACCAAAATATAATGTATTATTTAGTTAAAATGTTCACTGACCGTTATTCTCCTGTGCGCCTTCATGAGTCTGCATGCAAGCTTTAGAGCTTTTTGCTCGAGAGCAACAGAAGCTACGCAGCACTCGCGAGATGGGGCGTTCAAGTGAAAACTCATTTTGTTTCATTTAACAGGACCATCAGCGATATTAACAACAGAAAACAACATAGCTGCACACAATCCAGAGAACAGAACTTAAAAACATGTCTGAAGATTTTGTAGTGGAACAATAGATGCATTTCAATGGAGTCCTTTATCAAACCGAAGGTAGCTACAGTCACACCGTGTCCTACTCAGACGCCAAACAACACAAAATAAAAGTGATCTTTTCTATGTTAATCAGAGTTTTTTGTCCTCAGCAGCTGCGAAGAGTGATGGGACATTCTGTCGATTGCTTGGTATCTATATTTAGCGTCGTGTCCAGTAACCCCGTCCACTATGAACTGGCACCACTCTAAAATGCGAGACGTGGTGCGAGCGCGAGGTGATCGTCTTTCGCGACTGCTTTCGGGTCCTTGAATAAGGTATAATGTGTGACAGCCGGTGGAGTTTCTGGTAACCCCCTCGGGAAAGATGGTGCCCCCCTATGGAGTTGGTATGAAGGTAAATTGGTTGCAAAACTCAAGAGCTTACAAAAAATATTTGTATTCGTAATTTAAAATTTACACTCACAGCAATGATGTGAATACTTGTAAAATACAAATCTGAAGTTCAATGTTGCAATCTGCACTCACAGACAATAATCAAAATTCAAAATTTTGAATTCAGAGTTGTAGACAAATAGTCACAAATGTGTAAAATGACATTCACATAAACACAACGACAGACACAAACTTGTATTACATATTTACTTTTGTACTTTAATTCACTTTCGCAGTACAACCACAAATCGGCAGTTACAACCTCTCAAATCTGACACTGCGTGTCTATCGGTGCCGAATTCTGCGTTGATCAACTTGATAAAATCGTCTCATTTGATTTGTTACATGTTAAGCTCACTAAAT
This sequence comes from Myxocyprinus asiaticus, assembly GCF_019703515.2. Lineage (NCBI taxonomy): Eukaryota > Metazoa > Chordata > Actinopteri > Cypriniformes > Catostomidae > Myxocyprinus > Myxocyprinus asiaticus. The sequence goes on along the minus strand of NC_059364.1, from coordinate 39,074,113 downwards.
CATTTAATAGTCAAGTTACTTAACTTATCCTGCCACTGCATCAACCAGCCATTGGACTTGTTTTGCTACAAAAAAACGGTGCTGGCGCAGTTGCGTGACGTCATCGCATTTTAAGATGATCAGTTTTGATCGTTTTGGCGTCAGTTGTTCCAGCTCTTGTTATTGGTCACAACTTTTTGGCTCCACCCAACACTGACAGTCTGCTCTCTCACATCTGGGTTTACAAGTGCACAAGTGAGTTTTGCTACAGGTTTATAACAGATGTAGTTGCAAAAGTCAAGGCATGAAGATTTGAAGTTGCTGTGTCGGATTTGAGAGGTTGGGTCAGTGAACATTTTTACTAAATAATACATTCAATTTCGGTTTGTTTCTCACCAAACCTTATTGTTTGCTTTCATAACAATCATGAGTCTCGTGGAATAATTTATGAGACTTCTGAATTATACTTTTGTGCCTTTTTGAAGCTTGAAGAGGTGGTAACCATAAGCTGTCATTGTATGACATCACTGAGAACAATTGTTTTTCACAATTTCTCCCTTTGTGTTAAGAAAAAGAAAGTCATATGGGGTTATAATGATACAGTGGTGAGTAAACAATGACTGAATTTATCCTTTAACCCAATCGTCCCCTTGATTACTGAGGTTTGTTACCACCACAGTAATGCAAGAGTGCTATGTTCAACAGGGCCATGTGCTTGCAATGGGTTGGCCAAGCATTTGTGTCTGTATTTGTGTACCTGCATTAACAATGTTTTTGGACAGAGTGTGGATTTATTTTATTTTTTTATAAAGTAGGCACAACAGTTGCTTAGCAGTTGCACCATATCTTGTTCTTTGGTCAGCTTGATACATTTAGCTTTACAAGATTAATTAGTCCAGGGCTTACTCAGCTGCATTGTTGGACACAGATGTCATGACCCCACAGACAACATGACCTATTGTGCAGTGGGTTAGCATAGATGTCTTTATTCACCCAGACTACAAAGGGAATTGTAGGACACTAATTATCAACCCCTGTTTAGTAATTTAATAACATTCCTAAACACCGGAAGAACTAACGAGAAAATTTGCAAGTAAAAAGAATAGAAAGTTTGCCAAACCTTGTGCTGTTCCTGGCAGTGGCATGTACTTCTGAAGGATCTCAGCATTAGGAAAGAGTGGCTGAAGTTTATTTTTATCAAGGTCCCTAATCATTTCAGTCTAATATTATCAGTTTATGTGGCACATTTTAACACTGATGTATTGTGAAGCTGTCACAATGTAATGCAGGCTTTGCAGAGAGACTTATTGAGAGGATAGGGCCATTCTAAAGGTTAGAGAGAGAGAGTGGAGCATGGACAGAAAATAAATTTATGACTGCTTTTGGTGCTAAAACTTTTAACATTATAATCAGAACGCGGGGTGCGGGGGGGAGGGAACTATATAGAAAATGTACAATACGACCCTTTTAAAATATTTTCTTTTTAAGGTAAATGGAAGTGAACTCATTGCTTATGGCATGCTTTCATCTAATAGGGGCTTGTTGTCAAGCTGGATGATAATTCCGGGTTCGTCAAGACACAACAGGACCCCCAGATATTTTTTGACATGAGTGAGGTCATGGAAGAGACCAAACTCTCTTTGTATGAGAAGGTTGAATTTACGTTAGTACCGGTAAGTTCTTTGCCGCAAGAACATCATAGAATGATATTTGTTGTTTTACTTTATCAAGAAATAAGGATCCAGTATTTACACACATTTGGTGTATGTACCCTTTTTAACAGTTGGGTTCATCTTGCTCAGTATTTTGTTGTAGTTGTTCTTTTACTGGACATGTAGAAGTGAAATCTTGGATGCTGAAATGTAAATAATGAGTTCTGATGTAATTTTCATGCTTTTTGAAGAATGAAGCAGCTGGAGAGGGAAATCGAGCTGTTCGAATAAGAAGGCTGAATGAGAGCGTCTTCTCATCTGCACCAAAATTAGAGGCCTTTGGGGTGAAAGAAAAGGTGCAGTACAGCATATTTTAAGGTTTATTTTACTATGGCTTGCACGACTAATTTTTAGTAGTCAACCAGTTGTCCAAAAAAGTAGTCGGCGGGTCAATATGTCATGTAAATTCACAATATGCTGTGCAGCAGCAGCAAACATTGTTCTTTCTGGCAAGTTCAATGCTGTGTTAACGGAGAGTGTGTGAGTGGAGAGAATGTCTGCACTGCTGAGATGATACAGGTGATAAGTGAAAGCATGCATTTCTCCATTTGCAGACACATTGCTTTCTGTGTTGTCTTAAACCCTGCAAAATAACGGTCATGTCCAACTTGCTTATAGTTTCTGTCAGCCTTTTGCTGACACTTGAAAAGTTCCATGGTGGTTTACAAAATTTTTGGATTGTCAGTAAATACCCCAGTTGAATACGGACAATCTCTGATGTACACAGTTCACTTATAACATTCTTTATGAATGCTTGTTATAATCGAACATGTTTCTGGTAACTTTACACAACAAATGTCACACAGCTACACTGAGATTCAGTTTGTGGACACGGAAATTTCCTCCTGCTGTCACCATGTACAAACACAAATAAAGTCATGATCCATGACTAGTCTACACAAATCCATTACTTCAACTAGTTGCAGGACTAGTCGTGCAACCCCCTTATTTAAATGAATAAATAGTTTATCGATTTAGTGATTTCTTTTGCATGGGTTAGTTGATCCCTAAATGTGTTTGTTCCACCACATTTGCTTGGCTGCTAGCAGAAGAAAATGACCATCAAATTGCTGAAGGATACAAAAGACTATATCAAAGAAGAGGTCAAAGCAGAGGACAAAAGCAGTGAATCGATGGATGTAGTGTAAGTAAATCATGAGTAAGTTCATCATTTTAGCCCATTAGCCATGTTCAAAATGTTCTGAAGGAATATATCATTTGGATCATTGGATTGGCATTGCTCAAGAAATTCTCGATGTATAAAGTGTCTTACAAACACAATCAGACTGAAAGAAGTGTTAATCGTTTTGTTCAAGGGGAAAGTTTTAGAAATAATTTATCTTCTTTTGAAAAGTTTGCAGACCTGAACAAAAGCACAATGAACTTCAGTCATTTGCATGCTTGAATGTGAAATGTAACCCATCCAACAATACTTCAAATAGATTTCAAATATTTTAATGCAGAATACAAACTGTCTGATTTTGCCAGTGGGAAGGAGTAGCAATATACAGTTTAAAGACTTATTGCGGCAAAAATGTGGACTTGGTGTGAATAGTTTTTGTTTTTCCATTCCAGATCAGATTGTTTTAAATGGAGAAAGATTATGCTTTCTGTAACATGTTTAAAATATCTTTTTTGGATTTATTGTGACAATTTCTTAAAATTCAGCAAGCTAAACAAGGAAAACGACAAGGCATTACCACCGATGACACTGAAGAATCTGAAGAAGGAAAGTGAAATGAAAAAAGAAAAAACTAAACCTAAAGGAGATCTAGCACAGAGCAGAAGCAGGGGAAATAGTCGACGCAGGTATAGTCGCAGCAGGAGTAAAAGCCACAGCCGAGAGAGAAGCAGCAGCTACTACAGAAGGCGCAGAAGTTCCAGCCGTGAGAAAATGGACAGCAGATATAGACGTAGTCGGAGCAGAGACCGTTCAGACAGATACCGATGGAGTCGCAGCAGAAGCAGGGAGAGGAGCAGTCGGATGGCCAGGAAGAGAAGTCACAGCCCAGATGACGGAGATGATCGTTACAAAAAACAAAGCAGTATTAAAGAAAAAATAGCCCAAAACCCTGAGGACAGTGTAAGGGAAGAATTCTTGAGAAAAAGGAGAGAGCTAATGGAGCTCAAAGAGTTGATTGCACACAAGAAAGCTATAGTCGCTATGGAGCAAAATGTTAAAAAAATTGAGCCTGAGGTTGAGATAGACATAGAACGTGGAATTACAACATTTGATTATCAACATGTGCATTGGGAGAACATGTGGATGCCTGACCTAAAACCAGTCAAGTCCATCTTGAAGAAACAGTCTGAACTTCCTGATCCTCAATCTCAGGTTTGTTTCCATGCAGACATCTTCCATTTTGTGTCCCTTCCTCTCTTCCATATCTCAGTCTGTTTCTTTTACTCTCTCAAAGGTTTCTACATGCAAGGAAACTGCGTTTGTAAAGAGTGAGAGTCTAGACATGCAAATGGGATGCCGTCAAAGGATAAGTGCCTTTGACTTGAATGCTTCCCCCTACTCTAAATTTGAAAGTGATTCAAAGAAGAGTTTGACCACTGAAGGGTCTGAGAAGATACCCTTACCTGAGTTTGAGGATCCAGTGTTGGTGAGGAAAAAGAAGCGATTAGAAGAACTAAGTGAGTCAATAGCACGCAAAATAGCGATAATTGCAGTGAAACAGAAGACCAAAGCTTTTCGGGATGCTCCTGCAATGGAAAAGGAATATGAGTTTGACTCGCACTCAGATGACCAGTTTGTAATGTCTAAGGAGAACTTATGGAGCTCTGACATAAAAACTGATGTTCAGCCAAAGAAGTCAATTTTGAAGAAACACTCAGAGCTTCTCAGCTCTCAGGTTTGTTTATCCAGATATTGTATAAGTTTAGTACTCTCTGCTGAAAGGAAAAAAAACACAAAAAAAAAACAAGTCTTACCAGATTAAGGTGTTTTTTCCAAACATGGTTGCTGAGTTGTTGCAGGAAACTGGCTAGATTTTGATCCCCAAGATGGTCTACTAGGTTAACTAAGTGTTTCCCAACTACTGTGCCATGAAAGATTGTCAGGTGTGGCCATGGAAAATGATCAAATTCCACAAAATAAATCAGGGCTCCAGACTGCGACTAATTTTGCGACCACTTTTCCTAATAATAGTCCGATTAAACTTTGCAAGAGGTCGCACTGGTGCGACTACAAAGTTGGCCGACTCACTGATTGTGCTCTGTCATTTTTTTGTTGCGTATCATAAATATCAAATGGCTAACGTTCCAAACGCGAAAGGAAACCGCTCTACCGGATCAGTCAGTGCGGCTTAATGGACAGACCAGCGCAGAACGTGCAGTTACATGTGGACTGGTCTCGAGCGCTCAGCCATGCAGATCATCATAAACAGCGCTGCGAGAAGCACGGGCTGGGTCATGGATTCTGCATTGATTATTTGTTAAAAACTCCTATAAAAACCCATAATGTGTCGTATTAAATGGCCCCAGTATTCGAAACAGCATTGAAAATAAAGGAAAAATCTGCGCCATGAACAGACAGAAATGGTAAGGTTTTCAGTCCATACATCACAGATTAAAAAAAATATTTACTATTAACTTGTATCAATATATCGGGGTAGTGAGGGAATGCAATTTTATTTCTGGATGTGTTTTTCTTATGAAAAATTACAATTTGTTTTGTGGTTACTTACGGCTAATCATGGTTTTACGTTTACCTTTGGTTACTATGATCTTATTGCAAATACCACAGTTAAAACTATATGGATACAATAGAATGTTCCTTCTGTATAAAATCTTTTCTAATGCTCTTTGAGCATTCATTCAGAAATGTTTGTCTGAAGCCCTGTAAATAAATAAATAAATACATTTATTTGCTGTGGCATTGCAAGAATTAAATTGCAAGAACAAATCAGCAAATTAGAAAATAAGCAAATTTGTTGTTTTTCATTACCCAATTAGCGCTCTTGTCAGCTGTGACCTCATTATACAGCGTACGTGACTTGTTTTTTGCATAGCCGAATTTGAAACATTACAAGTAAACTCTAATAAGATGGACAGAAAACATGGACAAGTTCTTGAAAAGGAAACCTATCAACAATGGTTATGTGGAATAGTGGGATAGAGGTGTGCTGTGGGATTTTTTTATTTATAAAAAGTGTGCCGTGTCAGAAAAAAGGTTGCGAAACACTGGGTTAACCCCACCAGTTGGCATTTCAGCTGATAATTAAACTAATGACCATAACCTACCAGCTTTGACCAACTAGAAACCATGTACCACCTTGCACCAACTGACCATCTGAAGCTGGTTTTAGCTTCATTTTCCAGCAGAGATATGAAGAATACTTAGAAGCAAAAAATTTTAGGGGAAAGTCAGCTGTCAGTAGCATTTCATTTGTATTATAATTTTTAATTTGCATTTTATGTTTTGCAGAGTGAAACAACCTCCGTTGATTATTATGGTCAAGCAAGTCAAGATGATTTAGTTTTTACAAAACTACCTTCTCAGTCAACAGCAGCTGCTCTGTTTAACAGGTCATCAAATCCACAGCCTGTTCATTCTGATACTTTGGGCTTATTCAACAGGCTCTTAAAAGAGTCTTTAGCAACTATGCGTGTGACTGAACCTTCCCCTTTTAACAAGCCAGTTGTACCACAGTTAGTCATGCAAGCATCCAATTTATGGTCCCTACATGACCCTAAACCTTCCAGCATGTCCAAAGGTTGCAATTCTCAAGATGACCAGCACAGGGCATCATCTCGTCAGACTAATGAGCACCCCCATAGCAGTAACCCTTCTACAAGTCAGGCCGCTCCTTTAGAACAAAAGCGCCGCCTTACAACACAAATGGAGCGCTTCCTTAGTGCTCTCAACAAGGCAGACTCCAGTATAGTAAACTCATTGTTTCATGAGGCTAGAAAGGATCAGGCTTTAATGAGCACCCAGAAGCCCTCTCAACCACAATTAAATATGAACATACCCTTCAGGGATGAGTTATACGATCCATTTAAGGAAGATGAAGACGATGATCAACATCCCTTTATAGGAAGAGGTGTGGGTAAACATTCTGTCCGAGAACAAATTAAAAGCCCTGTGAAAAGAGAGAGCCATTTTTATGACCCCAGCAAAGATGACCACTTGTCTAATGAGAGAGCTGTACAGGATGGTAGTCGCTTTTCTTGGCTTATTGGAATGAAGGAGGATTTTGAACCTAACAAGGATATATTCAGGGATGAGCACAAAGTGGAAGATGTAGTCCTAACCACCCTTAAAAGAACCATAATGAACTTGAAGTCAACAAAAGACGCACAGAAATCATCCAAACCTTCATTTGAGTCCACAACAGTTTCTCAAGTTTCATACCAACCTGCTTCGATG